>NC_133751.1:40121803-40831803 GCF_036562045.2 Rhinolophus sinicus
ATTAACGTTCAGATTTATGGTTATTCAAAAGTTGTGGACAATTGCCAATTCAAATATGACCTGTGGATGCTAACTTTAAATCTGTCCTCCATCTCCCTTCCCCCAATCTCTAATCCATCAAGTCTTTAAATTTTCTAGCCATTATCAAAATGAACTGGATCTGTACCAGGATTCTATAGCTCATAGCTCATCGTCATTCCCGTGCGCTAGCCAGTCCCAGGGGCCATGCTGAACAACAGTGAATGCAAAAAATACATCAAACTCTGGGATGGCTTTAAAAAACTTAGTTTTCTTGTGAGAATGAAGCTTTAACCTTGCCTGGCATATCAGGAATCGAAAGCAATGCAATCTTCCATTTGTTTGCGTTAACCAGAAAGGCATTGTTCAACATGGAGCTGCATTTTCAGTAAACAATTTTGCAGGAGAGAAGGAAAAGAAAGAATTGAGATATTTATCTGAAGTAAATTTAACCAGATACAAGGATCCAGTTATGGCTAAATAAGTACAATAAAGATACATGTTTTCAAAATACTGCTGTCTTTAATAAGATTCCCACATAGCCTGTTGGAAGATGATGATATTTAAGAGGCACAGCTTTGTGCTAAGCTGTTGCAATACATATGCCAGGTGCACATGAGATATTGGTCAGAGGCAGGAAATAAAGGCAGATCTCAGTAGAGTTAAGGAAACAAATTAAAACAGTAGTTTGTCTCTGAAGCAAACTGATTAATAGTTATATACAAACTCATCAATAATGCTAATGCCTAGCAATAAGTCAATGCTATACATTAGCCTATTTGATATAAATGAAACCATGGGAAACATTTAAGGTGTGAGTTTGATTATGATTGCCTCTTTCCCAAGTTTGAACTTATAATTATTTTTATATTTAATTATAAAAGTCAAAATTATATATGTATGTATAATTATATATATATATATATACACATACATATATAATTTTGACTATATATATATTTTTTTCAAATTATGTATAATTTATTTTATTATAATAAATATAATTTTTTCTCTAATCTTCCTACCAGTGGTATACCTTTAATATTTAGGCAATCCGTTTAGCCAATGTGAGAATAATTTATTTAATATCCACTAACTATCACAAGTATAAAGATTGAACCTCTGCTTCTTCTCACCCCCAACTTACATCCATTACAAAGTGTTTCATAAATTGTCTTTCTTTCTCTCTAGTGGTCTCTATTTCTCAAGTATCTAAAGAGGGAAATGTAATAAAGTTTAGTATTACGGTTTTGAATTTAAGGAAGGAAATTCTGTTTTCCATTAAAATTAAGTGAGGAAATTTGTCTTTATTATATGAATATACAAATCTGATCATTACCCAAGTAAATACAAATTTATATCCTAATGTTCTCTATAGTATTGACTAATTTCAAAGAATTAGTAATCCTAATTCAAAACTAGGGTAATAAGGTGATTTTATATGTTTTCTTAAACTTTTTTGTTGCTTTATATTCAATAGATGTAGCATTTGATTGTCTAATAAGCAATTTATATATCTTCAAATAACATAGCCTAAAAACAGAAATGAAAAGATTGTTTCTACCTTCTGTTTTCTACACAGCATGTTAAAACATTTTTTTTAATGACTCATTATGTTTTATGGGAACCTGTAGCTACAAAGTGACGTCACCATCTTGCAGCTTGATAAAGCTTCTAGTGGCTTGTGGCTCAAGTTCTTTCATTCACTTTCCCCGTATGCAAAATGAGGCTTATTATGTACACCATTTGCCATTAAGATTTAATAGATATTCACTGTGTTTTATTTTGGTTGGACTCACATTTGAAGATTACAGTTTCTATGAATCCACCAGAAATCCCCGTGAGAAACTATCTGAAACTTTCATTGTGAAGCATAATTGTCTCATGGGATTTTAGGAATATTTTGGTTTTGCCCAACTGCTAGTGTATCCTAGGCAATTTTCTTCTCTCTGCTTCTCAGTTTCTTCTTTGATAAAATAAAATGAATAATAATAACATCTATCTCACTACATTGTTTTAAGAAATAAATGGAGATATAAAGAGCACTTTGTAAGTTGTAAAATTGTGCTACATATGTTAATTGATATATCATTCTGAAAACTGCTGTTACTAGTTTTATTTTGCATTATAAATATGAAACAAAATTTTACATTTACACTTGCGATAGCCCATTTTAAAAATGTCCATTCTTTGTTAGATAGTATTTCTAAACTATGGCATCCCTCTTCTCAACCACAAGAAAAGTTCAGGTGGACTTCAACTTCCCTTCATAGCACAGATCTACTTTGATGGACTGCCCCTATGTTTTCTTCAATGGGCTTTTGTTCTGCTTCATTTTGCTGAGATGTTTCCAGATGGGAGAAGCAGCAATGTCAGTTAAATGGAAATTTAAAAAAAAAAAAGTTTATCTTTTCAAAGGAGTTCTTTTCCTTACCGTGTTTCCCTGAAAATAAGACCAGTCTCATATTAATTTTTCCTCGAAAAGATGCATAAGGGCTTATGTTCAGGGGATGTCATCATGAAAAATCATGCTAGGGCTTATTTTCTGGTTAGGTCTTACTTTCGGGGAAACACGGTAGGAGACATCGTTACTCTTTCTAGTCATTAGACAAAACTGGCTTCTTATC
Source organism: Rhinolophus sinicus (assembly GCF_036562045.2). Classification (NCBI taxonomy): domain Eukaryota; kingdom Metazoa; phylum Chordata; class Mammalia; order Chiroptera; family Rhinolophidae; genus Rhinolophus; species Rhinolophus sinicus. Next base: position 40,124,449 of record NC_133751.1, read on the forward strand.
TGATGCATTGTTTAGGTCTCTCTCCATTTAGAGGTCTCTGTCATGATAAACTGAACATGTACACATATTTCATCTCACACCACATTTTTCTTGAATTCCTAAAATTGACCATCTCTTATGGACCTCAGGACCTATATATGTGCTGTTCTTTTTGCCTAAAAAAATATTTGAGTATCCAGCAACTTCTCATCTTTTGCGTCTCAGATTGGATTTTACCTCATCAAGAGGATGTGTCTGAGAGTTGATTCTAAAATACAATGCACCTATTTTACCCTTTTGTTTCCCATGATGGCACTGATCTCATTGGGTAATTATATACCTGTTTATCAATTCATTTGTTGTTTGCCTTCTCCAGTTTACAGTGAACTCCATGAGGGGAGGTTACCGTGTCTGTTTTGTTTCTCCTCGTGAACCTAACAGTGATGAGTACATATAAGACAGTCAGTTAATACCTATTGACTAAATAAATAAATTAATAAAAAGAAGAGAGAAAAAAATAGAATTTTATGTGACTTTGAGAAAGTAAAATTTATCCAGCAACACCATCTCAGAAGATTGGGTTGGATGGTTTTTATTGTTAAACAATCTTTGTGGATCTCTTCCTAACATTTCTGCTTAACATGCCTTAAGCTCAATGCATTGTTATTTCTCTTCTCCCTGTACTCTCCATCAAGCTTACTTATCCTTATGCATTGCCTTTCTCTTATAATGGCTCCATCCACCTCCAAAAGGAAAATTGGGGGTCATATTTAGGTCCTTCATCTTATTCACTCTATGCATCCTAATAGATTTCCTCATCTGAAAGACTCTTTTATATGTTACTATTTCGTGTTCATTTGTCTCTGTCTGAAAATCTGTATTAACTCCCGACTAGTCTCCATGTCTCCGGTTCCTCCATTTTTGTTTGCATGCTTATATCGCCTATTAAGTTATAAAAATTTTAAGGACATGAATTCTGTTAGTTACCACAGTTATCACAGTTACACCTACATATGGTCAATTCCTGCTTAGTGCTTATTGACTTATCCTAAACTTCAGTAGTTTCTATGTCTTTGTAGAGCCAAGTTATAATTTGTAATAATGATGACTTCTGTTTCTGAAGTTGCTTTCAAAATATCTTCAAATCCCTGGTCTCATAACTTAGCTCTAATTTGATAATCATTCAAATATTATCACTATACAGTCTCCAAAGCCTGATTCTTCCCTCTTTTTCAGGCAGTCTGCCCTTAAAGTATAAACAATAGTATCTGTTATTTACACTTTAGGATTTGCTTGTTATATACCCTATTAAACCCTGATAAATATTCTCCCCCTGTGTTTCTATGGAAAATAAACTCCTTTTCTGCTCAACATACCTTGGCCCCACTAGTCGCAGGGGTTGCGGGGGGGGGGGGGGGGGTTGAGCGTATATTTTCAGCTAGAGAAGGGAAATATGGTGACCCAGTCACATAAACTAGCAGTGGTCCCTCCTTTTGGAATTTAACAAGCCTAATCGAAGTGGGAAGAGGTAGAGGGATCAGTTTGATCAGAGAAGACTTGCTTGTAGCACCTAGCCATTCCTCTCTTCTCCAAGAAGGGGCGAAGACAGTTAATCAGGCAGGAAGCCATCAGATCAGATGTTCTGGACACCTTCTTTGGGACATTTGTAGGGAGAAAAAAAAGAAGAGATTTGTGACTGGACAAGCCTTTTCTTGCCTCAGCAACCCTGACATGTTATTTCTTCATAGTCACCATGACTGACATAAGACAATGTATAAGGGTCACTTGACTCAATCTGAGAAACAGACAAACAGATATTGAACCCGCTGAAGAAATTTCAAATAAAGTCATATAGGTGTGTTGTCAAAAATAAATTACCTGTGTATGGACCTGGATTTAGTTCAAGAAGAAAAATCTAATTTTAGTAACAAATGGGTAACCAATGAAAATCAAATTAAGGGCAGTCCACACACATCTTGTAGATTACCTTCCTGGAAAGTCACTGGCAATTGCAGTGATGTATGCTGAATCAGATTGGATCCACATGATAAGGGACTTACTTTTCTGTGTGTGAAAGAGCCCATACATAAAACAAAAAACAAAACAAAACAAACAAACAAACAAACAAACAAAAAACCTTTTATAGGCACTACTACAAGCACCACACACAAAGAATAAATCTTCAAACATTTTTAGCAGTAGAATAGTTTTTTATATGACCATTTTTAATGGACACTGAATGTATAAAATAGATAAAAATATACTACTGTGATTATAACAGTTATGAGAAGAATTGGAAACCCTACATTTGGCCTTCCCACTTATCTCCCCTTGTGGCCTCTGCAAGTTCCTCCATACAACTTGGGCTGATTTGATCAAGGACACATACTTTATACTTTAAAAGACTATATACTTTAATAGAGTAAAACTTTCTAAAACACACTTAATATAATCATGGAAATATCATTTAACAGAGCATTAATTACCTGTATAAAATTATCTCTTAGCTTATTTTCCAGCAACAAAGCAGAAGTAAATAAATATTTTCATAAGAGTTATAGAATTCAGAAAGGCTTTGAGGTAAATTTAGCTAATGAATGTGAAGAAAATAAGGCTCATTGTGACTTTTTTCTCATAAACATTCCTAGAAGGGCACGGGCAATAAAGACCAAGTGGTTTCTCTGTGTTTGGCATTAGAATTCCTTTTCCTGGAACTTGGATGACAAACATTTTCATCTATGTGCTTCTTGTCATCATGAGGGTCACAAAGACTATCACACATATTAGGACAGAGTTCAGTACATTCACAATGACCTTAGGTCAGAATAATATGAAATTAGAAGGCCAGAGAAGATCAGATGATATGAGGGAAGGCTGTTTTTCTCAAGCCATTCAATGTATTTAGCTGTATTAAAGTATTTTGTAAATACCTAAATATTCAGTTCTTTAGAAATTTTACCAAAGTAAACCTCTGTTAATACTTAATTGTCTAAATGGCAAAGCTGTTCACACACTTTGGACTCTAGAGGGAGGTCAAAATTCATTCTCATCACATCCACTCCCAAAGAGAAAGAATGAAATAGATTCCTTTTATGCCTCATGCTCCAGGTGTAGAAAGGATCCTTGATCTCAGAATTCAAAGCGGCACCAGGGGAAAGAGTCTTATGGTGGACTATTCAAGTTGATCTCCTGAGCAGGCTAGCTTTCTGGTTAAAGATTCCCAGGGATCACACCTACTTTGGCTCAGCTTCAAGATAGAAGATCATACTCATTTTTAGAAATGAAGTGGGCAATGGCGAGAGATTTCCTGTTGTGGATTCGTTACTAATCCATGAGAGATACCTTCACGGTGAAAGTGGCTCCAGAATCCTAGAGGAGAAGTCAGTGGTTTGTTTAAGATTTGAGCTTCATTTCTTTTCTTAATCAATACTATCAGTATGCTCTTTTCATTTCCCAATAATGAGAGTTGATATATGTATCCATACAGTATTTTTTTGTTATTGTTATCTTTTTCTTTTTAACATGCCATTTTGATTTTTTTATTATTATTATTAGTTTAAGGGGTACAAAACAACATAATGATTAGACATTTACACCCCTCACAAATTGATAAACCCAACAAGCATTATATGCTTCTGTCTGATGTTGTATATAGCTATTACAGTATCATTGACTATATTCCCTATGCTGTACTTTACATCCCGTGACTACTGTATATACATATACAAATATATATGTATATATATTTGACATTCAATATTATTTTATATTAGTTTCAGGTGTATAGTGCAATGGTTAGACATTTATACAATTTATAAACTGCACTTCCTGATAAGTCTAGTACCCATCTGTTTACCATACATAATTTTTACCCAGACTGTGTTCACATTCCCATGACTATTTAGTGACTACCAATTTGTACTTCCTAATCCCATCACCCCTCTCACCTATCCCCGACCCTCCTCCCAACTAGCAACCATTAATCTGTTCTCTGTATCTATTTCTGATTTGTTTGTTCATTTATTTTGTTCTTTAGATTCCAAATATTAAGTGAGATCATATGGTATTTGTCTTTCTCAGTCTGATTTATTTCACTTAGGATAAATTCTCTAGTTCATCCATGTTGTTGCAAATGGTAAGATTTCATTTTTCTTTATGGTAGAGAAATGCTCCATTATATAAATGTACCAGAATTTTTTTTTATCCAACTGTCTATTGATAGGCATTTCGGTTGTTTCCATATCTTAGCTATTATGAATAGCACTGCAGTAAATATAGGGGTACGTATATTTTTTTAAATTAGTGTTTTGGATTTTAGATAAATACCTAGGAGTGAAATTGCTGGGTCATAAGGTAGTTCTATTTTTAATTTTTTGTGGAAACTCCATCCTGTTTTTCATAGTGGTTGCACCAATTTACAATCCCACCAACAGTACACAAGGGTTCCCCTTTCTTTACATCCTTTCCAAAACTTGTTGTTTGTTGATTTATTGATGATAGCCATTCTGACGGGAGTGAGATAGTATCTCAATGTGATTTTTATTTGCATTTCTCTGATGATTAGTCACATTGAGCATCTTTTCATGTCTATTGGCCATCTGTATATCCTCTTTGGAGAAATATTTATTCAGGTCCTCTGCACTTTTTTAAATTGGATTGCTTGAGATTTTTTGGTGTTCAGTTATATTTTTTTGTTTGTTTGTTTGTTTTGTATTTTTTAAATAAATTTTGAATATTAACTCCTTAACAGATGTATCATTGGCAAATATCTTCTCTCATTCAATAGGAAGTATTTTCACTTTGCTTATGGTTTCCTTGCTGTGAAAAAAAAACAAAACAAAAAAAACAGTTTTAGGTAGTTTCATTTGTTTACTTTTTTTTTTTTTTTTATTTCCATTGCCCAAGGAGATATATCAGTAAAAATATTACTAAGGATAATGTCTGAGAGTTTACTTCCTATATTTTCTTCTAGGATTTTTATGGTGTCAGGTCTTATACTTAAGTCTTTAATCCTTTAATTTATTCTGGTATATGGCATAAGAAGGTGATCCAGTTTCATTTTTTTGCATGTATCTGTCCAGTTTTCCCAATACCACTTATTGAATAGACTGTCTTTACCCCAGTGTAAATTCTTCCTTCCTTTTTCACAGATTAAATGACTATATAGGTATGGATTTATTTCTGGGCTCCCTAATCTGCTCCATTGATCTACGTGTTGGTTTTTATGTCAATACTATGCTGTTTTGATTACTATGGTTTTGTAGTATACTTTGATATCAGATAGTGTGATACCTCCAGCTTTGTTCTTCCTTTTCAGGATTTTCATGACTATTCAAGGTCTTTAATGGTTCCATATAATTTTCAGGGTTATTTATTCTACTTCTGTGAAAAATGCTGTTGGTATTTTGATAAGGATTGCACTGAATCTATAGATTATTTTGGGTAGTATGGTCATTTAAACTATATTAATTTTTGTCTCTGAACATGGTATATTACCATTCATTTGTATTTTCTTTAATTTCTCTTTTCAATGTCTTATAATTTTCTGAGTACAGGTCTTTTACTTTCTTGGTTAAATTTATTGCTAAGTATTTTATTTATTTGTGATGCAATTATAAATGGGATTATTTTCTTAATTTCTCTTTCTGATAGTTTGTTACGGTATATAAAATTGCAACCAATTTCTGAATATTAATTTTGTATGCTATTACTTTACTAAATTCATTAATCAGTTCTAATAGTATTTTGGTGGAGTCTTTGGGATTCTCTATATAGAGTAGCATATCATCTGCAAATAACTTGAATTTCCCTTTTAGAACTGCTTTTGCTCTGTCCCATAGATTTGGGGTCATTGTGTTTTTATTTTTTTTTTTGGTCTCAAGGTGTCTTTTGTTTTTTTCCTTGATCTCATTGTTGGCCTATTCATTTTTTTTTTTTTTTTTAATTAAATTTATTGGGGTGACAATTGTTAGTAAAATTACATAGATTTCAGGTGTACAATTCTGTATTACATCATCTATAAATCCCATTGTGTGTTCACCACCCAGAGTCAGTTCTCCTTCCATCACCATATATTTGATCCCCCTTACCCTCATCTCCCACCCCCCAAGTGTGTGTGATTTTTAACCAATGACTTGGGGCTTTTTCCACCACAGAATATTTTTTGAAGGACTTCCATTTCTCTACACTGGGAATGATTTGAGGGTTAATAAGACAATGGGTCCATCAGTGCCACTGTAGAAAGACACTAGCTACATATAAATGATTATAATTATCCAATTTTCTGAATGTTTTCTTAATAAGCAGATGGGAAATTTCCATTCATGGCAAGGAATTTCAAAGGCTTAATCATTTCATTTTTGTTACTATTCACAATTCCAAGTATAGCTCTGCTTAGAACTCAAATCACTTTTAGAGACCATTCATAATTCTCTCTCAGGGGAAAAATTAGTGAATGGATGTGAATAACTTTGGATGGTCTACACACCAAACATCAGTGAAAACTTGGCAGTTGTTCAATTTATTTGATCAGTGTAGATTGTCAAATGGAATTATTCAGTCCCAAAAGGGAGCCTTTAAAATTGTTTGGATTTAGATCTGCAAAGAATTGTTTTTATGTATTAATATAATGCACATGAGTCATTTCTATCAAGTCTGTGTTAAAAACAGATAATTCTGCCAGTCATTCACTCAACCTTTTGAATAGTCAAAAATTAAATCAAAATTTTTTTCAATCGGTATGAACATAGGGCACAATTTTGTAGTGTTTTGGAGTCAGGGTATCCAGCTGTGACTAAAACATAGTGTATAATGGAAAAATCTCTGCTTCGGGCTTACAAAGAAAGCAGTTATACAAAGTAACTGAAATAGCTCCTGGAGTTTCATGGAGAGATCAAGTTCTAAAGGAAGTGGTCAGAGGTGTGGCACAGCCTCTAATTAGCCACAAAGATACCCACTCATTATCCCTCCACACCAGTTCCCCCTAATAAGGCAGTGATTCATTATTAGAGGGCAAGTGGTGCTAGTCACCAGCATAACTGCCCACCATTTAACTAATGTAATGCTAAGCATGTGTCTGGATTAGCTGCTTTTATCTGTCTTTCCTCCAAGCACTTTCTCAGCGGCATATCACTGAGGTGGTATTAACATTCATCTGATAAAATCAAAGCATTTCCCCATAAATGTTGGACCAAAGCAAACATTCACAGGAAAAATAAGAAAGGAAAATTAAATACAAATCTCCTTCATAATGTTGCTAATTTGTTACTCCTTGCAGTAAAGCTCTTAATGAGATTATCTGGTATCAGGCCTGTTTCCCTTGAGAGTTTCATTAACTTTCCATAAAAATGTTCCTTCATTTATGGCTATGTAGTGTATTTGATTATCTGTACATCACCTCCAGCAATTCATAGTTTTTGCAAATTTGTAAATAAAAAAAGCAAATTCAAATTAATTATGTGCATGACAAAATGTTTCTATGATATACATATTCTCTGTCCATTTGCCTCTTCTGACCTAGCAAATTACTTGAGTAAGGTAAAAAGTGGAGCAATGGAGAACATTTTCATCAAATTCAGAGACTCTACCGCTTCAAAATTTGTTTGTTTGTTTTTTCAAATGTGGTAGACAATAAGAAAATATATACAGTAAATGATGGATGTTTAACAGTCTCAGCTTTCCGCAGTGCTATTTAGGAGTGATGCACTAAATAGAGTACAGAATAGTACTTCTTAGATTTTCATGTGCATCCAAATCACCTGGACATCTTGCTCAAGTTCTGATTTTTGAATAGTCATTCTAGAGTGAGGCCTGAGTCTTTGTAACCAAATCCAACAAAGGCTGCTGGTCCACAAATTGATCATACACTGAGTAGCAAAAGGATAGTTTATTAAACTACTAGTAATAGGTAGAATCACTTCCAGTTTAAAGAACCGAATGTAAAGTAAATGAGTGTTATAACCCCAAACCAAAAAGTGAGTAATGCCTTAAAAATACATGAGCCATTAGAAAATTCATTACATAGGAGCCTGGTTATGCATTTATTGGAAATTTTAGCTTTGTTAAATAAGATCTCATTAAATAAATAAAAATGACCCCAAATGAAGACATCAACTAAGTTGTACTCCCTGCTGTGAAATTTGGATAGTTAGTCATATTAAAAATAAATTGCATTATTAAAACTGGTCATTTCTATTAAAACCAAAAGGAGTCCTTAAAAATAACTATATTACTCAAAAAGCAAATGTCCAAGGGAAAACTATAGGAGTTATGAAGCAAACAATTTAGTCCCAGTTCTGCCATGGAACCAGCTTCCTTTATCTATGAATTGAAGATGATAAATATCTGCCCCAAAGCTCATAAAATACATAGTGAGATCTGCATATGATAATCCACATGAATGCATTTTGAACTCAGACCTAAAACAGTTTTAAATTGCAAATATTATTTTCTGCTGTAAGTGCCAGACCATAATATAGTCCAAGTTGGTATACATGCTACTTTGCAATACTTAAATTTGTTTATGCTTTCCAGGTTTTAACGTATGTGAGAAAGAGTATGGTCAATTTTATTTGGTTGTGCCTTTTCAAAATGTCCTGGTTTCACCTGAAAATATGCTTAGAGATTTCCTTGGCACAGATTCTATTTAAATGTGTGGTAACAGAATAGTTCCTATTGAAGTCTGTCCCGGGAATTCTGGGATTAAAGGAAAGAACAGAGTTCCAAGTCTGGATAAACAATTAAAATTTATTTAGTGATAGGTGTCAGTAATTATTGAAACTTTCATTATATGTGCCATTATTTTAACCATTTACTACAACATGGCAAAGAAATTGAGAGGGAAAGTGTAGTTAATTAATCTCAGAAGTAAAAAGTTCAAAAGAATTTGCCAGCATGAAATCAGCACGCTTGTGAAAAGAAAAACTGTTAGTCAACACATATATTTCAAAGAGATAAACTGAAAACATCTGTGGAGTTTATTCTCTCAAGCAGTGAACTTTTGTTCCAAAAGTTCCAGTGTTTCTAGATGTTCACTTACGGATGGGATGCACTTCTGATGTGTTTTGCTGAATCAGGGATTCCTCAAGGCAAATGTCAAGGTTGATACATCATCTTTAAAGAGTTTTGCTATGACCCATGGCAAATCTTAGACCTGTATGTGGACCACAGAAGGTTTATGGAATTTAGTTTATTCAGGTTTTGCATTGAGGATGGTGTTTGTATTTCTTGTTGAGCAAAAAATGGGAAGAAAAATCTTCCTTGAGTTTATCCAGGTTTTACTTGAAATGAAAACCCACAATATAATCTCATGCTCTTATTGTTTCCCATTTCCATGCCAGAGTCTAAGCAATTTAGGAATCTTTCAACATGGTTTCACATTTTGCATGAATCAACAAATTCTTATGTTAAAAAATTTATTTTAATTGCAATTATTCTATATTATTTATCATGAAGCATAATTATTTCTATTAATTTAACACACTTTTATTAAGCTCTGCCCCATTGCTGGAATCCAAAAGTATATGGCTAATCCTCTCAGTTTAAAGTCCTACAATGGTTCTTCCGCCTAAAACTTTTTAATAAAGTCAAACATCTCTAGTGTGGCATACAAGATTCCTTAAAATCTGGCTGTGCCTACCCTGATTTACAATCCAGTTTCTTTACTCTCACATCCTGGCTTCTAGCCTTATTGACTTCTAAGAATGGTTCCCTCAATTCTCTTTCCTCTCTCAAGCTTCCAGTCCTTTACACGGGCTGTGGTATATATTTCAAAATCCACGTTATGTTACTTCTCCAAAATTTCTCAATTTCAGTTCAAAAGTTACCTCCTGGCTTTAGAAAGCTGGAAGCTTTCTACAATCCCCGTAAAGGGTAAGCCTTCCTTACCCTTTACGGGGATTGTAGAAAGCTTTGTAACCAACAGGATTTTACAATCCTTTGTAACAAAAGAATTGCAACCAACAGAATTACCATGTGTTGATTTGCTTGGGACAGTCCCAATTTATGTCTATGGTCTCTGCATTACATTTGATTAGCACCCCCTTTCTCTCTCAGTATAGTGTATTGTCCTGGGGTATGGATAATATATCTCATGGTTTTCACAACTTCTAGCCCTTCCTCATTTTCTTGTGCAGCAAGTAAGAAGTCAAGAGCATGACTGTTTTGAAGTCAGCCAGGTCTGATTTCAAAGCCTTCAACCTTCTATCAACTGCATGATCTCGACATAGGCTTCTATTAACTTTTTTTTTTTTTTACCTCAATTTCTTCATCTACAAATGATAGCTAACTTCTGGTGGTTTGTGAGTTTTAAATTCAGTTATGCATTCAAAGCACATAGCTTAGTGCCTGGTACATTGTAGGCTCTCGATAAATAACAGAATTTTTTGTTTTAACTTAATAATAACACTGTGTTGTAATTGCATGTTACCTCCTTCACTAGACCTTGAGCCTCTTAAGGACAGACCTGTGTTTGTCATACCTATTTTTCTTTGAGACCTAGTGCAGTAGCTGTCATATTACAGATTTGTGATAAATGTTTATCAAATGGATACATGACTAGAAGAATGACTGAATAAATGAATGAGTGAATGAATGAATGAAGACATATTACCTGTCCTCACGGGAAGAGAAGTGCTTTTACTATAAGTCATGCATTATTTCAGAAGTGCCCTAGTAAATAAAAGAGAATGAGAACAGTGAAGAAATTGCATTTATTTCCATTGGGGAGATTGGGGAGTATTCACAGAGAAAATGATACTTGAATTGACTTCAACATGTAGAAAGATGTGAGAAGAAATGGTATTCTAGACAAAGGGCATGATCACCATATTTTTGTTGCACAATGATTATCTTAGTAAATGACATGTATTATAACTAAAAAAATAACAAATATTATATCTAAATTTGAATGTGGAAATTCAGACTTTTCATTCTCTGAAGAGGTCTTTGTGGTTGCCATTTTGTTTTTTTCAATGAAAGATGTATTGCTGAGTGTGATTTCTCTTATGTTGATATGCAATTCTTTAAAATTATAGTCAGGCTTTTTTTTCCCCTCTTGATTTAACTATTGAACATTCGTGTGTATGTGTGATGGTGGGAAAGTGAGGTTCATTTTTTTCCCCTTGGCTTTTTAATATGATAATCATCTCTAAAACTACAGTTGAAATTAATGAAGAGCTTTTTCCCCCCTAAAATTAGAAGGATCTATTTGCTTTGACAAGTTCTAACTGTTTATAGTGTCAGATTATTTTCAAAATATTACAGATGTGGAAAAGGGGTAGAATTAATTTTGAGTAAAATTATGGCTTGTCAGCAGATAACACAATCAACCTTTCAAAAGCAAACACCTCTTTCCAAGTATAGTTGTTAGGAAGTGAAAGTCTTATTCAAATGCTAAATAAGAAGAATGATGATAGGAATAGGAACTCCTTTGAAGAAAAATATAACAAAGAACAGAATTTTACTCATGGTTTTCAAAAAAATCGGCAACTGCAGCTGCTGCCTAGGTGTTGATTGGGTAATTGGATGGCCTCCATGGTGTTGACAGCCCATCAGAGTGGGGGATTCAAGTTAATGGACAGCTAATATCATGATTGAATGGTGCCTGATCTGTTTGAGGATGGAAAATCAATAGTCTATTAGATTCATCAGGAGAAAATGGGGAAGGGAAAGAATGCTGTATTTGCCTTCATTGCCAGGGTTACACTAATTAAGCGCCATCTTAAGATGGAGTGGAGCCTGGAGAATTGAACTGGTAATGAGATTCAGGCTTGGAGTAAATGAAGCAACTTCACCATAAGGCACACTGACAGACAATTAAACCTCTTTATCAATGCAGCTTTCATCCAGAAATAAAATCTCATATGGCAGCTATAAAATTCATGGGGGACTGGGAGGAACTGTAAATCTTTTTCTCAGCTTGTAGTTGTACTTATAACTCCCGCATTGTTTTGACATTTCGGTTTATTTGCATTAGAAGTTAGTCATAGTGAGTAACGTTTCATTTTTCTGCATAGAAATTCCTGGTGTGTCACATTTGTTGAAATCTTTCAAGAAAGGTTTTGATTAAGCATAAAACTGATTAGAGATAAAAAGCAATTTTCTCAAAAATTTTTGGACTGGAAAGAGGGAATATTCTAAAGAATAATCATTGCTGTTCGTATTTCAAAAATCCTTGCAAATATATTTCAAAGTAGTTAATTTTATAGATAAAGTCTTGATATTGCTTATCCAAGTATAACTTTTCCCTCAAGTTAAAAATTCCCATTGGGAAAGACCATCACAATCGTATTTCAGAGAATCTTCTAGTCAGAGAATCTTCTCATGTGAATTTTTAGAACTGGAGCAGATTTTATTTTAAACACAATGATGGGAAAATTAGTTTTTATTGGCAGTTAAATACTCTGGTGAATGGGCAATTATTAAATATGCCATTATAATATAGTAAAACAGCACACCCATCTGTATTTTATAAGAAAATATGCCTTTGAATCAGTCTTTCGTTATGTTGCAGTGTATTTGTGGTAAGGTGAACTGCTGTATATAACATACCATAAAAATATTATTAACTATAGAATCACACCTAGACTTCTCACCACCAATATTCTTGAATATAGTTTGTAGTGTATGACATATCTGTATGTTTATTTACCTGTTGAATTTCTATAAACATGTTCTAAGATTTTGAGAGGAAATGGCTAGAGCATAACATCTTTTCTTGTTTTTTTAAAATTTTTTCCATAATACCTAACATTATTTACTTCACATAACTGATATTTATTATTCTCCTTTTCTTATATATAGATTATTAGTAACATTTTCTGGTTTATCTTTTGTATAAAGGTGGGAAAAAAACTTGTTTCTTCTATCTCATAGACTAATATTTCACATTACCTTATGTTTGCTCTTATATATTTAACACAATTTTCCATTTCCCAGTCTTTTGTAATGGCTTCTCATTCCTTCTTTTAGTATTACAAATTATTCATCTTTAAGCTTTTGTTATTTTCTGTTTCTTCTGCAGTTGTTTAGTTATTTATCCTTCTATCCATATGTTATGGCTTAGTTATTGAGTTTCAAAGATATTATAGTAATCTTTACTCAAATTGATCATGTGAGCTTTAGAAATATTATAGTAATATTTCACTAAAGCTATTTTACTCAAGTAGTTTTTACTGAGCACTTACTAGATATATTGCACAGGAGTACATTTATACAGGGATAGAGATGTGTGTAGTCATTCATTCATTTTCTCAAAAAATATATATTGAATGTTTAGAACTGTGTATTCAGCATGTGCCTAACACCACAAAGTATATTGGGGATCCAAAGAAAACCTTAGTAGGCATAGGTTTGGCCTTTCAGTATTTTATAATGTTTATTTTAAAAATTATACATATAACATATACTATACTCTAGACATATTAAAAGTTAGAAAAGGCTAAATCATTTTACCAAAGTCTCACAACGAGAGCCATGGAGAAACAATTTTAACTGGTGTGAGAATCTAGTTCTAGTTTAAAGTTTGTAAACTACATTGTTAACTTTTTGAGATTATGGAACTCATACATGCTTACTTTCTCTAAGAACTTAGCATTTTTCCTTGTGTATAATACTTTCTCAAAAATCCAAGATCGGTTTCATTTTTCCAGTATAAACTGAAGCTAGAGTGTTTCTATCTGATCTTTCCTCTCAATAGTCCTTTATCTAGAAGCAAATGTACAAAAATCTTTCAGCTATACATTCTCAGCCATTCTCAACAAAATATTCTCTTCTTGTCTTTTATAGTGATTTTGAAAATTATTTTACTGTATTTTACTTATTTGAAGCAATTAATAGCCATGAATTTCTATAACACCATATTTTTTAATATTTTATTTGAGATAGTTGTAAATGTCCATAAAGTTATAAGAAATAATACAGAGAGATTCCCTTTTACTTTACCCAGTTTCCCACAATGAATACATATTGAAAAACGGTAGTACAATATCACAACCAGGATATTGACATTGACACAGTAGAGAAAAGAATAATTCCATCACCAAAATGTTCTCTCATGTTGCTCTTTTAGAGCCAGACCCATTCTCTCCAGCTCCACCCCCTCTGACAACCACTAACCTGTTCTTCTATAATTTTGTCATTTCGAGATGTTATGTAAATGTAATCATGTAGTAAGTAAGATTTGGGATTGGCATTTTTCACTCAGCCTAATTCTCTGGAGAGTCATGCAGGTGACTGCATGTATATATCCACATATGTATCTATATATCTATCTATATATATTTGTATACTAAAATGTAAATAACGTTAAACATTGAGTGAATCTATATATTTTTAAATGTGAGTATTCAATATATTTATAGCAAAAATGCTCTATGGATTTTAATAGAACTGTTTATACAGATCCATACTGAATATTTAAATAAACTTTATATTGGATTGTCTCTTTTTTATTTATTTTTTATTTTTTATTTTTTTTGCTAAGCTTTTAGAGTTAACTGGCTTATTTGGAAAAAGAGAAATGAAACACAATAGCATAATATAATCTAAAAACCAGTGTCTTTTACACTGTCAAAAATGTTCTGTCTCTTTTCTTTTGATAATATTTTTTCCATTGCTGACCTTATGACTCCATGAAGAAACTAAGATATTAAAAATGATTTATCCTTCTTTATTTTGGCTCAGTTCAATTTTTATCCAGAGTGGAAAAAAGTATTAGCCATTAATGTGTTGTGCCCTATTGGAATATTTATAAGCAAAGATGTGAGGATATTTCAAGCATCTAAAGATTCCTTCCAGGGTTACATTTGGTGTTACTTTCTAGGAACAAATTCTTTGAAGTTTAAATGTGGATTCTTGTCTGCTGGTGTAGCATTCATGTCTGAAGTAAAATCAAAAGCTGTCTATAATTTCCTAAACCATTTTTGGTCCATTGAAAAGAGAGACAGTGGAAAAAAGGCCTTTGGGGGAATTAAAGACATATTAAGGACTGCAAAAATCTAAAGCACAGCCTTCATTGAATTCTGTGGAGTGTTCCACACTTTTTGGTTTTCAGAGTTGTATACACTTGATTTGTCATTTTTAGAAGTGAACATTCTGTCAGGACATACTTCCCCAGACTTGATAAAGCTTGAAACTACAGATGTTCACTTGGGTGCCTTCTCCATAGTGAACATTTCCTTGATTTAATTTAATTCTCTATTCCATCAGGTACTGTGCTACATTTCCCGGTAGATTTGTACATTCTTTTTTGCATCGCTACTTCCCAAATGAACTAATCACAGTATTCATTTTGGTCTTTGCATTGTTACTGCATCTGGGTCTTATTTATATCTAGCTGTTTTTAAGGGGATGTTCATTCTCTGAATTTTTTCAGGTAAGGTTAGGTATCATTCTTGTTGTTTGGATCTGACATCCAGTAAAAGGTCATCAAATTCTGAAACCAATGATAAACAAATGTTTTTATTCTTTGCTAATTGGCTCTTCATGTATTTTTTTCCTTTGGATATAAGTACATTGTAAAATTGAATGAATATTATTGAAACAGAGTTAGCTATTATAACACGAACCAAAAGACAATGCTAGCATATAGTAGGCACTGAAAGAACATTCCAATGTATAAACAAACAAGTATAAGGGGTAAAGAATGATTGCTTGATTGACAAAATATGTTATTTTGACCAAGGTATTATTTTCCTAATATCGTAGCTCTTTGCTTCAATTATCTGGATAAATGCCTCAATTTTTCAATGTATTTTGACTAGGTAAACATAGAACCTTAGAATATTTTCTTTTAATCATTGGAGACCCAGAGTAAAATGTAGATGGATTAAACACATTTAAAGCACTTAACAATAAATATATTATTCCAGAGAACAATCTTTTTCTGGATTTTGGTAAATAGTTACTGCTGCTTTTTAAAGGTCATATTCAGAAACACCCAAGGCAAGTGTTGAGAAATATTTATTGTCAGTGCTTCTTGCACATGCTTGGATACCAGTTGGTACTAAGCAGCTGTAACTTTTTCCTGATGGATCAGCCAAAGCAGATCATTTTTTAAATTATCATTTAAATTTTACAAAGGCATATTAAAGAATTGAGATTCTGTGGTTTTCTTAATTAATAGATATTACTTTTGTTAATGTTTAATCAGCCAGTCTAACAGTGGGGGTACCAACTCCTAGTCCATAGTATTCCCCTTGGGGTAGTGAAGATGGCAGGGGATGGTACTGGAGGAAGTGGTGTGGACTAGAGAGCACAGTCTGTGAAAGGTGCTCTTCTCTCGTGATCGATCATATGTTAGAAAGCAGACCGTATACCTCCAGATCTTAAAATTATTTAAGATAAGCTAAAACTTTGGTGTGTTTTTTTTTTTGTGAACTCTCTTCTCCCAATCTTTAAATAGTGGCAATTATTTTATGTGTTTTTAAACCCCCTCTGATCAAAGCAAATGAATTATAGAACTATGCAAAATTCAGCTTAACAATATATCAAATGCAAAAGAGTCCCCAAATAGTTCACTTAGCATTTTTACCTTTTTGTCAAGTTCAAAGTTATAAAGTCTACTTTTAATGAATATATGCATATGCAATAAAACTCTACAAAAAGGAAAGCAATGGATTGATGAACACGAAAGATACAGAATAGGGATAATATTTGGTAGAGGAAGGACAGGAATGGATTATTAGATACAGGTTATTATTCAGTTCCTGTCTTATGATTTGAGTGAAGAGAGTCTTGAGTGCTATTACATTTTTAAAAGAGCCAATTAAATGAAAACTAAATAAATGAGAGCTACACATGAAATTACAAGAAAAGTATGGCATGAAACAAGGATCAAATTCTGTGCGTATTAAGTCTAATTAAAAAATATATTAGACCAAGCTAAACACATGTACTATTAGATCTGTCAGTGAGCCTGGAACAATCAATTTTCAACTTCTGTTCTGAGAAGGACGCAGCTAGCAAGATAATTATTATGTACACGAGAGGTCAATGCATAAGACAAACAACAGTGTAATAAAATAACTCAGGAAACTTCACAAACTAATATCCAAATAATTGCCTAATTAATGTATAAGCCATGAATTAGGGGCATCTCTAATGGCTTAGAAAGATTTCTCTATGAGGTATAAGAAGAAAGTGTTGATGTATAGGTAGTTTATATATAGTAACTTCACAAGGTCAAATTATCCAGTTGAAAAATAGTCACCCAGGTGTTGAAATAGATATAAATTTAAACTTTCTCTTACTCCATTGCCATATCTATAATATTTTTTAAAAGTCCCTATACTTAAGAAGGCTGTTATGAATATAATAAAATGCAGTTTGAACTCCATGCATACAGTCATTAAAATAAATGTGGGAGAAATCAGTAGTAGTATTGTTATTATTCTACACTGATCACTGCCATTCCTCTCTCTCTTTTTTTGATTCAGTGCCATTTCAGTGATATTTGCTAATACCACTCTGTTCTGCTCACTGTTCAATAGATCCATGGCACAGATTAACTGCCTTGGTTGGATGCAGAATGCACTTTATATCTTCAGTTGTATTGAAAAGTCATTCTCAAATGTCACTCATTACTCCTGCACCTTTATTAAAAGAATGAATTTAAATAGAAGGAAACCAAAGTACATTGATTAAAAGTCCTTATTTATAAGCCAATAATACCACATTTTTAAAATTGTGTTAGATTACAATGCAAATATGATTTATTCATTATTTTGGGCCTGTTGATGATTGATCTTGAATCTCGCACAATGATTAGTATATAGTAGGCACTCAATAAATAGTCAGTGAAATAATGAATTAATGACTTGGCCTTTGATTTATCCTCAGAACAATTTGATGCAAACCACAAACCTTTATGGCTAAACACAAGAATGTATGTCTGTGTTATTTTTATAGAATATGTATACAAACACACATGCCTGCATTCATGTAGTATCCTCTTTAATTTTTGCATTCCCATTTTCATGGATTATTAATATTATCACAGGATAGAGGAATTACTAAGGAAAAGAATGGGAATAATCAAAATAGAAATAATCTCACTCTCATACTAGATTTTTAATGCTTGCTTTTTATGTTCTATAGCATGAGTAAGTGCTTTGACATTTTCCCTCACTTTGAATGAATCACTCCTAAGAGCATTTGCTTATCAACAGTATATAAGCTCCAAAAGTCTCATTTTTACATGCCAGTAGATTAGGATATTAATTTTACATACTTTCAAAAAAATGATCTTTAAAGAGTCCAACAATAACATGAGTGATTTTGCGTTCCAAATGTTTCTGAAGAAAAACGATAAAGTGAAAGCAATGCAAAATAAGACCAAGTTTTATGAGACATGTTTTTTACTACTTAATTCAAATATGTTCTACTCCAGTATTTGTTAGGGGAAAGTGTCAGTAAAAACTGATTTAAACTTTGTGACATTATGACTTTCTCATCATTCATGCATCCCGTAGCTAAAATGATTTAAATCCCCTTTTGTCCTGAGGACTTTGCAAACAATTATTGTCATAAGGACAACAACTGGAGCTGTTCTGTATTGTTTCAGATCTGGTTATAGGAACTAGTAAGCATAAGGTCTACATAGTTATACAATTACCGATAAGACTCAGCCTCCCTAGGTTTGTATCCTGGCTTTGCCATTTATTAGCAGTGTGACCTTGGAATAATCACTCGACAACTCTGAGCCTTAATTTAGTTAGTAAAATGTGGATGCAAATAACATTTATGTCATAGAGCTCATGTATAGATTTAGTAAAATGATTCTTGTGTAGGTCTTATGTGCCTAATATTTAGAAATATTATAATACTTTAAAATGCTTCTGATCTTTTGATAAGCTCACTGCTAAGTTTTTATATATCGGTAACTATACATGAATGAATCAACTTAAATCCTAATACTGAAAAGTTGATGGGTCAGTATCAGCCCCTTTTATAGTCACACTGTAAATCTGTGGAAATCTATAAAACTCAGCTCAAACAGAACTTAACTACAACGCAGCAGTAATAGTTGCTACTCTAATAAAGATAATTTGTCATTAATTTTTCATTTTGCCAGAAGCTTCTTCTGTAACTTTATCTCCCCCTCCTTTTCTATTTTTAGATTAAGTGGTACAAAGATTAGCTAGAAATATTCAACATATGTTAAATTGGAACTACTCTTGTGTAACAGACGTATGTTTCTGCATCACATTTATTTAGGTGGAGGTCCTAGTTTTAATTTTTCAGCGTTGTCCGTGCACAGACTTTTGTTTTTATGCCACGTGATCCAACCTGCTTGTATTGCCTGCCTGTTTTCATCCACGTGGCTTTTAGGGTATTAGAAGTATTTAGGCATTTAAATTCCTAGAAACACACAGCTTGCAGTAACAAACATATGTCATAAACATTAAGGAGGAGACTTTATGTAACTCATTAAAATACCAATCTGTGAATATCAACAGAAAGCCCCCAGTAATATGACTAAAGTTGTAAAAATGATCTCATCTCTCATTTTGCATAATCCACCATTTTACAATGGCATATAAACAATTTCAAAACTCCCAGGAGTGTTCTAAATATTGTAAAGTGGATGCTTCAGACCAATTTATTTGATGCCTCACACAATGAGGCTTACAGTTTTTAACTAGACCAAGTCACAAAAATAATTAATCTGTCAAAACTAGCTATATATATATATGTATATGTATATATATATATATATACACACACACATACATATATACATGTATATGTAAATACATATATATATGTATATATATATGTATGTGTGTATATATATATTTTAAAAGAAGGAATATTCTTCTTTTAAAATATATTCTCACACACACATATTCCTTCTTTTAAAATGTATTTCCTCCTAAATTACAAATTTGGTGAACATGATTTTCTTTACATACTGTCTAGTTATGTTTCTCACATTTATATCGTGCTCTGTAGTTTATGTACACTTCTACATTATCTATAAGGAGATGTTAACATTGCCTTTCTCATAGATGTACCCAGCAAACACATCTCTGTCCCTAATGCTCATTTTCACCCCAGCCGGAAGGTTCCTAGTAATGCAAATAGGTCCCCTCTATCAGAGGGTAGGGTCCTAAACCACAGTCATCCCTGACTCACCCGATTCCTTAATCTCTGCAAAGTAGTAGGCATCATTATTCACCTATTAAAAACAAGCAGCCTGACTATTCACCTTGGAATAATCACTCGACAACTCTGAGCCTTAATTTAGTTAGTAAAATGTGGATGCAAATAACATTTATGCCATAGAGCTCATGTATAGATTTAGTAAAATGATTCTTATGTAGGTCTTATGTGCCTAATATTTAGAAATATTATAATACTTCACCTATTAAAAACAAGCAGTGACTTGTTCAAGATTATAAAGCTACTAAAGGGTAAAAGTTGGACTGGAATCTGGGTTTTCCAAACCCTGATAGGTAAATTCATGCTGCCCAGTCAGCAAAGGACCATTGACTCCACTGATTTTTAAAGTGCTTTCATGATTGTAGACTGGCTCCTTTGAAATTTATTATGATTTTGTTTTTTCTTATTTGCAAATGAAAAATAATAGCAGAATATGGTCAATGGAGTAGTACATTGAAGTTAGACATACATTCAAATCTTCTAAGGCTGCTAGCTAGTTCTGGGATTTGGAAAATGATTTAATTACCTGGAGTTTACCCATTTGCCAAAGAAAAAAATGAGATGACTAATTGCTTAGTTAAATACAATGCCTGATACTGAAGTTCGATAAATAATAGCCATTATTTTGTGAATACTAAGCATGAAAGAAAATAGAATTAGAAATGGGGCATTGTTTGGGCTCTAACCCTGGTACTTCATGTCACTAACTCTTGTGTGACCTTCAGCAAATCTAACTGTGTGAATATTGTTTTCCTCATCAGTTAAACAGATATATAAAAGCATATTACAGTATAAAAATAAATGATTCATGGAGAGGTCCTCTAAGCCAAAGCCTGGAAGCCAAGGAGATAATTTTTGAATCCCTGATCCAAGAAATGAAAGGTGTGAGTCTAGGAACAGGTGATAAGAGTACAGGTGGCAGAGTTAGCTTAGAGACTGAGCAGAGATAAAGGAAGCCTGGGGCTATTCTTACATCTCAGATGATGTAATGGAAAACAGAAAGCCCTGGGTTTAGAAGTTTGCACTATGATGTCTTCTCTACACTCATTTGTTATGTAGCCTTTAAGATGTTATTTAACTTCTCTGATCTTCAAATCCCTATCAGCTCAATGAAGATGTGGAACTAGATGACATGTAACTGTGGTTACCTCCAGCACTAAGGATCTCTGTATCAGAGTAGCATAAAATATATTCCGCTAAATACTTAATATTCCACTTGATGTTTTGGGGTGAAAGAATGAAATATTTCTATAAGAAATTCTGCATATGCCATCTACCTTCTGAAAATTTACAATAAACACATCTAGGAATGGTAAATCTTTAGAAAGTCCAATACAAGTGGAAAATCATTAACCCCATCAATTCCCAAACTTAATAGCTTCCATGGAACTTGTATAATCACTTGTAAATGTGCACTAGATAATATAAGGGCTTTGAAGGTATAAAGGTTTAATCAAATGTAAAAGATTTTTATCATCACCATCATCACCACCAGCACCACCATCATTGTCAACATCAACATTATTGTCATCTGGCATTTATGAACATCAGTTCTATATGCTGTGCTATGAATTCAGGCATGTGATATTTTTGGAACACACAGGCAAAAATAGCATTCGGAAACCATATGCTCACATACCAAAAAGCTGAATATTGATGTTGGGTTTCACTATTCATTTGGTGCAAGTGTAGAATTCAAATATTCCTTGAAAATGACAATTGAGATAGAAGAGAGATGAGCCATAGTCCAGTTAAATTTCATTTCAGTCCTGAATGACTTTCACTTATAATATTTTCTCATTTCTGAGAAGAATTAACAGGATGATGTATGTAAAGTGATTTCTTTTCCATAGAGGTAGAAGTATAAGCTGGTGTTGACTACCTTATAATTTAATAACACACGGTGTTCAAAGCCCTTTTCATCCATTATTTTATTTGATATTTGTATCAATCGTATGAAAGTAGGCTTGGCAGATATTATTTTATCTATTTTACCGATAAGCAAACTAAGGATAAAAGAGGTTAAGCCACTGCTTTAAGGGCACAGATAATTTTACATCTTGAATGATTATTAATTTTTAAACTTTCTTTCTGATTTTGTTTTGCTACCATTCCCTTCAGTTACATTACCATCTGTAAGAGAGCGTTTATCAAAAAGCTGGCGTATGTGAAAGAATGAAGATTTCAAATAACAGTAGATCAATGTTTCTCAAGCTTTTTATATCATAACAGACAAAGGAAATCACTGGGATAACTGAGCCAGCCTGCATATGACTGCTGAGGAATGTGTCTGAGGCTTGCCAGAGGTCAATGTCTAGTACACCAACAACCTCTGTGCAACACTCAGTTGTGCTGCTGCTGCCCACCAACTCAGAAGCTCTGGAACCCAGAAAGGACGTCATTGATTTAACCAAAGATTAGAAGCAAGTCTGTTACTTTCATTTACATAGTATATATATATATATATATATATATATATATATATATATATATATATATATATATATATAATGTATATATATACTATGTAAATATATATATATGTGTGTGTGTGTATATATATATCCCATTACAAATGGCTTTTATTTAACATACAATTTTAACAGACACTCAAGCCCAATATTTTATTTCAGGATCTGAATCTACTCTGGCTTCAAAGAGAACAAAGCAATCTTATATGCAGAGAATAAATTTGATTCACTATTTTTGTTTTTGTTTTTGCTTTTTTTCTGTGCTAAGGTCGTGTCATGTCATTGATACTGTTAATTTTCATCTACTTTTAAAAGTCCTAATTCTTCTTTTTAGAAATTAATTTTATACCTAAAATGCATAAATTCTTTGAGCCAATATAATTTATCACTGCTCAGGTTTTTTTTTTTTTTTTTTCTTTCTATTTTTTTTGGGGGGGTGGGGATTGCAAACGTTTTCCCTAATTTCCTCTCATGACTCTAATCAGTTTCCTCTTATACTTATCTGTATGCATTTCACATATTTTCCTAGAGGGAGCATCCATGCCTCATTCAGCTTCAGAGCCCTCAGAGAGCTTACTGTAATATTTGCATGTAGCATCCTAAACTCATGATCAAAGCTATCCATTTTCTAAACACTTAATTGGGTGCTGACTATGAACACTGTTATATGCAGGATCTGGGAAATTAAATAGATAGATAGATAGATAGATAGATAGATAGATAGATAAATGCAGATGTGTTTTAAAGTGTACATAATTTAGTGGTAAGACCTCAGGTTATACAAAAATTTTAATACATTCTAATAAGTACTAAGGTTTAAATTTTTAAAAGCATAATTTATTCATTTGTAGTGGAAAAGGAGCTGAGTCAGGAAACATTTCATGAAAGAGTAAAATCCCGAAGTTTATCTTGAGGGGCTCTTACAAGTTCAACTAATACATGGGGGTGAGATGGAGAGTATAATAGAAAGAAGGTTGTGTTTACCATTTGCCTTTTTACATGATCTAAAAGTAACATAAAATCTAAGCATTTGGAGGGCTCTAGACATAAGTTATGAACGTGTGGAGTGAAAAGTAAGGTACTGGTAGTTTTGTATTGCATACTAACCGTAATGATATGTCTTTTCCTGTTTATACCCCTGGCTTAAATAGGTGACATAGCTGAATGTGAGCAATGCTTGATGTTTGCCAGACCTATAGTAAATGAAGTCTATGAATTTTCAACATTCTTCTCTATAATCTTTTCAAAAGGCAATACTAATTGATATTTCATCTCTAGCTAAGGCAGAGGGCTTAAGAAAAAAAAAACACCTCACTGGAATATTTTTTCCCTAGTGCTTAGAATACATTTGATTCAATTAAAATAACATTATTATAAAAGTAATACATATCATTTACTGAAATCTCATATAGCACTAAGGTTGTTAGAGTAAAAATTGAATGTCTTTCTTTACCCACAACTCATCACCCCGAACTGATCTTTTCAGAAGGCACCATTGAGAGTTTTGTATGTGTATTTTCAGACCCATGTCAATGCATTTCTAAATGTACGTTTCTTAATATTATAAACGTAATCATTATACAATGTGGTTTCTTCAATTTGTTTATTTTTCACTTACTGTACCATAGACAACTTTCCCTAGTACACACAAGTTTACCGCACTCTTTTAAACCATTTCAAAGTAATCCATACCTTGGATTTACTATAATTTATTTTTAAGTCTCCCTTGTCTTAAAATTTAGTGCAAACCCATTAAGCTAGACAATGTTCTAATTTTGCATGGCTCTATGAAAGCTTTGTCATGTGCCTAATTATTCTGTGGACTTGCATCAGGACCCTATGTTCTAAACCACATGATCTCCCTAGGGGCTCTAGAACTGCTTCAAAACAAGAGATTCTTCCTGGAATGACTACAGAATTCCCAATTATTTAGACGACACACCCTCACATGGTAGCAAACTCTTTTGACTTAGAAAGTGCTTTGGGAATATTTACCAAGGACTGATCACTGTAGGATTTATTTATCTAGATCAGAATTTCCCCAGTTGTGGTGTGTGGGATACTAATATAGCTCAATAGGTTTGCAACCAAAAGGAATTCCTTTGTCATATAATACAGTACTACCTTAGTTCCCCTTGTATATTCATGGGGCATCGACTTACAGTAAAGGTCAGAAAGTTTCTGTAGTAAAGAAACTTAATTGTCTTTGTTTAATTTAGCATTTCTTAACATGAATGTTAAAACCTGTTTTAAAATACTAGCTTTATCTCATGAAATATTAGTATTCACGGTTCGAGAACCACTGGTCTAGATGCCTAGATATGTCATAAAATGCTCATTAACGTTAACAGTAACAATCACTGGCAAACTAAACTCCAAATATCATAGAACAGTAGACCTAAGAAAATTGTTAGAAATAAGTGTGATGTTGTGAGGATTAAATGAGGTGATGATATGAACCACAGGCCATAAAGCACATAGCAAGTGTTCAAAAAATGCTAAGTCTTATCATTGTTAGTTCTACTTATCTGTCACCATTTATCAATTTGACTTTTTAGACCATATTTACCCGTGACCCAGTTTGCCTTCCTTAGGAATTTAAACTTTATTGTGTGGTGTTGAATAATATCTGGAGATGTCAAAGCAGGCTATGACATAGTCACATTTTAATTTTAGAAAAATCTCTCCCTCTTTTTCTCTCCCATTATGAACAGAGTGGAGGTAGAATTGACAGAGAAAAGTTAAACCCCCAAAAGGTAAAGTTTTAAGTCTCAAAAATATAAAGTTTCTTGGCCAAGGCATCACAACTTAAAACTGCTAGAACAAGACTAGAGCTCAGATTAACTTAACTCTGAACCCAGCCTTCACTCACCACTATGCTGGCTGTGTTCCTGATTCTTGGTAAAATAAGGCCCAACAGTCATTACTTCACCTGCAATATGTCTGAATTTGAAGAGCAATGGGCCTTGTTATGTTAGCCATTCACTTCAGTAACCTAATAGTCTGTGGCTTTCAAATTCCTGTAACTTATGCACTAGGAAGTACCTGCGAGACATAGAAATTCAAGTTCAACTTGAATGGTACCTTTAGAGTCAAGTGAGTAGCCTGGCACGTGCCCTACAGTTGGTAAAACATCGAGGGTTCAGACCAAGCACGTATGCTCATTATTTCTGCTGTTTTGGAGCAGTGACTAGTGACAGCATTTGAAAGAACAGAAACAGTGAATTCTGTCTAGGAGCCTCTTGATCTTTTCAACCCTTCTTGACCTCCACTCTGTCCAGAGGTCCTGAGTGGAATGAGTGTGCCTGAGCGTGCTATTGTGTACAACAGCATTTTATTTTGAGATCATTGACCACACACACTTCCACCCAGTAGGGTGACCTTTGCTTTGTGTGAAAAAGCTGTGTGTAGAGCACAGGGCAACACTGCCACGTTGGTCCACATTGGTATTCTAGACAAGTTAGCAAGTGTATGAAATTAGCTAATTCAATCAGCGATTGGGGCTTGAGCTTCAAATAGCCCTAGCATCGTTCAAAAGTAGGCTTTCAGCACAGGAAAATAAGAAAAATATTTTTTTGTTCCATTGCTTTGGGAATAAAATTTGGTTCTGAATAGATTCATTTCTGTATGTTGAAATCTCAAATCCTTACCATTGAATTTTTCATCAAATATAAACAACTAGTTTTCACTTTCAAACTCCTACACATCCAGGATCTTACACAATGAGAACTATATGCCCATATATTAAAGGAAACATCATTTAAGGTACATGGGATCTTATGAGGACAAAATCATAAACTTAAATGTACTACCAGAACATATGTTTCTAATTTCTTTACTTCGTAGAGCTGAACCTACACTAGCATATAAATATGAGAAACCGAACTCTCTATTCTTGGACTTGTCATTTTCTTCTTTAAATCAGGCACACTTTTCTGCTTCTAATTTACACCCATGCTCTCCTCCATCTATTATTTTACCCTATTTAATATATGTGAAAAATCTCCCCATTTTTCATACATAAAAAACTTCTCTTTCCCCTCTTTGAAATCTCTTCACTTCTAGACTGGCTCTTGATCACGCTGCCTTGAAATGTCCCGTGGAATTAAAGAAATAGATGAAAGGAAAAGTGAGTAAACATATTTCCCAAGCCCAGTCGTACTGCCCATTTTCAATCTCTATTAAAACATTGTAAATTGTTTAATGTTACCCGCATGTAATTATTTTTTTTCCTCTCTTAGGAGGTGCCTTACTTGACAGCAAAATATTTTTACCTAAAGTTTTAACCCATTTTGAAAATTGGCTTTCTGTGTGTTCTATGAGACCTTGAGCATGAAAGAAACACTTAATAGAATGCAGGATCATACAAAGGAAATGTAACCTTGCTGCATTCTTTCTTGCTTTAACTGAGAGAAGGGTTGTGTCCTTTGTTAGCTCAAAATCCACCAGGATCCCTTAGTCTTTTATTACTTCTACCTAGAGGGGGGATTATTCCTTTTCCACCTCTGGGATGACATTTTCAAAATAATTCTTGTTCTGTAATAACCTCTTCAGGGAGAAGGCAAGAATGCAATTTACAACATCCCCAGGATTACCATGTGGCAGGCTTCCCCTTCACATTTTACAAGGGCATTGTTTCTAAGCCCTAACCTAGAGCTAGGTCTCCTAAAGCAAAGATTGCTCACTCTGGCTTCTCCCTTACACCGAACATCATTTCTATGCTTGCTTATTTTATGTTTTTTAAATAGCAGAGAAAAGAGTGATTTCTCTTATGAAAAACTATATCTGCTGTATCTACATACCTTGGTAGCTCTGGTAGTCAGAAATATACAAACACAATGTGTTTCAACAGCATCATGTTATTTTAAAAATAAATAAAATAGGTAAATAAACAAACAAACACATAAATAAATATCCCATTCTTTAACTGAGATAAGGAGAACACTTTTTAAGGTAATAAGCATATGTTCAAATATCCAGTAATATTTGAGCACAGTTTGGAACCACCAAGGATGGGGATGCCCAACGCTACCAGTTACACATCGAGGTAGTCAGCAAGTGGACCCATACATGCTTAATCAAATTCACCCAACATGAGACTCGCTGGTGTAGACTCCAAATGCACGGGAAAACTATGTTTCTCCTCTGTTCTCAATATTTCTGACAGATGTATGGGAAATTTTTCTTTTTAACTGAAACTTAAAGTTTGACCAGGGATTCAGCAGGAAAAGGGATAGAAGGGACAATGGGTACAAAAAATCCTGATTCAGGAAGGAACTTGGGGCATTTGGAGAATTTAACAAAGGGTGGTCTACCTGAAGATTACTGGGTGTGGTGGACAATGGCGTAAGGTGAAGCTGGAGAAATACTTAAGTGGCAGATTACACTGTGCACTATAGGCAAAGATCAAGATTTTCATCTTTATTCTCATAGCAATAGGAAGCCGTTAAAGAGCTTAAAGTAGAGGTATGATATGAGTAGATTTTCAATTTCACAAGAACTTTTTGTGATTGTGTGTAGGATGATTTGTATCAAAAATGGGGGGAAAAAGCAAGGTTTATTTAATAATTTATTCTGGGGACAATTTTGGCTAGGGTACAATGAGGGAAGATAAAAAAATAAAGTTTTGACTTAAAATATGTTATGGAAAACTTGATTGATTGGGTATGGGGGAAGACTATTAACGATGACACTATGTGTCTGGCCCGAACAACTAGGAAGATGGTGGTGCCATTTGCTAACACAGAGAAAAACAGAGGAGGGGTAGGTGGGGGAGTTGCTGTAATACAGGCAGTTCACTTGTGGACATATTCCCCTTGGGATGCAGGGCAAGTGGATAGTCAAGTGGAGGTATTGAATAAGTAGTTCCATAACCTAATTTGGGACTCAAAAGAGAGATCAAAGTCTGAAAAAGCAACTGTAGAGGGTCAGAATATACATCTACAAATCACAATTGTACATAAGATTGTATAGAAAGGGAGTATACAATGGTAAAACTAGCATGCTAAGGTCTAACACTGAGCACTTAAAAAAATAAATAAATAAATAAAGTATCCAAAGAGATAGAGAAAAATGTGAAGACTGTAATCTCAGGCCACAAGGAATTAGGATGTTTCAAGGAGCCATCACCAGTCACCTTGTCAAATACTGAGGTCATACAATGTGAGGCAGAAAATATCCAGTTCTACTTTGGGGCAGACACTGTGCAAGGTATGTTACATCTAGCTTTAATTTTCACAGTGCGTAGGTATTATTTCTATGAGCAGATGAAGATACCAAGCATCAGAGGTCAAGGTCACACATTAAAAGGGTAGGGACAAACCCAAGTGTATGATAATGTAGAGATGGAGCCCTATAGTCCTTATATGCTGCCACTTAAGCCCTTCTCTGAATTTGGTTATGTTGTTTTTATTGTTGTTGCTGTTCATTTGTTTTGGCATTAAAATCAAGGCCACAGAACTAGATTCTGGTTATCCTCTTATTGTTTTATGTGTATGTAGTAGCCTTGTCTCTCCCACTAGATTTATGAGTTCGCTAAGGGCAAGCACCAAAGCAAAGCGTACTGTAGGGGAAAGAAAATAGACTTTGCAACCTGACAGACCTGGGTCATAGTTTAAAAATTATAACGTCCATGAAGTGTCTAGTGGAGTGACAGGTACAGATGAGTCATTTGTTGAATGGATGTGATATTTATTATTTATTTGTATCC
This sequence comes from Rhinolophus sinicus, assembly GCF_036562045.2. Lineage (NCBI taxonomy): Eukaryota > Metazoa > Chordata > Mammalia > Chiroptera > Rhinolophidae > Rhinolophus > Rhinolophus sinicus. Next base: position 40,153,771 of record NC_133751.1, read on the forward strand.
CTTCCAGCCCAATGTGCTGTAAAGAGTAAGGTTAAATAAATATCAGATTTAATTCTTAGGATACTGTAAGTGATAATAAGTTCTTACGTCAGTAAATTCTGCCAATGATAATTGCTCGTATAGTTTAGGAGTCGATGTACTCCCAATAATGAAAACTTGCCCTACTCTGGGACTGAGAATAGAATAGAAAATGAGGTACTCTGCCTTTCCTTAAACCTGTGCAAATGCCACATCGGGAAAGAAGACCCCTGAAAATCATGAGCTCCTTGAGGACAAATTCTGTGATGTCTCTAAGATGCCATTTCCATCATAGCTAATCTAGCACCAGGCACATGGTATTTACACAGTACTTACTAAAATAAAACAAAGAGAAAAAAAATGGATGTTGATGAAGAGGAGATTTCTTGGCCTCAAAAGACATTAGAAGTTTTCTTTTCTGAACTACAAAATGTCAGGTGCTAAAATGGCATTCCATCTTAACTACTTCTCTAAACTCTATTTGTAATACAGCTATGTATAGTTTATATGCATGCACAGTAGGGTATATCTCATAATCTTTTCCAAAAATATCATGAGAATACGATTTTGGAGGTTATGTTTGACAGATGAATAAGCTAAAACTGTTTCTTATACTGATGTCAAGGCTTAATAAATATTTTTATCATCATGACTCATCAAGCTTAATATATTGGAGTACTGTGTGAGAAATCTCATGTGAACTTCAATTGTGTCCAAGTATTCCAAGTGTGTGGGAATTCATATGGGACCAGATAATGAAGACATTAAAAAACTCCTCAGTTGTCTGTTGTCCCCCTTTCAGAGCTTTACAAGGATAGTCACAAACACATGATTCAAGGGTGTGCTCATTTTATGTTAGTTAGGCATTATACAAACATAATATTTTAAAACTACTTGATTCTATTATCCTACTGTTATTTTAGGGAGGATCTATTTACCTCTGGTAGCTAATTCTTTGAAGAGAGTGACAATACACCTGCACTTTTGGGATCATGTGTAGGGGTATGAAATAATGCTTTTCCCTCTCTCATCACACTCTCCTGCCAAATTGGTCTCTTCAGCATTTTCACACCTTCCAGTTCTATCACCTTACCCTGAAATGCCACATACTTCCCGTGCATCTTGCTGTGGAAATTCCACTCCTTTGAAGGCTCAATTCCAAGACCACCCTCTCAAAGAAGGTCCATGTAGCAGATACTCAATAAAGGCATGAGTTGAGCTTAATAATCATCAGCAATTTTCTTCCTAACTTAACCCCTCATGTACTATCTGGAATGGATAAATTTGGTTTATAAAATACCTCTTTCTAGAAATTGAGTGAATATGTGTAAACTGTGTGTTGCAGGCATAACAAGTACAAATGTATACAGAGACCAGGCATTTAAAATAAATGAGTACCGTGGACCTTGTAGTCAGACTATAATATACGCATGGTGGTGATTGTGATAAAACTAGGAGATATATTCTTGTACAGAGAAGTAACCCCTGATATTTTTAGCTGGTTTTTGCTGGACTTTGTTGTGTCATTTTCCTCAATACCTAGAAATGTACCTGGCACATAGTAGAACCTCAATAAATGTTGCTGAATTAGTGACTGACTGCTTGAAAAAAACGAATGCTCACTGACAGACTATCGCTTACAGATCTTCTAATTTCTCAATAAAAAGAGAAATCCAAAATTTTGGGTAGAAGCATTTTCAATTTTTCATTTTGATGTCTCTTTCATTAAAACACAAAGTCTGTTCTGACCAAGTACGTCTAAACATCATGCTCAACCTGAGAGCCAGAAATTTGCTACCTACACTTTCTTTCTTTTTCTTTTTTTAGAAGGAATTCATTCGTCAATGTTAATAATTCAAAAATTACTTCTAAATTGTCAAAAAAATAATTAAAAAAAAGATATTGTATAGGACAGACAAGAATTATGTTTAACACTCTCTGAAACCTTTTCATTTAGATTCTTACTTGAACCTGACAACAGCTCCGTTAAAAGGAAAGAAAGTAGCTTTCACCTCCATTTTACTGCCCTCGAATGCATCTGGTCTCTTCACTGCTGCTCAGATTGAATGGTGATTATTTATTGACCCATTTTAAAAGCAGCCCATAGTCCATGTAGTTCTTGTCTTTGTACATTTAGTCAAACTGTCTGACCTTCGAGAACCCAGAGTGCAGTGCTTTTACCTGCTCAGTTGGTAGCTTGTAACTCGTCCATTTTGGGATGAGCTATTTCAGTGGGCTTCATAAAGGGGCCACCTGCCTGCACATTCAGGAAGGCTGGGTTCTGTAGCTACGGCACTACATAAAGCAACCTGAAAAGAGCATCACAAAGCATGTCCTGATTGTTGCTTTCCTCACTGCCCCGTCTGCAAAATGTGTCTGCCGGCCAAATACAGTAGGCTCAGGAAATCAAAATAGAAATGGGAAACAAAGGAAATTAGAGTACAAAAAAAAAAAACAAAAAAAAAACACTGCCTCTGTTTGCGGTCTTTACCTAGACATTTCAGGTAACAATCCTCAATTCAAACATGTCCAAATATGTATGGTTGGCCTGTTCTCAAATCTGTAGATGACAGACCTAATACCAGCAGATACGTATCATAAAATAAGGAGTGGATGACTTTCTAGTCTTATTAAGCCCTCATTTGGTTTTAGAAGTCTTGATCTGCTGGGGAATTTTTCTATACTGTACCTTCAAGACTTAGAAGTGGTGGGGCTCCACCAATCGATTTGGGGGTTCAGGATTTAAAGAAATAAGAATCTAAGACAACTGATGTGAAATGGGTGAGTAAATGTGCTTCAACACACCACCTGTTGTTCCTCCTGCTCTTTACCAGGTACACACACACACACACACACACACACACACACACATTCATTAATTCCACTGTATCTGTGGAGGTAGGCTAAAAAAAGTGTGAGGTAGGCTAAAAATATCCATAGACCACAACCTGCATATATTCTTAGGAAATGAGAATTTTCCTAATTTCACAAAGATGAATTTAGCATCAAGATGCCTATGACACTTGGGTTAAGGGGGACTTGATAGCAGCTTCTTTGATATTTTAAACATTGGTGCTGGTCAGACCGGCTGTGCTGCTGGATGGGTGGGTATCTTAGCCAATGAGAAGCTATGGCTTTATCTGTAAGCCTAGTATTGGGAACTATGTCAATCCATACCACTGTGTATATGAAGAAATATTTGTATTTAATAATAATTTTTAAAAGCATGCAGAGATAAAGTAGCTAAAGTGATTTATAGAATAATGTACCTAAGTAAATATAAGTTCAGTGGGTCCTAAGTATAATTTTTCACCCTCTGCTCCTACACATTTGCCACTCAAAGATCATGTATAATTTTCAAGTAAACGATGTCTTTGGATTTACTACTGATCACACCATGTTGGTCATTGAATCCACACTTTTGTTGTAACCATCAGCTTCTGCAGGAGCCTGTCTATTGCTAGCCTACAGAATACAGCTGCAGCGACACCAGAGAAGAGATGCGGTATCAGGGCAGTGGGCAAATACTACTACCGTGAGGTCAAATGGCTGGGTTACAGACCCACCCACATGCCCCTAAATCTTTTCCCAGTTTTCAACCCCAAATCTGTTCCTTGCCTGATAGTTCTAAATCCCAGAGAATCTCAAGGGACCATAATATATATGTATATTATATAATATAAAATAATATCATACATAGCACAACATATAATATTTTATATGCCTGCATGCCTTTATTCATTCCACACAGTCTTGAAGACCTATGATGTGTCAGGCAGTGTGATATGCAGGAGACACAAAAACAAAAGAAAAAGTTGGTAGATGGTGACTAGGACATGACATGGGGAGGGTGTGCCGGGCAAAGAGGCAATAAGAGTAAAGGCAACCAGGACAGTATGTTAATAGAGTTGCAGTTATTCGCCAAGGCAGAAAACTAGTGTATAACAGGAAGAGAAATGAGAAAAGATGATAAAAAGTGCACTTAGAAATTTGATTTTTATACTGAAAGTTAAGAGCATGCGTCAATCAATAGTAGAGACTACTTATTCTGAAACTACTTGCTAGAAATTGTGTTCTGATAGTGTCTGGCATTCAGTCCCTGCCAAACGCTCACTAAGACAATATTAAAAAAAAAAAAAAAATCCTGAGGATGCAGGCATACATTGTGAAAGATCTTCATGTGATTCTTATTCATCGTATCCCCTCCCTAAGAAGAGAAAAAAAGAGTATAATGGATGTGTTAATCACCCATTCGTTAAACTTCATCTCTGTATTAAGCCAGGTCCCCAGAAAGCTTTTAAGCATCATCTTGAATTTTAACTCCTCATGTAGATAGCATGATACTCTTGCCTTTTTCCAAGGCTAGTTTAAGAAATAATTATACATGGGAATATCTCTGCATTGGTCAAACTATTAATAGCAAGTGTATTGCCTTGTCCAAAACAATTTATCTAAATGTTTCATACATATTCCTCTTAGTTCTCTGGGTTTTTCTATTTGCCATAAGAAAGCTACATAAGCCACTTACCATTTTATAGTAGATATAAAAGCCCAGAGCTGAGTTCTGATTTACATAGCCAAAAAGTTTGGGTTTTATTTTCCATATTAACTGTATGATTTGGAGCAAATTATTTAAACTCTCTGAGCATCAGTTCAATCTCAAGTCATAGAACTAGAAAATAAGCTTGTGAAATCACAGGCTGACAAAACCACTTGGGTAACTCTTAACTCACAAACGTAGGTTTTCAGATGAGCTATGCACTTCATGTCTCAAGAAACTCCCATCCCTTTGTACTCATTTTAACCCTTGATTTTGGTGAAGTGTTGAAATGGCCTGCACTAGAGAAATTACTATGGTGATGGAAGAACTGACTCTGGGTGAAGAACACATAATGCACTATATAGATGATGTATTATGATGTATCATATAAATGTATGCTTGAAACCTATATAATTGTACTAACCAGTGTCACCCGATAAATTTAGTAAAAATAAAAAAAGAAATTCCTTCAATTCTTGAAGATTCCCTTGGTCTTTCTAATTTAAGTTACCTTTGGGATCTTATTATTCATACTTCAAAGGTATTTTGTGTTTATGTTATCCCCCCTCCTATATTTCTTGTTTCTTGGTAGGTTATTCTAATATGCTTATTATCAAACTGTTCCAGATTCTCTTAAAATAAGTAATCAAGAACTGACAAAGACCATCATAATATATAATAACAAACTATAAAGAGTATCCTCTTGAAACTTCCCTAAATCGTTTAACTATTTTTCAAATATCTATGCCATGGAATAAATATGTTTACTTGTGTTTACGGTAGTAATAAAATTTGCTGAGTAATCCCCAGTGAAACAATTGATTCAGAAATGGATTATCAATGGATGCTAAAACCATTATATGAAAGTTTGGGGCAGGTAACAGAAAAATTGTAAGGTTTCAAAGTATCATTCTATGGATTACTGATCACTTGCAAGGGGGAAAATTAACCTTTACTATGGAGAAATCTGGTGGGGACCACTTTAACCAAGAGATCAAATTCACCTTCATTAATAATGGGATAAGCTGGCATTATGTGCCTTCTGTTTTGAAGTAATGTAAAGCACAAAGTATCACCGATGGAGTATTCTTGCTGAGACTGTTTAACTTAAACCTAACCAAGGCTTTAGATCTAATTTCCGGTTCACAGGAAATGCAGAAGATAGAGGAGGAACAGGTTAGCTAACACCAGGAAGAAACATTCAGAGAAATTCATATTGTAGGCACTTCTACAAGACAATTGGCCTGGTCTCTTCAAAAAGTCAATGCAATCGGGGAAAAAAAATGGTGGGGGACTGCCCTATACACAGCAAACTAATACAATATGGGAACCATTATTGGATCTTGGTTTGAAAAAAAAATAACTATAAAAGACATTGTTGGAACAATTGAGAATATTATTTGAATACGCATTAGATATTTGATGATAGTACAGAATTGTTAAATTTTTAAGTGTGATGCTATTATGGCTACATAGGAAAATATGTTTATTCTTAGAAGATGAATATTTTGCTGGTGAGAAAGACTTATGTATGAAATTTATTTCCAAATAATCCCTCCCAGAATGAGAAAGAGCACAAGCAAATATGGCAAAATATTATTTTTGAATTTAGATGTTATACATATCAGCATTCATTTTATTAGTCTTTCAATTTTATGTTGTTTGAAATTTTTTACAATGAAAAGTGGGAGAAGGGAGGGTTAAACCCCAAAAGCCAAGCCCTTTATATGAATACTTGACATTCTGATTGTAATTGTAAAACCATATCATAAAGACAAAATACTTAGAATTTTCCTTTCCTGCATCTTTTCTTTAAAAACTGCTTCAGAGAAAACAGTTTCAATATTTTTGCAAGACTGGCCCTATCCCGAGGGACACATAGATTTTTTTTTTCTTTCTAGTCTGTTATAACCTCCTTGTAAAGTTTCTGGAACGTTTTGGATTAATCATCAATAAACATTACTAAGCACTCCCAGAGTTCAGAGCTCTCTACTAGTCACCGTGGGCTTAACAATGTTCAGAGTAGATTCAGTCACTGCCTGAGGTGCCAGCAAAATGATTCTGTTCTTTATCTACTAATGAGATTATTTTAAGTGATCTCAACAAAGAAATTCAATCTAACAAGTGATTGAAAACGTCCTAGATATAAGAGTGCTCTCTGCCAAGGGAGTGGATGAACTTTCTTAAAGGGCGTGGAGGTTGAGAGAGGCGTAGGGAATGTTTTCTGAGTATAGAATCTAAGAATTGGCTAGGATCTCTGTCTTTTGACCGCAGATATATTAGACTCAACTCCTTGTCCATAATTTGTGGAAAGTCCAGTGCCTTCCCCAAGACTGCTGTGAATTCTTGGGTACTGTTGATTCTCCTGGCTACTTGAGATTCCACTCATCTACTGCCAGTGAATTAATTCAGTTCTTGTTCCATCCGTCTGGCTCAGCCTCACTTCTTGATTTTCATATGAAAACAAGGATTTTATGTATTTATTAGAATATTCTGCGTAGGCATGTGGTCAATAACATTCATTGTAGTTAGGAAGGATATAAAATCAAAGGGAAGAGATCTAAAACCAAAGGAAAAGTAGCCCGGAAGTCAGCTTCACAGGTCATTCCTTTGTAAAAGATTCCAGATCCTAACCTGTTTCTTTATTTTCAGGTTGAGCCTTTCTGAGAAAATGTCTTTCTAATCTTTGGCATCTACATTTGTAACAACTTTCAAGAAAGCTCCATCCATTAAATCTCTCCTTCAGAACCAATTCCCCTTTCCCCAACAGTACAAGTCCCAAGTTTAAGGAATTCAGTATGGGCTAATGCCTGAATTATCTGCCAGTCAATTCTTGGAGGCCTTTTGCCCTTTGAAACCATCACAACTTTGATTTTGTTGGGAGGCAGGCGGAGGGTTGGGTGTCTCAGAAGATGGAGGATCGGGGAAGAGGCTTTGCTACGCTCCATCTGGCAGAAGAGTCTGGTGGACAAGATCTCCCAATCAGTCCCCTTGAAGGACTTCCCTCCAGTGTGAACTGAAGACCTTAATTACTCCTCTGACTGTAAAAGCAAATTTAAACACTTTCCAAGGACAAACAGTAACTTTTTGGAAGCAGATTACCAAATCCCACAAGAGGAAAGCTTTTGCTACACACCTTCTTAATTAGCAAGGCCACCTTTCTCTCAATGGACCAAATATTTCTTATTATCACACGAAGAAGTGATTTTAAATCTCTCCCTCACTGTACCTCTCTCCCCATATAACAATAACACACACACACACACACACACACACACACACACACATTTATTTGAGCCTTTTTAAGAAATTGAAAACAGACCTGAGTAATGCTCATGGTTATTCCAATAGCCTGATAAAGATTTAAGACTAATGAGGTCTTAAATGATTAGTATAGATTCTTAGACAAAGCCTTGCTCCACCTTGGCTTTGATCTTGAAGGTAAAGGAAGAAGGTAAATTATATTTTTTTGTTGCCATAAGACCAAGAAGGAATGATTGTGTTTAAAGGGCAGAAACAGGACAGTAACAGGGTAAGTAGTCAACAGACTTAAGACAAGCATCAAAAGGACCATTTTAGAAAATGGTGGATGGGAAAGCCAGTTTGCAAAACACTAAGGAGTGACTAGAGCATGAGGAATGGGTGAGATTAAAAACCAACAGCATTTTTACGAAGTCTAAGGGTGAAACTGAGAGAAATGGGAAGGCAATCTGGCTCATCTTATTTGATTATCAATTCAATGCTTTCATGTACAGAAAGCAATTTACTTAGCCAAAAAATTAAATTAGTTATTTTGTGAAACATTATAATTGAAATTATATCTGCATTTAAAGCTTTGAGGATAGAATATCTATATTTCTTTGTGATTCTGAATGAAATATGTTGTCCCTTTCATAATTTTGTCCTGAGAGGCTGAGAATTCAGCCCCATGGTGGGTGCCTAATATGATATTACAGAAAGAGACTGAGGCGTGTGAAGTAGTAAGAGAAACCTGATTTATCCTTGATGTTTTTTCATAGCCCCAAAGGAACCTGCAGCTTCTAAGTAAATGACTTGAAGCTGGATAGTGTGGGCCCCGGCAATTCTGAGGAAACTTTCTTATGCCACCAGGGGAGTGAAGACTGGATCAATTTATCATACACAGTGAAATGCTACCTGACAGTGGAGGTACAGGTGGGTGCTCAGATGAAAGCAGAGGCCAGGCAGGGTCTAATATTGCCTTCTCAAATATAAAGCAAACTCTCAGAAGGGTATGCAAGAAAGATCCAGGGCTGTATCTTTCTACTGTATTCCTGGGAGGGGCTGGTGCCCTCCCTACAAGAGCTTACTATTTATGCTTTCTTTTCAGAAACAATTGTAGCTACTTCTAATATAGAAAAAGGCAATTTAATGTTCTGCCAAAGTTCTGAGATTATTAAAACCATTTCCCTGATGTCTTTATTATAATAACTATTATTCTGATCATCCCACATGTAATATTATTGTTTCTTAAGATTTCTAATGCATCTTAGTCAGACATTTGGTTTCCTAAGTTAACCACTTTTAAGGCAATTTCATGAAGATTATGTTTCCAAGAATCTTTATTTTAAATCATTTATTGGTAATAGTCTGAAAATACTGAGTAAATGAATGACATAATTTTTTTTTTGACAAAATTGTGAGTAGATAGCTAAAATGTACAGTAAAATTGTTTTTGGTTACATGCTAACAACAGGCTGATGACATGAAGGTATAATGTGTTTCAAAATAAACAGTGTTAAATATGCTTGGAGGGGACTGTAGTTGCCTAGAGAATACATGGTTTAAAGGAAATATTTTTAGAACCCTCGAAAGGTTTTAGTGATTCCTATTAATAATCCAAATATATCTTTAAAATACCAAGCTTCATTATTCACTCTGCTTCTAGGTAAGTGGATTTAATGTTCTAATAGTTTTGACTTTTAACAATATATTCTGTCATTTGCAATTTCCCATGGAATGGAATATATACACCTATGAGGTTCAAAATATGAAGTTTATTGCTAAGCATGTAGTATAAAATTTACAGATCAAAACTATCTTGACTAAGTACTTCTTAATTATTTTAAACTAGTAGCTTCTGAAAAATCTATTTTTAAGCTTCAGACCTAGAGCTAATCTGGTGAAATAAAGAAATAGAAAAGTTAGAAATTAACATTCAGTAAAGTGAAAACTTTTATTTGCAGACCATGTTTTTAAATTTTAAAATGTTTTCTTCCATGTTCTTACAAATGACATTATTATATCTTTTCTTATGGCTGAATAATCGTCCATTGTATATATGTATTATGGATTTTAAGGTTACCATGCTCAGTGAAATAAATCAGACAGAAAAAGTCGAGAACCATATGATTTTGTTACCTAACAGGTTCGGCTGCTTATCACTCATGAGCCAATGATTGAAAAACATGGCTTTATGGAAATAAGAACAAGGTTTATTTAAAATGCTGGCATTCTGGGAAGATGGCAGACTCCTGTCTCAAAGGCCATCTTCACCATTCCTAGAATGACCGGAAGGTTTTATAGGCATATAAGAAGAAGCAGAACAAAAGAAAGGGTGAATGAGATGATTCCTGCATGCTGACATCTAGTAAAACACCTCCTGGGAGATCATGTTTTCTTGGACTGGGTCATAGGGGTGATTCATGCATCATATTGTGGAAAACTGCAAGGGAGTTACAATCTGGTTATCGGTGTCCAGAGGTCTAAGGGCTGAAACATTTTCTTTCAAGTTCGTGTTCTGGCAATTAACCAGATTAACGAGGTATGCATGTAACCTTGGGAAAACAGAGCAATTGAATCAGGCAGGAGGAGAAGGAAACAAAAGAAGAAAATAAACTAAATTAGATTCTTAAATCTTAAAAAAATACACCGTCACCCTTACAATTTCACTCCTATGTGGGATATAAAACTGAAAGCAACAAACGAACAAGACAAACAAAACCTCATAGGCACAGACAATAGTTTAATGGTTACCAGAGTGTGAGACAGGAGGCAAGGAGGTAGAAGAGGGTAAAAGGGGTCAAATATATGGTGACAGAAAGAGATTTGACTTTGAGTGGTGAACTCACAATGCAATATATATGGTGTATTATAGAATTGTACACTTAAAACCTATATAATTTTATTAGTGAATGTCACCCCAATAAATTTAATTAAAAATGGTTTCTTGCCAAACATGGCTTAGTTTCTATTCTAATATATTTAAAGCTATACACACAGTAGTTGAGGGCTTTGATCTTTGCTCAATGTGGAAATAATTTTAAAAATTGCAAGATTGAAAGAGTCCTCAATTACTGAATATTTTGCAGCTCACAGGATACAGCAGATGTCTGTAAGTTCTAAAAATATAAATCTGATGTATTGGTGACATGTTCACATTACTATTCAGAAGAGGAAAATAAAAGGCACATAGCAATACTTACAATATTATTGGTGTTTGTTACCTTCACTTTTCAGATACATACTGTAAGTAGGTGCAAGGTCAAATGACTACTCAAGCCTATTTTTGTGAACCCTAATGCTAAACTTATGTGTCTCAGTATTATCAAATTTGGACTTAGGTCATTGAATTGTGAGGCCAAAAAGCCAGATTAGATATAGGGAAAACTTTATACTTATTGGGGTGGACAAGCAACATTGTTCTGACAGTGAGAGTTACCCAACTATAATTTTTTTTTAGGAAACACATACTTAGTAACGACCATCTGATTATTAAGAGGAAGCTGGGGAGGGGATTCTACTGGAGACAGGGAGAAATACTACTTTCTTGACATTTTTTCATTAGGTTCCAGGGAAACAACTCAGTTTAACATAAATACACTAGCTCCCTTCTATTTGAAAATGTGTCTGCTCCAGGCAGGTCTGCTGATAGCGCCTTTGCCTGAGACTTGAGGACAGGGAGTGTGTTCCTGTTTTAGGCCGAACCCGCTAGGCTTCTAAGCTATCTCTGGAGCCAGATGCTATAAAGAGGGGCAATCATTCATAATTGTTGTACCTAAAGGCCATTTTGGCCCTGACCCAGACTTAACCGCTAGTGTACCTGGTAGTGATCTATCCCTGCAATTATCTTTCTGTGAAACTCCATGACTAAGGATTTAATTAGATACACATTGTTCTGTATTAAGTCACTGCTTTTCAAATCTTGGTTAGAGGGTATTTTCCTGCAAACTTATTCAATGAATAAGTATTCATTGAAAACAAACTATGAGAAGAAAATAGAAGTTTCCAAATGAAGACACGCTTAGATCTCTGGCCCAATCTGAAAACTAATCACATTATACTGAAAAGGGCAAGATCAATTGTACAACTCAATCATTCACCCATTCATTCAGCAAATGTCTACCATATGTCAGCTCTTGTCAAGTTCCAGATACTGCATGGTGAAGGAAATATAGTCTCTGCCTTCACAGGGGTTAGAGTTTAGTCATTCTGCTAAAGATGTTAAGAGCATTATACTCAACTTTCGAAGGTTCAACTTTATATCATGAAAATATTCTTCAGTCAATGCATTGCCCCACATTATGTTACCCTTTGCTTTTATCTTACTTAAAAAAAGTGTGTGTGTGTGTGTGTGAGAGAGAGAGAGAGAGAGAGAGAGAGAGAGAGAAATTCTAGTTTACCTTGTCAACCAGTTTTCCCCTGTTCACATGGGGGGGTTCACAGGGGAAATGTGATTGTTAGTTCTTCTTTTGTTCTCTATCAGAGTAGATGCATTTGTATTCATTCTCATTTGAAAAAAGGAGAAAGATATCAAGGTTAGAGCTCTAACATTTTTTCGTCATCCTTTATTTACTCAATAGTAGGGAAATTACTACAGATTGATTATAAATTTATTTTTACTCTTAAAGCAATGGCATTTTACTTATAGCAATTCAATAAATGTCTGATAATTGTTTTCATATAGAACTTACTGCTATATGCCCAGCAATTAACAATTAGTAGGAGATAAGAGGATGAGTAACATATAGTCCCTCCCCAGTAAGTGCTTAAAATGAGGATAATTTAATCATTTAAACTCGGGAAGAATCAAGACTTTAACTAGAAAAAGTAAGTTAAAGAAAAACTAAATAATTTATTATTCAGTACATTTTCTCCAAAGAAGTATTTCACAAACTGTTCCAAGGTCAATTATATACTAATTCATTCCATGAGAAAAGGAGCTGATGATGAAATCAATTTAGGTTATATCACAGGTGCACAAGAGATATGTAACAAAGTTAAACAGGTAGCTTTGCTGCAGGACATAGCACACTGACTGTTAAAAAGGTATTAATAGGCTAAATTTCCAAAACTAATTTGTTTGTAAAATCTCGTTTGTCTGTGATACTTACTAACTTCAGTCACACAGAACACAGGTATTCCCTTAAGCACAGTTTGGGAAGCACTGCTGTAAATTTTATTTCCTTGAATTAATTTCTCCTACAGTATGCTTCAATACAATCTTAAAAATGAAAGAAATACACCAGCAAACAAAACACAAAAATGTATAAATAAATATGAACCACACAGTTTCCTAGGCTGTTTAAACATTACACTGTAACATTAAGAATGGAAACAACATCATTTTGTAGTTAAGAGAAGTTTAGGATGTTGATTAGTTTAGCAGTCACTAACCTAGGTTTTAGTAGACTCCACCTAATTTACTAGCCATATGACCTACGGAAAAGAATGTCAACTCTCTGAACCTGTTATTTCATCTGTTCTATGAGAATACTAGTACCTATTTTTTTTCAACTTTGCTGGATCATTGGGAATCTCAAATGAGGTCATGGATATGAAACAACTTTAAAAGCTCTTGCATAGAAAGATTATTATTATGCTCCACCCGAAATACCATGTTTCATTTAATGCCCTGGGATAACAAAACATTGTAAATATGCATAACAAATCAGTACACACACATTAATTTTGACATTTCTTTGGGTAAAAAATCTGTATAGGTCTGTATTATTTCAGGTATTTTACATGTGGAGAAACTCAAAAAGTAAAATTATTCCCTGTGACCTTACTGGGCAGAAAGAGGCAGTGACATTTCTTTCTGCTCCTGATTTCTAGAAAGAAAGAAACAAAAACAGGCTTTATTAGCGCCTACAGTGCCTAAACTGTTCTGGAAATTGTTTATCTGGCAACATTTGACCGTCATTTGACTTAACACAATTAGCACAGAGGAAATTGATCACCCCAGTTGCACTGCTAATCAGTTTGACTCAAAGTTACAATTGGCACTGTTTTCCAACCATTCTTTCTGTTAATCTATAGACATCATTCCAAACACTAGTAAGTTTGAGGTCCCTTAAAATCTAACATAATGCTTAAGATGAAATATAAATAACTTGACATGGAGTAAGTAAAATAGTCTAACAGATAGTAACTTTTGTCTCAATCAAATTTGCCTCTATACTGTACATATTTAGGATATATAGTATACTACGTATATGGCAGTTATTTGAAATTTGGTATAGAAATTTACTCTTGTAATGTATAAGGTGTTTTGGTAATTTAATTCTAGTTATTCAAGTACTTCAAGTTGTTGGAAAGAAATGTTGATTGCTAACATTTATGTAAATTATTTTAATAAGATTGCTTTTTACCTTCTCAAGCCTTAACTCTAAGTTGCAACTGAGAATGGTATAGTTATTTTTAAGTCATAATTTCTTCTACACTCATTAGTATTAGTACTTCGTGCTACTCTTGACTTCACGATTTAGATCATTCTGCATAGCAATATAGCTCTAAATGTTTTTATAAGATAATCACTATATCACTTCACTTATCAATTTTATTTCTTCACATTTGGCTGTTCACAAAAAAGGGAGGGAGGGGTGCTAAAGGTAAAAATATTATTAAGTTTATTAATTACAGGCAGTAAATTTGAAACTTTAGTGTTTATTTATTTTAATATAATCTTCTAGCTGTTTTATAATCATGGCTAAAAACTTTATAGGCCAAATACACATTCAAAACCCAATTTTAAATTCTTGTGCAGAAAAATTAGATTCCGTATTCTAGTAACATTGCTGTATATTGGTTAGTCAATATATACATACTACTTTTTTAAATTAATAAACTTTATTTTTTTAGAATAATTTTAGGTTCACAGCAAAATTAAAAGGAAAGTACAAAGAGTTCCCATTAACCTTCTCTTCACAAATGTTCAACCTCCCCCATTACCAACATACTGTACCAGTGGTAAGTATGTTACAGCTGATGAATCTACACTGACACATCATTATCATCCAAAGTGCACAGTTTACTTAGGACTTACTGTTGCTGCTGTACGTTCTATGGGTTTTGACAAATATCTAATGACATGTATCCACCACTGACGAGTCACACAAAACAGTTTCACTGTCAAAAACAAAAAGAAAAATACTCTGCGCTCTGTTCCCTTAACCCCTGGCAACCACTGATCTTTCTCCTGTGTCTGTAATTTTGCCTTTTTTCACACTCTGTCACATCGTTGAAACTGTGGGGGAGGGTGAGAATTTTGCACTTTCTACCCTTCCTGAGTTGTTATGGCTAGAGTAATAATAAAATTGACGCAAGACCAGATTAACCAGAGAAAAAACAATTTAATACGTGCACATGGGAGATCATAAATGATGGTGCTCTCAGAAATGATGAACCAGCCAGCTCTTTCTATTCTTTAGACAAAGAAACAATAAATTTATGAAGAAACGACAGGACAGTGGCACTTTAGGTGTGGTTGCTCATTAATGAGGAAGCTCAATAAAGTTTGGGCTTGTGTAGTAAGCTGGTAAAGGAGTAACACAGTTTGTTTATGTGAGGTTGTCAACAATGGATTTCTTAACTCTGGCAATTAAGGTGTCGTCCTTACAGTGTGCAATGTGGAAGGCACCTTTCACAGGGGAGACTTATTTCTTATACTCGAGGAGACAAGGGAATGTCAACATGCCCTTCTTGTGCTGGCTGCTTGTCAAGTAACTTTAATTCAAAGTAATCAATATGCCATTATGAGATCTTTGGGGACAACCTGCCCTGGGCCCTGGCAGAACCATACATTATGTAGCCTTTTCAGCTTGGCTTCTTCTATGTAGTAATATATATTTAAGTTTTCTCCATATCTTGTCATACCTTGATAGCTCATTTCTTTTTTAGCACTGAATAATATTCCTTTTTCTGTCTGTATCACCTAAAGGACATCTTGTTTGTTTCCAAAGTATGACAGTTATAAGTAAAGCTGCTATAAATATCTGTGTGCAGGTTTTTGTGTGGACTTCAGTTTTCAATTCATTTTGGTAAATATCAAGGAGCACAACTGCTAGATTGTATGATAAGAGTATTTTAGTTTCATAAGAAAACTGTCAAACTGTCTTTCAAAGTGGCTGTATCATTTTATATCGGCAATGAATGTGAGATCCTGCAGCTCCACATCTTTGTCAGCACTTGGTTTTGTCAGTGTTTTCAGTTTGGGCCATTCTAATAGGTGTTCAGTGTTACCTCATTGCTGTGCAATTCTTTTCATATGATCATTTTTCATCTGTATACGTTGTTTAGTGAGGTGGCTGTTCAGCACTTTTACTCATTTATAAATTGTGTTGTTAGTTTCCTTACTGTTGAGTTCTAAGACTTCTTTTACATTTTGGATAGTAGTCCTTTATCAGATGTGTCTTTGCAAATATTTTCTCTTAGTTTGTGGCTTCTCTTCTGTTGACCAAAACTCTTTATTTTATTTTTTTTTTTGGTAGAAATATTTGCTATAATTTTAAGGTGATTTGCCATGTATTATTTATTTTATCCAACTTTAAAGAGATTTGTGATTTTTAGATGAGCAAAATTTTACTGTAAGACTTTAAACATAGAATTCATCCATGTTTGTTTGTTTTTTTGTTGTTGTTTTTTGTTTTGTTCTGTTTTGTTTTACCAGATGCATTCATATGGTAACTTGACTATTTCTAATACCTTTTCTAAGTTTCTTTTAGACATGTTCATTGAGTAGAGTTAGGCTTTAATATATATTTTGTAAAACACCCATCATTTCTTTAATACAGAACTTAAGAGTCAACTAAATTAATCTTTACACTTAAAGTTTAATATTTTAGATAATCAGCAGTAAAACATATACTATATGCTGGGGGTGTTCCAAGGTTTTTGTGCATATTATTTCTTTCAACTTTCAAAACACTGTGAGACAGGGACTATTCTTATTATCCCCATTTTATGGGTGAGGAAACGAGGCAGAGAGACAGTAACTTTCTGAAGGTCGTACACCATGAATGGCGCAAATAGTGTTCAAACCCAAGCAGTATACAAGGTATGATCAAGAAATATGGTGAATATTTAAATAAAAACACAATTTTAAAAAATAATAGTAATAATAATTTATTACAGTAAAAGATACATTGCCATTAATCCCCCTCAAGTACTCCCCCTCATTTCAACCACACTTATCCCATCATTCTTGCCACTTTCTGAAGCAGTCTGGAAGTCCTCTTTTAGGAGTGTCTTTATTTCATCCTCCATCATGACAATGTTTTGTGTCACATATTGATTCTGGTATGGCAATTTCTGTAAAATAAAAACATTATGGTGAGTCCTCATCCACTTTATTCACCGATTTGGCGCCGTGCAACTTCTGGCTTTTCCCCAAAGTCAAAATGACCATGAAAGGAAAAATGTTTTGAATTGATTCAGAACACTGAGGCAGCCACAACAGTGCAACTAAAGACACTTACAAAAAAGGATTTTCAGAACTGCTTCAGAAAGTGGCAAGAACGATGGGATAAGTGTGTTCGAAACAAGGGGGAGTATTTTGAAGGGGATTAATGGCAATGTGTCTTTTACTGTAATATTTTTTAATTTAAATATTTACTATATTTTTTATCACACTTTGTAATCTAGCAATTTAGGATTATCTATTACATCCCACTACTGTATATTTTCCTCCTCTCTGAAACATTAAAATTCATGATTTCTCTTGGTTGGTAATATCTCCTTCATTTTTCTATCTTGTAGATTAATCTCTTCTTTTTTTAATTGAAGTTTGTTGGGGTAACAATTTTGGTAAAAGGGATCAAATATGTGGTGATGGAAGGAGAAGTGACTCTGGGCAGTGAACAATGTGATATATAGAAAATGTATTACAGAATTGTACACCTGAAACTTGTGTAACTTTACTAACCCTTGTCACCTAATCTCCTTTTTTTTAAGAAAAAAAATTAGTGCTATTTCTCAGAGATTAAATTTTGAGGAAATTGCTGAGGAGGAAGGTATCACTTCACTAGGTTATTTTTTTCATAAGTGGTCATAACCATAAGTGTATAGGCAAAAGTTAAATGATTTTTTTTATAACTCTATGATTGGAAAATAAACTATGTTAGCTAATGACTCAATTGTTGGGAATGATATTAGGAATCTATATTTAAACTCTACATTAAAGTATTATCATTTACTATTTCTAAAATAATTAAATAGCCAAATAGTACAATTTGAGTAAAAACAAAATTTTAAAATACATATGTTAAATGTTGTTTAATACCTTCTTAGCTCATTTTATAATTGTTACACTTCACTTAACATTTTTCTGGTGTTCCTTTAGTAATTAGCTACTTTGGACTTTTCCTTGCCATTTAAATAATAGTTTTTACACTGTTTTTTATCAAGAAGTTAGCAAGAAAAAGAGTTCTTTAATACAAGCAAATTATTTTTCAGGTAGTTAATAGGAATAGATTATATCCTTCAGGAAATTTACTAATAATTTTCCTATCCAGTGATAGATGAGAAGAGGGTTGCTGAGGTGTCCCCTAATATATCATCTTATCACATTAGGATTCATTACATGCCAAAATTCAAAGTGCCTCCTATAAAGAAAAGAAAATCATGCATGTCAACGGTCAGCTATCCAAGGGAGAACAATGAGTGCATGAACAGGAAACTCTTATAAGAAAATGGCTTACTTCCCTGAATATATATATAATGATGAACAAATACAACTAAAATTAAAGGCCCTTATGATAACAATTCACACCTACCTAAAAGTGTCCCCTTCACAATATTCTGTAGTTAGTATGTTATAACACGTAGCTGTTGGTGATTCCTTAAATCAATAGATAAGTATATTTAGTGCTTACTAAATGCGAGGCACTCTCCTATTTTGAGCATTAAGCCAGAGAGACCAGATGCCAGCTTTTGTAACAAACCTGCAGTCTGATGTGGAAAGGGAGAGAGACAAACAATAAACAAACCAGCAAAAATAAATATGATAATTGCAGATAGTGATAAGTTATAAGAAAATGAAACAGGATGCATTCAGAAGGACTGATGGCTTATTGTTTTAATTTTAAAATATTAAATGGAAAAATGTGACTATTTAATACTATTATTTATATTACTTATTCCATGTGTATGCCACATATATAAAACTAAAACACACAAGTTGTAAAATTTAGCTTAAGAAAGAAAACATTTGAAGCTTCCGATTTCAACTTCTCCTTTACCCCTACCTCCAGAATTTGCCACTATTTTTAATTTTGTATTTATCATTTGCTTAGTTTCCCTAATGATTTTACCACACACATATGTACTTGAAAATATATTGTTTAGTTTTGCATGTTTAAAATGTTATAAAAATCAAACAAACAAAAAACTTATAGACACAGACAACAGTTTAGTGGTTACCAGAGGGTAAGGGGGGGATGGTAGAAGAGCTTAAAGAGGGCCAAATAAAGGGTGACATAAGGAGGTTTGACTTTGGGTTATGAACAGACAATGCAATCTATATAGATGAGGTATTACAGAATCGTATACTCGAAACCTATATAATTTTATAACCAATGTCACCCCAATAAATTTTCATAACAAAAGAAAATAAAAAAAGTTAACAAAAATAATACTGTTCTTCTGAGAGTAAAAAAAAGTAAAATAAAATGTTATAAAAGTGAAATCATAGCTGTTTTTTATAAGTGGCTTTTTTGGGTCTACATTATGTTTCTAATATTCATCCATATTGATGCAGATTCATTCATTTTCAGTGCTATGTGTAATATTCTAGTCTGTGAATTTATCACAGTGTATTTATCCATTCTGCTTTCTATTGACAATTGGATTGTTTCCAGGTTGTTTGTTTTCCATTTGTTTGCTATTATAGCTAACATAGCCCTGATCATTTTTTATAATACTTTTAATCTGATGCATCTGTGTTTCTCCGTGGGTATGTGCCATAAATTTAGAATTTCTGAGTCACAGAGTATGTTAGTGTTCATATTTTCTAGATAACATTTTCTGGTTTTTCAAGTAGTGATACCTATGCAGACAGAAGCAGCCAGGAGAAGAGACTTCTACTGGATTAAAACTCAGTTTCTTTATGTAGGGTTGAATTTGTGAGATGCCAATGAAGAATTGTGATCTAAAACCTCTCCCACAGCATACCCCTTGGAACAATCACTGTGAAACAGCTTAAGTATGAAATGATGGTCAGTTATTTCTAGTTCCAATATGTTTATTTTTCTCCATCAGAAACAAGTTTAGCATTTATTAACAAACTCTTCACAGCATAGATTAATTACTGATTAAACAACATTTACAAAGACAAATAAAGCAGAGTCACCTAATTAATGTGTCTACATTTATCCATAGAAGAAATAAGATGTTTAAAATAAAATAGACAAACAAAGGCATTGATGAAACATATGCTGCACTTTGGATTTTTTACATGGGTTATCAGTCTTACATCTCCGACATTGCTACTTGCATTTTGGAGCACATTGATTCTATTCCTATAACATTCTCCATCTTAAAAGAATAGATAATGACTAAGAATAGTCTAAGATACATCCATTATTCTTAGTATATAAAATTATAATGCATTATGGTATTTTTTGGCATTGTAATGCTAAAGGAACATAACGCATTTTAAAAAGATGTTTAAATCTAAAATTCACATCCATCTAAAATATTAATACAATTTCATTAAATATTATAGCTCTATTAGGAGGAGATAGTATGCTGTAATGCAGTGGTTTTAAACTTTTTTGACTAAATTTCACAGTCATGAAAATGTGTTACATCACTCCTAGCACGTATGTACACACATACACACACGTGCACACACATGCACAAAGCTTAACTGTATAACTGCATCAAAAGTTTCAGAACCAAAATTTGTTATTAATATGTGCATGTATCTGGATACGACCTATTGTATTAATCTATTCTCTCCTCTACTCATTCCTCCCTTCTGTAGTCCCTCCGTCCCTCCCTTCTTTCCTCCCTCTCTTCTTCCCTTCCTCCTTCCCTCTTTCCCTCCCTCTCTCCCTTGCATTATTCATTCTTTTTTGTCTTTCTTTCACACTGCTGTAGTGGTAAAGAACATCATTTTGAAATCAAATAAAACTGGTCTCAAGACTTGGTTTCACCACTCTGAGACCTTAGGAGCATTATTTAATCTCTAAAGGTAAAATTAGGATAATAATAACCCATACTTTGTATATATTTTTTTTGAGATTAAATGAAATAATGCATATATACAACACAATTATATACAAAACTAATTGCTCAATTAATGAGCTATCAGTAAGTGTTCATAGTTCTTATTTTACGTCAAAGCAAATACTTTTAAATGTTTATAGCTGATTTAGATAAAATTCACTATAAAATAGCTGATGTGAATCTGAATTACATAGTAGGGCATTAAAAAAGTAATCTGTAATCTATAGTATACCATTTTCCTTAGTAAGGAAAACATACAACATAAAACACGTTTATGAGAAAAAGAAAATTCAGTTCATGGGAACTGCTTTAACAAGGGTGAAAAACACCTTTGTAAGCAGAACTGAAAACTTCTTTCTTCAGGATGGTCTGTAGCTGTAGATAGCCAGTGAATCCCCCTGTTGGTTGAGCTTGGCTTTGCCACTCATCCCCAGCTTTAGGAATAGCATTCTAGTTGTAGCCAATATTTCTGAGTCATGCCAAACTACAGATAAAGCCATACACTAATAAACTGAACTGCACCTAGAAGGATGTCACGCATAATAAATGTTCCCAGAGCCTGGAGAAGTCCTCTTTTGTTATGCAGGTGGAGCCTACATGAAATCAGCATGAGTGCCCCACTACAGGTCTAAGCCATCTGCAAATTGTTGTCATGCAGAAGTGTAGGCACTTTGTTGTCAGCTCTTCTGATTTTTTTACAAAAGGGACTGAAAATTTGTGTTTTTGTGTAATAGCTTCTTCCTACCTTTAGATTCTGGCAAATAATTTTTTAAAAAATTAAACACTGTGTGGGCAAAACAAAACACATTGTTGGCTGGATCTGGCCCAAGAGGTGCCAGTTTATAGCTTGTGATATAATTCATCCTGAAGATTCACACTTGCTGAAACCAGAGGGAGGGAGGCTGTGGGAATTAATTAGATTATTGTGAATAAGAGTTTCTTAATATATTTGGAAAGACTTCAACTTCAAACACTGCATATGAATAATACATGATAATGACATGAATATTATTGTACTTTAAACATAAATGTACCACCACATTAAAATAGCTTCTAAATCCTCCTCTTGTTCTTAGTTGCAGAACAAATTTGCATGCCCCAATTACTAACATTCTGGTGTGCATTTAGCAGAAGAACACTCTACAAAAGAATGTGTGTCATTCAGTTAAGAACGTGACATAACAGGGTTTCAAGCTACTAAACTGAACAATGAATTTTTAATTTTGTCAGTGACAAACATCAGCTACTCTCCAATTTGATTAAAGAGTATGGGTGTTTTCCCACTTGTAGGTATTGCAACATTTTTTCTGGTTAAAAAAAAAAGAAGGCCTTAGAAAAATGTGTCACAGATGTGTTGGTTTTCTGTTTGGTTTCGCTAGTTTAGATTATATTCAAAAGTGACATATGTCTTGGATAATGCAACCTTACAGAAGCCATACATTACCTGTAGAAGTTGTAGGGTCAAAGTAATTATACTTAAGTGGTAGGTAATTCTCATTACCGACAGGTACATAAATACATATAAATATGCAACACTTTCCCCTTGATAATTTGGAAATGTATGCCAAATCACTATAATTTTATAGCTATACTTCATTTTAGTCTCTCTACCCTCACTCTCTTGCCTATAGTCCTTCACATCCATTTTCAGTAATATGTAATTCATATTCAGCAACATATTTGAATTTACTAACACTTAATTGTGTCCTCCCACTTAAATATATATATATATATCTGTTTGATACAGACACCATTTAAATTTACATGTGTATTCTAAGAAATTTCCCTTGTTATAAATCCAAGTACTAATTTTAAATAGATGTCAAAGATATTAAGCTAATAAGAATTATTGAAGACTATAATAACTATTTGTCTAGTTTCATTCTTTAATTTATTCATCAAATATTTACTTGGCAACTACTATATGCCTGTCCCTAAAAGTGTGAGTGATACAACAATAAAGCATTTATTACTTTACTACACATTTCTTCGATTATATCATTGTGCTATTGTATACCTTCCACAGATCAACCAAATTAAGTACAAGCTGCTATTCTAATCCTGTTACAGTAGTACAAAATCTCTTACTGACATTATTCCCCACTCCTCTTCTATGTGTACTAATGTTCCAGTTACATCTAATCATATCATCAATCAGAATATTTTTTTTTGCAAGGACCTGGTGAACAAGGAAGTTCTGAAAATGTGACTTCATCTAGGAGTCATAATCTCGTCTATCTCTGATACTTTTATATTTAATAAGAAGGGAAAACTTTCAGAGAAGCATTAACCCCCACCCCCGACATCCCCCAATGTTCCATTGGCCAGAACTATTGACTAATCCACCAAGAGTGTCTGGCACAAACACTTACTGTAACCCAAACTTAACAATTCTTTCTAAAATCTTCATCTTCTCTCATACTATTCCTTTGAAATATCTTCTTTCTCTTACATTTCCACCTGTTAAGAGCCTACATTTCAGTCACCAACTTTATCCTGAACAGTTTACACTCCTTTTCTTCACAAAACGGAGTGACTTCTGTATTTTGAACATTTGGTCTGTCCCTATCGTCTTCTCCAATTTTTCTACTTTGTTTAATAGTTATTACCGTGCTTCTCTTGATTTGTAGATCACATTATAAATATCCTTGAATGTAAGGACAGTTAGGTTCTTGTTTGTTATAGCCTTCAAACATTTCATCACTTTCTTAAAGTGATGCAGATACTGAACAAATATTTGATAAACTAAATAGCATTAACAGTTGTAACCCCCAATCTCTAAAAATATTTCTACATTTTTAGATATAAATATTTCTATATCTATAGATATTTCTATATTTTAGGTATATAGATATAGATATTTCTATATTCTTAAATTTATATTAAATCTCTAAAAATAGTTTTGATTTGCAAGTCAAAACCAATAAAACATATGGTAGACAATAGTAAAACAGAATGGAGATTAAAGATAACAAATTTGGGTACTACAAAAAAACTGGATAAGCAGATCACTAAGGTTGGGTAATACATTTGTTTGAGAGCCTTTGAATAGCTGTAAGGAAAGGGGAAACACATTGAATTACACAGATGTTGCATTCTGTCACATGTGGCTTACAAACTCATGTTTTCCTATTAAAAAAAACTCAAGACATGACTATTCAATACATGGATAATTTTCAACCCTTACTGATAGATAATCTCTATTCTTTTACTCCTTTTGTCCAAAAAAACTTCATAGCATATTTTCCTCTCTTCTTATACTCTGTAATTGAAGACTAGAAAAATGGTCACAATGTAGCTTATGTTATAGAAGTAGGAACACAGTCAGTGACTTGAACAATATGTAGACTGAAAAATCCATCCAACAGAAACATAGCCATTTCATTAAAAATATCAGAAATCAGGCCATATAGTGGACACTGTTAATACTTTTAAGTATAAATATTTACTAACACCTACAAAAATAAATTCCACCCCCTTCTCTCTTTTATATCAAGATCCATGTGTTTTGTCAATGTTGATTGTAAAACAAATGCCTCTAAAACAGAGTTTCTTCTCAATCTCAGCACTATTGACGTCTTATACCAAATTAATTATTTGTTGTGGGGAGCTGTCTTGTACATTGCAGGTATGTTTAATAGCATACCTGACAACTGCACCCTCTTAGCTGTAACAACCAAAAATGTCTCTAGGTGTTGCTCAATGTCTCCTATAGGGTAAACACGCTCCTGGTTAAGAATCACTGTTCTAAAGCAAATCCTATGTTCCCAGAGTCATGATGGGAGCAGGGCCGGTACGTAAGCCAGAAATAGGAAAGTCAAACAACATAACCCAATATGATACTACATGAATACTGAAACCTCTCATATAATTGCTGTTGACCCTATAGTTGAAGGACATTTTCAGGATCTAGGAGAGATTCAGAAGGTATGTATGTATATGTATATGTATGTGTATATGTATATATATATATACACACACACACACGTATATATATATATATATATATATATATATATATATATATATATATATATATACATACTAGGAAGAGATAGTAAATCACTAGTTTTATTTGGTGTTGGAAGGGTAGGGATGGAATGAGTAGACACTTCTAATATTGGAGAATATAATGTTGTAACAAAAGATTAAATAGTCACAGGCTAAGTTCTTGCTGATAAGAATTCTAAAACAACAAATAATTCTGTGGCATGCTGACTATTGTATCACATTAGTTATTCCACCTAACATAGTCCTCTCAAACTAGCAGAACTTGATTCAGAAGGTCACTTGTCTCCAACAACATTTTCCCCATTGAAGGTACTCTCCTGTATCTTGAATTCCCGGGATCATAGATATTTTTTCCCCAAGTTTGGAAACATAAATACTGCTCACACAATTCCCTCTTTTTTTTCCTAACAGGAGGGCTGCAATATTATATATTGACAAGCGGTGGCCTTTACACCTTTACACATAGAAAACAACAAAAACAATTTTCATTTTGAGACATTTAGTTATATAAAAGTTAAGTCCTTAGTTTAAAAAAAAAAAACTGGTTTGTATTATAACTTAGAAAATGGTGTTTATTAATAAGAAAGGTTATCTATTGATTAATCAGTTGATCTATATTTGCTAATATTTTAAAATTTTATGTTCTACCTACATTTCCTCCTGAGAACCTCAGCAGGCACTTGAAATAGTTACTGTCTTATCGAATATGTGCAAAATTGGTCATGTGCACCATTTTTAAAACATTCTTCTGACATCTCTGCCATAGTATATGTTTGTTTGCATTTCTCTGGAATGTTGAATTGTCCTCAGGCTTTTAAGTTAGAACGTATTTATGTTCCCAAATAAATTTCTCATAAGAACCTATCATAGACAGATTAAGTTCCCATGGATCTCTGAAATAGTTGTTCTTTTTGTAAACCTTTACATAGCCTTCAGAAAATAAGTACAGCTTGGGATAGATTTATTCAGATCATTGTGTTATGTTGATGAACTTCCTTTGCACAGCCTAGTACTAAAAAAGGTTTTTGCATTAAGAACTGAGTGACTGATTTAGACCAAATATGCTGCCTGAACCATTTGTGTGTTTCATGAGATCCAGATATTCTTAAAGTCTTCGAAAGTCAGAGTTCCTCTTCTGTTCTTTAATTGATTCCCACACTACAGATGGACAAAAGGTTTATTTCAAAAACACATTTCCAAGTTAAAAGTTAACTGAGAAAAAACAAAATATCTTGAATGTTTATTAGCATTCTTGGGCATCAGAGTATAAATAGAAAAGTAAATGGCTACAAGGGGAAAAAATACAAGTACAAAAACACCATTGTATACCAGTTCTCTTATCAAAATACTATGAAAAGACTTTAATCACAAAACACATGGAAAAGCAGCTAGCCGGAATAGGTGTGATTTTTATATTCTTCTGCATTGCAAAATACAATAGTGAGAAATAAAAATTATTAACTAAAACTCTAAAATATTTAAAGAAAAGTAGAACTAAACTTTTCATCTAAGACTGTTCGAAATGTATTATATACTGTGTTTCCCCAAAAATGAGACCTAGCAGGACCATCAGCTCCAATGCGTCTTCTGGAGCAAAAATTAATATAAGACCTAGTCTTATTTTAAAATAATACAAGACCAGTATAATATAATATAATATAATATAATATAATATAATATAATATAATATAATATAATATAATATAATATAATATAATATAATATAATATAATATAATATAATACCAGGTCTTATATTAATTTTTGCTCCAAAAGATGCAGTAGAGCTGATGGTCCATCTAGGTCTTATTTTCGGGGAAACACAATACTATTCACATAGCAAAAATTATATATATATATATATATGTGTGTGTGCGTGTGTGTGTGTATATAGATATAGATATAGATGGATAGATAGATATTTATATCTATGCACCTACCTATCTATATATACATAAACCATCTGAACCATATTTAGCATATTTAGGATTCTTCACCAGAAGGAAGAGAGCAAATATTCTCAATTTCAATGAAACAATCAAATCATTTAAAGATGAATGATACTGTGCTTATCAACTATATTATTTTTAAAGAATATACCATTTAGGCTTGCACAGGGTGTTCATTGAGCATCCAGTGAGTTATATCGTATTATGTAAAAACTTTTTTATTTCACACTCAATTAAGAAATCCAGATCACGAATATAACATGAAGATACTAAACCTTCTACTTCTTCGTATGGCTTGCCACCACTGTCATCTCTTACCCATATATCAGCCAGTATAATCATTTTCAAAAGTTTATCAAATCGTTTGACTCATTTGCTTTTCAGTCTACAATAGCTTCTCGTGGATTGAGAATAAAATGAAAATTCCTTGTGAGTCTCTACTAAGTTCTGTATGATCTAGCTCTTGTCTACCTTTCCAGCTTTACCCCATTCCAGACAGCCTTTGAAACACCAGCTCTGCTCCTCTTCGCGGCTGTACTAGTTGACTTCTTTATCTTCAAGCCTTAGTTTAAGTGGCACTTCCTTGAAGAAGTTTACCTATAATCTATCACTCCCTTATTAGTCTCTTTCTCAGCACTTCATAGAACTTACCACATTTTATAATTTTGACAAATTGTGACAGTTATATGTTCTAGGAAAATGGTCAATGTGATAAGTGTACTTAATGTAATCAAGGTAACATTTCAAGGACAATTTTAATCTCAATTTCCCTCAGGTCTGAGAAAAATGTGAAGGTAAACAGGTGCTATCCACTTACATATTTAAAATACTCATAGGTTTAGATATATGTTAATATTTTTCTTAGAGCAAATAGTATTGAAAATAACATATAGGCTGGCTAAAGGTCTTAACATTTTTCTTGATCTCTAATGTCAACTCTACTACTTAACACTCATACTTAATTTTTTGTGATTTTGAAATAGCAGACTTCTTTGATAGGCTTATGATTCTGTTAAATTGAGTTAGATTTGACACATCACAGAATATGTTGTAGTATGTTTCTTTTTTAATCAGCTGTTTTTAGAACCCCAAGGATTTTAAAATTTTTAATTGCATATTGTTTTATATTTTTTGTTGTTGCATTTTTTAAGTACCAAATTTTAATTACTAATTGGTTATTTTTTAAGTTTTTCTTAAAGAACACTAGATTGTAATGGCTTACAATACTTGGATACAATCAAATTATCAAAATAATTTGTGTAAGAAATTAAGGATGAATTGGAATTGAACTACTGAATTTATAAATGTAGATGATTGGAGTGCATTCAACTGATTTTTTTTCACCTTGAAACAGTCACTATTTTTCCAAACACTTGCCAGTTCAAAATGGCTGATTGTGGTTTTCTCTGTTTCTTGTTTTTCTCTTTTCTTTAGCATTTACAAAAGAATGAACCACAATGTAACCAAACTGAAATGTAACTGATTCATTTTCCTATGTGGTTAATGGCCAAGGAAAAATTTTGAAGATAACCCTTGTTCACTGAATTATATTAGGTTATTAGTGTATCAGGAAGGATTCTAGAAGTTTCATGATTCTTTAAAATGGGCATTTTTCTCTTCTCAAGGTAGAAGTCAGCAGAAGGCATCCTGGACAGAAAATGAATCACAAAAAAGATAGTTCATGTTTCATTTTATTAAGAAATATCATATTAAACTGATTTTTAAAAAGTTTCCTTATTAAGGTGATAGTACAAATATGTTTAAGATTCTATAATGGAAAAATGAGATTGCATGTCTGTGGAGGCAAGTGATGATCTTTCCACGTTGATCTAGGACTCTCTGGACTCAAATAAATTGTTCTGTATACTACATAAAGTAAGTGGTTTGGTTCTTTCTACACAAGAGTTTTCAGATCAAGCTTTTATGAAGGAATATTACTACAAGGAATTTTACTGAACCAGAAAGTGTAAATGAAGTATCATTGAGGAAATGTGTGGAGAAGAGAGCAAAATGTGATATGCTGTTGAACTAAAACGAACTTAGTTTTCTCTCCAGGGCAGCCAATGATTTAATGAAATATAGCTATGAGCAGAATAAATCAGACTTTGCACAGAAAATTGATGGTGAAAGCAGTTATAAAGGAACTGCAACAGCCCCAAAATAGAGTATGTGTGTATATGTTTGTGTATAAGTGAGTGTGTGTGTGTGTGTGTGTGTGTGTGTGTGTGTGTGTATAGTTTATATATAGAGAGATTTTTGTTTTCCCTTCCTAAATACATCTGATGTATTTGGAACAGTTTTATTCCTCAGTTATTGAGAGATCAAAAGCCCATCATTTTAACACCAAATAGCATAGCTTGGTTTTTTGTTTTGTTTTGTTTTGTTTTTGTTGTTTTTTTTTATTTAAAAAAACTTGCCCTTACTCTGTCTTTCCTCAAAGACAAGACATTGGTACTCCAGGTGGAGACTGTTTATGTTTCTTTCTTTCAAGAGATGCTTGACAGCTGTTCCCTGGAGAGGAACTCAGACTTTAAATTTTTATAAGGCTGCGGTATTTGAAATTGGGAGAGTAGACATTAGCCTTTGAGGTGTGGTGTTTGATGGTAAGAATCTTTTAAGCTGTAGTACTGTGAGAGAGGATTTTAGAGATTTGCTATAGACCATTTGTCAGGGGACAATGAAACATTTGTGAACAATATATAGTGAAAATATGCTTGCAAACTTTTCATTAGACAATAGAGGAAAATCTTACTGGTATGTTTTTCAGGTTTCAATGATATGTCAAATAACATAGCTACTAAGGGTGTAATGGATTTTTTTTTTCCAGTTTGTTCTCATTTTCAGACAAAAGAAATGTCTCCCTAGCTAAAGTTGCTTTATATTACAGAAATAGGAGATAGCATAAATTGAAATGAAAATGAGCAAGAGTATACAAAGTAAATAAGGAAGTATCAAAATGAATAAAGAAGTAAGGATGGCAAACACTGGTCGGTGTGTGTGTGTGTATGTGGTGTGTGTTCACATTTTTGTGCAATATAAAGGAAGTACTGAAGTGTTTCCAGAGACCAAAGTAACTCTTAGTGAGATCCCTTTTGTAAGCCTTACAAAAAAGTAAGTTACTGCTTTAATTTTTTTTTCTCTTACAAGTGTTTCTGTCTTCATTTGTAATATAGCTACAATACTTTGAAACACCTTTCCATGATAATATAAACCAACAGGAAGCTAAATATAAGGCACACATTGATTATTTTAAGTAACATGGTACACAGGCTATGAGAAGAAAACTTACCAGCTTTAATCAGTCATGGCGTAAAGAGCAGTAGCCGAGGCTTTGTTGAAAAAAGTTGCTTTTCTTTAATAATATAATCATGCTCTACTTTTCTGCTCTAAGGCCGATATGGGGCAAAAGAAGTTGAAACCCATTGTTTGCCGGATAGCGACTTTAGGAATACCACTTAAGCCAGTCAGCAGCCTTGATACTGCAATAAACTTTTTAACTAACAGCTATTTTTAGAATAGTTTATTTTGTTGGTAATCTGTCTAGAAGATATTTAATCAGGGTCAGTTGGGCTCCCAGAAATATGTTCATCCCTATTCCTTGGTATTTTAGTGAGCTTGGGCTGCAATAACCAAATACCATGGACCGGGTGGGTTAAACAATAGACGTTTATTTCTCATAGCTCTGCAGGCTGGGAAGTGCAAGATCAAGTTGCTGGCCGATTTGGTTTTCTGGTGACGGCCCTCTTGCTGGTTTGCAGCTGGCCATTTTCTCACTGTGTCCTCACATGCTCATGTATCTTGTGTGGGAGGTACAGGGCTGTCAAGATGGGAGTGAAGGTGGAGAGCTGAGGAGTAGAGTGGGTGGAGTGGAAGGGAGGAAGACAGAGAGGGAGAGGGAAAGAGAAAGAGAAGCTGTCTGGTGTTTCTTCTTAAAAGACACTAATCGCATCATGAAGGCCCCACCCAGATGACCTCATCTTAGCCCAATTATCTCTCAAAACCCATCACATTGGGGATTAGGACATTAACATTTGAATTTGGAGAAATGGCACAATGTAGTCTATAGCATCTTGTTTTCTTTTAAACCTATTTTGTTTTGTTTTGTCCTTTTAATGCTCCTTGCTATCTGAATAAAATAAGATCTAATTTGAATGGAACATTTAGTAACCCCTTTCATTCGGAGACTATACAATTAGTCATCTGTCAATGGGAAGAGTGAGGTTTTCCCATACAATTTTGGGTTACGTAGGTTTGATACCTGTGTATCAAAAGTAATCATTTTAAGAATGATGTTAATTAAGACATAGTTTAATATAAAATGTAAGGCATATCTCACTTAAGGAGATCTTCCTAGCTAAGGAATAAACATAGTTTATAATATGGCAATTTGAAAAAATGTGATGTTGATAATATTAAGTCTGATTTTTACCCAAAATTTATAATTAATGCTGAAATTTAAAACAAAATTCATCAAAAAATAGAATTGCAAGGCTAGTGGACCAAGTGAATTATAAGCTATGTATTCATTTCTATGCTATAATACCACTTGAGATGGTAAACAGAAATATCTGACTATCATGTGTGAGGATTCATTTTAAATTATTTGGTTTAAAAAATTAAACTCTCTTTTTGTATACACACACACACACACACACTCACACACTCCTTAAATGAAATGGAAATACCCTGTATCCGTATTTTAATTACACATTATATTAACACAAGAACTTAAAAAACAGTTGGTGAAAGGTAGAGATCCTTGAAGCATCCTTGAATAAAAATCATCTGAAAATGTGGGGATGTGTTGGAGAGAAAATTAATGCTTTGGAGCCTATTTGACCAACATGCTATGAATAGATTTTTAGATGATTTTTATTCAAGGATGCTTCTTAGCAAGATGCTTATTAACTAAAAACATAGCTACAAAGGACCAGTGTAATTGGTAACTTTAAAACACTTTTACATTGTTTATTAGCATACTAAGTTAAGTAGCATAATATATTTTAATATAATGTATACATTTTTGCTTATTAAAATGTATTACAAGTCATATTACTAAATATGATTGATGAACACCAATTTCTTCCCTATCATTAACAGATTTAGATAATTTAGATAGCCTTTAAAAATATGTATGCTTTGAATATATTTAGGCATTAGTTCATATAACCACCTTCTCCTCCAAGAAAATAAATAAAGTAAAACAAAATGCCTAATACATTGGTGGTGCTCAAGAAACGTTAGACATTTATTGTGAAAGCAGAGCAAACTTTTTTTAAAATGGCATGACATTGTGTGTGTGTGTGTGTGTGTATATATATATATATATATATATATATATATATATATATGTAATACATATATATTATACACTGGATACCATTGTGTCTGTTGTAAAACATCCTGACTATCTCCCTAGGGATCGGCTGCAACTACAAAAGAAAGCCTTTCTATTCTTTATCTATAGTTCTTTGAATTCATGGCACTCTGACAGCCAAGTATGAAATATGGTATTATATATTATATATATGTTATATATTATATGTATTATATACATTATATATTACATATAATATATTATATATATTAGATTAGATTGTATATTATATATATGTATATCTCTCTCTATATATATATTTTTTTATTTTTTTTATTTTTTCCTACTTGCTCATTTGGACAAGATCATTGCAAATTTTCTTCTACCTCTGAAGTGATCCTAAGAACTTTCCCCTGCTACCCCTCCCCCTCCCTCTCCTGGAAATAGATGTTCCTAGTCATGATTTCCGGCGATCTTTTCTCCAAGCACAGGGAGAAATCTAGGAAAGAATTATGCAAGGATATTAAAAGTGCAATGTAGACAGGAAAGAAATAAATGTTTTAGAAGAAACATCAGAAATGTTAGTAAGATATTTTCCTACACCATGTCCTTTTATTTATTTTTTTCCTTTGCTCCCACTTGGAACACACTTACTCACTTTTATGTAATTTTTCTTCACTATTTTTCAGGGTTAAACAACAGTCAAATTGTAACACCACGCTCTAAAACTGCTTCTTTATCATTGACCTAAGTAGAGAGCACATTTTCCAATCCATTAGTCCATCTATTGTGGGGCTTCTGGAGGGTCATAAGGGAGAGAGAATATCTGTGATAAATAAAATGCTATATCTAAATGACATTAAGATTGGACAAAAGAGCAGCAGTTTGTTTTGTGTTTAGTTACCTATTCTTTCCTCATGTTAAATATTATTTTTCTCTTATTTTGGCATGCTAACCAAAAAAATTTTGCACATGAGTTTCTTTTATGGAAAAATAAAAATTTCATTCAAAGATTGTGAAAAGTGATACAATTTAAGCTAGAATTTATTTAAGCATGTGTTCCTTGAATACCTACAGTATATCTGGAGCTCCATATATTATGAGAGGATAAAATACAAGTAGAAGCCAAAACCCAAATAGTATGTAAATCTGGGACGTTGACATAACGTTTATAACCATATAAACATTAGAGACAATGTAAGAGAATATCGTTGACACTCACCAGAAAGTCATTGTGATATAAAGCCTTGCTACTCACATTGTGGTCTGTGGACCAGAAGCCCCAGGCACACTTAGATGCTTCTTATAAATGTAAAATCTCAGACTCTATCTCCTACCTACTGAGTCAGAATTTGCATTTTTGAAAAATCTCCAAGTGATTTGTGTGTACACTAATGTTTGAGCAACACTTATTTAGAACAGGGGCTCTTTTTGTTTTGTTTTTGTTTTTTAATGTGGGTGTCTGAGGTGAGATCTAAAAATACCATGAATGTTTATATTACAAAAAAAAATATTACCGTAAAAGACACATTGCAATTAATCCTCCTCAAAGTGCTTCCCCTCACTTTGAACACACTTATCCCATCGTTCTTGACACTTTCTGAAGCAGTTCTGGAAGTCCTCTTTCATGAGTGTTTTTAGTTGCGTTGTCATGGCTGTCTCAATGTCCTGAGTCGATTCAAAACTTTTTCCTTTCATGGTCATTTTGACTTTGGGGAAGAGCCAGAAGTCACACGGTGCCAGATCCAGTGAATAAGGTGGATGAGGACACACCATAATGTTTTTATTTGACCGAAATTGCCATACCAGAAACGATATGTGACATGGAACGTTGTCATGATGGAGGATGAAGTAAAGATATTTACAAAAGAGGACTTTCAGAACTGCTTCAGAAAGTGGCAAGAGTGATGGGATAAGTGTGTTCAAAGTGAGGGGGTATATTTTGAGAGGGATTAATGGCAATGTGTCTTTTACTGTAATAATTTTTGTTGTTGTTGTTGTTTTTAAACATTCACCATATTTTTAGATCACACCTCATTTATATATTTTGTAAGGTAAACGGCTGAGGAGATGGGAAGGGGATGAGAGAGGCCAGGGCAGGTCATAACATGCTATTGTTTATAAAAAACATTAATCAAACTGTCAAGGCTCACTTATTATAGACATCAGGCTCATCACATTCAAGCTCTGAATTCCACCTTATAAACCAACTTTCATTCTTCAGGCGCCTCCCATGACCTTCTGTGTTAATCCAGACCATGGTAACAGCTGCTTATAACTACTAGGTATCTTCATCTTTGTTAGCTTCCTTTCTAAAATCTTATTCCTGAAGTCTTGTGTACATGAAAGATACAAAAGTTCCTTTCGGTAGGGTAGAGAAAAATTCTTTACTGAGTATTCACTGAGTCAACTCAGGAATAGCCAGGCTGATACCATATGCACTGGGTACTGTTGTGTCTATTGTAAAATATCCTGACTATCTCCGTAGGGAATGGCTGCTACTACAGAAGAAAGTCTTTTTATTCTTTATCCACAGTTCTCTGAATTCCTGGCACTCTGACAGCCAAGTATGAAATACGATGTTTGAGAGACTTTCACCCTTGTTATCTATTCCTATGTGACTACACTTAAATTTTGAAACATATTGAAAAATGGTGTCACTCAACCACCACCAAACAAGCAAACAAAATCAATAAAGGGTCAAATCCAAGGAAATAGCAATTTGAGGGCAATTTTTAATTGAGAGAAACATTTTTTAAATTTAGCTCCAAATATAATATAGTAAGGTTCACATGGTATTCACTACTGCAACAACTCAGTTTTATAAAGTCCAGTTTGTTCTGATTATACAGTTAGGAATGGATAAGAAAGAGAAACAGGATATAGTAAAATCTGGGAGGGAGAATAGAGAAAGAAAGCCCAATAAGGAAACACAGTTTCTAAAAGAGGTAGAAAGGCAAGAAATACTTATAAAGAGAAGATCACAGGAAAGAGAAAATTTTAGAAAGGCAGGAAGAGATGAGTTCCTTAGGCTATGAGGTTGATGTGTTAATCGTTAGGCTGTTGGTCTGATTCCAGTTTATCAGTACTATAGACATCAAAGTAAGTTATCACCTGTTATCCTATCCTTTGAAATTCCAATGAGCATTTTAGCCAGTAACCACTAGCCACTGCTCCTTATGCCTAACCTTCAGTGGGCATTTAACAAGATGCCATGAAGGCCTCTGTGGGGGGTTGATTTCATCCTCTGAGAAGCAGTGTTAGAGCCACAGCAATATCATCTCATAAGTATTTGAAACGGGCCAGATGAAATCAGTTTCTTCTGGGATTTTCTTTTGCATACAAAACACCTACTCAGTTTGTTCCCTGATTTTCAGCATGGATTTGTTCCTTTCACCCAGCTCAGAACCCCAAAATAGAAACACACACACACACATACATGCTGTACATACAGTACCTATTATTTTTCTTTTTAAACATATATTCTAAAACAATGTCAAACGTACAGAAGAGTTATAAGCATTATACAAAAAACTTCACAATTTTTCAAATGTTAATATTTTCCATATTTGCATTTTCTCTCTCTTTTTTTTTTCCTGAGCCATCTGTGAGGAAGTGGTAAACATTTGGACCCTGATGATCCCTTTCTCCTAAATACTTCAGTATTTCCCTCCCTCAAAAAAAAAAAAAAAAAAAAAAAAGGAAAGGAAAAAAAGGAAATTATTTTCCATTTAAACACAGTAATCAGTAACTCAAACATTTTTTTTTTTCTCCTATTAAAATAGTTTGGCATCCTCCGCTACTAAACCCTTATTTACAATAAAATCAGAGGTTAAACAATGTCTTTTTTATTTAGCATTTTTCTTTTCACAAGAACATTTTTTCAGTTGCTAACATCACGTTCTTCGTATTTATTCTTACATTTTTGTGGACTATTTGGGAAGGGATGACTGCATGGCATAAAACTTTGAGTGAACACTTTGCTTTTTCATCTAAATATCTTTTTCTCATCTCCTTCCTAAACTCCAGGCTTGACCCTACAAACAGTGTAATGCACTCTCACTTTAAACCACCAGCATAATATGCATGTGTAACCATGGCATCTGCAGAACTGAAAGTGTTATTTTGGCCCACCAATGTCAAATTCTATAACAACTATCTTTGCACTTTTAACTTCATTGAAGTCATGTCAACTTGGATGTTACCGCATGAGGTTATCTTGTGTATGTGAGGATTGTGTTAATAAATGTAAGGCAGTTAAGAGCAATGTTTGGTAGGTAGTAAATGTATGAGAACTGCTATTATTGTTTTTTTACTATACAAAATTCTTCAAAATTATCTTCCCTTCCTATTTTCCTACTGCTCTCCATGGTTAAATCATATTGTTAGCCACATACGAGTAGGTTCAATTTCTTAGAGTGATCTTCAGCTTTCCCTCCTGTTCTCTGCCACCTCATTCCTACTTCTATCCCTAGGCAAATACATCTGATTATTTCTCCCTTGGTGACTGTATTTTTCCTGTTGTTATTGCCACTAGCCTGGGCCAGGCCTCAAAACATCATGTCTCTACTGCAATATTAGTACTCTAGTTTCGACCTCTCCTTTCATTCAGTTATTACCAGATTACCTTCTCCAAACACTGCTTGGTAACAGCATCCTCCCTCAGCCTTTTCACACCTCAGTACTGCTGACTGTGATGTAGTTCTCTTTTTATCTATCCACTAATTGAGAATATCTGTAAATGTTCTTTCTAGAGTAGAAAGTCCTATGTGGATGTTATTGTTATATTATATTTTAACTTTAACATTTCTAGTTTTTAATCAGTTGTTTGGAGAAAATTCTGTTTAGTGTCATCTCTAATTCCATTCTTAAATCAATATGATGAAATTGAAAATTGATGTGTCCTTAAGGGGTTAAACTAACTAATTGTCAATTGTAACACTTCACATATATATGACTATATATATATATATATATGGAGGATGGATTTTGAGAGGGATTAATGGCAATGTGTCTTTTACTGTAATAATTTTTGTTGTTGTTGTTGTTTTTAAACATTCACCATATTTTTAGATCACACACACATATATATATATGAGCAGCCAAATTTTCTTGGTTCATAAGATAGAATATCCTTTTCTTTTTAAAAGTATGATTCCAGATAGTGTGTGTAAAGGTGACTACAGTATTTGGCAACATCTGAATTAGAGAAAATATTTAAGTAGTTTCAGTATAAGGTTGACAATATGTGCATTTTGATTTTCTAATAATGTTTACACATGTATACTATTGCTCAATTAATTCAAATGTTTAATTAACTACTTATTACACTCTGTATCTTTATCGGATAGCAAATTTATGACTGAACTTGAGTATACCTGTTTACACATTTGTACATAAAAGATGTGAAGCAAAAATTTGCATTATTAAAGAAAACCAGTCATGAACACTAAATTCATTTACCCAATATTTGACATTTAGTAGGGTTTTAATAAGTTGGCTGAAAGAATAGACAAATGTACGATGAACTCTAATTTCTTACTTTAAAAAAGCATTTTGTAATACACAAAGTTATGTTTTTGAGGGCAATAGAACAAATCAGATACTGTCACAAGTTAAATTAATATCATGCATGATATTAATTTAATAAAAAATAATGAAAACCTCTATGAAAAATAATTTAAAATCATGTGTCTTTTTGGTTGTCGTTAGAGAGTTGTATGACAAACATGGGCTTTGCAAGACTTAATATGTATTTTAATTTGCTTACACTGCTGTTCTTTGTGCCTAAATTAAATAATATCATGAACACAATGAATTTATAACAGGACAAAGCCTGTTATATCTATTATTCTGAATATGCCTCCTCTGCATATTTTTGCAATAGTAGGAAAATAAATAGTGGCACACCATGCTATGGGCAAAGAAAATCCTGCTCTAGAATATGAGCTTGTAAACTCGTTTCTACCCTTTTCTAATAACTCATTTAGTGTCTGAAAGAGATCTTTTACGTTGAAGAATTAAATATGTAAGTCTTTAATTTCCTTCTGAGGCCACTAATAAAATTGGGTAAAATGAGTTCATAAGCATTTTTACAGAACTCTCATAATACTAGCATCACAAATCATATCGTACTTTGGTATTTTCATTTTCAGGTATTACTCCCAAACTGTGAAATATTTTATTACATCAATGGACTTCTTCTTTAGTAATAGAACTCTCTTCAGTAATAGGACTTTTTTCTTGTTGTCAATTTTTCTAACTCTCACTCCAAATTGTGTGACCTTGACAAGTTCATGTTTCACATATCAGGGTTACACCTTGGGTGACAGTAACTCAATTCTTTCCTTTGTCCCCCGCCCCCATTGTTTTTTCTCTGCCAAACTAGTCATCATTTTGTTGACTATAATAACCTTTCCCCTAATTTATTTTCTAAGCCTGAAATTTTAATGTAATCCTAAAACAGGATTTAAACTCAGATCTTTGGATGCCAAGTGTTTTTCCCAAGGCTTTTTCTATTACGCCAAAAATCTCTTATGAAGTTCTCCTGACCTTTATATATCCACCTACTACATTAGTGGCATCGATGCTCCATGGAGAAGTATCATTAAAATTCCACTCTCAGGACCCTATGGCATCAATTAACCCTTCCACCTCACATGCGCAGGGGGCTTTAGCATTCATTTAGTGTCTCAATATTGAATTATTTTAAAAGATTTTGTGAGGTAGCACAGATCTTTTTTCACCATATTCAGAGTAAGTAAAACAAGACTCAGAGGAGGGTGTGAGACTGGCCCAAAGTAAGGGAATCCTGATGGCTCCATGCTAGAGTTATCATAATGCCTTCTTAACAACTCTGCCACACTCACCATTGGCATGATTGCCACTGAAAATGTCTTCGGGATATTTCTCTTCTCCCATCTCTGGTGAAAACACTGGAGTTTTTCTTCCCATTCACCACACTGAACATATGGTTTTCATATTAAATCCACATCCACATCTACAAATGTTTAAGGCACACATTATTAAGGGGATTTTGTACTTAACACACATCCATGAGTTCTGTTTTCAGGTCAGATTTCTTGCTCTAAAATTAGGTTTATTGAATATTGTATTTTACAACATAGTTCACAGTCATGTTGGAAAATGGGAACATACGATTGTTTATTTTTTAGCTCAAAATACCCTTCGCTTTTTACCTTAGAGTTCCCAGTTTGAGCCTCATTAAATATATTTGAATCAATCAAATATAGGAAGCAGTCAATTATGAATCTCTCTAATTTTGTTACCTATACAAACATTCAGGATTTTTAGAGTAAAAATCTACAAACAATGTTTAAAGCTTCACTGTCTTAGGTCAACTCATAGAAATGGATTAAGTCACCAATGGAATTTTCAAAGTTCCAACCATGATGTATGAAACAACAGAACTTTGTATTTATAGTGGACAGCTTTTCTGCAGGCCATCAGACCTAAGAGTTCCTTTTCCACTAAGCAGACTGCCTCATTGGGAAGGACAGACCCATTAAAGCTTACTACCTGATTTTTTTATTTTTTTTTAGAAGGATTATAAATTGCTTTGTGTGTTCAAGTGCAGAACAGTGAAGGAACAGTGAATAATGACTTTGTGATATAGATTGCTGTCCAAAGCGAAGCAAACAGAAGCCAGGAGCATCACTTTAATTGCACCTAAAATCAAAAGCATATGTTTTTAAATGTAAATGTATACATGCATTCACACAGACACTCACACACACTCACAGTTAGTATCATTTGGCCATAATTTATATACTTCACATATAGATAGAAAAGAGAGTTCCTAGTCATGTGTGTGACTTGCCTCAACTGAAAGTTGCCTTGGAAAGTTATTGAAGCTAATCCATGCAGGCTCCTCACTGTGCAGTGCTAAATTTTATGGAACACATCAAGTAAAGAGTTTTCTTGTCAGGTCTAGAGGAGAAGATTTTTATAATCTGACAAGTTTTAAATATTTAATTTAAAATGATGCTATTGTAGACCACAGAGTTAATTTGGAAAATATACTATTATAATTTAACTGCGGGATATTAACATTTGCAAACTATGTGAACTTTTGACAGTATAGACATTCTACTTCAACAGCAAACAATTACTTATTAAAATATTCATGGAAAAAAATTGGGAAGGAAATATACTAACCCATTATTTTTCTCCAACTGAGGGTATTATAGGTTATTTTTTTCCTTCTTTTTACATTTTTTCTCCCCTGTTACCTATATTGAGTGCATATTTTATAGTTAGGGATTTTAAAAAGCTACTTTAGAGAATCAGTAAGAAGAGAACAAAATTTTAATATTTACTGATAAATAATATTAATTAGTATTCCGATTAGAAGAAGTTACCATATTGGTGATAAGTTCTGT
The DNA here is from genome assembly GCF_036562045.2 of Rhinolophus sinicus. NCBI lineage: Eukaryota > Metazoa > Chordata > Mammalia > Chiroptera > Rhinolophidae > Rhinolophus > Rhinolophus sinicus. The sequence continues at coordinate 40,194,474 of NC_133751.1, forward strand.
ATGATTCCTTTGTTTACAAACTGTATTATTGGCTTTACATATGTATCATATATGATAAATACAAAACAATAACAAATTATAAGTCAGTGTCTTCAGCAAGAGAGCACATTAATGACATTTGTAGAACAAGAGTCTTTCCAGTTTTATAATTAAGAGGAATCATCATTTGACAACAAGGCATGAAGTGATAGATTGTTTCTTGATTAGACAAGTCTCAATATAAAGAAAAATTCAAGATTTTAAAAATTCAATTATACTTGCATACAGTCAAAATATAATCATTTACCCATGACCTTTATTATGTTATATTCTCAAGAAATATGAGTAGTCTTGACAACAGGAGTAAAGTTGTAGTCACAATTAATAAAATTTCAGTATATCCTGCATGGTGGAATCATTCTTCTGCCATGACGTAATGACACCTTGACAGCAATACTGCCTTGTGAGGCATTTGGCTCATATGGGAAAATAGAAGAGTGAAGTGAGGAGAGCGAAGGCTCCAGAGTCAGGCCTATGATGAAGGCTTAGAGTTCTGTCACTCACCAGCTTTATGAAATTAGGCAAGTTCTTTAATCTTCCTTGCCTATTTTTCATCTGTAAAATAGGGACAAAAAAGGTAAAGTGCTTAATAGTGTCTGACGTGGTAGGAAGTTCATGATGAAGATTGACAATTATTATAATTATCATTAGTGATTTCTACAAATTATGGTTGTTGATAAAGGAAATTCATGCATGCCATGTGGGTTATTGACAGTTTTTTTTTACAAAGCAAGCAGTGCATTATTTGCCATATAAAACGCTGTCTCTGTTCTCCAAAAAATAAGTGAAAAGGATAGCAAATTAGCTAATCTAGGGCAAAAGCTTTTTCCCTTGATTTATTCAGAGAACTGACCCCAGATGTACACTTTTTTTGTGTTTTTTACTTGAATTATAGTTATAATTTTCTCCATTCTCCACACAGTGTGTGTGTAGTCAGCCTAGGTGTTATTCAATATACCTGTTCCAACATCTACTGTGATTGATTTATTTAGAAGTACCTCCGGGCCAAAATGAGAATGAAAATAAATGGGACGGTTGAAAGTGCCCTGCTGCAAGCAAGAACTACAAATTGAGGTTAAGAGTAATTGCTCTAGCATAATTGTTATTTGTAATCTTAGAACAAATGCAAATCTCCCATTAGAAGCAGTAAATCCAGTGCTTAAAGTACAAGATGAGTATTTCACTGCCTAGCGATGGGAAGCCATAGCTGAATGTTAAATGCAATGACATAAAAATCTCCTCAAGTCTTTCATTTGAACTAATAATGCAGGGGATATGGTAGACACAGGAGTACCTCAGAAAATTAGATTGTGGTGTGATTTATTTGTGCTATATATTTTATACTTCCAACATACTTCCCAGAAACTCTGTCTTTTCATTTACAAACCCTTCATGCGCTGTTTTTCATAAATTCTTTATATTTATACTGAATCTGGCTTCCAGAAAGCATGATGTGCTTTTTATGGTTGAATTCATCACTGAGGTAGATAAAAAGGTGAAATGATTATCTTTATTTTAAAGAGCTAAGAATAAAAGTATTGAGAGGTTCAGCGACTTTCCCAAGATTATAAAATCATTCTGTGATAGATCTAGGAAGAGTATAAAGAATACGTGATTCAAATTCATTTTCACTACCACATCATTATTTTTCAGATTATTTTTTAAGTCAATAGGTTGTTATTGCCAATGGAGATTATGGTAATCACAGTGATAAACCAAAAGTCGTCATTAGAATCCTCAAATATCCAACAAGTGCTAGGCCAAGATTATGACCTGAGAAATGCTGTATTTATTTTAAATGAATTGCTTGCCTCACAAAAGAACAGTATGTTAAACTATTAAGTTAAAGGCTACATAGGATTGAATTGAGTTGTTGGATACATAGCAGGTGACCTTGTTGTCTTGATTATGTAGGAAAAAAAATGAAATTTTAAGATTTGTATGTACCTGCAAGGATATTTAGAAACATGAGAAATTGCAGAAAAGAGGGGCTAGGTACAATTGAATATGTGTATTTGAGAAAGTGATGGGTGCAGTGGGAGAGAAAATATATTGCAGTGTTGCAATACAATAATGAAAAACATCAGTATTCAGACAGTTTCTGATGTATATATAGCTAGGGTCAAATGTTAATTTTTTTTAGTCTCCCTGACTGAGATCACACCACCTTAATATTAGTTGTTAGATGTTGCAAGAAGAAAGTTTACTATGGTATAAATGCATTTTTACTTTAAAACATTTATGTCATTGATTTTTAAAAACTACCATGTCAACGCTTCAGAGGAAGGGGCCAACGTACAGTCCCTTGTAAAACCAGAATAGTATGCACTGTTTTAGACAAATAGAAAAATTTGAATTCTAGATAATTGAATATTTCTGAGAGCTTTTACCCTAAAGGTTATTATCAAAATGTGATCTTAGCTTCCTAACAAGATCCTTAATAGTTTAAGAATAGAGTTTTAATTTGAAATCCATTTCTAAGGAGTAATGTCTATAAGACCCCCCTAGGATAGATTTTTTTAACGCATGACCTCCTCCCATAGAAACCATCCACACAGTGACAGCTTTTGATCTGTGCTCATAGTTAATCATTTATGCTGCCCTGAATTGGGAGGGATGTTCTTTCCAAAACAGTGACAGAATTATAGCAATATAATCCCAAGCTGATTCAATGAGACCCCCTATTTTTCTTTAATAAAATAAAAGAGCTGTCAAGCACAATTTATGCCCCTTGCTGCCATTTCTGTATGAAAAGAACGCACCCCTTCTTTCAATTTAGTAAGGAGGCAAAAGAGTCACAGAACAGTTAGAGATGAAAGAAAAATTAAACACAATGCAAAAGTAAGAGAGCCTTTCAGCATACATTAGATGAGGGTAAAATATCAAGGACACCAGTATCGCTGGCGATCGGTCCCTCACAAATAGAAACCACTAGTGATTGAGGGAAAGCCTGTAGCTTTATTACTCTTTTTAATTCTTTCCTGTAGACTGCAAGGTGTTGTCCAATTTTAGTGTGAAACTGACTTAGCTAAATGACTGCACTTAGCTTACAAAGAAAATGAACAAAGGAAAATGTACTGGAGTGGTTTATAAACAACTCAAGAGAAATGTCATGCAACTATAGCAAAAACAAATGTGGAGTTCACAAATATTTTAAAGGATACAAATGGCTTTAATGAATTAGCAAAAGTTGCTAATCTTTTCCCCCTTAAAGCCTAGTATTTAAATTACTCATGATGTATACATATGAAACAAGTTTGGGAAAAATCTCACTTTTGATTTTGTTCTTATAAAGATGGTAACTCTCACCTTCATTGTCCATTACCTACCTAGTTCAGTAATTAAGAATCCAGTTAATTTGTCTAATATAATTTATTCTGTCAGTGACTACTCTGTACCAAGTATGATATCAATTACTGAGATATTTATAAAGATAAATAAAATAATATTATTTACCTCTTGGAGCTCACAAGCAAGTAGAAGACTAAGAGTATAACACAGTAGGACTGTAAGAAAGGGCAACCCATGAATAATGAGTTACAAAACCTTTGGAACCATAGAAAAAGGAGAAAGAATATGGGCTAGCTCATAAAAAAAAGAAAGAAAAGAGATTTGTAAATGGGTTTTGAAAGATCAGCAGGATTCTAGGAAGTGATTGGAGTGCAGACAAGACAAATTTAAATTTGATTTACTTCACTGGAGACAAGAAGCAGGGATAACACTAAGTTGCCATGTGAGAGACATGGTTTGCAGGAAATTACTATGTACCTTGATCTTCAATAACCAGATCAGTGATACTTTTCAATAGAGCAAACCACCTATTGGTACTGCATACTGCTGCCACATGGAATAACATCAATTTACTAAATAAATGCATCTATGCTCACTTTCCAGGGCTTCTCGATATGATTTCCTTTGTGCCTGGAAGTCCACCTCGACCCTTCCTTCTTATCCACTGAATTTATGCACATATACCTGGCTATTTATTAGGTCTTGAGGGGCCCTTGTGACAGCCCCCTCTTCTGAGAAGCATTTTCTGAAACCACCCATTCCAAACATAGATATTCTCCTCTTCAGGGCCATGCATCCTATTGCTGTTACCATTATCACATCACCCCATTCTATTTCAGTTGCCCTTTGGTTTTTTATCTCCTCTATTAGACTGTAAATTCCTTGAGGACAAAGACCAGATGATATCAGATGTGTCTTACCTCAGCATGGAACAGAACCTGCCCTATAGAAGGCAGTGATTCAATACATATTGTTGACTAGGAAAAATAAAAATAGAGAAATGTAGAATGAACCTTTCTGAATAAACTTGGAATCTCATCCAACCTTCAGTTGGCCAGTAAAATCAGTACGTGATTGCATTCGTCTCATCCATATATCCTGTCACCTTCACTTTCTCTCACCTTCACTTTTCACTTCTGTAATTAGCAGAACCTACCAATCTTTCCTTCTAAATATTTATTTTCCATTGCTACTTCTTTTCTAGCTCTACTATCATTGCCTTAATGCAGTACCTCATTTTTCACCGAGACATTGCAATAACCTCCTAACTGTTCTCCCAGTTGCAATAAATGTCTATTAAATTGAAATGGTTGAATTGTTCAAAGTAACACTCTTATTTTTTAAAATAAATCAACTCGCAAGTACCTGCTGCCCACCTATAATATGCACTATTATGTGCTTTGGAGGTGGCAGAAGAAGCAGAGCATACAAACAACCACTCTACCCCCAAACACTATAATGTAGGCTTGGATAACTGTAAAAAAAAGTGCTTCTCAAAGTGCATGGTGCAAACAAATCACCTGGGAACTTACTGAAACACAGATTCAGCAGGTTGAAGGTGATACCTGAGATTTTGCGTTTCTAAAAGATTCCCAGGTGATGGAGGTGCTGCTGCTCCGTGGACCACCCTTTGAGTAGGGAGATATTAAAACCCATTAAGTGCCTTAGAGGGACCTCAGAGTGGAGATTCTAAGGGCAGGCAGGCTTAATGGAGGCAGTAGGATATATAATGAAAAGCTCCCTGTTGAGAGAAGAATGTAAACTGAGAAGTTGTAAATCGATGTCTTATTCCTAGTCAGTGTTTAAGTCTCGGCTCACTTCTCATCTCCTCTCTAAAGCCTTTCTGAATCTCCCTGGCATAATCATACTTCTGCTTTTCTACCAACCCCCTTCTTCTCATCCATCATCTATAGTACACTCAGAACGATGTTTCTAAAATACAAATCTTTGCCACCCCTAGGCTTGAAGGCCCTCAGTGTCTTTCCTTCGCCTGCTATACAGATTCTAGATTTCAAGGTCCTTCCCACCCAGCCTTGCCCAGCTCTCTGGCCTCACTTTCCACCACTTCATCGCATATAATTTATATTCATCTGGCTTCACTGCATTCCTTCTTACCTCTGTTTTTCATAGGCTGTTGCCTTTGCCTGGAAAGCCCTGTCCCCATTGTCTATTAGGCAAAGGGTACCCATCCCTCAGAGGAAACTCCCCTCCTCCAAGGCCTGCCTTGACTGGGAAAGCAGAGTTAACTATTTCAGTGCCTTATTTCTTTCCATAGCCTATAACACATTATTGCATTCTGCTATTTATTTCCACTGATGCCACTACTCCTATAAGAGCATTTATTTGGAAGGATCTAATCTCATTTTACCTTGAATCTTCCACCTATACGGCTATGTTCAAAATATAGAAGGTGCTTCAATAAATATTTGTTAAAAGAATGAATAAATAAATCCTAACTAGTTACTTCCTCAAATATTTCTACTTACTAGAAAATAATTTAAGACAGCACTAATAAACAAAACCAATGTGTATTGTGATGAGATTTCAATATACTGAAAAACTAACTGTTGGAGTGAAAGCCCAGGAGAAAGAAAAGATAGGGAAGGAAAATGCTATGAAACATTGCAACGAGGAGAGGGAAAACATATTTATTACTTAGATGTTAAGTCTCTGCTTCCTTTGCACATTCTCTCTCTTCTCTCTCTCTCTCTCCCTCTCTCTCCCTCTCTCTCCTTCTCTCCTTCTCTCTCTCACACACACATATATACACACACACACAAACACACGGTGCCACTCATAATTTAAGCTCCCTTAAAATTCTATCAAATTTATCTCCAAAAATCAGAGAAAAGACAAGAAACTGTGTGAATACTCCTTTTTAAATGACTTCATGATGTGCCTTGGTCCTGGAAGTTGTGTCTGGGATATTGGCTTCAACAGAAATGAAAGGTCTCATGGTGAGAGCAGTCAATGTTTCTCCTATTTATAGATGACATGGCTGTGCTTATAGACAACATATGTGAATTATTATTTTTCAGTTGAAAGCAAAGCTCAACCTTGAATGTCAAGGAGCAATTCAAAGATGATCCTGAATAAAAATCAATCATGCTCCATAGCAACTCATGAGAAAGCCGCATAAATGATTATATTGGTAAAAAAAAAGAAGGATATCTTCAGCATCTTTTCTAGACCACTGCTCAATAGAGAAATATAAAAGTCAAAAACATTAAACAAAGTTATAAGCAGTCAGATGAAAAGTTTAAAAGATTACTTGTCTTTTATACTGAATAAATTCTATTATCAGAATTCTTGTTATTCAGAAATCTTACATCATTAATATAAAAGGAACTTGGCAATGAGTAACACGATTTAAAAGTATTCAGTATATCTTACTGCAAACAAAAGCACTAAGCCAAAAAATAATGTAAATAGAAATATCAATGGTAAAGTATTCATATTGGAAAGAATAATGTCAAATTACATAACGATGAACCTCAGAGTTACTTCAAATAATTTTTCTATAGCAATTAAATATATATATTTTAACTCCCTCCCAAATTGCTTTTTTTTTTTAAGTGTCAGCCAGTTAGCTCAGTTGGTTAGAGCATGGTACTCTTAACAACAGGTTGCGGGTTCGATCCCCACATGGGCCACTTTGAGCTGCACCCTCCACAACTAGATTGAAAAAAACTACTTGACTTGGGGCTGATAGGTCCCGGAAAAAAAACAAAAAACAAAAAAAAACACTAAAATAAATAAACTTAAAAAAAATAAAGTAATTGAGGTTTTTGCAATTGTTTTTAACCTTTTAAACAGCAATTATTTTTGCATCAATTGAATACTTTCCTATATCATCCCTCATTTTCATATTTTTATCCCCAGGACTTTATTTATTGTGACTACCAGGTTGTGGGTTCAATCTGTATTGAAGTTAGAAAATAAAAAAAATAGAGTTATATTTAGTTATCATATCAATCAATCAAACCATCTATTTGTACGCTGAGCACTGAACTGAGAGAAATAGAAGAAGCAGAGGACATGGACTCTGCCCATCTTCTTGGTTTGAATTGAATTGTAGCCTAAAGGCAATACTAGCAGTGAAAACAATGAGGAGCTGTGGAAACCACTCTGTATGCTCTACCTGTAGCTCAGGATAAAATTGCTGTTGGGATTCAGTATTGAGAAGTTCTCCACTTCAGGCATGGTCTTATGGATTGGGGATGGAAAAATCCAAAAGGCTTCAAGAGTACCTAGACATGAAGTAAAGTCCAGAGTGAGGAGACGTGAGGAGATGTAAACCTCTCTAGATTCGGGAAAGGACATTATCATAGACCCAGAGGAAGGAATGAGTATAGAACCCGAACAACTAAGATGTGAATGGGATCCTTTAGATTTGCAACATGCACAACCTGCCCAAATGTGTTCAAAGGCCCTGCTGTATAGCTCTCTAAACATGTTTTAAGTTTCCTTGAATCCATTTGATTCCATCCTTTGAGACCCAAGTGTTACTGCCTCTGTCAAGTCTTTCTAGATCCTCAGCCTTCCATCACATTGTACATGTATTAACAGTTCTCTCCATAGGCCATAATTACATATATAATCATCCTATCAACTTCCACTACGACCCCTCCCACAGATATTCTAAACCCACACTATCCAATAGAACTTTCCCTGATGATGAAATAGATGTGAACTGTCTAATATAAGAGTCTCTAGTCACATTGGCTACTGAGCACTTGAAATGTGGCTAATGTTACAGAGCAACTGATTTTTTTGTATTGTATTGAACTTTAATAGATTTAGATTAAATTTTAACTACCCACATGTGACTAGTGACTACTGTATCAGATAACACACTTCTAGACCATGAGCTTCTTGAGGGAAAAAGATTGTGTATTATCATCCATATACCTCAGCATATTCAATTATGATATTCAGTAAAATTTTGTTGAATGAATGAATGAATGAATGAATGGTCAAATCTGAGTGGATCCCAGTATGTATTTGAGAAAGTGATGAATATAAAGGTTAGACCCGTGAAAAAGTTACACATTTAATGGCACTTAAAGATAAATGTTGAAAGATGAGTAGAGAAAATAATGTGGCATGAACGGGATTTACTTTTAAAATAATTATTGGTACTGGTAGCCTAGAATAGAAATTAACCCCCAAATCTGCTAAAACACAGATGCTCTGTATTATTTACATATTTATGTTTTATACTTAATTTATTCCCTTATATTGCAATGTCTTAATTATATCTAAGTATTCAGAATTGTATACCTAAAATCTATGTGACTTTAGTAACAATTGTCACCCCAATAGACTTAAATAAAAAATATATATAGATACATATATATGTGTGTATATATATATATATATATACACACACACACACTAGGCTACGACCTTCTTGCCTTCTTGAAAACAGGGACTTTTGATCTTATTGAATCTTCAGTTCCTAATATGAAGCCTAGAACATAGTAGTCACTCAGTAATGTTTATTGGGTAAGTGAAATGAGTGATAAAACAGTAAATAAACTACTTTAATTAAATCAGCAGAGTTGATGTTCAGGAAGGAGAGATAGCTATTGCAAAGGCCTCAAGTATCTATCATCCATAAAGCATTGTGCAACATCTCCTTTACGTGCATTTGTATCTTAAGGAACCTGTAAGTGCTATTTCAGATAACTTTTCCAAAAACAAAATCACGATTGTCTTTTTCTTCCTGTCCCCCATGCACTGTTCTACACAGTCCCATTGCTTTTAGTTTTAAATTTGGTTTTAGCCTCTTTGTCTCTTTCACTATTTCTTTTACTATTACCGTGACATTAAGAGAGTGGAATTGAGTTTCTTTTACTTTTTCATGGTAGGTGGTTAAGAGTGTGCAAGAATGAAAATGTCACCAAAGACTAATCAGAACAGATTGCCAGAGTTTTGCCTAATGCTTCTGCTTCAGACCTAAAATGTTGACAGGCATATCTCATTTATCATTTCTGATAGATTCAAGTTTGGTTTATATTTCCCAGCCAGTGATGCTCCTCAGAGTATAGTTTTGTACCCTGTCAAGTCAGCAGGGATTGTTTTTACTTTGCCCTTGGTAAGTGCCAAGTTTGGCTACCATCTTTACCTCTTTTCCTTCCTCCAAGTAGCTCAGGAATCAATAAGAATGTGTGTCTTGATTTGATTGTTGATGCTTTAAAAAGAGATAGTAATTCCCAAGACATTTTTTGAAGCACTGACTATACAAGACTGTGTTCTAATTGCTTTGAGGAATATACAGGTATACTATGGATGAACCTGTCATCAAACAATATGGTCTCTTCTGGAACAGAAAATATGTATATATAATACTTGCAAAGCAGAAATTGGTAAGTTTAGCACAATGGTTTAGAGCACAGACCTGGGAAGACAGCCTTGGGTTTGTATCTTGGCTTCCATGTTACGAGCTGTGTGGCATAAGATACATTAACCTCTCCGAGCTTTACTTTTCTCATCTGCATTATAAATAATACTGATTCATTTATCTGAATTATTGAGCTATAATCTGAATAAATCCCAACCCACTCCTCTGGAGAAGGATGAGAGAGGTCAAGCATGTACATACTTTAACATTGTTTTGTGCCTGACATACGTGCAATACACTTAGCCAGTACCTGGCACAAAACAAAAATGTTTTCAGAGGTTAAAGAAATAATGCTTTTGCTGTATGATGACTTGAATTTTACCTGAGATGAAATATTGGTAGGATTTAGATGGAGAAAATGCAAAGGTAAGTTGTGAGGAGAAGGGCTTTGGCTGGCTATACACAATAATTCAAAAGGCCAGGAGATTTGGTGTAGATTGTTAATTTTCTTAATAATGATATTTATCTAAATATTGAGTGCCTACAGTGTACGATGCACCATGCTAGGTGTCTTGAGGAGGCATGACACAAATATAAATGGTCTGCACCCTCACAGGGGTAACTGAACTACTAGAGGAAAATATGGACATACAGATCACGGCGGGGTTTAAAAAGAAAGAGGGTGACAGGACAAGTACTCAGTGAGGGCTAAGTGTGAAGTTGTTACACTTGACATCTCAAATCAGGTCAGTTTCTTCATGATGTGTCCTGTCTTAAACACTGTTCCAGCGGCATGGTTAAATGGTTGATTATTTTATTCTCATCTAGTAGCTATAGCAGGGGCCAGAGAGAACAAATTTAAATCCCATCCTAGTGACATGTTCGCTGCTCAGATCAGAAGTGTGAGGATTTGTAAGCACAGAGCTATTTAGGAAATTTGGCCACCAAAACAGGAAGTCAGCTAAATCGAATGGTTCCCAAAAAGCCTTCAGACTTTAGGGTAGGGCCTCTAACCTGAGAGTTTCTTAGAAGTTAGGAATGATGACATTAACTATTTATAGCCCGACCTTGACTTGATGAGCTTCTGGGATCATTACTCACCATCTCTAACCTCCACCGTGAGTTTCTCCTTGGGTAGAGGTAATATTGTGGGTTTGCGAGGTTGGTGAGCTGAGCTTCAAATTGCCAGAGTTTTGCCTAATGCTTCTGCTTCAGACCTAAAATGTTGACAGGCATATCTCATTTATCATTTCTGATAGATTCAAGTTTGGTTTATAGTTACCTTTGCACCTGCCACACTAAGCACAGATCTTAGCACATAGTAGATACTCATTACATATTTATTGAATGAATGAATCAATTGGCATATTATTGAATGAATATATTCTAGTGTTTATCCAATAATAAAATGAAAATATTTGTGAAATAATATTTTTAAAAAGCTATTCGAGTTCTAGCATGTTAATATCTAAATGACATTCATCGAAGAAAATAAAGTTTTGAAGGCAGAACTAACTGCTGACAATTTTAATAATTAAAATAACATCTGTGATAACACCACTGCATGCTTTTGCAGCACTTTATGCTTTTCTGAAATTCTTCTGGATAGTTTTTCTGTTTTCTAGTTTTGTGTATTTGTGAAATATAGTATATTTGAATGTGTATGAAATAAGTATTTGTTCACCCCGAATGATTGAAGAAATGAAAAGGTATGCAATAATAGCCAATAATAGCAAAAATAATAACAGCAATGTCAAAAACATGAGCTACCATTGATTGAGTAGTTGCTATGTGCCAGCCAGTACAAAAAGTACTTTTCATGTATCATATTTAACTCTCACAACAATCCTCTGAAATAGGGACTACTGCAAACTCCCTGGTACAGTGGAAGAAACTCAGAGTAAGAAATCTTAGAATGTCAAAGATCATTGCAGGGAATAGCAAGACTATGATTGGAACCCAAGTCTGTCTGTCTTCAAACTCCACGCTATTAATTAATTACTAAACTGCCTCCTCAGTCCTGAATAGCAACACCAACTAATATTGTTTAAACACCCATCGTATGTTCTACGTATTGGATCTTTGTTGTATCATTTATCCTGCAAGTTTGGTTATCTTGTTTTGCAGAAGAGAAAACTGAGGCTTAAAGAATTCTTGGCTCCTTGCCCATGTTTGCATAGCCAGTCGGTGGTAGAACAGAGAATGGACTCAAGTTCACTTCAAAGACCAAGCAGGGTTCTTAATCACCACCTTATACCAATAGTAATTAAATATTCTGGTTGGGAGAAAACTATCACATTTAAAGCATGTGGATTTTTACTATAGCTAGAATAAGATAATGTACAAACACTTAATGGTGAAATTATACCAAATATAAATTCCTCTTTCTACAATGATTAGAAGGGCATTTCAGAATCTTGAAGTGCCTCATCATCGTGCACATAATTAACATATGATATTTTTTAAAGTGTGGGCATTTGAATCTTTAGGCCATTTAGTTTCTGCATATATGGAAGTTTGCTTTAAATGTTTTTCTTTACTGTAATAGTGTCTGGGTAAATTATTTTTAAATCAAGTCTGAATGCAAGACACAGAGCAAAGAGTACTTTCAATCTGAGCCCTATACCCTTACATGAGAGAAAAAATACCACCCTTCCCTAGTGGGATGGAAGCATTATGGGGAAAGGTTTTCAACCTTTTAAATTTCTCTTCAACACCCATTTTATTTTGTTAATAGTGCATTCAACAGCTACTCTATTTGAGTAATTGTTACTAATTGGAAAAAGTTTCTTTATTCTTCAAATCTATTTCATGAAAGGAGAGTTATCCCTAGTACCATAAAAGAAGAAAAAAAAAATCAAGTTATATAATGTGAAAATACTTGCCATTTCATTTGAGGTACTGGAGTTTCAATTATGTGTATGTCCATCATTCTTCAGCATGTTTCAAAATCTGCTGTGTATTATCTTTTTGACAACGAATAGAAGTGATTACACTAATAATCTGGTAGAATGTGAATGTGTTTTATCCAGATAAGTAGTATCCATAGTAGTTTATTTTCTATATCCCTAATGTAATATATCAATAATAACTCATTTATCAAAAGGAAACAGTTTATTAATTTTCAACAATCATTTTACCAGGATAAAACAGCAACAGTATAAAAACTGATGTTGCAAAGCTTACCATATGAGAAAATAAGAAAACTGCAAATCAGGAAATTGTAGGCCTGTCCTCTAGGGCCATTTTGGAGTCTCTTGTCTGAATTGTAATATTACAATTGATTTACAAAAAGTCTCTCAGTTCTGCCTTCTCTCTACTGCATCACATCACCTCTCCTCAGCAATGGCAGGTCGCTGACAGCTTCCTCACCCCACAGACAGGCAGGTTACAAATTACAGCCTGGAGATCCAGGGATTGCAAGTTTGAATGAATGCAGTCCAACCAGAAGTAGGGATCAAATTGTCAAAAAATGCTCAAGTTCTTAGAGCTCAAATGTAAAAGGGGAGGGCAACATTAAAAGAGATTTTTTCACATATACACGTCTCCCACCAGGACTGCCATTCACTCCCAACTAAAGCTTGTGCCTAGGGTATGAGCGAAAGAAACCTCACTTAGCTGGATAAAAGTCTAGGATGATGGTAATGTTCCATTGTACGTACTTCTTTCCATGGTTCTCCTTTACATAACTTGCCCAGATCTTTTAGATGAAGTTTCTTGTTGAAGACAGATTTTTTCCCTTTGTGTTCTCTTTTTTATTCAGACTTCTTTCCGATCATTTTCTCTCTCTGCTTCTTATTCTTTGACTATTCTCTTTGTTTCTTATACTTTTTTCTCTTCCCATTTCTCTATTTCTTCTTTTCTCTTCTTATACTCTCAGTCTACTTCTTTCTTCTTGTCTTACAATTTTGACATGTCTCTGAATGTCTCTATCTCTCAATGTCTCTATCTCTCAATGCCTCTCTTCTTTTTTTCTTATCTGTCTCCAGTGAAGCATGTCTTCTATACACAATACCCATAGGACTTGAGGAATTTGGGATAAAATGATCTGGATCCAAACACAAACCCTCTAGCCCTACTAAGCTAAACACAGAGGGCTTGCTGTTTCATTCTTCTCCCCTGTTCCTCTTAAATAACCATGTCTATTTCCAAATGAACAGATTGTTAATGATCTCGCAAGTTCACAGCATAGATAGAATACAGTTATCTGATGTTTAATGCACAATGGACTTTGTGTCAGCTAGCTATGCACCAGGAGTTAAAAATAGTGTACTTACTTTATTGCTAAGCTTGAGATTGTTTTCTACTTAAAAACAAACAAACAAACAAACAAAAACTGAAAAGTATTTTGAAACTCAAAGTGTTTTATCTAAAAGGTTAGAGAGTCAATGAAATTCTATTTTTTCTTTTTCTTGTTATTTAAGTTGCCATTTTTCTGTAATATTAATTGTGGTGTGTATGTTTTCAACCTGGTTCTCTCTGTTCTCTGCTATTCGACTGCCTTAAACTCATAATCCTGCCTGCTTTTCAGAAAGCTCATTTTTCCATGGCAACAAAGATGCAAATTAAGATTTCTGGTGTTATTGTGGGGAAGAAATAGGGGAGAACCTGAGTGTGACTCATTCAAAAATCTGTTATTCAGGAATAAATATGTGCAGTGGTAATAATAGAGGTCAGCACTCACGGAAGTCAGTGAGTTGCACATGAGTGGATTTTAGCCTTCAGTGAGGGCTGAAACATATCAGTCGAGTAAATTGCCCTTATTTTTTGTTAGTTCCGAATTCTTTTTTATTCTTACAAAAGAGAAAATACTTCCTTTACAAGTTGTTTTTTTCTCTTGACAGATTTGAACGTGTCACTAAACAGCTATGTCTGTATGAAGTGCTTGTTTACCGAAGCACATATTTAAGATCTCTTCTATGCTTATTAGAGTTCTTGGCCGTATTTACCCACCATATCACATCCTGACTAGCAGAAAATCCCTGATGCTGCAGTGACCTAGACAAAAGGAGTAATTTTCTGCCCCTTTGCAGTCTAGCAAAGGTTGCTATTCCAGTTCCTACTAAGGATTTCCTTCACTGAGATATGTTTAGAATTCTTTTGGGAAGGTCCTGGAGTGGACAGGGAGTGGGGGGGTATGTAGGCATTCACATCTACAGATCAGTTGGTTGCACATTTGTTCTTGAACTGCTGGAGGTAGATGGATCTTAGGAGAAAGGGAAGCCATCGTGAACATGTTTTCCTGTGGTGTTTTGTCTCAAGACTCTCTTTTTTTGCCCAGGGCACAGCTCTTTCATCATCAACCATGTTGTTTCAGCTGCAGAAGGCAAATGTAGATCTAATATATCCAGGGTACCTAGATATCTGAAGGAAATGGATGAAAGACCAGAGAATACCCTTCCATCACCTTTCCTCCAGCATCATCAATATAGGATACCATCTTACATGAATATAGACTAAGACTGGTGAAATTGTAGATCATGAAGCAGGATCTTGAAAGAGGCAGATTTTTTATTAAGTATATTTCTAGAGAATTTCTAGATTCGAATGATAAAGCTGTGGCTATTCTGTTATTATTAGAGACTTAATCCAATCGTTTGTTATTAAAAAACAAAACAAAACATTTCCATAGCAGCACAGACACAAAATACATTTCCTGAGTAGATATTATAATTTGATGATGTAGAACTTCTATTAGAGTCATTATTTTAAAATTATAATGATAGTACAGATATTTTTCTCAATGCATTAGCATTTTTAGGGAAAGGAACTAATGCCCAAAATGCATTTCTTAATATCTTCCTATTAAACATAAGAGACAACAGACTTGTATCTACAGGAGTAAAATTAAATCAGGTGATAATTATTAAGTAAATATGGGTTATTTCTCCTAATCTTGATTTATTTTTTTTAATACTGTAGTGGGGCTTTTTTGTTTGTTTTCAAAAAAGTTATAAATTTAGCATATTATTATCTCAATTCTTTAATAAACTCTTAATGTCAGAGTACTTCTGTTTTTCTTTAGAGACAATGAATTAGAATATATTTTATCATTCTATAACACTCTAGACTTGTTTCCAAAGGGAGACATATATTTTGTATATCAAACACCTTTTTAAAACTTAAAATTCAGTTAACCAAAAGCTTACATTAATTGTGTTTTCACTGATGTAAATAAATCCTTATTGACTGTTCCAGCTAATCAGTCACTGCATTAGTTTATAAGGTAAACTCATCCATGAATGGTAACAAGTCCTTTTGGTGTTAGTGGAGTGTGTGGGATTCTGTTAGTATGTGTTCCAGTAAACATTGTTTTTGTTCTCCCTAAATAATGCAGTTTGGGGTGAAATTTCTGAGACAGCATTGGCTCATGAAAAAGAAAAATGGTATCTGGTTAGCAGGATTTGTATCTATGCATGGTAAATTATAGAAGATTATGGTATTTCTACTACTAACAGCCTAGAAAAGCTTCTTAGATAAAGGCTGTGGTTGTAAACATGGACAATGTTTTATCTCTAAGATAGCTTAGTATATCATCTGCCACAATTTTCCAACTTTTTAATTTCTAGGTAGATAAAACCTTAAAATACCTACTAACTAAACTTCAAACAGGTTTTCTTTTTCTTTTTTCTTTTTCCTTAGATGCCAACTGAAAATCCTTCTGGTTTACCTATCTCCAGATTTTTAGACTGCAGGGTCTATTAAAGAATTTAAATGGAATAACGAGCAAGGAGTTAGAGTAATGGAACTTGGAAAACTAGTCATGTGATCATGTGTTTGTAAAGTCTCTTGATCTAGAAATTATGTAATTGTGCTTAACACAAACATTTAGCAAATTATTGTGGCATTTTTATTAATTTCAATATGATTCAAAATTTTAAAAAATATATAGATTCACCAAATATCTTGAGTGACATGAAAATATAATTGTGGTAATTTTATCCTTAGGAATCTATTGTATTTCCCTCTTAAGAAAACTAAGATATTCAAAACAAAGCATTTGAAGATTTAACATTGATTCTCTCATATACTTTCAAAATACAATTAGCCTGAGGTTAGAGCTAAATATTGTATCATTACAATTTTCAAAAAGAAAATGGAGATGTTTAAAATTCCATTGCTCACTATTACTTTAGTACTTCTTCATAATTAGTCCATACAACTCTCCATATTTAGTATAAATTAAAATTTTAACTGTAGTTAACATTTCAAAATCAAAGTAACTTCATTTTTGTTACTGAAAATAATATTTTACTGCTTGTTATGGCAGTCATTTTTAAAGTTCTCAACTCTTCAGGACTTTAATGTTTTTGTAGCTATCGTATCTGTATATGTGTCGTTTTTTGTATTTCTTTTTAAATTGTAATAACATAGGCATTTGGAAACTAAATTTTATACTAGCAAAATAGTGAACTAAATCATCTGAATACATGTCTCTCTTTCTACTTTCTATGATTTTGCATTTAAAAAGAAAATATTGATATACATGACTATAAGTTTTATATATATATATATATATATATATATTTTTTTTTTTTAAATAAACACAGTAGCACTTAAATTCTGATTAGAAAATAGACGCTTTTTTAATTTTAATGTGTTCACGATATATTTTAGAGACAGACCCTGTTTTAAACACTATGTCCCAGAACTTCTAAGTTCAACCTTCAAAGGTTCTCGTGAGGATTATTGAAGTAACTACATGTAAAGTGCTTCAATACAGTGCTTGGTACCCAGTGACCCATAGTCAGGGGCTATGATTGTTTTTATTAAATATTTTAATTAATGTAGAGGAAGTTGATAATGGTCATTATGTGGCTAATTTGATCACTCCAGAACCCCAAGAAACAAATGGACTCATAGGCTTCCCCTCAAACTCTTTATTTGCTCAAGACCTCTCATCACTGCTCTCCTCCAAAGTCCTCTACTCCCAGACAAGGACCGAGTACCTTGTGTTCTACACTCATCCCCTCACTGCTCCTCATTTCCAACTGCTTTGGAAAACTGTCAATGCTCTATGGAAATTACCTCGATAGTTCCTGGTGAAATAATGCATGCAAAGATTTTGGCTGAGAACTGCTTGCTGGACTTCTCAGCTTGACTGACATTCTAAAGACTTGTGTAGAATGGGAAGAGTTCAGAGCCCAGGCAGCATTATGTGTTCCTATGCTTGTGAAATGAATAAGCTTAAAAAGGCAGAGATGTGACTTTATTTACCCAGCAAGATCTAGTACAGGGGAAAAAATTCAATTGGCATGAGCCTCCTAGATTATCCAAAAGAACCTGTTTCTGGTTGGGAGTGTGAAGTATGATTTCCTGCATACATATCCTCTCAGAGCTACAATGGAAGCACACACATCAAAGCATCACAATGGGTAAAACAATCCCTCCCAGCCCCAAGGGCTGCCTGCTTAGCCTTACTTAGTGGAAAAAGTAAAAGGACATCGACAATTCTCTTTCTCTTTTCCTTCTAGAGTGGTGACACGTTAAAACTGAATGGTGCTTATGTTTTGAGGGTTTATACCTCTGGAGAATTATGTAGGATCTTAAAAGAGTAGAAAGAAGAGTAAATAAGAACTATCTGTGTGCTCAGGCCTGGTAGGTTAGTATTTAGACTTGAAAGATGTAGGAGGGTTGTGAGGACTCTGCATTGTTTCATTTAGCTCAGCTATCATAAAGTAGGTAAGATTTGGAAACAAACAGTGATAATCAGAAATAAAGATAACATACTTGGCCAGTGTACCCCCTTTCATAGCTCCTGGTGTAATGGCCCTGCCAAGATCCTACATAGGGTGAGACCCCAACAGGTTCTTTAGCTTAGGCACAGGGCTGGCTCAGTATATATCTGTGCAACAAGGATACAGACAGCATGCTATCTGTTCTCAGCTCTATCAGAAAAAAAAAAGAAAAAAAAAGAATACTTTTTTTTTCTTATTACAAAGAAATTGATGCATACTGTCTTGTCAAGCTAAGTGTGTGAACTGAACGGATTTTATTATAGTTTGAATGTATGTGGCTCCTATACGTGGATGCCACAGCCTATTAGAAATTTCCACTATTAGGATATTTTGTACTTTAGGACACGTTTCTTATCCCATTCTTTAAGTAAACCAATGAGAAATAACTGTCCCCAAAGACATTTGCTTTTACTTTTTCATAACAATTAGTTATTCTTTATTTGTGTATCTTGCTGCCTCGCCAAACTGTAATCTCTTTTTTTTTCTCTGAACCCTTCATAGTTCCAAGCATAGAAATTTGCACATTCTAGGCCTTCAGTAAAAGTTGCATTAATATTCTTGTTAGAAATGTACAAATGAATTTCTCTTAATTCAAATATATGCAAACTAGAACTGCTTGCCAAATTCTAATTGGTAAATAATGCAAACACTGCATGTGTTTGCTTTGCTTTCTTTGAAAACTGCCTATATTTTTCAAACCCCTTGACACCTTATAAAACAAAGATTTAGCAAAAGGCAAATCAATTTATTTTAACAGAAACTCTATAAGAATGTCTTTTGGGGACGTGGATGAATGATATAAAAAGGGTGTCCTTTCCCCATTATTTTCAGATCATGAAACTATTATTCATTTCCAATTCTATGTTTTTTGTATGACCCACCAAAAGAAAGCAGCAGTCTGACTCTGCATTCTCATTTCAAACAGAGAATAATCTGTGGGAGTTGGGGAGATGGTTGAATTTGATCAGGTCAAACTTTATTTCTCTTAGCAAAGCTTGCACTAAATCTATGGAGCAAAGAACAGGGGTGGGAGCCATCTGATTGGCTACTACGGTGTAGCAGTGAGTTTATTCAGACAAGAGAAAACAAATGGTAGGTCAAGGCAGATGATTCACCACTGCTGTAGGTGACATGACCCCCATTTCCAACACCTAATTTAAATCTGATCAGCATTACTTCAGAGAGCAAGGGCTGGTCTCCAATACAGTCTAAGCTCTCACTGAAAGTTCCCTACCCCTCTCTAATATTGCTGGCACAAAGCTGGCCTTAAGTAGCTTGCATTTATAAATCTGACAGCCTATCCGTATGTTGCCTTCAAAGGTGCACCATTATTGCAAGATAATGCTGTTACAGGGGAAAAAGAGAATGATAATTTGTCAATCCTGAGGGCTGAGAAAATAAGCACAGTGCCTAGAACCTCGATTCAATCAGCAAAGGCCCAAAGGAAATCAGCAACAAACCTAAAAGAACAGAATACTCATCTTTTTTCCTATTTCTGTGTCTGCGAGAGTCTTTAGTATATTCGTGGGAGGGAGCAATGTGTGTGTCTTAGCCTTCTGATATAGGCAGGTAGTAATTCTATGGTTTTAACTGAGGTGCTGTACTTTTGTTTTGATGATTTGTTAAATCCTTTCTCCATCCTTCCCTGTGACAGCACCGTTACTCTATCTCTTCCGTATTGCAATCTTTAGCATCATGTGTCCTACATATTTCAGATCAGGGTATGGAAGAACATCAGAGTTTGTTCTTTCTCAGTATTTGTCAACATAAAAATAGTATTGATCCTGTAGTTTCCCCTGATCTCTCCACTATACAGTCGCAGACATATCCCTGCAGGTAAATGCCTAAGAAAGTGGTTAGGTGAGATGAGAATGTATGTGTTTATCTGAGTAGTCATAGTGTCACACTGGAGGAAGGGTGACGCTCACCACTGGCTATTGCGGCGGCACCTGTCTAGGTTTCTGATTTTATCTCCTACTATCCTCACCCAGATCACCATGTCATAGGTTACTTGGTATTGTCTCTCTTTCAAGACCCACCAAGGTCATTCCTACCTTAGGGACTCGCTGTTGCCTCTCCCTGGAATATTCTTCTTCCAGATCATCACATGGCAGGCTCCCCCTTAACATTTATATCTCAGCTCATATATCACTTCTATAAAATTTATATCGTCTGTATTTCCCAACCCCTTCCTCACACCCTAGCACCAGTTTTTATCCCTTGTTTGATATTCTTTGTTTCACTTATCATTATCTAAATTTATAGTATTTGTTTTCTTATTTGTTCCCTATGTATTTCTCTCTTCCCCACTATAAAAGATCTATGAGATTAAGGGCCTTGTCTATATTGCCCACTATTATATCTCTAAGTACCTTGAGGAGTGCCTAGCACACAGTAGGTATGCAACAAATATTTGTTGAATAAATGGTTGTGCCCTTCATAAAGTATTGTAGACAGGATTGATGAAGATGATTGGTACGTAAAGGTGGTCAGGGAACTATTGCATATTTTCCCTGTGACTAAATTGTCTGAGGCCCTGAAACATCATAGAATTTAGAACGTGGAAAGAACTTGAGGTCCAAAGAGACAAGATCCTCAGTCTCTTATCTAATAACTGAATCACTGAGACTAAGTCCAAAATCTTTGTATTGCTTTCCCTCTCCCGACCAATCCCTCCCTTCAGAATAAAGCTCTAAACCGTACTCTCCTATTAGCTCTATTATACATGGCATTTTTAAATATAGAGAAGTTTATTGGTTTTCCACAGCTGCCATAACAAGTTATTTCAAATGAAGTAGATGAAAACAACACAAAGTTATCTTACAGTTGTGTATGTTAGAAGTCTGAACAGGTCTCACTGGCTTAAAATTAAAGTGTCAGCAAGATGGCACTGCATTCTGGAGATCTAGTAGGGAAACTATTTCCTTACCTTTTCTGGATGGTAGAAGCCAACCCTGTTTCCTGGGTTATAGCCCCTTCCTCCATCTTCCAAGGCAGCAGTGACCCGTCAAGTCCGTCTCACATTGCATTACTCTATCCTTCTTCTGCCTCCCTCTCCCACATTTAAGGACCCTTGTGGTTACACTGGGCAACCCTGCATAATCCAGGATAACGTCAGCTAATTTAAGGTCAGCTAATTACCCATTTCAATTTCATGTGAAATCTTCCCCTGTGTAAGGTAGCATATTCACAAATTTTGGGGAATTAGCTATAGACATCTTTAGGGGGCATTATTATCCTATAAGAAGCAATATGAAAATAACTTGTTAAATCTCCATCTTCCAAAATAGTTACAATCCACATGTTGGGGTATGTGGTACCATTTGAGTTGTAGGCAATTGTTGGTGTTAATAAATTCTGCTGATTGCTCACATCCATGTTTAACTTTTCTGTTAAAGTATAATCTTCTAAAAGTTACATATAGTACTCCCATATGAATTTAAGATAAACACGTGTCAAAGGTTTTAGTTACCCTGCTAACTAATAAAGAAACCATGATTGTGATACCAGCTCAAAGGAGCATATGAGGAACAGAGGTGAATATAATTAATCAAAGAAATACTGAATAATTTTATTAATTTTAAGAGACACAACAGTTCAGTGTCCTATACAATCATAAAATTATAACCTTTGGGGTTATTCTTTTCTACCAGACTGAAATCTGCTAGTTAAGATATAACCTCACAGTGTCTACACTGTTACCAAACATCTAGGTGTATTCTCTTAGGTAATTTCTCAATCCCTGGATGCAAACCAATGACACTGGAAAGACCTGCGGGCACTCTCCTACTTTACTTCTAAGTTTTGGATAATTTTTCTTAATCGCTTAAAACGAAATTCTTAAAAAAATATTGAATTAAAAGCTATGCTTAATTTTAAGGTTACAATTTACTTTTTAAAAGTATTACGTTTGTAGGTGATAATTCCTAGAGTTGGTCTCTTTTGGACTTAAGATTCAGGATGAAGCACTGCCTTTGTGATGCTATTTTATGATAACTATTTCACAATTATTTGTCCTAAAGGGCTTTTTACCCCTAATGATGAACAAAATAATATATGTGAAGCACTGCTTTAATAACAATGTTATTCTTGATGTTACTCAATTAGCTATAGGTTTTTGCCTTTTAGAATATTTGTATTTTGTGTTTATCAACACAAACCAAAATCCAGATTATCCAAAGTGAAATCAAGCAATGCATATTATGTCCTCAGAATATAAAGATTCCCACTATTTTCATTTAGTCTTCTTCAGAATTGTTATGTTTGCGAAGTATTGAGTTTCTGAACTATGCAATTGTTTACCTTGTTAACCTAAAATAAAAAGCCAGAATGAGAGGCAATAAGCATTTATTTGATATCAAAAAAAAAAAAGAACTGCAATCTGTGGGCATAGTTTCAAGCAGAAACCCAAATTGTGCCCCACTTGTGGAATGAAGGCAAAGGGTTTTTATGAAAGGGAAAGGAAATAATTACATGAATAGAAGGAAGGAATTTCTATTGGTGCTAATAAGTTAAGTTGTTATATATATATATATATATATATATATATATATATATATATATATATATATATATGACTGCTTACTGATCCTAAAGAATATCCTTAATTTTCCGACTTTGTGGTCAGGAGATCTGCTTTCCTGTTATTCTACTTGTTTGGAAGGCAGTGTTAGTTTGGCCCAGTCCGAAGGTTATTTTGCCAGTTCGAACATTCCAAAGGTTCAAGGAGTAAGATATGCAAGGCGGTTCCTCTGGAATGGCTGCCTTACCTGTGTATAAAAATGGTTCCACTTATGCCAGCTTTTTACAACCTGGATTTAAGTTAGCTATTCTGAAATGTTTAGTAAATTTCTATAAAACTAACTTGTAGAAACAGACAGTAATTCGTGAATTCTTGCCTTTCTTTGCCATGTAGCAATAGTGTTCCCTGTTAAAAGTGTTAATAAGTTTTTACGGGCAAATATGTTAGTGTTCTCCTCTGAAATAATGCTTATCTCTTTAAGCATGGACCCATACACAATGTTCCCTTGGTGTCCCTTTGGGTTATCTGTGTTGGCAAATTCTAAAACAGATAGTTACTAAGTTTTTAGAAAGCTTTTTGTCATTTATTTTTTTAAGTATAGCAATAACCTAGTATACAGTTTGAATTAGTTTGGGCTATCTATACTATATAAAACCCCAAATAATATTGGCTTATGAAATAGATGATTATTTATTTCTCAAATAAAAGGTGTTCACAGATGGTCAGTAAGGTGAATTGATGGTTATCAGGTACCCAGGATTCTATAATCTCTGCCTGTGTTCCCTCTTAAATGTCATTTTATAGTCCAAGACGGCTGCTTCTTAGACATTGCACCAAATCCTTACACTTACATGTTATTGTCTAAAACTCACCTGAGAAATGTAGTTTTTTTGGTTGGATGCATTGATATTCAGAATGAAATCAGGAAAAGAAGGGGAAAAAAACGAATGCTCAGTGGTAATGAGCAGTTTCTGTGACACTTAATTAATTATTTAAGCTATTAGAACTGACGAAATTGACAGAGCTCAAATCCAAGTAAACACTTCTGAATTTCAGGTCCAATTATTATTAATTAGGAGTTTTCCCTGGTTAAATCACCTAAACTTTGAACCTCAAATCATTATGCAACTTAACAGGGAGCATAACTTAGGTTTCTTCCAGTTCAAATATTCAATGATTTTATAATACACTGTAATTTATATTTTCTTCTTTTTATGTAACAGTCTTTTTTGGCCTAAGAAGCAAATTATGGTTGGATTTAACTGTTATCATGTAGGTTTCTGGTATTCTCAAGACATAAACTAGGAATTTTGCGGGGAAATATTTAAGTACACAGAGGGCTACTTGCTGTCCCACTAATAAAAATGTGACACTTCCAGGGTCCTGTGGATAAACCTTAATGCAGAGATACGTATTTAAAATTATATCTCCTGTCTATGATTGAGCCAAGACACTGCGTGCTTTCCTTCATCTAAAATTTTGAGGTCTATTTGTATATTAGGAGTATAAATCTTAGCTAATCCAGAAGGAGGGAAAGTATTTATTTTGTTCTGAGAAAATTTTATTTCAGGCGGAGTGAAGATATTTGACTGATGATTGTCATCTTTTATATGCCTTGTAACTGTGATGGATGGTCTTGAGCTTCACTGATTCATAATGACATTTGGGGGCATGTAAAAAAAGCAGCTAATAAAAATGAAGGAGTCAGTAAAACATCAGAGCAAATGTAGGTCACAGAAAACCATGGAAATCTAACAGAAGGCCCATGTGTTGCCAATGAATATACTTGAGGACAGTAAAAGAAAACTATTTCTACGCTCGTCATTGGTTCTAAATAAAATGGTGTTTTTTTCATCTTTTCTGCTACAGCCTCCCAGTGTGACAGCCTTCCGCCCTCCATTCCTTTCACTCTTCCAAACTCTCTCACCCCACAGAGCCAAATAGTTTTATGCTTGCTTCCTTTTAGATAGTCAAATCGCCTTTATATTCAGAGGAGAAAAATATGACCCAGAGGAGATTTATGACCACCCCACAAGTGAGTTTTGGCTGTACAAAGATTAGAAATCCAATTTTACTAGATTTTCAATCCACTTTCAGTTGCATTACTGTGTTCTTTAGTAATTCCCATTAAATTTTGCCCTGTCTAGGTTTGGGTATCTGGTTAGTAGCTGAGCTAAGTCCAGAATCTGGACTTCTCCCACTGATTTCCTAATACCTCCCTCTGTACAACCTGTCATCATCAGCAAATAGCTTTGCATTCTAAGATTTAAAAAAAAGGGGTGGGGGGGGCTTTCAAGAAACCAGTGAGAGAGATAAAACAGATGCATAGGGTTCCCCCAGCAAAGCACCCACAAAACCACAACAAATAGTAACTGCCTGTCATAAGGATAAGCCAGTTCAAGCTTTCTAGACTGATTATTATTATTTCATTCATTCTTTCAGATAGTTTTTGAACACATACTATGCACCATGCACTATGCAAAGTGCTCAGGATTCAAAGGGAAAAAAAGCTCTTTTCTTCCATCTTCCAGTAACATTAGCCTTGAACAAATAGGTAGATAGAAGTACCCCCTCCTGATATGAGGAAAACTGTATGAGGAACAAAACTGCAGGAGAAGAGCAAGGATAAACCAAAATACGTGATACTGTAGGTTTCCAACGAACAATAATTACCTCCCTTATGAGGTTCCTTTCTGTATGTGCAGTATTTAGGAATTGAAATTCTACAGGATAGTTTAGATGTCAGGTTGTGATGCTGAGTCAGCTCAGAGAACCCTGAAATCAGGATCTGTCAGGCGTAGCTGGTGGATGCCACACATCCCTTTCTATCTCAAAATACCTATTTCATTGACCTGTCAGGTACCTGAGTCACATCATTAGTAGTATTGCTTGTGCTATGTCATTGTCTACTGAAGCCTTATTATACTAGACATAAGTAAGTTATTCAGAAATAAAAATAATTCTCTCACAGTTCTGGAGGCTAGAATCTGGATACACGTTATTGGCAAGTGCTTCTTTCAGAGCTTCTAGATGTTGATACTCCTTTGCATTTTCCAGCTTCTGGTAGCCTTGGGTATTCCTCAGCTTGTGGCAGCGTATCTTCAATCTGCCACGGACATCACATGGTGTTTTCTTCTTGTGTGTCTGCTTCTTATAAGAACACCAATTAATGTTGAATTTGGGACCCACCCTAATGCAGTGTGACCTCATGTTAACTAATTACATATGCAACAACCATGTTTTTAAATACAGTGCTATTCTGAGGTAAAGGGGGTTAAAACTTCAATATATCTTTTGGTGGGGACACAATTCAAACCATAAGTTTCCATTAACACACAATGTTGTTGATCAAGTTAATTAGACCTCACCTAGCTGGAAGCAAGAACCCTGGGGGGAAAAAAAAAAAAAAAAGAGCAATGTGGATAAATTTCATTAAGTGAAGGGAGTGAAGAAGAGGGAAGGGAAGAAATGTGAAGCGGCACAGAACGAGGCCAGCCCCAAAGGAAGTGTAATGACAGGAAATCCTTGGTCAACCTATACCTGCTATCAAAGTGGGGCACCAAAGGATTATTCCAGCTAAAGGCATAAAGGGGACAAGGAAGACAAACTTTACTAACTTCATAAGTTTGCTTGGGTCAGAAGATAAATGAACCTTAAAAGCAGAGTTTTGCAATTTAAAGTAAATTAAGTCAAGGGATAATTTCTTCAGAAAATTGTCTTGGACCTCTCAAAGCTCTTTTATGGTTTAAACCATTCTTTCCTGGGAAAAAATAATGCTTTAGACGAGTTGAATCCATACCACTTAAGTTCCCTTTAGATAATCAAACAGGGTTAAAATGAGAATATTCATGGTAATGCAATCTACCACCAGGGGAATATACTTGCAAAGAAAACTATTACTAATGCCATTCACTGACCACCCCTTACCTTCCCAAGAGTAATAAGGATTTAAGCCACATAATAAAAATGCTGCCAGTACAGATTTTTTTGCAGTATTGATGCATCATCTTTCCTCAAGGGAGATTAAGGAATAGGAAGGAGATTATCATAAATGGTTTAAGTACAATGCTGCCATACTTCACTCAGGCTTAAACGTTTTTCTTAGTTTCACCAAAATCTTTTCCAGCACAAATACTCTTGTTCTTTGCCCCTCAGCACAAATAGTTGCTTTTTTGATAAACAGGGCTTATGTCCTTGAGAACCTCATCTCATAATAGTATTGCAGCCAAGATCCATGCTGTGGGCCTCCTTCAAAATGAGCACTGGAATCTTTGGAAAACTCTTGGATGGGGACTAATGTGACACTTCAAAATAAGACCACTCTGAAGAAAAATGCATCAAAACAGTATAATTGAGGTGTTGCTTATTGAGCTTTGTATCAGAAACTCACCTACCATTTTCAAGCTTTATTTTCCTTCATCAGCTTCATTGTGATTGTAGTTTCTTGTTTTTTGGCGTTCTCTAACTCCCCCACTCTGTTCAGTGATCCAGCGGACAGTAACCTGTTTTCTGTTGTTTGGAAGCATTTCATCAGTTCTCTGAAGTGGAAGGATTGCCTCTGGGCTTTTATTGCCATTTATCGAAATTGGGATGATGCTCTAGTTCTGACAGATAATCCTGGTTTATGTTCAGCTGATGATTCATTCTGATCAAGAAAATGTTTTGCCATATTTATTCATACCCAGTCTTCCCTCTTTAAAATAAGTACAAAATATCCAAGTTTATTTCAGGCCACTTGTCAAGATATCAAAAAAAAAAAAAAAATTGTTCCTTATTTTCTAAAATTCTGACAAATGCTATTGTATTAGTCAGAATATCTTGACAAAAGTGTCATTTGGCTACATACACACACACACACACACGCACACACATACACATGAAGACAAAGTTATGCAAAGATAGCTTATTTCAAAAATAATAGTGAATTGACCATGTGAAAATAATCTTACAGATTTGAGAAATATACCTGACGTGTATATACATAAAACTTGGGTCTTCTTTCTTAATATGGTTTTCCAGGGCATCACTTTATACATGACTGTGCTTTCCCAGTACTAAGTTATAGCCTTATATCTTATTATACATATGAAATATTTAGACAGCAATTAGCCCAGTGATTCAGTGTATTAATTGCTTGCCTTTTAGAAAGTGATGTGCTAGCAATCTGCAAGAAAAACCACACACACGCCTGTGCGCACGCACACACACACACACACACAATATGGCAAAACAAAATTGGTGTATTTTTACAGAAAAGTCCATTACATAGAGTCATTCATGGGGAATAAATGGCAAGCAAATAGGATTTATCAGTGTAGAACCCTAAGAGTTGTAAAAAAACATGGGAAAATCCAATTAGAACTGCAGGGAGTTGGTTCAATCTCTTAATTGGTACTGCAGCGCAGCAGATTAATATTATTGCCTACTATTTACACTTTTATTACTCAATTTTTCTGTCTGTAGTCTGTTTTGCCAGCCCACCTTGAAAAGATGGCAGATAGAACCATATAATACTTTTTATGGCCTTGGCATCAGCACTGTTTTGTGGCCTGAAAGTTAAGTACCATTCTAGAAATGATGAGGGGAGGAAGCAGGTGACATTGAAGCTTGTTTTCTAAGCCAGAGTGGGGGGCTGTTTGCCCTGCATTCTAATGGAAGACATCAACATGGACACTCCGGCATTTCCCACTGACTGACAGCAGAATGTACAGGCATCATTTTTCTACAGAATTACCTCATAAAGTCAGAGGCAGCAAGAAACTGTGACTACCTAAGACTCCAAATAGGTGGTGGTCTTGGGTTCCAATTACAACAAAGACACAGATTTACCAAATGACCTTGGGCAAGTCACTCAACTTCTTGGTGTCATGAACAATCTTTGAAGGTTATCAAAACCCAGATTACTAGATCAACAGTACTTACGTAAATATGCATAAACATCTTCTTTTCTAAAAGAGGGGTCTGTATTAGTTTCCTCAGGCTGCCGCAACAAAAATCATAAACTGGATGGCTCAAAACAAGAGAAAATTATTCTCTCAAAGTTCGGTAGGCTAGAAATCCAAAATCAAGTTGTTTGCAGGGCCATGCACCTTCTTAAAATTCTAGGGAAGAATCTTATTTGCCTCTTCTGCGTCTCCCAGCAATCTTTGGTCTATCTTGGCTTGTAATGGCATCATTCCAATCTCTGCCTCATTGTCACATGGCTTTCTTCCCTGTGTGCCTGTGTTGGAATGACCCTCTTTTATTCTTTGATAAAGACACTAGTCATTGGATTTAGGACTCATCAAAATCCTGTATGATCTTACTTTAATTTAACTAGTTATATCTGCAAAGATCATATTTCTAAGTAAGCTCAATTTCTGAGGTTCTGGGTGAACATAAATTTGGGGGACACATTCTTCAGACCCCTAGAAGAATTAAAGTTAGAGCCCTAAATCTTTTAATATATTGAAATGAGTAGATATGAGTATTTAAATAATTAGAATCATAAATCTTTTCAGTAGTGCATTATTGCATATACATATTATATACTAACACACTCTGCTTGATTTTATGGTATGTGAACTTACACAGCAAGTATGTATTCTATTTGAAACCTCTTAGATAGTTAGCTATAATAATTAATTCTTTATTTTGCAAATACTTCAACGAATAAAAGACTTCTAGGGTTAAGACTTTATTCTTTTGCTCTGTGTAAAGACTTGGTAGACAAAAGATAATCTGACTCCAAGTTTAGGAAACTGATAAATCAGAGCCTTCTCCCTGCCGAGATTCAATGCATGCACATTCCATATAGTAAACAGATGTAATATGTGGCTTGCAAAGCAAATAATGTGTTATTTCACAATCAACATGGTTCTCTCTCACTTAATTATTTTTAGAAGAACTGTTTGTAGGTTAGGTTTGGGGTTTATTTTGCATGGGCACAAGAACTTGTTAGATTCAGCTCAGAAAATATATCTGGCCAAATAAGATTCCTGTTTGGGCAAGCAAAGCTTTCTTTTCTCTGAGTTCGCAATTATCTTCCATTTTTCAGGTTCACAGACACATGTAAATATAAACTCCCTTCTGCACTCCACTGATTCATTTATTTCATCCATTTCTCCAAGGTGTTAATTTGACCATACAAGTTGTGGTTTGTATCTGTTTTACCATATGAAGTTGTTGAATTGATATCAATGGAAGTGTTTATTTGAAAATGTAACTTTTTCCCTCATGCTTTTACTACTCTAAGTTTCTACTTTACTTTTTAAAGTGTATCACTAATACTTTTTTTCTCTTTTTCAAAATCAGTTCTCACATTTTATCTAATTCATATGCCGAGATTCTTACATGTTTTGTGCCACCGGAGACGGGTGGAGCCAATCTGAACTCCTTCAGGAATTTTGTACATGTCTTCTGTAAATCACTGAGAATATTTTACCTTCTCCTCACAGGGTTCTCACATCGATCAGAGAACAGCTGACAACTTCACATTGTTCTGATGCCTCGCAGCACCTCCAACCTCTCCTCCTGCCCTGGCTTTCCTCACTAAATATGTGCTTTATCTAGCGTACTCGCCCTTTGTGCCAAATCAGTGTGCTGATTCTATTATATTCATTGTTAGTGTGATCAATGTCATTTTGGTCCTTGATGATAAATTCCTACAGGGAAAGTGCAAATCTGTGTTATTTTCTTGGCACGAAGCCAAACA
This sequence comes from Rhinolophus sinicus, assembly GCF_036562045.2. Lineage (NCBI taxonomy): Eukaryota > Metazoa > Chordata > Mammalia > Chiroptera > Rhinolophidae > Rhinolophus > Rhinolophus sinicus. The sequence continues at coordinate 40,225,103 of NC_133751.1, forward strand.
AAGTATCACACACAATTAAGTTCTTAACTAGCGTGGTCTTCTCCCTTAGCTTTCAGGACAGTTTTTCAGTCTCTTGTCCTGCTTCTTTTTCTTCTTTCTGTCCCTGAATATTGGTATTCTCCAGGGTTTCTTCCTTCTCACTTCTCCTTTACCTAATCTCACCCACTCACCTGTGTTCAACTAAGCTGCCCACCAGCAACGCTCAAATCAGTGTGTGCAGCAGTTGGCTGTCTTTTGCTGACTTCTAAATATGTATCCTGGATCCATAACGAGTGCTTTGTTGACAACTGAATATCTCATGAGTACTTCTTTTTTTTTTCTTTGAGTTTTCTTTTTCTTTTCTTTTTTTTTTTTTATTAAATTTATTGGGGTGACAATTGTTAGTAAAATTACATAGATTTCAGGTGTACATTTCTGTATTACATCATCTATAAATCCCATTGTGTGTTCATCACCCAGAGTCAGTTCTCCTTCCATCACCATATATTCGATCCCCCTTACCCTCATCCCCCACCCCCCTTACCCTCTGGCAACCACCAAACCATTGTCTGTGTCTATGAGTTTCTGTTTACTTCTTTAAGAAATGTGTTTTTTTTTAAACTTTGTTCACTGCTGCCCCCAGAAATAGATGTCTTTTGCATCTTAAATCACCAAGTGTCCCTAAAGACACAAAATGGTCATAAAATTTGATGTCCCCAGGAACATGACCATAATTTAACAAATTATCATTACCTCCCAAATTGCTCCTATTTCTGTATTATCTCTCCCGGTTAAAGTGACGCTGATACAGAAATCTGAAAGCTGTTTTGGACTCTTCTTCCCCCTATGTCTGATCAATCCGGCCACAAAGTCATAAGCATTCTACTTCTTAAATATCTCTCAAGTTGAGCCCCAGAACTCCATCCCACTTCATGGATTCTTGTGTGACAGTCCTGGTAATGCTGCTTGTCTCATGAATACTTATTTCATCTTCCATACTGCTGCATAAATTATTACCCTTCACCTTCTCTTTGCTTATCTTTCTCCTTCCATGTAGCAAACTACTTTCCAGGTTTTAGACATGGACAAGAAAAATGCCTCTCCTGAGTTAGGTACAATGCAGTTCAAGAAACAGAATTGTAACCTAACAATGACCATACCATACCTAAAATTTCTCCTAGAAGTTTGAGCAATTTCAACATCTCAAAAAAGGAATGATGTGGGAATCCAAAGGAACAACTTAAAGTTGCTGCCTTGAAGCAGTAAGTCTATACACTGACCTAGCATCTACCACCTCTGCCTTTCCTTTTAGGAGAAACATGAAACTAACTAAACTTTTTCCCACTAGTCTTTCATCTTGGAAAGGTCACTGAAACCCCTTTCCAGAATCCTCAGGGCATCAGGAAACATGCTTTGAACATCACTGATATAGCCTAATATGCTCTCTTTGACGATAAACAATCTGGCACCAAGAGAGGACAACTGATAGGTCCAAAATCAGAGAGCTTCCCAGGGTTTAACTCAAAAGGAAAACTCAAACCTTCCAAATTATACCCCCTATTTTTATTTTGGGTTTGATATGGGCTCTTTCCTTGTCCCTTGTGCCCCTTCCCCCTCTCCCAGAACCCAAAAAGATAACTGTCCTAAGTATCTCAATTCCGTACGTGGGTTGGGAAGGGCTGTCTGTGCAGTCTGAGATGTTAGTTATGATATAACATTCTCAAAAAATCCCAAGACAGAAGCTTACCATGTTGTTTAAAATTTTAATGACAAATATGTCCTTTTACTGTTGATAGACAAAAAAATATGCCTAGAATTTTCAGGGTTTTCTGATCCCACTAAACACATCTAAGGATCCCATGTAAAGAATTCCAGCCCTTGGCTTAAAGAGCATTTATTTCATATGGTAGGCAGTAGGAGAATAAAGTTCAACAACCAGCTTCTGGTCCAGCCCACTTGTAACTTGAATAACCAAAGTGGTGCAATATGTCTTGCACTATTGGTTTATTCCTGTACTATTCGATTTTTCTTGCAAGTCAGAAACATAAGAGTGGAGAAAACCAAGGTTTATACTTAGGAATATGGAGTATCTTCACTTTGGGGGGTTTGGGGATTGTTATTGTTTTGTATCATTAAACTCTGCTGTAGCAAGTCATATTACACAAGCCAAGGAAAAGGTTTCTAGAACAGAAATGCCAATAGGAAATATAGCAAAAGAGCATAAGGATTTTATTTTATTAGAATTTGTGTAGAAAACATCACAAATTTCCATATAGTTTTCTCCTTTATACTGAATGTCAGGTTTCTTATATGAAATAAAATTGAAACTTATTAATGGCCACCGAGACTTAATTATCCCCTGGATCATCAAAATCTGTTCAAGATTTTCTGTTAAGAGACAGATGACTGGAATTGTCTCAGCTATGAAGAAAGCATGGACAATTGTTTATGAGCACAGCTAGGAAATAATTGTGGCTGCCAAGAAAGTATACGGTTTCTAATTAAAGACACATACTGCATTGTAGAGGGAATAGATGGACCATTAGCTGCTCCCCTCTGGTTATCTAGGTGTGTCTGTGACTATCCATCTCTCATACAATCCAAGAGCCTGGCCTAACTCAGTGTGAAGAACTAAACAGGTCATAGTTTAACAGAGGTATTTTTTTCTTGTTTAATTAACATGACACAGAGTGGTAATTTTAAGTTCCAATTGGTATGTGACTTTCTATATTGCTGTAACACTGGGGTACTATTAAAGACAATATATAAGACACTTTTAGTCTCGTTTTTGTTGAGCTCAGCTTTTACTAGACTCATGATGCATCAAATTTTATTGTTACTTCCTCTACATTTTAAGTATTTTATGGCATAAGAACCAGGTGCTATATGTCTGTTACTCAATTAAAAAGGGCTATATACCATCCACTAAAACTTAAAACAACACTAAAAGGAAGGAGTGACTTACTGAAATGTTCTTTTGTGAGTAGCCCCCACCCCCCACCCCATTTCTGAGGCTGCCTGATTATGGCCATTCTATCCAAATTGGCAGTTCAGGGAATTACTCACTTCTGGAGGTGATGACTTTTTCCATTTGTCCCAGCTGTAAAGGAGCATATGCATTTTAATGAAGTTATACCTTAAAGACCTGGTTATTTATTACAAGAAATTAAAACAAGTAAAGATTAAATCCGCGACTTTTAGTGATTCAAATATTAAAAATAATTCTAGGCCTGGTCTATTGAGTTTTATAATAGGCAAGTTGATAAGTGTAATGATAATTAATTGCATTGGCTCTACTTGAATTTATAAATTGAAGTGAGCAACCATTGTACTTACCTGCCAGGTACACGTAGATTTTATATGAAAAACATAAAGCCATATTTATTACCTGTGCAATTAGCTAATTGAACACCGATGATTTTAAATATTATGTATTGGTTACATTAACCAAATTCCTATGAAATTGTAAGACTAAAACATATCCACACAAGGGAATACCCACTCTTGCTACCTATTAGGAAACAAAATTAAGATTTTTACTACCATCTTCATTTTACAGATGAGGAATCTAAAGCTCAGAAAGATTAATAGAAGGTCAAAAAGCTCATCACAGTTAGAGCAGATTCTCTTCAATTCCTTAATCTCTTTTTGAATTTTCTATAGCACAAAGTATTCATACTACTTAGTATAATTATTTTATTTTTACTTCCAATTATTTCATAATTTATCAGAACAGTCATATTTTTAAGAGAATAAAATTTTTATAACAGAAAAAGAGTCTCAGAATTTATGTGGTTCAACCTGTTTATTTTACAGATGAGAAAACTCTGACCAAAAATGTCAAAGTAAATTTTCTAAAGACAAGGAGATGCCTGGTGGCAAGTGTGTCAGGTGTTGGGACCTAGCTCTCCAACAGGCTCTTAAAAGTATTTATTAAACAGCATTATGTAATTAATTTAAGTGAAATTATATATGAAGTCAGAGATGGAGAAACAAATTAATGTTAGCATAATCAAATATTTGTTTCTTATAAAGATATACCAGGAGTAATAAAAATATAATTTGGCTAGTTGTCTTTAAATTTAACCATTATATGAGCACAAATAACAGAATCAAATCTGACATCATTTCCACATTATATATCCTTAAGTGATCTTTTATATATATTTGTACACATACTTAGGAAATTTCTTATTACCATATTTGATGGTGGTGAGCAAGTTTGTTATTAAGTGAGAATTACTATGTTTTTGCCTTTCTACTTCCTTATGTTGAAATCATTTCTCAATTGGTTTTTCCAAAGAGAATTCCTCTGTTAATTATATAGGTATTTATTAAGATAATTGATTCATGAAATTAAGATTACCTTTGTTCATTGGATTTTGAAGGAGCACTACTGTAACAAATAAACAACTTTGTCATTTGCTATTTTTTTTCCCAGTGAGTGCTCATGGAAGAAATTAAAATGATACATCACCAGCGTATCTTCCTGTAAAGTCAGATGGAACAACTTTTGCAAATCAAATGGCATGCAGTTCTACATAACAGACATTTGATGCAATTACGAGTCTAATCATGGTTTTGTTAGCATAAATCATTTACCTTCATCCCCAAAGGCACATATTTTCAGGAAACCTACTACGTAGTAGGGACTAAGGAAAAGAAACTAAAGACGTCAGTGTGTTTTCTTCACCAGGCATCTAAAGACAAGGGGAGCATCAGACATAGATGCTATTCAGTGTGGGATCAGACATAGATGCTATTCAGTGTGGGATAACTGTATCACTGCCATTTTAATCCCACAATGATATGCTCCTGCACAAAATTTTATTTGCTCTTTACCTATGTCAGGTGAAAAAATATTTTATTTCAAACTACAGCAGGAAATATTCCCTTTCTCTCCACAGCTCTTCTTCAGAGTATGCCCTGCCCCCAAATAAGCATTTTTATACAAATCTTAGTGACAAGATAATAACATGGTGTTTCTAGACTACCAGGTTTCTGTGGGAACCAAGAAATAGTACAAATATTCATCATGTAAGTAGACTATTATATTAATTATAAACCAGAGGTTGATAATTTCCTGGAGGGTGTTACTTTGCAGAAATTATGCGATAGTGTCATGTTCTTGCTAAAGATAAGTGATTCCATCTATTTCCATAGCATGTCAAGAGGTAGTGTGGTATTGTGGTTCAAGGTGCAGACTCTAGTCTCAGAGTACCTGGATCTGATTCCTAGCTCTGCTGCTTCCTAGCTTTGTGACCTTGGGCAGATTCTTTACCTCTCTGTGCTTTAATTTCCCCATGGTAAAATAAGATTAATTGTAGTTCCCATCATATAGAATCATTAAGAAAATTACATGAGCTGGTATTTCTATTGCACTTATAACAGGACTTGGGAGAGAGGAAGTAAAGTAGAAAGGACTTTGGCTTTGGTGCCATGCAGAAGTAGGTTTTAATTATGAGATTGCCATTAATTAACTGTGTGATCGTGGAAAGTTTTCTAAAATTTTTCAGTCTGTTTCCTCAGCTAAAAATAGGACTGAGATTATATATCAGGCCTGGTGTATAATACACACCCACCCTATTCCATTTCCCCTTCTCCTCTTACCATCAGTTTGCAGTCTTGTAATAAAATCAAATTAGATAATCCCAAAATCAATAAAATTGAAATGCTAAGTTCATTTTTGTAGCTTGTAATGAAGCACACTTTACTTTTTTTGAGGTCTTTGTCTTAGGCAAAGTTCTCCTGCCTAATGAATGCTTTAAAAATCACATATATGTGATTTTTATATATGTACATATATACACACATATATGTGATTATATATATATGTGATATATATGTGATATATATGTATATATGTGTGTGTGTATATATATATGTGATTTGCTAAATCTTTCTAAAATATCATTGGAATTTTAGTGAATTAATTTAAGGAAGTTTCCAGTAAGAAGAAAGCAAAATAATATAAAGTTCCATTTTATTATAATTGTGATTATGTGATGTCACTTTTAAAAAGGTTTCTTTTGGTAGAAAAGTCATTACAGTTTCTGAGGCTTGGTTTTCCAAAGCCTGTTATTGTTGTTTATTTCCTGCATTGGGAAGCTATGTATTGACTCTGATCTGTGCAGATTCTACTTGAGCCACCAATTCTTATGACATTAATTTGACAAGAAACACACTCATCCTGAATTGAGAAATTAAAAGAAGTTCAGAAGAAAAGTCCTTAAATTCCTTCTCATTAAAACATTTTTACCATTTCACTATAGGTCTTCAGATACATTTTTTCCTAGAAAATTTTCCTACAAATGAAGGCCTCACATGTCCGTACCTGGCATTGTAGTGAGGTGCAAATAAGGCTGTCACACTGCTATATATGTAACACTGATATATATGGAACCCCCACTTTATGCACAGCACCTCCGTAGAGGCCTTATGAGATGGAAGTATAAAATTGAAAAAGCACTGCATTCAACTTCAAAAGATGACTAAGGATTGAGATTAAGAAAGCTTAAATGTATTTGTGAAAAACTTGAGGAAATTTGCAGCCTCACTAAAGAAAAAGAAAAAAAAAAGAAAAAAATCAAACACATATAAATGAAAAGAAAATGAAATGCCATTTTCCTCCATGAAATTATCAGAGATGATTATGAAAAATACAACACCCAGTGCTAAGAATAATACAATGATATGGATCCCACATTCACTATTATTGGAGTATAAATGATATAAACTTTCATGTTTTTTATTATATATATATATATATATATATATATATATATATATATATATATATATATATATATATATATATATATATATATATATATATTATAATATAAGTAGAGTTCTTCCCAGTGTTTTCACTACTAAAAATATAAAGTTGATCAGAATATAGGGAAAAAAAGATTTATTTACAAATGTGTTTGCTGCGGCATTATTTGTTTCAGTAAAATATTGGCATCAATCTAAATGATCAAATAATAGAGAAATGATTAATAGTTTACTTGTAAGACAAAGTGCTATCCTGTAATTATATATTATATTTTGGAGTCACTTTAATGATATAGCAATTATTTCTGACACAACTTTAAGTAAAAAAGCCAAAAGAAAGTTCTACATGTTGTACACATAAATGTAAGAAATTCCTTTATCATTTAACAGTAGATATTCAGGTGAAGAAATTATAGGTGATAATTATTTTCATTTGTATAGTTTCTTTTTCTAATTCTTCAACATGGAATGTACTGCTATCACATTTACTTGAATGCCTTTTAAAACTATGGAAATATGATTACAAATGACATTATGAAATAAAGCAAAATATTCTAAAAAATTAGCACATGATTGGTTTATGGAAATTAATCTAATCCCTAATCTGAATTTTAGGAAGTTTTCTAATGAATTCAATGGGGAATAATTTTTTCTCTTAATTCAGAATGTCTTGTGATATTCTGTCCTTTTATTTCAGTGTGAACTTACTGTCAGCAGCAACACCCAAAAGCACATCTGACCCGTCGCTAAATTTGTAGTGCTCAAACTCTAAGGAGTAATGTGAAACCCTCTGCCCTCTCAATCATAGCACAGCGAGGTTGATGGAATATCCTGCCTCTTTACCTCTGTCCTTCCTAGGAACTCAGAATTGGGGGCCACAGGGAAGTGAATGGAATTGAGAAATCACCTCAGTGAAAGTTAGTTGTCTGGAAGCTCCTAAATGTTGGGTAACTTTATATCTGACAGGCATAGCTGAAAATGTATGCACATCTGTCCTTGGCTTTCCAAAAAAATAGGTTGAGTTAGAATTCAGCAGGGCAGTTCTTAGGAGTTGACCACTTGTATCTTGGGCATTCTGAGATATCTCTCATCTTTCCACCTGAAATAACCTCTCTGTCAGTCTACCACTAGTTTCATAAAACTAATTTAAACAGGTTCCCTGGAATAGTATTAGTTTATACCTCCTTTCTAGATATAATTGTTAATAATGTCCTTTTTTTCTCCAAAAACATCCTTTTTTGGTGAAAATGTAATCACTGACATTACGCAAATAGACCTCAAAGGATGGTAGATTAACTTGTCATTTACTTGCACCTACTATTGCAGCTCATCTACTTATTCCCTTATTATTATGGCTTTAGTTTTAGGTGATGTCATTCCACACTAAGAATAATCCTACAGATTTTAAAATAAATTACTTCCTTCCAGCCTCACACTTCTCTAATATACCTTCCATGTAACCACCAAATTGATAAAAGATCCATATAACTCCCTATTTCTCCCTTTGTGTTAAAGCCCTGCATTGAATTCCCCTGGTGTAAGGTTAAAGATAGACTTATTTTTTAATTTATTGGGGTGACTTTTGTTAATACAATTTTATAGGTTTCAAGTGTACATTTATATATTATATCATCTGTATATTGCATTGTGTATTCACCAACCAAAGTCAAATCTTCTTCTATCACCATGTATTTGGCCCCTTTTCTATTTCACCTTAACCTTCTTTCCCTTCTGGAAGCCACTATACTGTTGTCTGTGCCTACGACTTTTTTTTGTTTTGTTTTGATTGTTTGTTTTGTTCATTTGTTGCTTCCAGTTTTATATTCCAAATATAACTGAAGTCATATGGCTCTTGATTTTTTCTAACTTATTTTGCTTAGCATGATAATCTCAAGCTTGCAAATGGCAGTATTTCACCTTTTCTTAAGGCTGAGTAATATTCCATTGTGCATATGAACCAAATCTTCTTTATTCAATCATCTACTGAAGGACACTTTGGTTGTTTCCATGTTTTGACCACCATGAATAATGCTGTAGTGAACATAGCTTTACGGATAAAGCAGATAGTTTTATGGATAAATGTTTTCCAATTTTTCAGGTAGCTACCCAGAAGAGGGATTGCGTGGCACATATGATCCTTCATATTATGTCTTTCTATCAAGAACATAGAAAATACTCAATAAATGCTAGCTTTTGGTGGTATTATTATCAAAACAAAACAAACAAAAACCCAGCTACATCATTTCTTTCAGGCAGCCGTCCATCAATATTTGTGTATGTGTGTGTGTGTTACCTCCCTGTTTTTACACCCTAAAAGTATTATTCTCTTCATATTATATTTTATTATAGATCTGTGTTTATTATTGACCTGCAAAGTCTGGATCTTATTTGTCTCTGTCTTTCTAGGAGTAGGTCCTCAAGAATGTATCTATTTAAATGGAATTTAATTTTTGACTGATGTTTATCAGAGTCTTTCCAATGGGTCAGCTTGATGAGGATGGATTTACAAAGGGAAATGGATAAAATTAGGACCTTAGGAGTCTAAGTTGTGAATGACTATAGCTCATGACAAGCAAGAAGTGCTGATGGGGAACGTGAGGAGACATAAGTAGCCTGGACAACAGACTCCCTCAGTTTCCCAAGGAACTGTGTCTGCAATGTTCAAGATGGCAGGCTGCCAACAGGACTGTTTTAGGGGAGTGGTAAAGTAGATGAACTCTGCCTTTGGTAGTTCTTATCTTCTCTGCACAGGAGCTCTCTTCCCAATGCAGGTGTCTCCAGACTCATGATTGCTGATCTCCGGGGCTCTCATGCCTTCTGTCAATCTAGAACCCCAATTGTGGGTGCCACTTGTAAGTCAAGCTGGCCTGGCCAGTGCTGACATGCTCTCATTTGCCTCTTCTCTCATTTTGTCTCCGTCCCACAAGTTTCCTCTTCCTGGTGATTAGGTGGAGAAATGACTCTGTGTTTCTAAGTCTGGTTAATCCTTTAAAATCATGAAGTTCACATTCCTTGACTTTATGGGATAGTGATGACTTTTTTATTTAGATGACTGTCCTCTTGAGACAAAAAATAATTTGCAAATATGGGAATTTGAGTAGAGATAGTTGTGCACTGAAGATGGTGTTTAGTAAATACCTAACCTCTGAAGAGTGGTCATTATTACCACCTTAGCAATTTAATTCTTTAATAATAATGTAAATTCAGTATTTACTACATTCAGTATTATATGATTATTTAGAGATTATTTTTGGTTGTGGCTATTATGTTGACATACAGTTTATTTTTCTTTTTGTTATTTATGTGGGGATTTAAACTTCAGTATTCTATGATTGTTTTTTGGTAACCTACTTTAAGTTCCATGTGAATAAAAGAATATGAAACTTAGTCATTTCTCACTAAATCACTCAGCTATCCTTTTAGCACCAAATTAATGTAAAATCAAATTGTGCAGTTTATAGCACCAATTTAAAAATATATAAGAAAATCTTCTCTTCCCAAAATTATCTTATATCTTGAATTTTTTAATACTTCAATATTTAATTTTTAAATACTTCAATACTTCAAATATGAAATACTTCATATTTCTTCCCTTTGATGCATGTTTTTATATCCTGTCCTTTGGGCTTTGTAAAAAAAAAAAAAAAATCCTTGCTCTCACTGTTCTAATGATGGCTATTTTTTTTTTTTTTTTTGGATTAACACATCCTCAAACCAACATGTAGAACATTTGACCTGAATTTTCTCAACTTTGTCACTGACCTGGTCTGAGAACTCAGATCATTAAGTTCTGAAGTTTAAGGATGTCTCCCCCAAATTCATTTAGAAATCTACTCTCGAGAACATTTAACCCAGTGAAATAGGAAATTAAATAAGACTCATCCCTTCTCAGTATATGCACACTATCTAAGTCTCATGCTTTCCATCTTTCTCCCCCCTGAACTTTTCTTCTTGGCTGAGACCTCAGTCCTAGGGAGTGATAATAATTAACTTCAGTGAGGCTGGTGTGAGGAAAAGGGAACAGTGGAGAACACATACTTCTTAATACAGTTACTGATTCACACTCCAGTACTTTTCTGTATCTGTGTGAGATAATGTGACTCTCGCTCAGTGGTTTAACAAACCTTTTTCAGTACATGTCACCAAATTATTCTCTTATAATACTCTGGTCAAATACATCATAAGTTCAGATTCCTCTGAGCCAGAAAAAGTAAAATAAGGGATCTAGTTTAATTAAAAATGGAAAATCCTTCTTATTAGGCTTGATATTTTATCAATTTATGTTCTTCATGGTTATAAATAGGATTTATGGTTCCTACTTTCATACTGAAAGTGTGAATTTGTTAACTTACCATTTGTGTTATGGTCACATAGCTTACGTAAAATTATAAAAGGCTTAATTCTAAAAAGAGCAGTGTTTTCTTAAAGAGCAGAACTAAGAATAGCCCAAATTTCCAGTAGGTTTGACAAACATGTCCCCTCAGAAATGAAGAAATAAAGTGAACTCTTCCAAAATCAGCACCCCCAGGTTCCCCTTACCCTTCTTTGTTTATCTCTATAGCATTTTTTATCATCCGATATATACTACATTAGCTTATTTGTTTATTTCTGTCTCCTCCCACCTAAAATTATGTCCTTAAAATCCAAGGTAGGGAGTTGGTTGGTGTTGTTCACTGCTCTATTTCCAATACTAAGAACAATGCTGGCTCATAGTGATCCCTCAATAAATAGTAATAAATAAATGATTGAATAAATATTACTAATGTTTTCAAAATCTATAAAGATTTGAGGACCTGTGTATAATCAATTTTGAAATATATGGCATAGGTGTTTGAAAAAAACAACAACTCTGTTCTCTATAGGGTGCTTATGATTCAGTACACACATTAATTCAATGTATACTCCAAATAACATGCAATTAAAATCATGTAATTAAAATCATCCCATATATATGTCCAACATAAGCTACCAAATGCTCAAAGAGTTACATAAATGTCTTCTAAAATAATTGTGCTTCTATCAAAGTTTTTCTTGTTAGTTTTTTAAATTGTTATTATTTCTAAGAGGTTTGTTTTATGTATTTTAATGGTATTCTCTTTGTCATGTAAAGATTTATGAGAGCTACTTTCATTGTAGATTGTAACTGATCAAAAAAATGTCTCTTTATAGAAAAAAATAAGGTGCTTAATATTTTCTTTCTTGACTTTTACTCTATCTAAATTTAATACTGCTTTTGGTGATTGTTTTTCACTTGTGCTTACCTTGCAAAGCTTGTCCATCCAAAAGTCCATCCATTGAGTTTTACTTTTTTTTTTTTAATCTGTTGCTTGTGATCATCATGCATTTGGATTTTATTTCTTAACTTGTCAGAATTCTTTATCTTTTAAAAGCAGAATTTATTCCATTTATATTTATTATCATCGCTACTCTGCTTGGTCTTACTTAATTTTACTGTAGTTTCTTTTTTTCTTTTTTTTTTCTTTTGGTTGTAATTCCTAGCAGTTATTTTCATTTTCTTAGTTTTTATTTTATGGATTATATGGATTTACTTTTCGCTTCCCAGTAAACATAAATATTTCCAATTCTATAAAAGTAAATACTGGTGCATATTCACACTGTGCTTCTAACTCTAAGAGTTAACTCATTCATTCAACTAAAATTTATTGAGAACTACTAGGTCCTAGGAAATGTTCTAGACAGTTGGGGTACATTAGTAACCAAAACACAAAAATCATGGAACTTGCATTCTAGTGGATTGTTTTTAAGAAATTAGAAACAATTATTATATTAGAGTTAATTCACTGGTAAAGTCAAAAATTAAGGACATATTTCCTTGCTTTCTTAATTTAATGTAGAAATTTCAAATACTTCATCTTCATCTTGATTTACTGCCCTCCCAAATAAAGACCTTATTAATATAATCTACATGTTGGGACCTGAAAGTTTACTGTAATTTTTATTTATAGCTTATAAAGCTTCTATTCCAGTATTGTTTCACATTTTATTCATGTTTACTTGCCTATTTGTTTATTCATTTATGTTTATTTGTCTAATCAAAGCTGTAATTACTTAGCATATTAACTACTTCAATAATTTTACATCACACCAGTCCTATAATAATACACTTTTCTAATTTTTAAATTCTGAGTTTTAATTCATTCAGTCAGCTGGAATATCATTTTTTAAGTAATATTTGCATAATGGACATAAATTTCTGAGTCCAGCATATCTGAATTATCACTCTGTTGTTTTCACGTGTGAATAAATATTTAATTAGGATAAAGTCTTGAAGTCATAAGTTGATATCCTGCCCTGAAAACTCTGTAGCACCTTTTCTGTTGTCTCCAGGTATTTCATATTCAAAGTAGTCAGTTGCTAAGCAGATTTTTATTTCTTTCTGGACATTTTTTTTCCTTTACAGTTGACAGTATTAACTATCCTTGTCATGCAAACATTTTGTTATAGTAGGTGTGTTTATATTTTTATTTTTTTCATACTAGGCCATTGGAATCCTCGGTTATTTTGTTTTGCTTTGTTTTTAAATTCAGAAGTATCATCGCTGTACTTGATTTTTTTTTGCCTTGCTAATTTGTACTTGCTAATTGCCTACTTTGCAGTTGCCCCAATGATGTCTTCCTCTGGACTATGTATCTATAACTCTAAGGTTACCTAGTCATTTTCTCGATCTCTAATTCCTATTCTTTCTTTGTTTTTGTATCTTTGTCCTTTTATTCTCTATTACAGAGGAGACTTGTTAAGTTTTTCTTCCTTGTTACATGTTCCATTTTCATTTCAGGCTTATTTTATCCTTATGACTTTCTAATCAATTATATATACTATGTGTGTGTGTGTGTGTATTTGTACCCTACACAGAGAATGCAGAATAATATTGTCTGTATTTGTTTTTCAATTCCTATAGTAATTTTTAGAGCAAAGAACTCATTCTCATTCATGCAGATAATATTCTCTCTCTCTCTCTCTCTCTCTCTTTAATTTTACTTGTTTACTTACTTACCTTCAAATGAAATGTCATCTACACTGAATTTTCAATAGGGTGAGTGGAATGTTTTGGCTTTGATCATTGACTATTGATCTGGGAACTGGTTATTTACCGATTTCCTACTTACAGCTAAAAGGCAGAATGGTATGCTGCCTAAATCTGAAAACTTACATCTTTGTATCTGGCATATTTGTACTTTACTGATGTTCTGATGTGCAAGAGAAGGTCCTGATGGTAGGTGGTAAACCCTTGGGATCAGCCATGTTTGATGCCAATTACTTTTTAGTTATTTCATGATATGCTGCAATAAATTTATTTTATTGTTTGTCTTTTTGCTTGATTATTGTTGAATTTTTCCGCTCGTATAAGTTATAGTCCCGGCTAATACAATATTATTATTATTATTATTATTATTATTATTATTATGTGTTTTAGCAAGTTGGAATGTCTATAAAATAGTAGATGCTAAAACCTGGGTCAAGGAGGTTTTATATGAACCCGCTATCCAGTCTTAGATCTAAGAATGGTATTTTACCAGTTGAATAGTTGACTAAGTAGGACTAAAAACAAGGTAAAATTCATAATTTGACAAACTCCAGGTCTGAATATCTTGCTCAAGGGGGGAAAAAAAGAAGAAAACATCAAAACTAAAATTTTCCTATTTAAAAATATTATCAAACAAGAAAGAGGTATCACCATACTAAAAGAAAGTTAGACCTATGGAAATAATGCAGAAACCAGAATATAATTTTAGAAATTTGATACTTTTTCTAGAATGCATAATACAGTACCTCTGAAACAGAAGTATATATCAACTTGGAGAAAATCGATTGAAATAAAAGACATCAGGCTGATATTAAAAAATGGGTGGTGAGATAAGGCAGGATATCAAGAGAATTAAACAGTAACGGCAGATTTTAAGTCCACAAGGATAAATGTTAGTAAAGACTAGAATCAATACAGTAGAAAACTGATTCATTGATGTGGCGGTCATACTTTAAAAGCTCACTCATAATATTTAAAAAAAAAAGGAAAATAGAATTGAAATGAAGAGGGAGAAAATGACAGTTATGATATTAAAAATATGGAAAACGAACTTTAGAACATAGAGTTTTCTAAGCAAGATGTAAAAATCAGAATCGAAGCATAATAACATATATTAAAGAAGAATTTTCTGAAGTCCAAAAAATGGCCAGTGTATCCAAATTAAAAGAGGTTTCTTTGTTATACACAAGACAAAAAAGAAACACCCACTCTTAGACAAATCCTAAAACATTTTTGAATTACAAATAATGTGAGATATATACTCTCATTATCCTACTCCCTCTACCGCCTAGAAAAGTCCATAATGACAACAACAAAACTAACAAATAGTAGGACACTTAAAAGGAACAAAAATCACACTGGCCCTAGCCCTCTCTGCAGCTTCATTCCAGAAGAGGACAGAGCAGCATCCATAGAGTTTTAGGTGAAAACATTGTGACCCAAGGATATTAAATACAACAAAAGTCCTATTCTCATATATTCAAGGGCTCAGAATATACACCACACCTACATTCATCTTGAAACAAAAGTAAGGATTCAAGCACAAGGTATATATAAAAGGATTTATGGTTCTTTCCATACTTTGTTTGACCTCAACTCAGGAATCCAGATGGATTAAAACTTGTCACGGGAATGCTGCAACCTAGCGGGGACAATGGGATCTACCTTTTCCTCAGCTGTTTCTCCTCTGCTTCCACACACACAGCCATCTCCACCAGTTTCCAAAACCTGTTCTTTGTGCCACATCTTTCAGTGACAACTGAGATAGCCTATCTTATCTGATGACCACTTAAAATAACAGGTGCTGTCCTAGTCTAACACTTGCTAACAATGACAAAATACAGTTTCAAGAGCTATACGCCACTTTGAACACTACATAATATGTCTTCTTTAGTTCACACCTAAAGAAGCACAGATGAATCAAATCTTATAATTATTTTAATCATTAGGAAATTTGATCATTACTCTCTATATCTTTTTAAAATTCTTATTTCATATTCCTGTTACTGTTTTTCTCTCTTTCTAACATGACCTGAGTAATTTATTTTTCTCTAGTTTGTATTTTAATTGTTGTTGTTTTCTTTTCTAGGTTTCAAGTTTTCTTTAGTATACTGCGTTTATCATAAACACCAATCCACGATTAAAATTTTTAAAAAGCAGTTTTCTCGCAGTACAGAGATAGATGCCCAATCAGGTGTTATGCCCAACCAGGTGTTGACCTTGGACTTCTGAGCCAGGACTGTTAAATATAGTTTTCTCACCATTGTTCAGGCATAGTTGTAGCCATTGTTTTCTAGCCATTGTTCGGGTATAACTCACCAATTAAAGAAAATTACTATGTTCCTGGTACTTAACCTATATAAAATAACAAAATCAGCATAGTCGTTTTCCTTGAGGATCTTAAGGTCATTTGGGGAGACAAGTTGTAAACCCATAAACCCACCCACCCACCTATCCTTGTCAATTGGGTGTGTGCTGACAGACCCAGCAACTCTGTTCTACGAAGTAGTCCTTAATCTAGTTTCTCATGGCAGCAGAGGATACTGGTTTTGAGTCTAGACTTTGGAGTCAGAGCATCCAGGTTCAAATCCAGACTCTAGTAATTACCAGCTGCGTGATTTTGAGCTGAAGGTAATAATACTGGTTAATCAAGATGGAATGAATCAACGTTGGTAAATTGCTTCGACTATTTGGTGCATCATAAATGAACTTTGATGTTAAATAAATAAAATCACTTTGACCAACTTTATGATCAATTCCAAGTCCTACAGTCCTACAGCATGCTTATTATAGTTTACCTCCCAGCCTTGATTTTCACTGTCATTGCAAGCTTTTTATTCCTCTATGTCTTTTTTATTATTTGAGGGAAAATTGAGAGAGAGTATGTTAGAGTTGTTCAGTTCCGTAACATTTTGGATCCCAAATCTTGCAAAGCTGAATAGAATGTCTATACAGGCCACTAGTGTAATTAAATGTTAACTTACAAGCATTTCTCATATCCAAAAATGTGTATGTCCTTTGCTTCCTGTTTTGATAACCCTTTGATTCAAGGAAGAAGGAGATCATACTTAAATTCCTCCTTTCAAACATGTCTGTCTTCCCAGATCTAAGGCTCACAGAATGACTTAACGTGGCTTTTTAGGCTTGTAGGTAGATAGCCTGGAGACTTAGTCACTATGGCAATGACAAGTTCAAATCAACAGTGTCAGCATATAAATAAGCTGGTGCCACAAAGCAAAACTTCTAAACCAAAAACAGAACCACATTTTCATAACTGCATGCTCAGGAATTTTTACTTGATATTACATAGCTAAGTCCCTATCAAGGGCCTTTTTGTTCTCGAAATCTCTTTAAAATCTTCCTCTGGAACGCTTTTTCTATCCCAACTTCTTTTTAAGCTTTCTTAATACATTCTCTGACAGTCATATTTGGTTAGTGATATTGTAGATTCTTACTAATAACAGTATGTGTAATTCCTTACTTTTAGGAAAAAGGACCACAGAATAATTGTTACAGAGAGAGATAAACATTTCAGAAGTTCTTCTGGTGTCCTTTTTGAAAAGCACCCTACAAAAATGACAACTGCCCTTAGTACGCAGAATGAACACATGTAAATACATTTCGTCTTCACAACAATTTATTCAGGTAGTACCTCATTTTTCAGAGAACACTTTCACAGAAGTCAAAATACTCATTCAAAATTCACACAAATAGTAAGTGGCTGAATTCACCTTAGGACCCAGATTTTCTGACTTGATTAGGTCCAAGCTCTCCGACACTTCCATCACCACAGGAAAAGGGAAAAAGTCAGCTTGCTTCATTTGTGTTTAATTTTGGTGTTTCACCTTTAAGAATAAATTACTAAAACCTGAAAGTAGACCATTTTCTTCTCTAATAAAATAAATGTGAGTTTTCTTTAAGTTTCAGTTTGGTTTTCTTAAAAGAATAACTGAAGGCGGAAAGGGTAATAATGGTTCCAATAAAGCTATTTTTAGGCTTTTTATTTTAATTTACTGTTTCTTAGCCGTGTCTTTAGACACTTAAAGAAGAAAGTACTGAATTGAGAACAGATAATCAAGATAATCTTCCTGTTTCATTTGTGGAGATTTTAAAAAGGTCAAATATTATGCACAAAATTTTCTCCATGACGATCATCTACTAAGACTTAAAATTTTACTTTGAGGAAAACAGTAATTAAGAATCTTTTCTCTCTTTAGTACTAACACTATATTTTCTCACTGAGAGTAGTTATGTATGCTCATTGAGGTGGAAATAGGCTGCAGAACTTTTGAATAACAATGTTATCTGAAACAATGTCATTTTACTGTCACAGTCTTGAAGAAAATGCACTTTAAGTAAAATGACAAGAACTGAAATAAAAGGAAAGAAGTGTAGGTAAATTAATAGAAAAATAGGAGATGATTAAAATTGATTATTACTGAAAAACAGTTGTGGTTTGGAGAATTTTAAAAGGGGAAGTCATATATGTGTAAAACACGTATATTGAGTCTTTTAAAAGGCAAATTTAGAGTATTGCTAGTTTCTGACCAGATATTAGGACAAGAGGTGACAGAGAGACCCCCATTAAAACGCTTGGTGAGCACTCCAGAGGCTGCCTTTGAGTTAATCAGTAATTTTTCACAGACGACATCTAATCTATGAGTATAAATTACTTTGCACTCTTATTATTCCTTAATTGAAGTGCACCAATGTGAAATTGCCATAGATGTTGCAGGAATGATTCTAGCCTCAATTAACTTGGGTAGAATTGAAACCCCTTTTTTCCCTGAACTGGGACTATTGTCTGACAACTTGTATTTATTTAAATTGTTGCTAGAAAATTAGAGGGAGACTGTGTTATGAGGTGTTTTATCAGGATGCTCTGGAGCCAAAGGAACATCTATACCATCTAGTATTTCTATTTTAACCTATATCCCCTGTTGCAGCTGTTTTGTGTAACAGATGTGCAGCCGGCAGTAGCTTAATCTCCCCAGATTCCATATGGGAAGAGTAGATTAATAACACTCTTTTTTTTCCAAGTGACATTTAGAGTCTCTGTGATTTTTAATTCAAAAGGCAACCAACCACCTCTATTATTTTTGAAACAAATTTTCCTACGTAACTGCTGTTGTTTAAAATATAAAACATGACTTAAGCTTTCTGTCTAGAATGTGAGGAAAGTCAACATGAATGAACTCAATAATGATTTCATTCTACCGATTCTAAAAACTTTTGGAAGAACATATTGCCAATAGCTGCTGAATATTAATAGGTAACCTTATTTTAGAATATAATCTCTGCTTTTTTTCTAACTAGCTTTCATTTGGAAAAATATTATTGGCTTATTAGCTTTTACCTGGAATTAAAAACCATGAAAAAAATAAATCTGATCTCTAATCATAGTGACTGAATAGATCTAGATACAATTAACTTGACAGAGACTAAAAGTGATGATGAAATTTCTTCCCAATTCTCAATGTTACAAGTTACAATGTTACTAATGCTATCAAGGATTATACTTCGAGGTGTCGGCTAATAGAAAGTTTTATAATTTCTCTAAGCAAACAAGTTGATCAATTTATGTTCTGATTCAAACATTCTGCCCAATTAACTTTCAGTCTTAAGAATGTTGTCTTCAGTAGTCTCCTACTATTACATAAAATGTTAATATGTTACCTAGCATGGCAATACTAGGAGACTAGCATCAAAAGTGATGATGCTCTAGACTTGACAGAATTGTGCCCATCTTCAATTCAAGTCAATGTATATTTATTGAGTGCCTATTATGTGACAAGCTCTAGGGATACACATTAAATGACTCTTACATATTCAGTAATAATTCATTAGATTATTTAGCTAGTCCCAAAACAAGTATTTTAGGAATGAAATGGTAATGCTGGATGTGGACAGCACTGAATTTCTGTTGAGGCTAGAAAATAACAGCCAGATGTAAAAGAAATGCAGAAATGACAAGATTCCTACCGTACTCTTCTTATCTATTTTGCAAGCCAAGTTTAATGAAAATGAAATCATTGACCTTTCAGTATATTGGTTGCTGTGTATATGATCTTATCTCAAGATCCAACTGGTTATGATTGCAAAACCAGCTTTCCACACACAGAGAAGATTTTGTAGGAAGAGCAGGCAAGGCTGCCCTTCTTTAGAAAAAAAAAAAAAATGCACTGGGATGAGCCTAGTTCCATTTTTAACAAGGCTACTTTCTGGATTATAGAGGAAATACATTTGTGAATGAATGGGTGGTTAAGTCCTTTGCAATGAGGGAAAAAAATAGCTCTTGGTAATCAGCAGATGGCTGGGATGGATGGGATCAGTAGGAACCAAAGACAACACAGTTAGTCTGCGGTAGGACGGTGACTAGTACATTGAGCTATTCCAACTTCAGTGTCCATTGATCCTGAACCTGGTTATGTTATGAGCCATGTGGGCGTTAAGAATAGGATAAGTCTAAGAACCAACGGCACAAGAGCTTATTTAACTAGAGTATTTCCAAATCTGAAGACCAATACATCTTAAGTATTCGCTAAATTACTATAAGTCAATCACACATTAGGGAGGATTGCATATGCCTCTTTATAATACCAGTACAATTTGTGAGTCATCATTGTTTTCTGGCATTAGTTAGAGACCAACATCAAAGGTGATTTTCTGGTCTTGACAGAACTGTATCCATTTTCAGTTCAGGTACATTTATTGAGTGTCTATTATATGTCAAGCCCCAGAGATACTGTAAAAAATAATCCTTGACCTCCACAGGCTGACAACTCGGTGAGCTGCTTCTTAACATGGATTCTCCATCCTTGACTGGCAGAAGGTGTGTTTGATATTTTTGAGAGGAAGCCCATCTTCATTTCTCTGTTACGAGTATGTCTCTCAAAACCCTTATGGAGAGTCTTGTGATAGGTCTTTCTTGTCCTGGCGCTCTCTCTCACAACTCTACCTCTTATTTAGACTTCTCATTTGAATGATTTTATCAGTGCAGCCAAGAAGTGTCTCCAATCTTTGAACTTTACTTACAGTTATCTGTAGCCTCTCGGTAGTAGACAGCTGTCAGCTAACCCAGCTTGCATTCATCATTCACCAATCAAGCAGCCCAGCTCAGAGAGGAGATAGAGAAGCTAAGCCAACAGTCCATGACAGATATCTCAGGAAGCCACTAACAGCCATCTCAGCTGGAAACCTCCCTGGCTGTGAACGACTAGACATTTCAGGCTTCACAGTGATGGCTACTGCTCCGCTTTGCTCCAATGTCTGATCTCATCTGAATAAAGACTGGAAGTGTCTGTAAATCTGCCTGAAAATTTGCAGATGTGTGATATATGTAAATTACAGA
This sequence comes from Rhinolophus sinicus, assembly GCF_036562045.2. Taxonomy (NCBI): domain Eukaryota; kingdom Metazoa; phylum Chordata; class Mammalia; order Chiroptera; family Rhinolophidae; genus Rhinolophus; species Rhinolophus sinicus. Next base: position 40,246,255 of record NC_133751.1, read on the forward strand.
TTCTTGGAAAAAAAGAAAAATAAACCACAGGACATGTTTTCAGCCTGTGACTGTACACGAGAAATAAGCAGACCAAGCCTGACTAATTCATTCGCATTGGCTGTTAGTGAGTGATGTGAATCACTGCACAGTCAGTTCAGCTTCGGAATGTGTAGGCTCCAGACTTCCAGCTCCACCTTCAGATTTGCTCAGTGGAGCTCAGCTTGATCTTTAGCAAGCGAGGGGATGTGCAGTGGGGAAAGCAGAGCTAAGACCCTATTTTGGCTAAGGAAAATGATACTTAAATTTATTTATACATTATTTCATTCTGTAAATTTGTACATATGACATACTCTGTGCTGGAGGCTGGCAGAGAGAGGATACAAAGATGAATTCTTTTTGTCTCCCCTCAAGTTGCTTCAAATGTTTATACTCTAATATGGAAAAGAGCCATGCACATCATAGCTATTTAGAAAGATTATCCACGGTAAATACGTATAGCCACCAAGTCAGCAAACATTTATTGAGTCCTTGCTATTTGTTAGGACATATTGCATAACACAGAATTCTGATATAAAGATTGTATGTCAGATGATAGTGTGGGAGGTTAGAACCAAAATGGACACAGTAATCCAATTTACAATCTTTATATTAGAGCTCCTTATATCATTATCACACTGTCATTTTCCCACCCTGGCTCCTCTGCCCCTTACCCCTTGGCTTGTCCATGTCCAGGAAATGTGTGATGGTCCTTCATACAATTAAAAGTTTCAGATGAGAGTTGCAAGGAACCCTAAATTGAATTTAACAATTACATTAGTGACCATATACAGAGGGTGCCAAAAAAACGTATATGCATTTTAAGAAAGGAAAAAAAAAACTGTATTAAAAGTGTAATACTCAATATATACTGATGACAGAAGATGAATATAAGTCATGTGTATACATTTTTTTTGGCACCCCTGGTATTTGTCTCTGAATGGTACTGCTTAGACTCTAAATAAAATGATGTACACCCGAAGTCTTGTTTTTTCGATGCTGAAAACACACCTATTGTAGACAGCGCTTTCCCTCACCTTTTATGGACAGTAGTAAGCTGAGAACTGCAATGTCACTGCTCCATTTATGGACTCTAGTAAGCTGAGAACTGCATTGTTTCATAATGTGATGGTTCTAATTCTCATGTTGCTTATTTCCTATGTCTCTCTAAACTCAGTTTCTGTGACATATGCCAGTAAATATTCCTTTGAACTGAACTGTAAGATATCTTCTGAGTATGATTAAGAGAGTTTTTACCCCTTTCTTAGAATCATATAGTACTAGACACGAGATATAAAGAATGGAGTGGTCAGGGCAAAGATCCAATGCCAGTCTCTTTAAGTTGCATGACTGGGGAAACGTGGCCCTTTCTTGAAATAAGACTAGACAGTTCTGTCCCTGGGAGCTTTCACTGACAGCCAGCTTTCATTGAGATGAGTGCTCACATCAAGCACAGGTAATTCACATTCCCTTTAAAATTAATGTAGAATTGAATGAGCACGTTATCCACTTACCCACTTTATGAAAAGTGAGTCCTATTCTACTTAAATCAAGGATGAAGAAACCACAAGTCATTAGCCTGGAAATACTTTTGATGAAAGATAAATTTTCTATTGAGTTATGTTTAAAACCAGAGCAGTTTTCTCTCACTTTCCTTTTTTGCATGGTTATTTTTCTTCTTTCTGATTGTGCCTTTGTATTATAAGAAGGAGGCTGCTGTGTTTCATTGTCACAAATGGATCATACATTTGTTCCAGTGTGTGACCTATCGAAAGGAGAAGATTATATTATCAAGGAAGAGATGAAGGTTATATAGGCTGGATGATTTGTTAAGGGAGAAAAAAGTTAAGTGTTCAGAGGAGAGATGCTTAGAAGCCCAGGAAAAGTCATCTTTTAGGTTGCTACAGTAGGTGGATAGTTTGCTTTAAAAAAGAACATACATAAAGGCACAAAGGCACACTTCATTATCAAAATATTAAGAGAGTATACCTTTTTTTCACGGCAAAGCTTTTAAGTCTTACTTTGTCATTAACTCACTAGGTGACCTCAATTTCTTTATCTACTATTCAGGGTTGTTATATAGGTTAAATGAAGCATGGTATGCAAAACAAGGCACTTAATCAAGTGCCTAGCACAGTGTAAGATTCTCGACAAATTCTAGTTATATCACACAGACCTAATCAGCTTTATTATCTGCCATATAATAGAACAGGCATTATGAAAATCATGTTATTAGTTCATATTCTGGAAAGACGATACACACACACACACACACACACACACACACACATGTACATATATACTAAAATTGGTTTCTTATTTGAATTTTATTTATTTGTGTTCCGGGAAAAAGATTGTGAAACAGGTGTGAGAATTTGATGCAGAGAAACTTTAAGATGCAAAGAAAACACAAGTAGAAGGATGCTGGCATAGCTGAAAGCCTGGAGGAAGACTCTGGAAAAGAAAGTGATAAAAGTCTGCCCTGGCTGAATCAAAGAGGCTGGGAAAAAGAGAGGGAGAAGGAGGTCGTATTAGTAGAGCAGATGGAGCTAGGACTCGAAACTGAGTTTGAGAAGTTAACATTCTTTAGTTGTGATCATAAATAATTTAAGAGGAACTATGGCCCAGCTGGGTCAAAGGAGCAGATCTGACCTAGGATATATAGATAATCAAATATTGATCACCCCTCTACCCTTAGTGCTCTACTTGTTTCTCTGAGCGAGGTTTTTCTGGGCAGAAACTGACATGCTGGTTTTAATAAGGAAAGGGTGTTTTTTGTTTTACCATTGATCACAGTATGACTATATCAGCTCAGATTAGTGGGAAATCAAGGTTTGCTCTATTGCCAAACTTGCACCTATAAAACTGGTGCTGCCATTTTTTAAGAGTCCGCCTACTGCATGTGCTTTGCTGGAATTGATTTTTAATCTTCAATGATAGCAATATCAACTAATTCTAATTTTGAAAAACAAATGAAACTATGTACAAAATAGGAAACTGCTATTTTGATAACTACAATAGTCACAAAAATGGTCACTCACAAATAAAAACTTTTAAAATAATATTCATTTAATATGGGACCAATCTGCAGTGTACATTTACTAGTAGTATCTTTTTCTTTGTAAGAATGGTGGGATGGTCTTTCGACATCTAGGAAGAGTCTAATCCTGTTCACACACAAGCAGAATGCTGAACAATTGGCGGACGAAAGCTTGTTGTGGACCTCTTGGGCCAGCTGCCCACTAACTCAGAAGGCACCTTTGTGTAAGTTAATTAAAAGTAATCCCTGCAGACTGACTGCCTTGTACCATGACAGTTTCTTCACCATGAGGTGGCCCTGTTTATGGGCAACTCTATGGCATCTGGGCAAAGCTGGTCAAACGCAATATACCAGGATCTTTCCTCTTAGATGAGCTCAAAAATTCTTAGTTTGCTGCGTAAAATTTCTTTTGGCGTGGGCAACAGGTGAAAAACCTAAAGAGCAAATTATTTTCTGTAGAATTTATAAAATTGCTTTTGTTATAATTAACATTATTCAAATAAATTGCAAATTAAACTACTACAACTTGGCTCTGATCAACAAATATCCATCTACATTATGTATCTATCCATTTATACAAAAATTGGAGAATAGTTCCATACAATGTAGACAAAAGAGATTGGATAAATTTGCCTGAAGAGTAAACATTTTCCTTGAATATCCTGCCAGAAAAAGCTGCCAGATGTTTTCCATCTTCTCTGAGCACAGAAAAAAAGGAAACTGGCTTAAGCTGCATAGATATTTCGACTCTGAAAATAATTTCTTTGCAAAGGGAATAGTAAAATTAGTTTACAGGAAACTCTTTCCCCCAAGGCAGATAGAACCTTAAAAGTAAGATGAAGGATTTTATTGTCTTACATTTTAAAATCCAGTTTTTCTTTTCCATTGGAAATATAAGGGTGATTTGTAAATAGAAATCAACAGTTTTAACTGCAAAAAAAATTAATAAAGATATATAGAGTAGGCCTCATTCATTTTTTTCTTGTGGGAGAATTCATTTTTTTCCCCCATGGGAAAATACCCCTGTATATCTGGAATAGCTAAGGGTGGATGAAAGGTAGTCTGGGGAAAAGGTCAACAGAGTTGATAGTTTCATGTACCAAACTTCTGCCACTATAGTCCTATAACACAAAACCCTATTGCATTGAAATAGTTGATTAGTAAAGCAAAAAGAAGAGGGAACACATACACTGTAGTGAATTGTTTGAATAAAGAAATCTACAACCTACTTTTATCTTTACAATCATTGGACTAAAAGACAGGAAAACTGGGGTCTAAACCAGCTGTGTGACATTGGGAAATTTATATACACTCTCTAATCCTCAGTTTTCTCATCTCTAAAATTATGTAATTGCATTGGTTACTGAAGTTCTTTCCAGCCCTAATATGTTTGGTATGAATTCCTTACATTCTGTAAGGCATCAACATTACCAAATTTCAGTGCACATCAAAATCACCTGGGAACTTGCTAAAAGTACAGATTCCACCCCCAGAGATTCTGGTCCTGCCCTGTCCCTGTCCCCTGTCCCCCCAGACATTCTGATTCAGTAATTAGAGTCCAAAACCTCTTCTTCACACACTCCTTCCATGGTGAGATTGCAGGGAAACCAAGAAACAACATTCAAGGAACATTTGAATAAAACCTAACTTTGTGTATTGATTAACTAGTAGAGTGCATGATAAAGAGTAGGTGCCCACCAAATGCTGATTTAATGAAATATTTTCATTAAAATATTCATATTTGTGATATTCATTGACCTTCATGATTACCTGATTCTCTGCAAGAAAAAGGGGACATTCCTAACAGAGGGAAGATGGGCTGGTTACATACAGGTTCCTCAGTAACTACCACTTGATTTAAAGTGCTTTGTAAGTTAGTGAATAAAGAAGAACAACAACAAAAACATACCTTCTCTTCTATACAGCTCCCCTCCAATTTTCAATGTAAAAGAAAACAAAAATGAATTCTGCACTGTGTGCCTTTTACTCAGTAGCATAATAACAGGATGCTCTTTTTATTCTGAAAAAGGACTAACTCTTTACATTAAGTACTAGAAAAATCAAGCTGTCACTTCAACCCACAGCAGCTGTCTCTTGCACCACCTCTGCCAAATGTCACCCTTCCTCTCTGGATTTGATTCTGCTACTGGATCCGGGGGAGTATGCCTCGCTGCTCGCTGCACAGATTGTAACATCAGTTTCTGTGCCTTTGAGTCTCAGAGTCTTTCTCATTTCACTTCATGTATATTAATACAGAGATTACTTTCACTTTTTTCTTGAATAGTTAATCACTTGGCAGTCAATATCCAACTGTGGCAATGCAGGTCAAATCAGCTGAAAAGGACAGTGACTTCAAGCTGGAAAATATAATGCTTAGTGAAAACTGCACCCAGGACAGGACTTCAGACTTGTCACCCAGATATGAAAGATTTATTTTCAATTACAAATCCAAGCTTAATGTGAGGGCACCCTGGGGGAGATTCAGATCACTGCTTCTTCTAAATTGACCTTCTACTTGTTTCAATATTTCCTTCGCTATTGAACAGCATTCCATGACCCTCTGAGCCGAAGATCCGTATTAGGTACTGCGGGAATTGCTGGTCTAGGAAAACTTTTGAAAACATTCCTCTAACTGAAGGCCAAGTTATATGAATAATTCCTCCTTGGTGAGCTTTCAGCAATAGATTTGGGGCTTCAGGCAATAGTACTTCCTATGTATTGCAGGGGCCAATAATGTCATGTTATAGAGGCTTGAGTAGAACCCAAAAACAAAAATAATTATTTCAATTTTCATTAATAGGTAGATTTATTGTTATCATCTAATTAAGACCTATCATATATTCCTTTGACATTAGTAAATAAGATGACCCGAGGCTAACTGCTGATGCTGCTACATTGCTTGGTCTCTGGAATTAATGGATTGCCTCAGGATATTTCAGCTCCCTCTTCTAATGCCATTATGTACACCAGCAGCTGCTACATAATGCACACCATATGCCCCTAATCTGCAGTTCACAAGCTAGTCTTTTAAGAACCACTAATTGAAACTTCCCAGGAAAAAATTGGGTTTTTAAAAAGTATGTGTCTAATTCAAAATTTGGGGAGTGAGAAATGTGGATTACCATTCCAGTTTTATATGAGATCTGATTATTGGGAAGTAGCTTAGTGTAATTTTCTTTATACTGTAGCTTTTACTACTTCTAACCTGAGACTTCTCTCTTTCTACATGTTTGTAGACCATTTCTAACACCATTTTTGTTTTCATCTTTGCATATAACTATTATGTCCAAAATAATGTATACTTATATTAGATAAAAATAAACATATTCACCAGGTTTATCTTGTGGGTGTTTAGTTTTTCCTTAGTAATTGTCTCTATATAATGTCAAGAATGGTGCCAAATTTTTTTGGTATTTGTAAACATAGCATAGTCTAATTATATGTGTATTTAGGCTGTGCATAAAAAGAAATCATTAACTAATTCTTATTATATATTTTAACCACTTTTTCTGGAATCAAAGTTACCTAGAAATAACCACATGTAACTCCATAAGCATTCACTGTACATCTATATGTGTGGCACTGTTGAGCAAAAGGGTCAAACAAATAGTTACAATTCATATTTTACAAAGGAATGTCCAGAGTAAACTGGGCATTTAGGTCAGGTAGACCGTGTTTGAAGTTCTCCCACCAACAATGTTTGAGCTGAGCCTTGGAGACAGAGTAGAAGTTGACCATTTAAACAAGCCAAAGAGCAGTAGTCCTCTGCATAGAAGAATACGGATGAAGTGATGGAATCAGAGCCAGGCTCCCTCTCACTGCAATGACTAAAGTATTTCGATGAACTTTGACATTTAAAGAGAATATTTGACAATCAAGGGAAAAGTCAAGTTCATTTAGCTGCATGTTCATTTAGCTACATCGTGCAAGACAGCATAGTGATAGAAGACCTAGTACGACATTCATTCATTTGCTATTTATTTATTGAATACTACATAGAACATTTTTTGGTGGTAATTAAGTTAGGTGTCAGGAATAAAAAGATGTTCTGGTTATTCAGGAAAATAGACCAATAGACCAGTGATAATACAGCGTGGCAAGAGCTCAGATGGAGGTAACCCAGAGACTGGGTACTAAATTATCTTGTGTGCATCTCTCCTCTTGTTATGGTTTCTAAAGTCCATTTGGAGCGCTCAAGCAAGGAGTTGTTCCCCTGCCCTTCTCATTGCCTTTATTTTATTCTAGTGGCATCATGCAGGTTACTTATATTGCCGTGATCTTTCCGTAATCCACAAACATTAAGTCACTAAAAATATATTTAGTTAAGGTGAATTATAAATTTGTTATTGCTGTCTGTGTTTGTCTGATGAGTACTTGTGTGTTTGTAGTGGTGTGTTCTTACTTCTATATGTGGTGTTTGCGAGATTTAGTGTTGTTCCAGATTAGTGGTTTTACCTCATTGCGTGCCACTTTTTCTCAAATGAAATATCCTTCTTCTCCAAAATTCAGAAATAAGCTTCATTTTTTTGTAATTACTATATTTTTTGTAATTACTTTCTTTAATCTTAATTGATTTACTTTTACTAAATTACTTTGTAAATTTCATTAAATTTTTAATTACTAAAAAAATAAATTGTTTTATGTATGAAAAAACTATTCAAATATTCTAACTAGAGGGATAACCAAGACCACACTACTAGTTAGAGGTTTCTTTCGAACATGCTATTTTTATTGTGCCAAAGAAAGTAAGGATGTGCTCAAAGATGATGAGAACACATGAAAATAAAATAGGAGGCAGCGTAGAGAGATTCCCACTGGTCAAATATGGTACAATTTAAGCATCAAAATAAAGAGCACTAAAAAATTATAACCCCTAGAAAAAATAAGAACCCCATGAGTTCATAATAATATGAATGAATGAATGAATGAATGAATGAATGAATGAATACAAACTAGGGAAAAGGGAAAGCTTTTCCTTGCTGCCAATTCCAACTAATAATAAAATAAATGATGAAATTAATATTTGTTTCATGTAAGAATCATGAACACCTGCTAAAATTAGTGGATTAATATGTGATGAGAAGCAGATATTTACGTAGTTTCAACATAATCTATCTACCTTGGATTTATAAACTCCAAAGGTAAAATAGTAACTTCATAATGGAGAAACTTGGAAAATTACCGCTTTAAACAAGTAGCCATGGACAAATCAACATTGTGTGCCTCCTATTATGATTCACTGAGATAAACACTACATTACTTCTGTGATCTTTCTACCAAAATTCATAACCTGAGGAAATATAATCATGAGAAGAAAATCAGACAAACCCTAACTGAGGGACATTCTATACAATAATTGACCTGTGTTCCTCAAAACATGTCAAGGTCAAGAAAAACAAAAGGAAGACCAACAAACTCTTCAAAATTAAGGAGATTAGATAGAAAACTAAATTCAACAGGTAATTACAGATGAGTAAGAGCGAGAGAGAGAAAGAGAGGAGAGAGCTGAAGGGAGGAAGTTAGTATGTGAGAAATCTGGGTGAAGGGCACTTAGTAATTTCTGTATTATTGTCGGAAGGTTTCTGTAATACTGAAATCATTCAAAAATAAAAAGTTTTAAAATCACTAGATCAGTCAGATTAGCTTTTAATAGAGAAAGAATAATAAAAACCCTTTTAATGAATACCAGATTTTACTAGCCATACCTTAGGGTGACATTTGTCTTCTCAAAAAATCCTATGATGGAAGAGACAAATAAGTAAGATACTCTGGTTTGGTCAACATTCCTATGAAATTAGTCATCTGGTCAACTTTATTTATTACTCAGAATTTTTTGTTTATCCTTCCTTTTTTATTGTGTCTTTCTTAGGGGTCAGCTAGTGTCGGGTGGAAGAACACAGTATCCCTTCTTCCCATTCAGGTCCCAGCTCTATGCAGTTGACTATGGCCAACTGTATTATTATGGTCAAAACTACTCATATAGCCCATGTCTTCTTTTTTCTGTTATTTTTCTCCTACGGTCTAAAAATATGTGCTACTAATATGTGTTAGCAATCTTGCTAAGTATTAAGAATAACAAGTTATCAGCAAATCAAGATACAATGACTTCTATTTAATCATCATCACAGTATTTTGGCTCACAAAACTGTGCTCATCACATTAAAATTAAATGCTTAAGCTGAATTCTAAGGAACTACCTACCGACACTGAGTATAAACCTGTTCTTTTCCCTTAATAGAATTCCTTAAATGTGTTTATATCTTAACACATACCCTTACTGATTAAAACTTAGAGAGGAGTGTAGGTATTTATAATTGCCTTACCAACTACAATCTATAGGACAATTTCAAAACCTCTGTAGTAAATTTAACCTTTGTTGTGTACATACATATGTTTAACATTTTTGTAATTTTTTTAAACTTGTTTTCTTTTAATTCTTCTGAACTTTATATTTCTCTTTAATAAAAAAAATAGAAGAACAGTTTTTAATAAACAGGTGATAATGAAGAAAATTTAGTTGATTAGAACCGAAGCATTTTTACCCAATGTGTATTAAATCCTGCTGGGTGCCAAAATGCTATCTTTTAATAATGATAACTCTGTATGGTAGGGATTACTATTAACATGACTATTAGAAAACAGAGACTCATAGGGTCTAACTAACTGACTCACTCAGTAACTTGCTTATACCCCCAAGTTGTCCTACTAAATCTGGTTCTCTTTTTATAACACTAACTACTGAGACAAACTCAAATGCCTCTCAAATTATATGTCTTTGGAACAATAATCTGGGACAATATTCTGAGCCAGGCTGCTGGTCCATATGTCCTCTTCTGCTTTTAAGTAGGCCCTACCCAGTAGTTTTCAATTTTTTCCCTTTAAAAAAGGTTATTGCCACACATTCTATGTCTAAGAGCATTTCCCCCACAGATGGGCTGCTGAGAGGGTTATCTCATACATTCCTACTCCATTACTGCCATCAATGAAAGACACATAGAACTCTTTCATTTGGAAAGTTTGATTGTTGGTTCCCATGTAGTAACAGAATTGTAACATAGTAACGCCTGCCTTTATTCAGCAAACATGGGTAGAATGGCCATTTTGGAGTATTTTGGAGCAGGCCTGCAGTCTAGAGAAAATAAAGAATATGAACAAAGTATAGATACAATTTATAAATTACAAAGTAGACACACACCCATACCCATATTTACATTGCAATGGGAGCACATGAGAGAGACCAAAATATGCATTAGACGGTTAGAAATTTGTACAGTCTTTATAGTTGTTATCATTCCTGAAGCTACTATATGGTATAGTTCTGAACTATATAGTTCCAGAAGGCTTTTCTTATATGGTAGCCAGGCTCCCTCAATATCATGCTTTGAATTAAATTATGCATTTAAATCATTAGACACATAGCTGCATAATAAGAACAATTAGAAATGAATGATGTGGTTTACTTAAATAGCCTTTTTAAATGGGAGATTTCTCCTTTTTCACTTCTTTGTGAGAGCACTTATTCATAAAGCACAGGAATTTTGTCAGTTAGGATATCAGGTTTGTTGTCCAAATTCAAATAGACAAGAAATACACAACAGCCTACTTCAGGGAATGTTAGATAAGCTTTTACGATGCAGACCAATAAGAATGAGCATTTACAGCCTTAAGTTGGGGTAGAGAATAAAGGAGATGACATGGGAAAGCTGGGTCTGGGAGTTCCTTTTTCCCCAGTATCTTGGGTCATTCTTGGTAAGGGAATAGTGTACGTAATTCAAAACTAAGCAAATCAGGGCCTTTTTCTCTGTGTTACTATTTAGATTCAGAAGAAATGGTTAAAATAAGTATTTTAGTTCCATTTGGAAGGAGTCACAAATGTTGAAGTTGAATATAATATAGAAGAATCAGTCTCAGTTGTTTACCTTGGAGATGGTGAAAATATTGGGAATTTGGGGACTGTTGATCTCGCCCCTTGAACTTACAACAAGTCAAACAGTTATAATTCAACAAAGGATTCCCTGAACAAGACACAAACAAATCTGAGAGATCTGTACATCAAAACATATGAAGGTGGGCAAACCAGGGTGAACAAGAAAAGAGGGAACAACAAAACAGAGACGGATGCATGGACACAGCCTGGAGTTCACTGCCACTGACGCCACTCAGAGCTCACTGTGGTTCTGGGAAAGGGGAGGATACATGCTGCAGGTAAACTCTCTGTGGCCCCATGCTTTTCTGCTTGAGTGATCAACATATAATATAGCCAAACCCAGCGGTGGAGGCAGAGACCTCGGGGCAGAGACTGAATACAGAAGTGTGACAGCTGTGGTCTAGCAGCCCTCACTGCCAGGCAGAAAACAAAGCCACAGAGCCTGACCACCTCCCCTTCAGCATCCCAGAGTTCACAGCAGGCCCCAGAAAAAATTGTAGCAGTGTCAGGTTAAAGAGCAGAATATCTACAGTCCTGAGAACTGAAGAGACAGTTCCTGAGTGACAGACACACACTGCAGCCAGTCTAGTGACAAGGGTGCAGATATGGGGCGAGGCATCTGTGGTCTGGCAGTTGCCATTACTCAGAGGAGTACAAAGCCAAAAACACACCAGTGGCCTCTGCTAGCCCACCACACCTCCACCTTTGGGGGCTGGTTCTGGTGGCAACACCCAGGGCCCCTGAGGCAGTGCAGCTCTGCATCTGGCTGCATGGGTAGCACAGGGATTTTAGGGGCTCTAGTACCATATTCCACTAGAGGAATCCTGCCCTGAGACACAGGTGGCCTGGTCACAGAGGAGATGCCCATCTCCCCAGGGAACCTTCCACCATGAGAAGCCACAACAGCTCAAGAGAAAATAAAATGCTGTAGTGCTACCTACTGAAAAACAAAAGAAAGATCTCTTCATGTCAACCTGCTGCAGAACTCAGTCCTGTAGATGCCTAGGAAGAGAATAATCCATCAATTATAATGAACAACCAAGATAACAAGGCAGCTCAGAAAGAAATTTTAAAAATCTCCAGAAAATGAACTTAAAGACATGGAAATATGTGACATAAATGACAGTGAATTCAAGATTGCAGTTCTGAAAACACTCAAAGAGATGCAAGAAAATACAGATAGGTAGTTTAATGAATTCAAAAATAAAATCATACCAACCATATTCTCTGACTAGAATGTTTTGGAATGGAGACCAACTGCAAAAAGAAAATAAGAAAAAACACTAATATGTGGAGATTAAACATGCTACTAAAGAATGACTGGGTCAAAGAATAAATCAAAAGAGAGATCAAAAGATACACAGAGTCAAATGAGAATAAAAATATGAGGTGTGATTGAAAAATATGGTGAATGTTTAAATTTAAAAAATCATTACAGTAGAAGACACACTGACATTAAATCTCCTCAAATTACTTCCCCTTTCTTTGAACACATTTATCTCATAATTCTTCCACTTTCTGAAGCAGTTCTGGAAGTCTTCTTTCATGAGTGTCTTTACTTTATCCTCCATCATGACAACATTCTGTGTCACACATTGCTTCTGGTACAGCAATTTCTGTACCAGAAATATTATGGTGTGTGCTCATCCACCTTATTCGCTGGATCTGGCACTGTGTGACTTCTGGCTTTTCCCCAAAGTCAAAATGACCATGAAAGGAAAGAGTTTTGAATCTATTCAGGACAGCGAGGCAGCCATGACAGTGCAACTAAAGGTACTCATGAAAGAGGACTTCCTGAACTGCTTCAGAAAGTGTCAAGAACAACAGGATAAGTGTGTACAGAGTGAGGGGTTGTATTTTGAGGAGGATTAATGACAATGTGTCTATTACGATAATGTTTTTTATTTAAATATTCACCCTATTTTTTATCACACCTTGTACATCATATCAAAATTACTGGGGTGCTGTGAAAGCAGTAATAAGGGAAATTTAGATTGTTACAGGCCTATTTCAAGAAACAAGAAAAATCCCAAATAAATAACCTAGCATTACAGCTTAAAGAACTTGCAAAAGATCAATAAATGAAACACAAAATCATCAGAAGGAAAGAAGTAATAAAAATTAGAGCAGAATTAAATGAAATACAGAACAAAACAATAGAAAAAAAAACTAATGCAACAAAGAGGTGGTTCTTTGAAAAGATTTGTACAATTGACAAACCCCTAGCTAGACTCACTAAGGGAAAAAGAGAAGAGATACAAATTTTAAAAAAAATCAGAAATGAAAGAGAAGTTATGATGGACACCACAGAAACACAAAGGATCATCCAAGAATACTATGAAGGACAGTATGCCAACAAATTCAATAACCTAGAAGAAACAGAAAAAGTTCTTAGAAACATATAACCTTCTTAGACTAAATCATGAAGAACTGGAAAAGCTAAATAGACCAATAAAAAGTAAGGTAATTGAAACATCCAAAACTTCCCCAAAAGCAAAAACCCAGGACCAGATGGCTTCACTAGTGAAGTCTACCAAACCTTCAAAGATAATTTAATACCTGTCCTCCTCAAACTCTTCCAAAAAATTGAAGAAGAGGCAATACTTCCTTACTCATTTCATAAGACCAACATTACCCTGATAACAAAACCTGGTAAGGGTAACACCAAAAAAGAAAACTACAGACTAATACCTCTGATGAGTACAGATGCAAAAACCTAAACAAGACACTAGCAAATCTAATACATTAAAAAGATTATACATCACAATCAAATAAGATTCATTCCAGGTGCACAAGGATGGTTCAACATATGCAAATCAATCAGTGTGATACACCACATAAAATAAAGGATATACATTATATGATCATATCAATAAGTGAAGAAAAAGCATTTGACAAGATATAATATCCATTTATGATTAAAACACTTAATAAAATGGGTGTAGAAGAAAAGTACCTCAACATAATAAAAGCCATATACAATAAACCCTGAGCTAATATCATACTTAACGGTGAAGAACTGAAAGCTTTCCCTCTATGATCAGGAACAATCATAGTGATGGCCCCCTGCCATCACCATTATTCAACATAGTATTGGAAGTTTTAGCCAGAATAATCAGGTAAGAGAAAGAAATAAAAGGCATCCAAATTGGAAATGAAGAAATAAAATTGTCACTCTTTGTTGATGACATGATTCTTTATATAGAAAACCACCAAAAATTATTAGAAAGAATAAACACAGTCAAGTTGCAGGATACAAAATCAATGTACAAAAATCTATTGCATTCCTATATACTAACAATGAAATTTCAAAAAAAAAGAAAGAAAGAAATGAAAAAAAATTCCTTCTGCAATTGCAGCAAAAAGAATAAAATACATAGGAATACATTTAACAAAGGATGTGAAGGACCTATACATTGAAAACTTAAGACATTATTAAAAGAAATTGAAGAAGGCACAGAGAAATGGAAATAAATTCTATAGTGATAGATTGGAAGAATTGATATAGCTAAAATGGCCATATTACCCAAAGTAATATACAGATTTAATACAATCACCATCAAAATCCCAGTGACATTTTTTAAAGATAGAACAAAAAAATCATCAGATTTGTATGGAATTACAAAAGACCCAAATAACCAAAGCAATCCTGAGAAAAAAGAACAATGCCAGAGGTATTACATTCCCTGACTTCAATTTTTACTACAAAGTGACAATAATCAAAACAGCATAGTATTGGCAAAACACAGACACACAGACCAATGGAACAGAATTGAGAACCCAGAAATAAGCCTACACATATATGGTCAGATAATTTTCGACAAAGGAGCCAAAAAACATGCAATGGAGAAAAAAAAGCCTCTTCAATAAATGGTGCTGAGAAAATTTGAAAGCCAAGTACAAATGAATAAAACTAGACTGCTATCTGTCACCATATACCAAAATTAAACAAAATCAATCCAAGACCTATATATAAGACCTGAAGCAATAAATTGCTTAGAAGAAAGCATAGATACCAAATTAATGGACCTTGGGTTCAGAGGGGATTTCATGAATTTGGTCTCAAGGCAAGGGAAGAAAAAGCAAAAATAACTGAGTGGAACTATATCAAAACAAAACTTCTGCATAGCAAAAGAAAGCATCAAAAAACAAAGAGGCAACCAACCAAATGGGAGAAGATATTTGCAAATGACACTTCCAATAAAGGGCTAGTATCCAAAGGAATTCATACAATTCAACAAGAAAAAAATGCAATTAAAAAAATGGGCAGAGGTCCTCCCAAGAAGACATACAAACGCCCAACAGATATATGAAAAAATGATCCACTTCACTAGCTCTTAGGGAAATACAAATCAAAAACACAATGAGATACCACCTCACACCTATTAGAATGGCTATTATCAACAAGACAAGTAATAACAAGTGTTGGAGAGGCTGTGGAGAAAAAAGAACCCTCATACATTGCTGGTGGGAATATAAATTTGTACAGCCACTATGGAAACACTGGAGATTCCTCAAAAAATTAAGAATTACCATATGGCCCAGCAATCCTTCTCCTAGGTATCAACCTAAAGAAATGTAAAAAACATTTATCCATAAGACATATGTACCCCCAAGTTCATTGCATCATTATTCATGGGGGCCAAGACTTGGAAACAACAAAAGTGTCCTTCAGTAGACAATTGGATAAAGATGTGGTACATATGTACAATGGAATATTACTCGGCCACAATAAAAAATGAAATACTGCCAATTGCAACGATATTGATGGATCTTGAGATTATCATGCTAAGCAAAATAAGTCAGACAGCAAAAGTCGAGAAACATGATTTCACTCATATGTGGGATATAAAACTAAAAGCAAAAATGAATAAGACAAACAAAAACTCATAGGCACAGACAACAGTTTTGTGGTTACCAGGCGGTAAGGGGGGAGGGAGGGTATTAGAAGAGGATAATGGGGTCAAATATATTGTCATAGAGAACTGACTCTGAGTGGAGAACACACAATTGCAATAAGTTGATGATATACTAAGAAATGTACACTTGAAGCCTATATAATTTTACTAACTGATATCACCCCAATAAATGTAATAAATTAAAAAAATAATGTATAGGTGCAGTGTAATTGGTAGTTGCCTACTGTTTCAGTTATATAATTGAAACATCTTTAAAATGCCTTTTTTCAACACTTAGGAAAATTTATGTGGAAAGTCTTTTTGACAATCTTTTATGATCAATAAACTTACTGTCTTGAAAAAAAATCTATTGACAGCGAAATGAATGAATATGTTCAAAGTATTATTAAAGTAATATCTTCGACTCTTCTCTCTACAACTTCCATATACGGTAAGTTCTTCTTAATGTCGTCTATAGGTTCTTCGACTTTAAGCAAAGTGACGTATAATGAAACCAATTTTACCAAATGCTAATTGATATAAACAGGAGTTCAGTTCCTATGGCATCTCATCATTATGATGAAATGACATTGCATGAAACAGTGTTATTCAAGAACCTGCTGCATTAGAAAGTCATTCAGCTCTTATTGCCACAGTTGTGTTTTTTTTTTCTATCTCCTTTTTTCAATTGCCTTTGCCACGTTGTCAGTTCAGATCCCTATAAACCCTAACTCCATCCTTTCTATTGTGCAACATATGTTTCCCTTCATTTTCAGATTCACTATAAAGCAGAGCTTTAAACATTCCAAAAACATGAGTCAGAACTTATCAAAAATCTTCAATTATTCTACATAGTTTCTAATTGCGCAAATCTCCTCAGTTTAGCATTTAAGGTATTCTAAAATGTGGTTTCCAATTGCCTCTAACACAGTGATTCTTTCTTAACCATGGACCATCATTGATTGAAAAAAAAACAACAAAAAACACATGTATATACACATACAGGTAAAGAGTTGCGTATCGTTTTATGCACAAATTTTAGAAAAATATACATGTTCTCCACCCTCACATCCTGCCATTCTGCTACACATACCTTAAATTCCAACCATATTAGACCATTAGCAACCTGAGGACTGACACAGTGTTTTATGCAAAAGCACATTCTCATATGCCCCATAACACTATCCCAAATACCTCCACCAAGTAACTTGGCCTCTAGAATGTCTCTCCTGAGATCTTTCAGAACGCTTTCATTCTCTTTATTTGCCCCCTGTTACCTATTACATGGATAACTTGGGGAAGATAAATGCCATTTTTTTCAGATTTTAGTCTCTACTGTTCTCTCTAAGGTAAATTATTCTATTCTGGTGGGATATATATATATATATATATATATATATATATATATATATATATATATTTTTTTTTTTTTTTTTTTTTTTTTTTTTTTTTTTTTTACTAAAGAACTTGTACTTACCTTGATGAACACAGGCTTCAGTTGTGTTTAAATTTAGTGCCTATTTGATTCATGTCAACTCAAAAGGGTGTTCTAAGGTGTCTTTTTATTTCTGTTTTCCAGGTTTCTTGAGCACAGGGGATCAGGCTGCAAAAGGAAACTATGGACTCCTTGATCTCATACAGGCTTTGAGATGGACTAGTGAGAACATTGGATTCTTTGGTGGTGACCCCTTAAGAATCACTGTTTTTGGATCTGGCGCTGGGGGTTCTTGTGTCAATCTGCTGACTTTATCCCATTATTCTGAAGGTAACCGTTGGAGCAATTCAACCAAAGGTATTATGCAGGTTGCAAATTTTGACAATTTTGGTGTCTGCATGCCACCACCATCAGTAGTATGTGATGCTCTGTATATATTTCTCTGTTCAAACTAAGTGTTAGGCTGAACTCAATAACTGTTTAAAATTTTGTTTCTTCAGCTTTTGTATGCATGTTTAGATTTTTGTCGAACTCTTTTGTCTCCTGTAGTAAGGATGCCCTTTCAAGCACACTTCTGCATAGTTAGCATTACCATTACTTTTATTTTCTCCGAAGGGTGATTTTTAGGAAAATCAAAGATGTTCACAGCTCTGTCATCTCTGTTTATTCAGTAATCAAAATCAAAGACAAGGTTTTTTTGATGCAAGGATTGTCTATAACCTATATTCAAGACAATAGACATTTAAAATCACTTGCTAATAAGAAGGAAGCAGTTATAAGCTGGTTTGCCTGGAAATGAGATTTTCACTTGTCTGAGTAGAGAATGGATATTTTATTATTTTGCATGCATGATCCAAAATTGTCAAAGCATCAAGGTCACTACTAGAGTTTTTTATTAAAAAGAAAAATAAGTTTGAATTTGTGCTTTTTTTCTATTTTCAACTTCAAGAGTGTCACCTCCTGTTCCCCACCCAAAGCTTGGCAAAGCTTAGAGCTCTGAGGCTGCTTAAACTTATGAGATATTTTTCTTGTTTCCATTTTCTGGCCTTGATACCCTTTTTCCAAAGCGCCTAATCAATCAAGGCTTATCATGTTGTTTTTCAAGGACTCCCGTTTTACCGTGAGTTTAGTCACCCATTCAAATGACATATATTAACTTGAAATAATGACAAAAACAGAAGTGTTTTGTTGAAGTCTGCAAATGCAGATACTTTCTCTGCATTATACATACATAAGAGATAGGAAGCTAGAGAATATGTATCAACCTAGGCCATCATATATTTTCTGCTTGTTTTATTGTCATTTTATATATATTAAGAAAGTATACACTGTTCATGAAACGTCTTAATTTGTAAGAGTGTGTTTTATGATATAAGCACCAGATATTTGTTTTGGTATCAAAATGCATTAATGTGGAATTTCAAAATAACAGCCAGGAATTAAATGAATATATATACTTGGAGAATCATATATTATTATAGATATAATTTGTAGACATAATTTTTATAATTTCTCATTTATGTTAGTAAACTTCTAATTCAAGATGACAGAATGGCACATATGAGAACATTTCTAATTGTGTAGAGATTTTGGTCTGAAATTAAATGGCTTATTTTGAAATAACAAACTTTTTTTTTTTTAACTGAACAGATTAGATTATTTTAGCCTAAGTAGTACAGTAATGCCAATGTTTATCTAGGTTAATATTAGACCATCTATTCAGACTTTTTAGGGTCATTTTATCTCTAATTTTATTTACTCTTATATTTTCCAAAACGTTATGTAAATGTAAGGTGAAAACCAAAGCCAGTTTCAGCCAGTATGAAACTAGATTTCAATAAAGAGATGAATCAGTTGGTTCATCGACTAGCATTGCTCTTTGTCAGTCGATGAGTAGCAAATGGCTATGCAAATAGTTAAAAATATATCATTCTGTCACCCTCTTTAAGGTTTGTTCTTGCTTGGCCATACAAATAGACTTATGTTTGGTCTAATCCTAAGCTTATCTCCACATACGAAGCTGACCAGGAGATGCTCAGATGTCTTAAAATCATTGGGCTAATTCTATCTCTAGTGCAAACATAGACTTTAAAGTCTGTAAACTCTCCAGGGCTGCAGCAGTGCTCAGGCCTGTATCTACCTGGAGCCAACCACTACTTGCATATACATAACAAGCATTCTCATTAATGATAAAATATATGGTTTTCTCAACACCATCTCAGACTATATTTAGTGATGTATATTTTCCCGAAAATCTTTTCTTGTATATTTAGTTAATGTCATTGAGCCCCTGAAATTAGAAAGAATATTATAGAAATCATCAGGGTTATTTTAATTGTAAATTTTTAAATTAGTATGTTATTTCCTTGAGCAAGTGTTGACAAACATGTAGACTATATAATTGTTTAATTATCTATATTTATATCATTCACTCTACCATATTTGCTCTAGCAAACTAAAAGCATGTTCATAAAGATGTCAAAAACCAAAACAAATTTAAAGAAGTAATGTTTGACTTTTTGAATATTTTTAGAATTATCCAAGAACATATTACAGACTGAATTTTTAATACATATTCATGGTTGGAGAAAAATCTAAAACTTTGCTTGTAATTCAGACACTGCTTTAGCACCTTTGTGAGAACTGTTCTTATCACATTAACAGATGTGAATAACTGAGCATGTGTTTAAATAACCAAACTATAAAGCTGTCTTTGTAAATTGATAACAAATGTAATTTTTAAAAAAGAAAATAGAAACATTATATTTTTAAAGCAAGGATTTTATTTGAAAATACCTTAATGAGTAGATAAAGTGCATTTATAAATTTCAATGGCATGCAGCTCTAATCATACTGCATATGGGACCATAATTCATAATTCTTAAACGCAATTAAGTGAAAAGCAGTGGACCATACAATTTTCATCTTTCATCTTTTATGATAAAATGTAGCAGTGCACATTCAACACTGGAAAAAGTTAAATCACTTCCCACTAAATCCTTCTGCTGATGTATTTTTCTTTAACCTAGCGAAAACACTTCAAATGTTATATCTTCTTCTGAAAGATGAATATTCAGCATACTATGTCTGACATGAAGAGCTGGGAAAGAGTATGTCTAAAGTGATGCTCTGTTTTGTGTGCCTTCAGGGCCATCCCCAGGGTATTAACAAACCCCCAACCCCAGTAGTTGTGTGAGCTCTCAACAATTCATTTGAAAATAAAACCTAATTAAAACGAACATACAGAGACATTTTGAAGGAAGATACATGCAGTAAAATTGAGGGAAATATCCTCATAAGACAACACAGAACCTGATGAAGAGTTAAAGGGGAGAGAGTTGACCCCATCTAGTTAGCTATGATGATAACATAGCTGTTTACATGCAAAGCCAAAACATACTTGGTGCTTTTTGCCACTGGTATGGACACGCCCTCTTCCTTTCCTTACTGCCTTTTTGAGACACTGCACAATTTATATTTCTTGATCGCTAAAGTGGTTGTCACTCAAAGCAGAAGACTTTGTCCACCTCTCTGATTCGTTATACCCTGGGGATGACTTTATGTATCTTCTCTTAAGCAAAAATGTCTCTATCTCCCTTTTCTCGAGTTGTATCTGGGTTTTTTTATACACACGTCTAAAATATCTAATGTTATTGTTTTACCACAACATTATTAATATCAAAGGTCACCTGAAACTTTCTGTTGTTTTCCCATAGGACTTTTTCAACGAGCAATAGCTCAAAGTGGAACAGCCCTTTCCAGCTGGGCTGTTAGTTTCCAACCTGCAAAATATGCTAGAATGTTGGCCACAAAAGTTGGTTGCAATGTTTCAGATACAGTAGAGTTAGTGGAATGCCTACAGAAGAAGCCTTACAAAGAACTTGTTGACCAAGATATTCAACCAGCACGATACCACATAGCCTTTGGACCTGTGATTGATGGTGATGTAATACCAGATGATCCTCAGATATTGATGGAGCAAGGAGAGTTTCTCAACTATGATATAATGTTAGGAGTTAATCAAGGAGAAGGATTAAAATTTGTTGAAAATATAGTAGATAGTGATGATGGTATATCAGCTAGTGATTTTGACTTTGCTGTTTCCAATTTTGTTGATAATTTATATGGATATCCAGAAGGAAAAGATGTTTTGAGAGAAACCATTAAATTCATGTACACTGACTGGGCTGACCGTCATAACCCTGAAACCAGAAGGAAGACATTATTGGCTTTGTTTACAGACCATCAGTGGGTGGCACCAGCTGTAGCTACAGCAGATCTTCACTCAAATTTTGGTTCGCCTACATATTTCTATGCCTTTTACCATCATTGCCAAACAGATCAGGTTCCAGCTTGGGCTGATGCAGCTCATGGAGATGAGGTTCCCTACGTACTAGGAATCCCCATGATTGGACCTACAGAGTTATTTCCTTGCAATTTCTCCAAAAATGATGTGATGCTGAGTGCAGTTGTAATGACATACTGGACAAATTTTGCTAAAACTGGGTATGTACTTAAGGAATAAAGTTTCCTATAACTTAATAGAAATATCCTTTTAAGCATTGAAAAATAATGCACATTTTGTGTCCAAATGATTTAATAGATTGATACTAGAAATACATTAAGTTCCTTTTTTTCCCCAAAATGATATAGTATGGTATTTCAAAAATCATTGCTTTATTAGTTCTTACTTTCTGGAAGTTTATTAAGAAAGGTTTATACTTCTATTGCATTACTCAACAGTAAAATTTATTTCGGTATTTTAATTGCACAGGACTTATTGTTATTCAATAGTGACAAATATTATTTTATAGTGATTTCCAATTTACAGTGCTGTATGCCTTTTGATCCTCCCAACTCCCTTGTTAGGAGGACAGGTCAAGTACTGTTAATTCTATTTTGTGAGAATGGACCTGAGGCTACAAGAGCCGCATATAAATATTCATATGTCTAGTATGCAGCAGTACTAGGACTCAGATCCTCACCTGCCAATTCCAAACCCTGTCTTTTCCACTATTTCACACTGCCTCTGCTAATTTACCTGTGAGACAATACATAGGTATATGAATTTTAAAATCTTTGGGTAGAGAGCAGGCAATCTCTAAATGGACAGAGAGAACAAGAACATGAGGTTTACTTGCATTACATTATCTCGATCTGACAACCTACCTGCAATGCTATTTATATTTCTAAATTGACCCAAGTTGTAAAAACACAATCTAAAGCCTTGTTGAATTACCTCTTCAATTAGATGTTAAACTAGTATTACTTCTATTAAGAGAGTAAAAGAAGTTTGTTCTCATAATTGCTTTTTTCTTTCCTAGTGACCCAAATCAACCAGTCCCTCAAGATACAAAATTTATCCATACCAAACCCAACCGTTTTGAAGAAGTAGCATGGACCAGATATTCCCAGAAAGATCAACTTTATCTTCATATTGGATTAAAACCAAGAGTTAAAGAACATTACAGAGCCAATAAGGTAAACCTGTGGTTGGAGCTGGTACCTCATCTGCATAATCTCAATGACATTTCTCAGTATACCTCGACAACAACTAAAGTGCCATCAACTGACATCACTTTCAGACCTACGAGAAAAAATTCTGTACCTGTCACATCAGCCTTTCCCACTGCCAAGCAGGATGATCCCAAACAACAACCGAGTCCATTCTCAGTAGATCAAAGGGACTATTCAACAGAGCTGAGCGTCACTATAGCAGTTGGAGCATCACTGCTGTTTCTGAACATCTTGGCCTTTGCAGCCCTGTACTACAAAAAGGATAAGAGGAGACATGATGTTCATAGGAGATGCAGCCCTCAGCGTACCACAACCAACGATCTGACCCATGCACAAGAAGAGGAAATCATGTCCCTCCAAATGAAGCACACTGATTTGGATCATGAATGTGAGTCTATCCATCCACATGAGGTGGTTCTTCGGACCGCCTGTCCCCCAGATTACACACTAGCTATGAGGAGGTCACCTGATGATGTTCCCTTAATGACACCCAACACCATTACAATGATTCCCAACACTATACCAGGGATTCAACCCTTACACACATTCAATACTTTTACTGGAGGACAGAACAATACTCTGCCCCATCCCCATCCCCACCCCCATTCACATTCAACAACCAGGGTATAGCCAGATAAGAGAAACAAACTCTATTTTTTGATGGATTGCAGTAAAAGATTACTGAAGATTCCTTGGCTTTCAACCTACAAGACTCTTACTATTTAAATAAGGAGGAACATTATGTGAATATACATATCAAGAACTTTGGGGGTTTTGAAAAAAACGAATTGTACATATATACACAAATCAACTCTAAAAATGAATTTCAATTGCTTGAAGCAATTGTTCTGAATGATACTTTTCATTCACATTCAAGAATTAATTTTTGAAGATTTATGTTACATAATGGAATTAGGCATGTGGAACACCAAACAGGAAAGAACTTTGTCTGAAATATAAAAAATAAAAATGAAAAACCAACCATGAATATGCACAAGGGACACACCAATGGAATGTCAGATAATTTTCACCAGTTTTTATTTGGAGCTGTTTTATTGTGTAGACCATATTTACATATTTGGATAAGTACACAAAGCACCAATGCTGTTAATGGCCTTAGCAGAGGCTCATGCTGAAATTTGCCAGTAAAACAAAGAAGTTTAAAGACTGGCAGGTACAACATTATCACATAAGTGCTGTCAGTATAAAGTGGTGGGGATAAAGGAAACTGGATATTTTTAGCACGATGTGCATGATAATTTATATGCTTGGTGGCTGTGCTGCTGATTAAGCCGTAATTAAAATTCTTCTCATCCCATTGGATTTTTTAATAGAAGCTTCCTCCATCAATTGGCAGACCCTAAAGAAGATTTTAAGGGGCAAAAGTAATTACAATTAAATAATTCACAGTAGTTTTGATAATAGAAGGAATTAGTTATTAAAGATATTTGAAAAAAATCTATAGGTATAGTGGTGAATACTCGCTGATATGAATCCCAGAAAAAAATTTTTTTTCTGTGTTTTCTATGTTCTTTTCGTTCCCATCTAAATAATTTATAGAAAGATAACCCTAATTGGATGTGTTATGGAATCTATAATTTTCTGTGGTTTTTGTTACTCTGTATTTTATTCCTTTTGGTAAGGTGAAGTGTGTCCAAAGAGTTACTTGCAACAGTCTTTTATGATATGAGGATGCCCCCAAATTACCACTCTGGTTACAGTTCTCAGTTAATTGATTTACTCATGTTGCATGACAAAAATGTTTACTAATAATAATTCAATATAAAGTTATGTCCGTCCTCACATACTTACCTTTTTCACTGAGGTTCATTCACTGGAATTTACTCGCGCAATCTCAGTAGAGTACAATGTAGAATGTAGGGGAGTCAACACCTGGAGGATTTTAGTCTTACACGTATGTGTGATTTTAAATGAGTATTCTAAGACCTTGGAAAACTCTTCATCCCCCTGTTGTTTACCAGTAACAGTATATCACAGACCTTTCCAAATGTTTGTATATGTAATCAGATGTACATTTATATTAAAAAAAATGAGATGGACTTAAGAGCACATCCTGATAAATACTTTCTCTCTTACCTGTACTATATTTCTATTAGACTAAAGTTATGTGATTTTTTTTTACATTTTTTCAGATGACTAGCAATTTTGATAGTTTGTAAGATAATGCAAAGAACTTTCTCTGACAAACTAACTGCAGTAACAGAAACCTTTCTTTTCAGTTACTCTTTTTCAAGAATGAAAGCTTATTATACAAAAAAAAAATTGTATACTACTTGATGGAAACAACTTTGTACATCTTGGCCACATCACTGGTCATTGCGTGAAATAAAGATAATCTGGATAATGACTATTAGTCCAATGCTAAGAAACATGATCTTTGCTCATTAAAGAGCTAAAATGTTTATTGCTGTTTTGTCTTTTTTTGAAAAAAACAACAACAAAAAAAACACAACAGAAACATGACTGTCTCAGAGTCATTTTTCTAGACCAGTAGGATTTTTGAAGACCTAGAGGTAACTAACATAGAAAACACAGCACGTATTTATAGGCAAGTCTCATCTAAGATGAAACTGATGAAGCTTTAATATTATGAGTTTATAAGCCCAGGGACTTAGGAAAAATATCAGCTCTGTATTTTTAAATACCTCTTGTGCGAAAGTATTGTAGAAATAAAATGTGCCAATTGTTTTCAGTCAAAAACACAGGTTCCAATTCTGGTCAGTGAGGAAAAGGTCTATTGGAAATAAATGTGTGATATTTCATGGAATGAGAATAGTGACATCCATAATATAAAGATGATTGAACTATCATAAAGTAACGGATAGAGAGTTATCTTTCTAAGAGAATTTAAAAATGCTGAGCAAGACATTAAGCTGACACTAAAATATAAAATCTATTTCATGGAATTCCTTTGCCCATATTTCCCCCTCTCAATTATTAATTGTCAGTAAATGTAGATCCTGCTCCATAACTTCAAATAAAAATCTGTTAGAAGCAAAAAGTCTTCAAATCCAGAACAGTCTACGTGCAGTTTTTGCCCGATTTGGTTATACTTTTAAACTGTGAACTGCCAATGTAAACCAATAAAAAGAATTGTTTACCATCTGAAATATTGTTTAATCAAAAAAACTGTTTTTTATTATATCTATTAAACAAAAGATAAAAACAGAAATAGAAATGATAACAAAATAAGGTATGAATGGAATCTGTCATATGCATTACTTCACTTAACGAAACAAAACGTTCTATTTTAGTGATAGCCACATTTATATCTATCTATCCCTCTGTTGATCTAATCTTATCTGTCAATAAATATGCCTATCTATACCATAACTGACATCTATATTAATTTCAGGAAATGATTTAGAAAGACAAAGTGCAAAGCCTTATTCTTTTTTTCTAAATTAATGTAGTATCAACTTTGTGGAAGATAAAGCAGTTCTAGGTTTTATTACTGTTCCTAAGTCGTGATAAAGTCATTGTGAATGAGTGTTAGTCACTAGTTTTATAATTAAAGCAGCCAGTTTTCTGAATGTAAAATGTCCTACAATAAACAGAACATTAAGAACTGTTTTTAAAGCTGAAACATAATTTTTAAATGCAAGAAATATTTTGAATATTGTTATTAAATTTTAACCAAAATGTTTGAAATGTATTTATTTAGATAATTATTTTCTTTAGAAAAATGTGAGTCACAAAATTAAAATAATATTTTTGGCATTACTTATTCATTCAAATTTTCTTGCTTCACATTAAATTGTAAATATTCAAAGTTGCTTAAAATTTATACAAACATTAAGCCAAAACGGACTTAACTATTTTGCTGTCATGTAAAATCGTTGCCAAGTATCATCAACAGATTGATGTTGTTGTAGAATTATGGGCTCAGAAATACAGGTGACAGATTTCATAGTTTTAAATTTCTATTGAATATGTTGACTATGAACAAAATCCAGTTGAGTACCACAAATGTATCACGAGGTTCATCATTACCTCCATGGAAATTAGAAAGTCATTTGCTAATGTATTAAAAATATCTAATTTTAATTGGAAAGATTATTATAGCAGATCAAGGCAGAAATTCCCAGTGAAGTATACAGTATCTGATTCATTTCAAATTTAAAAGCTGACCATGATTCTTTAATTTAGATTTTTTTTCTGTACAAATGAAACAGCAACAAAATTTTATATATATATATATATATATATATATATATATATATATATATATATATATATATAAATTAACCATACGTAATACTAAATAGGAAAACAGAATGGCACTAATTTTCTCACACACAAAAATGCCAAAACTCAATTGCTATATCTATAACATGTCCTTCTCAGTTATTTCATCTGTTGGTATACTCATACAGACACACATATTAATATCATGAAAGAAGGTGGTAAATATGTTCCAGCTTTAAAGACACTACTACATAGAAATTACTGGGATTCTTTTCTTTGGTGAGTTTCACAGAAATATTTAACGGGACAAAATAATGAATGAAATTTTCAGGAAGCTGTCAAATTTCCTGATAGTGCTGTAATGCTTGTTTTCTCCTGTGTTATTAGTTCAGAGTCCTGGCCTTTTCTTTCATTTCTAATAACTAGTTGTTATAGGCCATCACTTTTTAATGTGAGTAAAAATTAGATAATTTGGTTATACTTGTGACAGCACGCTTGCAAATAAATTCAATTAATGGGCACTTCCATGCTGAGATTTTGTTATCATTCATTTAATTATCTTGTCACTTTTACTGTTAATGACAATTGTTTTGGCTTTTTCGTCAATAAACTAAGGGAGTTTCTTCAACAGTTGTACACCTCTCCTGCACTTGATATAATAACATAGTACTTCAAATTTCCATTGGAAGGCTCTAGAGAAATTTCCTACTGATGTGAAACATTTGGTAGCCAACTTTTTCATAAGCATTCTGATTGGATTTTATTCTAGCACTTTGCTGTATTCATATGCAGTCCCGAACTCAATTCCATTTGGTAAGTGTCACGGAGTATCCAGACTGGAATAACCATGTGCAGAGCATAAGTGCCTTTCTTCTGGGCCTTTTATTTATAAACCTTATCATCTTTTTTGTTTTTATTTTTTTAATTTGCAGAGCCTGATAATTCAAGTTAAAAGGTACATGTTATAAATTTCCAATAAGAAGATTTTATTTAGGAAGGTGTTTCCTTTCATTTAATTTGATTTTGTATGATATAAAAAAGGTCCAAATGACTTCTGGAAAAGAGTGAGACATTTTTGAAAAGCAACAATTATTTAGGCATATGGTTTAATGGTACTTAAAGGTGGAAACTTAAATCTCTAACAAACTTGAACTGTTCTCAAAAAACAAGGTAAGTTTAATTGAAAAGAAATCTGAAGTTATTAAGGACAAACATAAATTAGATATATAATTTTTTCTAGTTAGTCATTATTCTATTACATATATGTATATATATATATATATATATATATATATATATATATATATATATATATACATATCCTAAATACTATAAGAATTTAGAGGATATTTATGATGGTCCTTTCAGAATCATGTATTTATGAATGGCTTTGTAATCTTCCTACATATGTATGAATCTCATAGAATTTAGCCCTCTACGGAAATTCAAGCCAAAGTGCTAGCAGTTGTGTGTTGAAATGAATGATAACAATTAAAGCTTTAAAGAAAATTGTGAAGGTACAGTAACAAAAACTCAGCAGATAAAGTTAAAGAAAAGGGAGTATTGTTGAATGTTAGACCAGGGTTAATATCTATATTAGATGGTGTATTTAAAAAGATTTTAGTGTTTTTAATTCATCTTTCCAGCACTCATATCATTTAGCATATCAATTGGACATATGTCATGGTTTTGTTAAAAAAAAGCCACTGGGTTGTCATATTCAGTTTGTGTTTGGACATCCATGGCTTTCCTTAAAAACATGTTTATTATCACAAATAAATATTACTATGTTTCACATGTTGTGTTGACTATTTTTAAACTCACAAATAATTTCTTCTATGTTTGATATGCATCAAAACATTTCCAAAGTAAATGTTCCCTTGGAACTTCTTTGTATTGACCACACGTGTGCTGACAGTTCTGATTTAATGGAAACAATGATGTCTTATGGTTTCTTCATATCTTGGTGAATGCATGGAAAGAATTTAAAGAGTAAAGTTTCAGAACTTTGACAGTGGTTATAGTTTGTCAGAAAAGAAAGGGGAAAAGAAAGGAGAAAGAAAAATAGAAGGAGTAAGGAAATGAGGGTTAAAAAAAACAAAGAAAAACTGCTCAGTTTTAAATTAATGACTTTCTGCCTTCAGACAGTTGTTTTTTGTTTGTTTGTTTGTTTTCTCCCAATAGAGATGTATGTCAGTTGAGACAGAGACAGAGAGAGAGAGAGAGAGAGAGAGAGAGAGAGAGAAGAGATTAATTAATTAAACAAATCCCTTTAAACCTTATTCTATTGTCTTTAGAGAACAAAATTAAAAATGTTTAGGAAGAAACTGTAAATTTAATACTTGATCCAAGTCTTGGTCAAATGTGTCTCTGGAAACAAAGAAAAATAAAATCTAGAGGGATATATTTCTAGTCTTACACTATCTAATCAATAATGATCTTGGTAGAGAAGACTGAGTGAAGTATGGGCAACTCTTATCTGAATATAGCCCAAGATAAGAATACAGCAAAAAATAGGACATGAAAGTATTTTCCCATACATGGCCTAAAGATCAATATTTCCAAATTGCCAGAAAAAATAATTGACATTGCTTTGCAGGTCTCTATGTCCATTTGTACCAAATAGTTCAAAAACACGTTCCAAGAGTACCACTTTCCACAAAAGTATTTTGGTGTTTTATAGGATTTAATGTTGTTTTATATGAATACTTTTTTTTTTCACTACGTTTTTACATTTCCTTACAGGTTACAGAATGTTATTTCTGGGTTTAAAAAAAAAAGAAATTGCAAATATATTTTGTAAATGTTCATATGAAATCAGTATTTTCCAATGGAGTGCTATAATTTAAAGGACTTCCTACTACTCCAGATCTGGAGAGTTGACTTGAATATCCGCTTAAAACATTTTTATCTCTCTCTTGAAAATAATTTCACTCTCAGAGCTGACTTCCTCTGAACTGCAGGAGACCTTTCCACCAGTTACTACAGCTTCTATTTTCATGCTCTCTCCCATTATTATTTATGCCTTCTTCTCCAAGGGTGTGAAATTTGTGGGAAAAGTCTTAAGGTGATGTAAATACGTAGGGCTCCAATGCAAATTAGAGGCCAGTGAACATTAATCAAACAATGACAGAAATTAGTCATTTATTCACTCAACAAATGGTGCCAACCATTGCCGGACAATGTGTCAACTATCAGACACATGGACCAACTCTGTGACTTACGTATTAACATACAATTATCGCCAAGCAAGAAATAAGTTTAAAAACAAACTACTCAGATCAACTTCTTTGCTACCCACTGTACCAAATCATTACAAAATGCCCATTTGAACTATTTTATATGTCTCAAAATGATACATATAAAACATTATTTGTTGAGTTCACAACAGTATTTGTTGAATTCTATTGAACAAGTCTCAATAAAGGCAGGTGTGTAACAAACCTTACCAATAATAAATATGGCTGTATCTGAAGCTACACTATACTATGCCAAAATAAATCATAGAATATGAAATATCCAGCTTAAAGTTCATCCAATCCAGCCACTTAATTTACTCTTTAATCCTCTATTCAAATATGTGATTATGAACCCTAACTTTGCACAACACCATGGGTCTGGAATTCCAAAGCAGGTCGCTATATTTGAGGCCATTTGGAATTTCTCCCTTATACTGATCTACTGTTTTATTTTTTTTTTCTTCTAAGTGTCTAATGTCACCATCACTTGACTTCCTTTTAAATATTTGAAGGCAACTATTATATC
This sequence comes from Rhinolophus sinicus, assembly GCF_036562045.2. Taxonomy (NCBI): domain Eukaryota; kingdom Metazoa; phylum Chordata; class Mammalia; order Chiroptera; family Rhinolophidae; genus Rhinolophus; species Rhinolophus sinicus. The sequence continues at coordinate 40,277,064 of NC_133751.1, forward strand.
TTCCACAAGTCATTTTCTTCTGAAAGCAAAATTTCCCATTTTCATTATAACACAGTTTAGTCTTTATACCATTATGACATTGTTTTTTTTTAATATTTTCCCAAGCCTAAGTTTCTCAGAACCTGTGATGTCTAAGGTTGGATATAATAAATGCTTCAAGTATAGGTCTTTACCTAATAGAGACTACTATCAACTGCCTAATTGTTGAGTATATACTTTTAATATCACTTATGGTAGTATTCATTAGTGGCTACAGCACACTGGTAATTCAGATTGAGACTTACTCCCTATTAAAACTCCTAAAATTTCTACATGTGTGATGTTAAGCAAGTTCTGACTTTATCCTGTCCTAATCATTTGAGTTTTACTTCATCTTCAGGATATTGAATACTATTAAATTCTACGTCATTAGATTCAGTACATTGTTCTAGCTTATGAATATTTTTCTGTCCATTCCAGAGTCATGAAATCCAATAAAGTGGTAAACATACCTTCTATTTTCACTCAGGAATTTACAAAAATATTGTTCAAAATCTGGTTGAAACAAAGCTGTAAAGGAATACTAATATAGACAGTATGTACAGTACTGAGAAAAGCAAGAGCTGGCATTTTCTGAGCACTTACTATACTCTAGGTTCTATACCACATCCATTAACCACCCTCAAAATACTTATCAGTGCTTTTGTATATTCTTATTAATTCATTCTTTAAAAAATACTTATTAAGGACTTATTTTATGTAAGTTACAGAGCTACTGATGATGGAAAAGTTAATAAAAGGTAGCTTTTGTTCTCCAATTACTTGCAACCAACTCAACCAACTGATTAACTCCTCATCTTGTCTAGACACATAACACAAGACCATTATCAGATATATTTGAAGAACCTATTTCCTTCACTTTAAAATAATTGACAGCATAGTCATCCTTAGTAAGAAAATTGGGATAAACTTGTTGTAACGATGTTGCTAACCTTTTTTTTGATATCAGAGGGATTACTCATAATGAATTTGTACCAACTGGACGAACAGTTAACCAAGTTTACTCTCTGGAAGTGCTGAAAAGGCTGCATGAAAAAGTTGGATGACTTGAACTTTTCAGCAATAATTCATGGCTCTTGCATCATGACAATGCACAAGCTCACACAGCACTGTCTGTGAGGGAGTTTTTTGCCAGTAAACAAATAACAGTATTGGAACACCCTCCCTACTCACCTGATCTGGCCCCCAATGACTTCCTTCTTTACTCAAAGTTAAAGGAAACATTGAAAGGAAGACATTTTGATGACATTCAGGACATCAAGGGTAATACGACAACAGCTCTGATGGCCATTCCAGAAAAAGAGTTCCAAAATTGCTTTGAAGGGTGAACTAGGCCCTGGTTGTTGGTGCATAGCTTCCCAAGGGGAGTACTTCAAAAGTGACCATACTGATATTTGGCCATGAGGTACGTAGCACCTTTTCTAGGATGAGTTCACAAACTTAATTGTCATACCTTGTATGTAAGATGCTCAAGGAAAGAGAATGGGAGCCATTGATTTTTATATTCAGCCATAAACTAATTTTACTTAAAATACAAGTATGAAGGTCATAGACAACTGTTATTGACATTGAAGAGCTCAGGGAATATTGCTCCCATGAAAACTTCCTGAGAAAATTACTAGAAAATGACCTTCAGACAAGCAGAAACGTGATATTGATGTAAGGACTAATGATGGGCACTAAATACATATTTATTCAAAGAACGTTGACTAAATGAGTGTTATACGGTGGAGAGTACAGTACACAATGGCCGTATGCTTTGACAATGCTTTGACAATGTCGATATAGTACAAGTATAAAACTGTGAGAATAGGAAAATCATATGGAAAAAAATTAATTACTTTCAGTAATCATATTTGTGTTGGCAGTAGTGCTATTGTTACACTGAGACTGATATCTGTGCAATGAGGGATACAGTGAATGAGTTTGTGATATACTAATTTTATCATCTCCCTTGTCTTTGAAAACCAGCAGTTTTCATGGGGAAAAAAAGATATTCTGATGCAAGATAGAAGGGTAAGTAAAAACCCTGTGGTTTGGATTTTAATGTGTAAATATAAAGATAACACTAAAAAAGTTATGCAAACAATGACCAAGCCAGCAGCAAAGCATCTTCAGGGCCCCAGATTGTAGTCTTAGAATAGCATTCTCTACTTTAAAATGCATGAGAGAGAGAGAGAGAGAGAGAGAGAGAGAGAGAGAGAGAGAGAGAGGGAGGGAGGGAGGGAGGGAGGGAGAGAGATTTGCTTTTGAATATTTTTAAGCTCTTTGGTTATTGGATATTTTTTTCCTTTGGCCAAGAAAGAAAGATAGAAAAAAATGAATTATTGACTTAAACTGACACATAATCTATTCTTGTGAGTTTTCAAAAGGGAAAGTCCTAAAGTTCTAAAGAGGATCAACATATGATCTAAAAACCTGACATATTTATACTTGATATACATTCCTCCTTTCTTTTCATGCCTTCTACAAATTTTGTTGAGTCTCAATCTTCTTAAGCTTTCTCTGCCTCTATTTTCTTTTTCCTCCAAATCATTGTATACATTACTACTAAATCCATGCTCATAAAATACATCTTTGATCAAATCCCTTTCAAGCTCCTTGAACCACTTTACCAACTACAGCAGGAGTTGACAAACTGTGGTGTGAAGACCTAATGTAACCTACTGTTTGTTCTCTTAAATGAAACATAATACAGACATGTTTATTCACTTGTGCATTGCCTATGGTTGCTTTTCTGCTACAGCAGCAGACTTAAGTAGTTGCCACAGACACCATATGCCCCACAAAACATAAAACGGTCACTATCTTGCCCTTTATAGGAAAAAAAAAGTTAGCTGACCTCTGGACAATGGGTTAAAATAAAAAATTCTACAGCCTGTTATTTATGTCCTTTCACAAATGTAGTCAGCAGGTGATCAATAAAATCATAATCTAGGTAAAAAATTTATGCTGGAACTATGTCTTGCACTATTAATTTTTAGCACAGTCTCTTAGCTCCAACTGTCTGCTGTCCTATTGGGAGACAGTGTGCAGTGAATTGTCAGGGTACATACATAGATTGGGTTCAAGGTCAAACTTTGTCATTTGCTAGCTGTGTGACTAACTTTTCTGAACCCTGGTTTCCTCATTTATAAAATGACTTCATGGGAGTCTAAAAATGAAATGAAGTAACACATTTAAAGTACCTAGTACAAAGCCTGAAATATAATAGTTCATGCCCGCGAAAGGCTGTTGCATAGTATCTTGAGTAGTCCAAGAGTTAGGATTGCCTGAAAGACATAGTGTATTAGTCACCTGAAGCTACCATAACAGACTGGGTGGCTTCAATAACAGAAATTTATTTTCTCACAGTTCTAGAGGTTGAAAAGTGTAAGCTCAAGGTCTTGGCCAATTTGGTTTCTGGTGAAAGTTTTCCTCCTGGCTTCAGATAGCCAGTTTCTCTCTGTGTCCTCACAGAGTGGAGAGAGAGCAAACTCTCTGGTGTCTCTTCTTATAAGGACACTTATTCTATGGGGTTAAGAACCCACCTGTAGGACCTCTTTAGTCTTAATTTCCTCCTTATAGTCCCTATTTCCAAATATAGTCACACTGGGGTTACAATTTCAATGTATGAACTTTGGGGGGACACAAGTCAGTCCCCCTAAAGTAGCCCATGGTATACAGAGTGTGGTGGTTGAGTTTAGATTAGCAGACATTTGGTCCTATGCAAAATATCCAGAGACATTTGTTCCATACCCAAAGGTCCTTGATATTTGTTATTGTCCAATATGTCTACAGAGACATTTGGTCCATGTCGACCCATCTATCTAACCCCATATGCCATTACCAGCTAGGTTAGTGAGTCAAGAAACATTATTACTGACAATCACAACACAATTACTGGACCAATAAAACATGATTGCATTGTTAATGTATTAATCCTCTAAACTCAAAGTATAAATAAATGTTATGACCATCTGATCCCAGGGGCATTTCTAACCATGGACACTTTGGACAAGACCAAATATCAAGGACCTTTTGGCATGGATATTTGGGACAGGACAAAGTGTCCTGCCAGTTTGTACTTAGTGGATTGGCTATTGTATCTCTCACAGAATGTGTTACATATTTAAGTGAGGTGGACATTTGGTTTCCAAACTTTAGAACCCTGTCATCTTGTTGTCATAGTATGAAATTTATATATAATGTTAAGTTGCAAAAGCATATTACAGAACTAGGTATATAGTATGATTACATTGTTTATTGCTAGGTGGTGAAATAATGGGCAATTGAATTTTTTTTCTTTCCTGCATTTTATATAATGAATATAAATTGAATGTATAAAATTAATACATGAATAGGAACATCATAAAACAAACTTAAAATACATACATACAGGGGTGGCTGGTTAGCTCAGTTGGTTGGAGCACAATGCTCATAATACCAGGGTTGCCAGTTCAATCCCCACATGGGCCAGTGTGAACTGTACCTTCCACAACTACAGTGAAAGCAACTACTTGACTTGGAGCTGATGGGTCCTGAAAAAACACACTTAAAATAACTAAAAATTAAAAAAATATACATACATACAAAACCTTACACATTTTGACAGTGTCATAACTTTTTAGTTAGTTTTTATTTAGGTGAAATTCCCATAACATAAATATTTAAAAGTGTACAATTCAGTGACACTTAGTCCATTCAAATGTACAACTATCATTTCTAGCCAGTTCCTGTCCATAACTTTTTAAAACAACTTTACTGAGATATACATTACATATCATAAAATTCCTCCATTTATCATGTGCAAGTCAAAGAGTTTTGTATATTTACAGAGTTATACAACCATAACCACATTTAATTTTAGAATGTTTCCATTATCCTAATATGATTCCTTGTGTCCATTTAGATGTTTTCATCCATGTTGTAGCAGTTCATGACTTTTGTGCTGAATAATATTTCATTGTATGGATGTACCACTTTTTATTTACCCATTCACTCCTGGACACGAGTTGTTTGTACATTTTGCCTACTATGAATAATTCTGCTATGTAAGTTCACATGCAAGTCTCTGTGTGGACTTATTTCATTTCCCTTGGGCAGGATCTTAAAAGTGAAATTATTGGGTTGTATACTAACCGTAGTTTAACTTTTTATGAAACTGCCACATTGTTTTCTTCATAACTTAGTTTTTGATCTCTACAAACATGGGATAAGAACAACTACATCATTGGCTTCCATAAATTGTGTAGCCTGGAGTCAGTTTCTTATGGCTTTTACATCTGTTTCCTCATCAACAAAATAGCGATCCACATGGAACTTACATCATGGAATTGTTGTAAGAATTGAAGGTGTAATATACACAACACTTAAAACTATGCTTCATATGTGTGAGTGTTAAGTAAGTGTTAGCTTTTGTTAATGGAGTATGTGCAGATGACAGAGATTCCAAGTCAAATTGCTAACATGGGCATAATATAAAGCCATAATAAAAACATAATATAAAGATATCATAAAAATAATATAAACTTATTATTTACTGTTTATAGCTTAAACAGTAAAATAATACTTGCAGGCTTTTCCTAGATTTTTAGGAAAAGTTAAATCTTTTCATTTTAAGGTTCATTCCTTATTTGATCTTTATTTAATTGTTCCCAAAGTATTCACTTGGTTTTTATGTAAACTGATCTATATTGAGACATCAACTCTCATTCATTTTGCACATATATGTTATATTTATGCTTTACTATTTTATACAATTGTATGTCTCAAGGGTTTGGAGCCAAGTAGCTTACTGGACGTAAGTGGTCATGTGCTGAGACTATTAGTAAGTTTTACAAAGTGAATGAATATTTCTAGTAAATATGGTAGCTGATTGAGTAGAATGTGGTAAAAATGTTTAACTTTCTAGGGCAGTGTCTGAGGCATTTCTGCTGGTTGCAAAGTTAAAGAAGGGAAAATTGCAACACATGCTTAGTACCACATTCTGCAAAATATGAAGCGGAACTTGGCATACTTATTATGTAAAATAAAATAAATTAACATCTGTGGGTAACTTTTTAAAACATGGGATAATATAATGTTAAGATTAAAAGTTGAATATAAATAAGTCTTCAGAAGGAAACTGTGGATCTAAGTAGTAGAATTGTAGGTTAATATTTTCCCTGTATAGTTGTACTTTACTTACCAAAATTTACAGTACAGACTACTTTCATAAATAGGGAAAAAGTAAATAGAACTTCTGGTTTCAGTTCCAACATGTAAAGAGCTTGGAAGTCTGCACTCTTATCTTTACAACAAGAAAAAGCTAAACACATGGAAAATCAAGAACTTTTCTTGAAGCCATCAGAAAACTGAGGTCACAGGATAAATTGCCATCTAAAAATCTGTAAAGACAGGTAAATTCAGAGAATCACAGTCCAGGTCAGCTTACCTGAAGTGGAAGCAACTGGATCCATAAACTAGTAGGAACACTTAAATTGTAATTTTAATGAATTGTTGGAGGTTGAGTGTAGACACGTAAAACCTGTGCATGAATAATGATAGCAGCATTAGTCATAATAAGCAAAAAAAAACACACAAAAAAACACAAGATGTCCTTCAATAGATGAATGAGTAAAACATGGGTGGTGGGTGCATCCATATAATGGAATACTATTCAGCAATAAATAAAAGCGAAGAACTATCAAACCACAAACAAGACATGGATGAACTTGACCTACATATTACTAAGTTACAGTAGCCCATCTGAAAAGGCTTCATACTGTAGGAGTTCAATTATATGACATTTTAGAAAAGACAAAACTACCTTATAGTGACAGTAAAATATCAGCAGTTGCCAGGGGTTTGGTGGTGGAGGGAAATAGGTGAATCACAGAAGATACATTTAGGGTGGTGAAACTATTAGGTATGAGACTATAATGGGCGACACATGACCCTATGAATTTGTAAAATCCATAGAACTTTACAGCACAAAAAGTGAGACTTCATGTACATGAATACAATTTTTTAAAATTTAGAGGGTTAATATTTCCCAGGAAGGATTGCACACTGTGACAAATGAATGAAATAACTTCACTGAATGGGGTGGGAAGGAAAGGTGCTGACCTAAGTATTTTTGGAAATGAGTGGTATCTACAAAACTAACAGCAAAAAGACTATACATAAGCACTGTAGGTACTCCAGTAGATACATTTTTCCCATGAGGGAATGAGTTAATAATTCTGAAACTTTCATGTATACTGGAACTGAAGAATTAAGTAAGTGAATGGTGGATAGTAGGAGCCAGATGGCTCACTGTTGGTGTAGGAATGTATGGATAAGCATGTGAAGGACTCTAGAATGATGCATGTGGCAGTGAATTAGAGATATCAATATAAAATCTCATTTAGCTAATTGAGATACAGATGGTTACATATAGAAATATTCATAGCTGTATGTACACACACACACACACACACACACACACACACACACACGTATGGCAATTAAGTCCGCAATCTCATTCTAGAAAAGTGCTACATATCTCATTGCTGAATATCACTACGGTCACCTGTGAAGTACTCCCCTTGGGAAGCTATGCACCAATGCCATCACCTAGTCCACTCTTCAAAGCAACTTAGGAATTCTTTTTCTGGATTGGCCATCAGAGCTGTCCTCGTATTACACTTGATTTCCTGAATGTCATCAAAATGTCTTTCTTTCAATAGTTCCTTTATCTTCAAGTAAAGAAAGAAGTCATTGGGGGCCAGATCAGGTGAGTAGGGAGGGTGTCCCAATACAGTTTTTTGTTTACTTGCTAAAAACTCTCTCACAGACAGTGCCGTGTGAGCTGGTGCATTGTTGCGATGCAAGAGCCATGAATTGTTGGCGAAAAGTTCAGGTTGTTTTTGTCTAACTTTTTCACGCAGCCTTTTCAGCACTTCCAAATAGTAAACTTGGTTAACTGTTTGTCCAGTTGGTGCAAATTCATAATGAGTAATCCCTCTGATACCAAGAAAGGTTATCAACATCGTTGCAACAAGTTTGCTAGCTTTATTGTTGGAATGCGTATAAATGGGTTAGTGTACAGACATATATTTCCTTGTTCTGTTAGCTGAGAGGCCCTGGAATCAATGATATACTTAGCACCCAGATCTTGGTTTCTAATACCATTTTCCAGTAAAATGAACCAAGGCTGCTCAGAAAAATGGCTGATTCTAGAACTTGAAGCAGGAGCTATACAAGATGATCCTGGAGAATCTACTAGTGCCAGAAAGTAAGGAAGTGTTTAAAAAGAAAAAAAAAAAAATTACAATAATGTGAGTATGTCAGTGGGACACAGGAGCCAACTGTGACCAACGGTGACCAAAACTGGGGAAATTTGCACACTAGAATAAGTAAAGTGGTATGGATTATATTTCAAAGTATAAAATAAGTATCCATAAAACTATACTATTATAAACTTTTAAAAGTAAATAGATGAAGAATTTGGGAGTGAAAGGCGAGCTACTATAAAATCCATGGTAAAGATAATAAAAAGGTTGCGTGTTTTCTCATGCTACTGAAGATGGGCTGCAAATTTCTCCTGAGTATCCTAGCAGTAAAAGCAAATGATATAACAAGTTATAAGACTCCTAATATATGTTAGCACATAAAAATCAAATCATTTGTTCAGGAGAATGCTAGCTTCTCTTGAAAATGAGATTCAAGAAATAGTTCTTTCTTGGGTTTTCCAAGCATTTTCACAATAAACACAAAAAGTTATAATAACTTCTTTCACTATAAAAAAATTAATAGGAAATTTATTTACTTAATTCCTTATGGCACAATTTCAAGATAATGTTTATAGATGCTATAATCTGTATTTGTAGAAAAATCTAAAATCATCCTTGCTTCTAAACCAGAAGGATTTGATGTATTTGAATTCTTGAAATCATAGGTGGCAGAAACTGACAAAAATTAAAATATTTAAACATGACTTCAAATTTTATTAACTTTGATAATGCTGAGTTTTTCTTGATAATTAAAAAGTGTACTTGTTAAAAATACATATTTCCAATTTTAATCCCGAGTTTTATATACATGTATTTTAGGAATAAGACCCCAGCTATTGACATTAATTCTTCCTTTTGATATGATTGCATTATAATCATAAACCTTAGCTTATCTCCAGTTACTCACACAGCTTCATGTACAAGCCAAAATGGTTCCAGATTTTTTTATAACAGGTCGTTTTATGGATTGAAAGGCAAGAGGCAAGCGTATTCATCTACTCTGAACTTTCTAACTAAGATTGGGCTTGACTTTCGAATCTACTGGAGTTATAGAAGAAAGCTGTGAGATGGCACTGGAAGTGATCAGTGGTGTCCTGCTCACTTCCACAGGAAGACCTAGGAGCACTGGTGGGGTGGCTTACACAGCCTTAGGTTTAAATAGAGAACCAGTCTATATTCACCCCCATTGAGCATTGAAACTGGGAGGGCTACTCTGTTCCAAATGGGGAAGAAACACTAGAGACTCCGTGCTCCAGGCTGTGTGCATTCTTATCATTTAACTCATCATGCGGCATCTCACAGAAGCTGACCGTGAATTGTTTTAGAATGAGACTACAAAGACAGATGCTTGTGATGGTACTCTGTGTAACTATTAGGTTGGTGCAAAAGTAATTGCCGTTTCAAAGGTTAAAAATAATAGCAAAAAACCGGCAATTACTTTTGCACCAACCTAGTATTTCCGTCAGATGTCACATTTAAGTTTCATTATGTTTTAACAGTCATTCCAGTTCTGTTTCTGTAAACAGAGCTGCTGCTTAACTTGTAACACTTTTATTACTGGTAACATTTTATCCAAAATAGGAGGTTGTATCTAAGGAAGTGATTGGCAAGTTGACTGAAGCTCCTTTTCCATGTGTTAAAAGATCAAGACTTACATACCCTTCACTGTGTAATTTAGTAACCTGTGATTTTAACAATTGTCTTAGATCCAATTATTTTGTCAGGTACCAAATAAACTCCAGTAAAACTGAACATTACCCTCAAAATGTTTGTTGGTAGTGTATTATTTAATTTAAGATAGCTTTGGCGATTCTCCTTTCAAAGCTTCAGCAGATACTTTAACTGAGAAATGAATTTTTCAGAGTATATCCTTCCTCCCTCCATCAAACCTCTGTTGTGGTGTTTTATTCCCAGGGGTAATTTATTTCTTCTAATGTAATTGTGCTTTTTAAAGTGCATTATAATTTAGGGACAGTCTTTTCTTACTTATTACCTAAGAATATGAAGAGAAGAAGATAAAAATACCAGCTTAATCAGCAGAGAACTTAGGTAAAGCAGAACTTATTTAAAGCAGGCCCTTTTAAAATGCTTATTGATGAGCAATAGTAAACATTATGATATACTGATACACTAGAATGATAAAAGGCATTTACACTGCTATCACTTAGGTAGAGACTAGGTGAAATAGAACTTCAAATATAGAAGTGGTCATTAACTAACTAGAGTGGAAAGAAAACACTAGTTGCATAACTTTGAAAAGTTAATTGGGGAAAAAAGTTTCTACTGAGGGGACTCACTTTTACTTAAATTGTTATCGGATTCCAGATTTCATTCTGTCTGGCCACTTTTAGCATGTTTGCCTCATTTACCCTATTTCTTACATCATTTCTTCTTTGCTAGCTATTTCTATAAAAACTCTTAAATCTAAGTTCAAAAAACAAATTCCTTTGAATTTTTCTTCTTCTGTCTATTGCACTATAACTTTTTTCATTCACCTGTAAACTTGGTGAAACTTAGTTATCTACCGTTCATGTTTCAAATCTTTGCAAACTGTCATTTGCAACTGTTTTTCTGTTTTTGTTTTTATTTTTAACTTTTATTTATTTTAAGTGTGTTTTTCCAGGTTCCATCCACTCCAAGTCAAGTCATTTCAATCTAGTTGTGCAGGGTGCAGCTCACAGTGGCCCATGTGGGGATTGAACCAGCAACCTTGTTGTTAAGAGCACAGTGCGCTAACCAACTAAGCCATCCGGCCGCCCTGCAACTGTTTTTGATTTGTTATTATCTTCATATTGTCAGATCTCTTTAAATTATCTTTTGACATGAACTCTGTTCCCTGTATGCACCCTGCTACCACTCCCCAACTGAAATAGCTCCTCTTTTTTTGGCTTCCTGGATAACATTGTTTTTTTCCTTACTAAACTTTTTCCCCCTGTGAATACTTTTTGATCTTTTTCTTTGATGTCTTCTCTATGTCTGACCTAAAGTATTGGTTTGCTCTTCCCAGCCTTCTTCTCAATCTGTGGTCAACCTGAGTGATCTCATCTGTAACCAGGGCTGCAGCTCCCATTAGTGTGCTGATGAATCCCAGATCTAAATGGATCAGACAAAGGAAAGTTGGACTACCTAAGAAGAAACAGTGAACATTCTGGGTAGTAAAAGTGGAACGATAATTTTAGAAAGGTTATGAAAGAACACTCAATACATTTGATTACAAAGTAGATTTATAGGCTCTAGCTATTAAAGAAAAAAGAAAATAAAAACAAGACACTGAATTCAGAGGATGTAGAATATAATGGAATTACTTACGATCAAAGGGTCATCATATTTTTTTAGAGCTCAAAAATGTCCCCTTTTCTTCACTGGATGGAGCAGGAAACTCTCGGCCTATAGCTTCTAGGTGACTTGTACTAAATAATAGAAATGTCATATTATGGAATGTTCATGCTATGATTATAAGGTATGGAGCTTTTGAGGTAGGGAGAAGAACTAGAAAACAATAATAAACATCATGATTTCTGAATCAGCCATAAAGTATTGTCTTACCACACCTCAAAGTGACAAAATGAAATGACGAGGCAGGTGACTTGACATATTAAGGCAAAATTGTCCAGGACTTTATTGCTGACTCATGCAGAGGTAGAAGCTGCCATATTGAAAGCAAAGCCTGAAAAAATTGCCTGAGTCAGAGTGTGTTTTGTGGGGTAGCAGTAGCATGTGGGACATACGGAGTAGCGTAAGGGGGTAGCCAGGGTTCCATGAGGGGACCATACAGAGTATAGCGTAACTTTTCATAGTTTAGCAATGAAGGAAAAGGAGAACTTCGTTGATTAAGTAAAGTTACAACACGCATTTGCTAACAGACTTTGTATTAAAATTCAAATTTCTGTCTTATGGGCCATCATACCAGACAGCCTCAAAAAAAATGAGGAAGGATTAGAGAAATTTAAGGACATTCTATTTGAAAACCACTTTCACAATGTTTTGCCCCAACCAAGTAAACATCAACATTTCTTAGACAAAGCACCTCGATTCCCAGGGAAGAACAGGAAGTTATGAAGGGTGGCTGACATGTTTCATTGCTCCTTCTACTCTTCTGCTCCCTGGAGCCTGCCTGTTCAGCATAGTTGGCAGCAGGGACAATTCACCACTTTCAAACTCCTCTAAATTTAGAGCCGAGATGCTCAGAAAATCATTCATCACACGTAAGTGAGTAGCCTGATTCTTATTTCCAAAACACTGAAAATCTTGGAAAAGGAAGGGAACACAAACTTTCTTTGAAGAGCGTAGTGTCTTTGTGGTGTGGTCCTCACCAGTTTAAGAGGCTATTTGGCTTCTGTTTTAGTATATAACCCATAACTCATTCCCATTTGACAAATCAAGTAGACTTTTTTCCAGTGGGATTATTCTATTACAGACTTTTCTTTCTCAGTTATGTAGCCTGCTTATTAGCAATTCACAAACATTTACAAGTGTTGCAAATGATCCAATTTAATTAAAAATACAATATAGATATGAGAGGTACATGTTGAATGAGATTTTGCAATAACGGAAGTCAGTCTTCGAGTGAGGAAGTCCCACTATGTTTGCAGCTCATGCATAAATTGACCACTATCCCTGTGGCTCCATGCTCCCATCCCAAGAAATTACTGGAGCTCCCAGGGATAGGCCGTGTTGATTGGGTTTGGGTGGTTGTTGTTCTTTGTTTCATTTTGTTATGCTCCCTAAAATTCATCTAATTAGAATATTTGAGTTAAAAAATATGCTGATAAAATTGTCACATTTCTGGAAATGGTAGATGTCTTTTAGGCATTTATATGTTAGTATGGATTCATTTAATCAGGTTATTTTCCTCCTAAACTCAATGCGCCGTTGGCAATATGGGTTTTGTTTGGAGAAAGGAAAGTAAATTATTTGGAGACAGACAACAGTTGGGTTGTTGTGGACCGGGCCTGGTGGGCAACCCTGTAGAACAGAAAGGATATACTGAAGATAAATTTGATGAATTAAAAAAAAGAGATTGTTTTTAAAAAGTGTCCTCTATTTTCTGTGTGGGTGTGTGCGCACGCACACACACACACTCTCATACACAGAGGCTATCCTGAAGATCATTGTTTCACCTAGATATAGAGCACAGGGAATACCAATAGCACCATAAAGATTAGCTATTTTGTGGCTTAGACAGCTTTTATGGACTGGCCTAAAACATCTTTGTGAATTTCAAATTACAGACAAAAATGATGAACCTTTGAAATGTAATTGGATCATAAATTTTGGAACCTCTAGACAGCAATAAATAAAAGGAGAGTCTCTTGGATAATATTTTATATAATAAAATTATTTTCAGGGTTTAACACCCCCAAAAGGGTTTTTCTCTCTTCAACAACTGGAAAGTTTCCTTTAATCAGATAAGAATTCAGTAACTCTTTTGTTTTGATCTTTATTCAGATTTTAGGGCTAATCATATTAACAAACCTGACTAGCTTGCTGGCTTATATACCACTCATTCCTTTTCATTATTTTATATTCAATTTCTAATTAAGCAACATAATTATTAGTTGGCTTAATTCTTTTTTTTTAATATATCTAAGAGGAAGGAGAAACAGAATGCTATTACAAATAATGTGCTACATGTTTCACATATATTATCTCAGGTATTCTTCCCAACAGTCTATGACATACGAGGTTTGACAATTAAGTTCGCGAACTTGTTGAAACGCTGTTGCTAAACTTTTTTTGATATCAGAGGAATTATTCATTATGAATTTGTACCAAATGGACAAACAGTTAACCAAGTTTACTATTTGGAAGTGCTGAAAAGGCTGCGTGAAAAAGACAAAAAACGACCTGAACTTTACGCCAACAATTCATGCCTTTTGCATCACAACAACGCACCAGCTCACACGGCACTGTCTGTGAGGGAGTTTTTAGCCAGTAAACAAATAACTGTATTGGAACACCCTCCCTACTCAACTGATCTGGCCTCCAATAACTTCTTTCTTTACCCGAAGATAAAGGAAATATTGAAAGGAAGACATTTTGATGACATTCAGGGCATCAAGGGTAATATGACGACAGCTCTGATGGCTATTCCAGAAAAAGAGTTCCAAAATTGCTTTGAGGGGTGGACTAGGCACTGTCATCGGTGCATAGCTGCCCGAGGGGAGTACTTCGTAGGTGACCGTAGTGATATTCAACAGTAAGGTATGCAGCACTTTTTCTAGGATGAGTTCGAGAACTTAATGGTCCAACCTTTAGGCCTTATTATCCCATTTTCATAAATGAAGCTGAGTTCAAACAGACCACTGAAGTGTCAGTGCCAATATTCAGGCTTCTCTGTATATAACCACTTTATTGAATGAGCAATATTCTCATTGGTAATAATCATGGCAGAACACAAGTTTTTGCTTTCTTCCATGTTTGCTTTCCAAAAAGATCCTTTGTATCTCCCAGTCACTCGATCAGGAGAATGCATAATTTTCGAGTCACTTTCAGTTTAAGAATACTTCTGATTTTCAGGTATTAGCAAGTCTAATCCTTCTTAAAACCAATCTTCAGACATTCATCTAATTCACGGTTGTTGTTGTTGTTTTTTTTCTCTGCCTCCGCTAAGCCCTGAGCTGGGCATCAGAGGTAGGAAGTGATACAGCTGCTCCAGTCTCCTTAGTCCTTTTCTCCACTTACTCTGCAGTTGGCTGCTCAGAGTCAGGGTGGGGGAAGGAGGCCCTGGGGAGGGATGGGGGTAGGAGGAAAAAGCAACATGTCTTTTGCATTAAGCTGTTAGTAATTCATCTCTCTGTATCTTCTTTGATGGCAAACTTCCAAATACTGGATGACACAAGGGATTCACTTTCTGGCTGACTTCTTAAAACTTCACTTCCTCCATAGGGAGGCGAATTTCCTGTTTCTTCCTGTGAGATGCCCTTTTGGCCAGCGCCATCAATATGTTTTAAGCCCTACCTTCCGTGGGATCCATTTGAGGAAGCTCAAACCTCCTTGCTTCACAGAACAACGTTAAGTGCAGTCTGCTCCCTACTGCTGCCATCTCTGCTTGCCTTGTCATTCAAATCGGTTTAATCATCCGCCCACATTTAGCAGTCTCTCAGGTTTGTATAGGCCCATGCTGGAATATGCCAGGTTCTCCTGATAGCCAGCTGCTGAGTGAGATTCCCAGTGTTCCCTTTTAGAAACCCCTACTATGTATGCCAATTATCTTATTCCTTCTCACTTATCTTGAGGTCAGGGGATAGTGGGGTGGTTGCATACTTCAACAAGGCTGATAACTCTTTACCTTGATTAAACTCTGATGGACTTGTTTTCTTGTATGCAGCTAGGAAATTGGTGTCAGTTGCTGCACTGATTTTGCTGCCTTAAATTAGTCCCTATGGATAGATGTGTCTAACACCTTTCTTTAGAATGTAGTGAATACCGATCATCCATTTTTCTCAGTCTTGGGGCTTTAGCTGAAATTCAGAGGCAATAGGACAAGCCCCATTTAACACCCTGTTTTATTGTTTTTAGAGCTCATAGTCCTTTCACTAAAACATGCTGTTTCTCTAGATTTACCTTAGGCGGATCTACTCGCACTCTTCAAATGCCCGCTTTTAATCTAAAAGTACAATACGGTAATAAATGTATACATAATATATTAACTGAGCAGACATTATATTGTGAAACTCTTTTCTTTTTTTGTTGTCTTTTATGAATATGAGATATGTGTTTTGTGCTGCACATATAATATTGAATTGCAGCTAAAGATTATCAAAATATCAGTGTCTGCTAAACCCAAACGTAAATCTACGGAAATAATTGCAGGCAAGCATGAAGGACTGTTACCACTTAATTCTGGTTTCTTTCCAACATGGCCACTAGTTGGCTGGTCAAATGTATTGTGCAAAGAACTGCTATTTGAATTAAATAAATAAATAAATAAATAAATAAATAAATAAATAAATAAATAAATAAAAGTGTAGGTCTTATTTTTGACCTTAGTACTACGTAGATGTGTGAACTTGGCAAATATGTTAACCTCGCTTCCACTCTGGGTTTTTATAATTAAAGACTCATACTAAGTAATCTTTATAGCCACAAAACATTAACAAAGCATGTAGTTCTTAGATGGACCATTTCAATGAAGCACTGAAATCCTTCTAAATAAAGCCAGAGCCATTGAAGCTGCTGACTAGAAAATAACCCCTGACTGATAATATGTCTGGACAAGCCATTATCCAGGATGGGTTGCTTTGATTTCAGTGAAGTGAAGTGCTAATCTAAGCAGTTTGTTCTTCAGAGTTTCCAGAAACTAAAGAGGATGCATACCAACAAAACAAGCCTACTTACAGAGCATGTTATTTTTTTCAAGTGTTTTTATTAAAATACAGCTAACATACAGGCGGCTGGATGGCTCAGTTGGTTAGAGTGTGAGTTCTTAACAACACGGTTGCCGGTTCGATTCCCACATGGGCCAGTGAGCTGCGCCCTCCACAACTGGAGTGAAGACAATGAGCTGCCGCTGAGCGCCGGAGGGGTGGCCGGATGGCTCAGTTGGTTAGAGCACGAGCTCTCAACAACAAGGTTGCCAGTTCAATTCCCACAAGGGATGGTGGGCTGTACTCCCTGAAACTAAAAATTGAAACTGGCGACTGGAGTTGGAGCTGAGCTGTGCCCTCCTCAACTAGATTGAAGGACAACAACTTGTTGCTTATGGGCTCTGGAGAAATGCACTGCTCTCCAATATTCCCCAATATAAATAAATAAAATAAAAAGGAAGTATATACATATATATGTATATATATGTGTGTATATATATATATGTATATATATATATATCACATATATGTATCATATATATATGATACATATATATGATACATATATGATACATATATGGGTATCATACAATATTATAATAGTTTTAGATGTAGACAATAATCATTCAACATTTATATACCTAAAGAAGTGATCACCAGAATAAGTCTTGCAACCATCTGACACGGTACTATACTATCACAATGTTATTGACTATATTTGTTATGCTGTATATTACATTCCCATGACTTGTTTTATACCTGGAACTTTGAACCTCTTATTCCCCTTTTCTTCCCCCCACACTTTTCAATGTTTCAATTATATTTGTGATTCAATTTTATTTCATATTAATTTTAGGTGCACAGCATAGTGGTTAAACATTGATATAATTTATGAAGTGATCTCCCTGACTACTCTAGTACCCATCTGGTGCTATACATAGTTATTACCATGTTATTGATTATATTCCTACACTTTGCTTTATTTTACATCCCATTAATTATTTTGTAACTTCCAATCTGTATTTCTTAATCCCTTCACCTTTTTCACCCTGCATCCACCACCTGCCAAATATCACCCCTGTAGAGCTAGTTGCCATCTGACACCATGCATAGTTATTACAATACTATTGACTATATTCCTTATCCCCATGATTATTGTGTAACAACCAATTTATTCTTCTTAAACCCTTCCATTTTTCCACCCACCTCCAAACCCCTTCCCATCTAGCCACTATCAAAATGTTCTCTGTATCTATGAATTTGTTTCTCTTTCATTTGTTTGTTTATTTATTATTCTTTAGATTCCACTTATAAGTGAAATCATGACATTTGTCTTTTGCTGTCTGACTTACTGCACTCAGCACAATACCTTCTAGGTCTATCCATGTTGTTGCAGATGGCAAGATTTCATTCTTTTTAATGGCTGAGTAACATTCCATTGTATATATGTACCATCTCTTCATTATCAATTTATTCATTGATAAAATATCCAGAGACACCCAAATTGCCATTATATCTTAGCTATTGTAAATAATGCTGCTGTGATGGTGTATGGAGGAACACATCCCCTTAAAGTACCATTTTGGGTTTCTTTGAATAAATACCCAGAAGTGGGATTACTAGGTCCTTCGTTGTCTCTTACCTTTGTATTAAAGTTAATTTTGTCTGGTATAAGTATTGCTACCCCAGGTGTGTATGTCTTTCAATCTGAATTGAGTCTCTTGTAGACGGCATATATATGGATCTTGTTTTCTTATCAATTCAGCCACTTTATATTTTTGATTGGAGCTTTTAATCCATTTACATTTAAAGTCATTGTTGATAAACATGTAGTTATTGGCATTTTAATATATATAATATGTATTATACATGTATTTAATATATATTATATATATTATATATGGATGTATATATATTATATATGTAATATATATGTATATACATATATATGTGTGTATATATATGTGTATACACACACACACACACACACACACACACACTTTTTTTTTTCCCCCATCTTAAAGAAGTCGCTCTAAGTAAGATTCCTTGTAATACTGGTTTGATAGTGATGAACTCTTTCAGCATTTTCTTGTCAGGGAAGTTCTTTATCTTTCCTTCAATTCCAAATGAAAGCTTTGCTGGGTAGAGTAATCTTGGTTGTTGATGCTTGCTTTTCATCACTTTGAATATTTTGTGCCAATCTCTCCTGGCCTGCAAAGTTTCTGTTGAGAAATCAGCTGACAGTCTTATGGGGGCTTCCTTGTAGGTAAATAACTGCTTTTCTTTCACTGCTTTTAAGATTCCATTTTTGTATTTAACCTTTGGCATTTTAATTATGATGTATATTGGTGTGAGCCTCTTTGGGTTCATTTTGTTTGGGACTCTCTGCACTACTCGGGCTTGCATATCCATTTCCTTCTCCAGATTAGGGAAACTTTCCGACATTATTTCTTCAAATAGATGTTCAATCCCTTGCTCCCTCTCTTCTCCTTCTGGTACCCCTATGATGCAATTTTTGGTATGCTAAATATTGCCCCAGAAGCCCCTTAAACTATCCTCATTTTTTTGATTCTTTTTTTTTTTTTCTTTTTGCTGTTCTTTTTGGGTGTTTTCTGATGCCTTATCTTCTCAATCACTGATTCAGCTTTATCCTTCATCTAATCTATTGTTGATTCCCTATAATATATTCTTCAGTTATTGTGTTCTTTATTTATGACTTTTTAAAAATGTTTTCTATCTCCATTTTTATGTTTCCTATCTCTTTGTTGAACTTCTCCCTGAGATCATTGAACATCTTTATAGTAAGTGTTTTGAACTCTGTGTCTGGTAGATTGCTTGTCTCCATATTGTTTATTTTTTTGTTTTGTTTTGTTTTGATTTTGCTTTTTTCTGGAGCTTTGTTCTCTTATTTGGGACATGTTTCTGTGTCTCCCCATTTTGGCTGCATCCCCCTGTTTGTTTCTATGTATTAGTGAGAGCTGCTATGCCTCCCAGTCTTGGTAGAGTGGCCTTATGTAGTAGGTATCCTATGGGTCTCAGTGATGCAGTCTCCCTGGTTACCAGAGCTGGGAGCTACAGGTATGTCCCTTGTGTGGATTGCATGTGTCCTCCTGTTGTCATTGAGCCTTGGTTGCTGTTTGCATGTTAACAGGAGGGATTGACCCTTGGGCTGATTGGCTGTGAGGTCTGGTCATGACCACAGTGAAGGAGCTGTTGTGGAGGGGCTGACCCTATTGAGCAGAATTTGCTTTAGCAGGGCTATGGTGCCTTCTCAGTCTGCCCTTTGAGTGTGTTGTCCTTGGAGGTGGCTGGGCAATGATGTTCTAGCTCAGATCGAAGCTGGTCACTGGGTATGCCAGCTCCAAGGCAACCTGAATGAGGACCCACTGCAGGCCAAGTTCACCTGGAGCTTGTGCCCTGCCTAGCACCTGAACCATAAAGCAATCCTCAGATGGTCACCACCTATTCTGTGCTTGGAGGTGCCTTAAGAGGCCAATCTGCAAATCAAGGTCGGCTGTTGCTAATGCCAGGCTTAGGGCTGCTCAGCCAGCGGTATGGGACACACTGAAGCTAGATGCTGCTTGTTTGGGTTTTGTGAACCTTTAAGAGATTCAAGAGAAGCCTGCAGCATGAGCCAAGGTAGGCAGTTTGTACAAAAAAGCCACTAGAAGTGGTTTGGTTGTGCCTGAAAGTTGGGTGGGGCGGGGCAAATGAACCAGGTTGATGTAGTTTCAGAGATGACAGCTGCCTGTGATTGAATGCTGGGAAGGGGGAGGGCTCAACAAAGCAACAATGGCTTCCACCAGCTCCTCCATCCAGGAGAAAATTGCCCCTGCAGCCCTCACTCTGAAGATAGACAACTCATTTCCTCCTCTGTATGTTCCTGTCAACTTTTGGGCTGCTGCCAGCACTGGAGCTCAGAGCAAGTGAGTCCATCAATCAGTAAGTCTATGTGTGGGCTCTCCAAGGGAAGGGCCTGGGACTCTGGCCTCCTTCTTTTTCACTTACTACAATCTCTGCAGGTTTTCACAATTAAACATTATGGGAACTTCTCTCTCTGTCACTGGAACCCTTGGCTGGGGTGCCTGGTGTGCACTGGACCCCTTGCTCCTCTGGGAGGGACTTCTGCCACCGAGAAATCCCTCTTGATTTTTAATGGTCACACCCTGGCGTGGGACCAGCTCATTCCATGTCTCTGCCCCTCCTACCAGTCTCGAGGTGACTTCTTCTAGATGTCCCTAATTGTAGGGCTTTAGTTCAGCAAGTCTTCAGGCCATTCTCAATGATCCAGAAACTGTTATTTCTTAAACTCACAATATAGTGTGTGTGTGTGTGTGTGTGTGTGTGTGTTTACAAATTAATAAATACTATTCTGACATTTTCACAAGTAATCAACTGATTTTTATAAATATATATGTTTTAAAATATGGATAAATATCCATTGGTTTGGGATAAAAAATCAAACTCCTTGGGACAAATTACTAGGAAATCTATGACCTAGGCTCTGCCAATCTCTTCAGTCTTGTCTCTCGTCTTGTCCTGACTCAAAATCTATCCTTTGGCTGTACTCTGGTACTTGTTTTTGCTTGAAAATACCAGGATGTTTTAAGCCTCCTTGGTTTGTCACAGACTACTTTCACTGTCTACCACTCTAGTTACCTACTGCTGTGTAATAAATCATGCCAACACTTAATGGTGGTCCTGGAGTTTCAGGGCTTATCTAGGTGGTTCTTGCTAAGTGAGGTCTCTTATGTGGATGAAATCAGATGTCCTGGAATTGTCTGAGGCTTTCTAACTCACATGTCTGGATTTGAATGACTCAAACAGCTGGACTTTGGAACAGCTAGCTCGTTGGGCACCTCTCTTTATGTGGTCTCTTGAAATGGTCTCTGCAGCATGGCTACTTCAAGACAGTCGGACTTCTTACAGGGTGACTCAGGCCTTCAAAAATACATGTCTCAGTAGAACAGAGAGTCAGTTGGGAGCTGTGTCATCTTTTATGACTCGCCTTGAAAGTCATACAGTGTTACTTCTGTTTCATTTTATTCATTAGAAATAAGTCACTAATGACAACCCATATTCAAGAGGAGGGGAATTAGACTCCACTTCTTGGTGGAAGAAGTGTCAAAGAATGTGTGGATATGTTTTTGAACCACCATATGTACATAGTAAATACCTGTTATCTTTCAAGACTCAGCTCAACAGTTATATTCACTATGAAACCTTTGGACCATATTCATGTTCCATCTTACCCCTTTCCCTTCTCAAATTGACATTTGCTCCATCGTAGTTCTACTCTTCCTGTACCTGCTTCTATCATTACATGTATGATATCTTTTTTGTAGGTAATTAGCTTATGTTTATCTGGCTTATTAAAATATACATTTCTTAAAGAAAGGAAATGTTTTTGTATCTTCTTCTTTAATCCTATTATTTAGTCAGTGACTAAAAAATAAAGAGTCTGTAAATTAAATAACTAATGAATTGAATAAGACATATGAGGGTATATGTGAAGCTTATAGATACCAGAACTTTTTTTTATTATTATTACAAAGTAGATTTACTTTTTAAAATGACATTAAAGCATTGTTTCCTAAAAACATTAGGCTTTGGGCACTACGAAAACTTGTAGTTTGCTTAATATTTTGTATATGTTGAGCAACAGGTGACTGGAAATCCTGAACTTGTTTTTTCCTTGCTAGAATTATGATCATTGAAAGCAAAGTGTCATAGCCCAGATTAAGAGCTCATACTCTTTGTTCAGAGGCAATGAAAAAAATTAGAGAATAATGTAGAATACATTCATCTTCTTTCTCTCAGAACTTTAGTCTACGTTAATCTTATAGATCCTCTCTGCTGATTACTGTGAGAGCCATCAAAGGTCCATAAAAGCCCAATACAATTATGGAAGAAGGAATTTTTCCAAGATGAATTTAAGATGTGATGGATTTGCAAAATGTAATGGTTAACTTCCTGGCAATTGTGTAATGAATGATAAGCAGAAATTAAGCAATGCACTTTTATTTGCTTTAGATTTATATGTTTGCCTTTTGGATGCATGCTGGCCACTTAAATTGGCAACATTAATCTTTGGCATCTTCATTTCATCTCCTATGTAAAAGCTAGTTTAAAAAGATATTGCAACTCTCAACCAAATTAGTGGAAGCAAGGCTATTTATATTTAATTTTCCCAAGAGGCAGACTCTTTACTTCCTATGCATTTCTATATCCAATATTAGCACTTTGTATGTTGAGAAATTTTAAAAGTTAAGTAATTTCCTGGCATATTTTGGCAATTCAAGATCTCTGCCACCTGCAATTGCAATTGCATGGGGAATGGGTAATTATTCTTTAATAGTAGAAGAATGGTAGGGGTCACATTTGGCTCAGAGTCATGGGCAACATTTTCATTAAATATCACTCTGTAGTCATTACTCACACTTTAGCAAGACAGCTGATGAAGAAAGATAGAACAGGCACATTGCCATCAATAGGCAGAGCATGCACAGGCTCAAGAGTGTAATTTGGTTCAACTAGTACTTGGAGACACTTACTGTCACATTTTGCCACCCGACAACTAAAAAGAGTTTAGGGGATTAAAAACTATTATTTCAGGAAAATATGTGATTGTCTGATGGCACACACTTCAACTTCTGTTTAAATAAAAGCCAAGACACGTGAGAGATTCTTCCCATTCTATTGTGCCCTCAATGAAATCCGGGACATTGAATTCACAATTCCATAACGTTTCTTTAGGCAACACCTACGATCGTTGTCCTTCATGCAAGTCAAGTGATATGGAGTGAGACATACTGCACAGTCATTATACGGGAAGCTTGAATATAGAAGGGGGGTAGAGATGGGCTTCTTTTACTAATTTTTCCATCCCTTAAACACAGTATGAAGAAAACTTTTACACTGATTCTCATCCTTGTCATTTTATATATTTTTAATTTCTTCCATTCAGAAATAACCGTGACTATGATCACTCATTAGATTTTAGAGATTCTAATTCTAGTCCATTGCTTTGTTATTTTTGGTATGTTCATCAAGAGAAAAATGTAGCCCAAATCCCAACAACCCAGGTGCATGTGGTGTTTAGTGTCAGCACACGTGAATGGCTTGAGAAGATTGATCTCCTCTATCAGCCACATTTCTATCCTTAAGCTTTCCCCAGTGAAAGCATACACTCCAATAAAACCCTGAGCATGCGTGGTCAGCACACCTCTCAAATAAGTCTGTGAGCCTCCGATTCCAGCTAAATGATTGCCCCCAAGTCCTTTCTGTATGGCAATTTTCAAGTTGCCACTGGCTACATTATTTTCCTTGACATACTTAGCTCCCATAAAAACTTTCTTCTTCAAATAGATACTTGCAGGAGATTAGAGAAAAATAAGTCTGGATATGTATTATTTGTAATAATTTATTATTTACATTATGACAAAACTGTAAATTCAGAAATCTGTTAATCTCCTAAGAGGTCAGGGATAAAAACTATTGAAAGAGAATAAAAGGATGATTTAGGTCATTTGTTTGTAATAATAATACTCACTTGAATTAATTTTGGAAGGTTTTATAAACTTATTTTTGGGGAAATTCTTTTTACTTCATGCTTCATGTTTTTACTAATTTATCTTTTTGTTGAATGAGAGTGATCAATGTTAATGTATGATTCTGTCCAATAGGGGCTTTCTCTTACTCATGAGATAGGAAAAAAGAATAGGAGGCAAGAAAAAAGATTCATTTTAAGATTTGGAAAGTGACAGCACACACAGACTGTGCCTGTATCTTTGCCTTGTCTGGGATTGTCGTCATAGTTTCTTGTTTCCTACCTATTGTTTTTAATTTGACTCTTGCCTTTCAGATGATCTTGTGGCTTTATATAATTGCTTTTATTTTCTACTTTGTTAAATGGTGAGATATATTATACAGTGCATAAAATGTAATGTAGGTTTAAAAATAATTATACGTACCACGTATCCATTATCTGCACCCAGAGCTGAATCACATCTGGCTCCTTTACTCAATAAATTTACAACTTTAGTGGGAAAGAGGAAAAAAAGTAAGTGACTAAGTAGAATGAAATGTTATAGATATTTTGAAAGACACGTGAATGCATATAAAGAGTGAACGCCAAAAATAGGTGCGGTCAAGTATTTATTGGAGAGAAGAGGGAAAAACAGGGATGGCTTCATAGATAAAATTTGAGGTAACTCTTAACAGACCAATGGGCAATTAATTGCCAGGTGAACAATCAGGTGGTTCCAGATTCTAGGCAGAGAAGCTGCAAACTATTGAGGTGTGAAACATCTTGGTATATTTTGAAATCACAAGCAGGATTTGGGGTGTAGGGCAAGGAGAGGGACTTAGTACCTGATATTTTCTCTGGAATTTCAGTTCTAAAGTTTGAGTAGGATAAGCCTGGAGGCAGAGTGACCCGATAGAAAGTTGTTTGTGTAGTTCTGAAAAAGTTTAAGGTATGGATTAGGGAACATGGAAACACTATGCAAATTTGAGGACTTTTAAAAACGTCAATTTGAAAGAACTACAATTTTTAAGAACTGTTGATCAATTAGATGTAGAGAATAATGAAAGGAGAATTAATCAGAAATTTTTATTCTAAGTGATATTACTTAGGTTTATGGGAAGCCACTAGGTAAGATAGAAAATTCAGTAAAATTGGTCCTTAACATGAATTTAGATACAATGGAATTTACGATTGGTTCTAACCTTCCTCCCAGCCCGTTTTCAAACAGGAAAGACAAGAGTGAGGAAAAAAAGGAGTAGGGGTGAGATATGGAACAAGGAGTAGTCGGGAAGTGAGTGCCGTCTGATCACTTGAGATTTTTTTCAGTCAGTGTATGTTCATGTATATTCAACATATGTTTAACCATCATTTGCTTTTGTGCCTATTACAATTTTATAGCATGGCTTTTTACTTAATCTTGCAATAAATGAACTTGCATTTTCGCCAGCAGAGTATTTTGGACCCACAGACAGCATTTTGGTGGGATTCTACTGGATACGCATTACCCCGAAAATAAGACCTAGCTGAACCATGAGCTCTAATGTCTTTTGGAACAAAAATTAATATAAGGTCCAGTCTTATTTTAATATAATATAATACCAGGTATATATAATATAATATAATATAATACCAGGTATAATATAATATTATAATATATAATATTATAATATAACATTATATTATAATATTATAATATAATACTGGGTCTTATAATAATAATATATAATATAATATAATATAATATAATATAATATAATATAAGGTCTTATTTTAATAGAATACAAAACCGGGTATAATATAATATAATATACTGATGGATCTTATATTAATATTTGCTCCAAAAGACACATTAGAGCTAATGGTCCAGGTAGGTCTTATTTTCGGAGAAACATAGTAGGAGGAAGGTAAAGACATTGAATTGCGTTTTGATATTGAGTTTATGGTGTTTATTATGCATGAACATGGAGCCCATTAAATAGGTATGTGAACACATATATTTGAATAGCAAAACTGTTTGAGATGGAAATACAAATATGGTGGCCATCAATGTATACGAATACATTGATACTTGAAATTATGATTATATGTTTTGTGGGAAATTGACATTTTAACTGTAGCTAGAAGAAAAGAAACCCACACAGAAAACGAAAAATGATCATAATAAAAAATATTTCAGGTGATCAAATGAGTACAGAATCATGGAAAGTGAAAGAATGGGGAGTTATTTTGAGAAGAAAGAAATGAGGCAGTAATATGAGACTGGAAATTTTCTTCACATTTAATAATCAGGAAGCAACTTATGCCCTTGATTAAAACCATTTTGGTAGCATTCTGGAGTGGAAGGCAGACTGTAGAGAGATGAGAAATGAATGAAGCTAACAAAGGGAGATGTGTATATTCTTTCAAAATGTTTAAATGAGAAGAGGAGGACAGAGTTAGTTATTCAATTACAGAGGGTCAGAAGGTTTTCAAATGGAAAAAAAACTTGAGCCTGTTTCTGGTGCCAGCAGCTAGAGAGAGATCTAAGTCTCGAGAGAGAAAAGATAGACTATAGAACAAATCTCTTGGATATTGATGGGAATTAGATGAAGGGCCTGGATGGCAGGGTTGGCCTCAAAAGGAAGAGGAACACCTTTGTTATTAAGTTAACCAAGAGGAAATTAGGATAAATTCGTAGATCAGAAGTACATCTGAAGGGATCAGAAATAAAAAGTGACCTTGGCTAGTGGCCTCTATTCTTTCAATGAGATAGATGAAAAAGGTTGATGATAAACCATCGAAAGTGGCTCTTGAATATAAACTAACAAAGATGCAAGGCTGGTTAGTGTGTATTGTGAAAAACTACCAAAATGTACCAAAGTGCTTTATGTTTTTTTTAAAGCAATTTTATAAAAACACTCTATTATCTTGATTACCACAAGAGAGTAATGAGAAAACACTTGCTGTAAAAGATGGAGCACTGGATGGAGGGTCTGCAGACTGGCTTCTGGTGTCAGTCTTGCCATATTTCTAGCTCTGCTATGTTAGACAAACCAACTTAGCAGATTGCTCATCTAAAAAGGGAGAGATAAACTAAATGACCTCTAAATGTCCTTCCTGATACAACCCTAACTTTATCAGTTTATTTTGATAAAGGCAAATAAAATTGTGGAGAAATGTTTACATCACACAATTTATCTTACATATCCATGCCTTGCTGTGGACACCTGGTAGCAGGAGACTTAAACGGTAGCTTCAGGTTTGGGGTAGAATTTTGAATTTATTTCAAAAAATATTTATGGTGTTTCTAGTTTGAGTGCTAGGTGTTGTGTGAATAAAAATGTATATTAGATGGGTTTTAGTCCTCGGGGGAGCTTACAAACTAGTGAAAGAGTGGAATATACATCTTTGAAATGTTGAAACAATAAAACCAAATACATGAAAAGACAATAAACATTCCAGGACTGAGCATAACAACATAGATAGTCTTTTTGTTCCCAGGCTGTTTGTTAATTGCCACAGACATTTGCTGTTAATTGGCCAGGACATTTTCCAGTTCAGTTCATGTGATTTGCTGCTAGTTCCCTCTTGTCTACTAAATCTGTTGCCACCATAGCCTGGAGAGATTCTAAAAGTACCACAGAAGACTACAGAAATGTTACCTCCCTGCAGAGGGAGTTGGTTTGGGCACGAACCCATGAGCAGTTTAATGTCATTCACTGATGTCGTGTGCTATCCTTGAGATAACTAAACTCTGCCATCAGAATCAGATTGCTGCTTGGGAGCCTGGGCTTGGGGTGGTCAAGGAGTAGTATTCTATTAAACTTGGCATTCACTCCCCCTCTGCATGTCTACAAACCAAATGAATACCCAACACCCCTCTCTGCGTCCCCTCCCTCTTTTCTTTCCCCTCTCCTCTCTCTCTCTCTCTCTCTCTCTCTCTCTCTCTCTCTCTCTGTTTCTCCCTCTCTCCTTCACTTCCCCTTCCTCCCTCCTTCCCTCCACCTCTCTGTCTCTCTTTTGCTCTTCTTTTTACTTATGTAATCTATAAATTTTTATTCCAGTTTTATTGGGCCCTGTGCTAGATAATAAGGATGCAAAAATAAAAAGTATGGTTTTTATCCTAGAGTTCATAGTCAGGGGAAGAATACAAATAAACAATGATAATACCTTGATAACTGTTTGTTTGGGTTTTTTTGTTGGGGTGGGAGTATTGTGCAATAAAGAGAACGAGGAGTGATCCATCTGGAAAAGAGAGAGGGAAGGGACAATGATCAGAAAGACATTCTGAGTTAAATTCTGAAATATAGATGTGTGTGCATATGTGTGTTTGCATTTGCTTTCTGGAGAGAAGTTATTGCATGTGCAGAAGTCCTAAGGCAAGAAAGGACCACACATAGGAGAGTGTGATGGAGGTCTGGGCATTCTATCTCTGCTCCAAATGGTGGAAGAGAAGTTGGGAGAAGTTAGTAGAATCGTACTTCTGCTACTCACCTGGCAAACTAGAGTATATCCCTCCTTCTCTCCCATCCCACCACAGCTTCTCTCCTCTTCAAATGACATTTCATCAAGGAACACCTTCTGCATACACACCCACAGGTCCCAGGACCTTTCTTAATCTTTTTGAACTGCTCAAAGGAAAAAGAAGAAAAGTCACTTTCCTTCCTTCCTTCCTTCCTTCCTTCCTTCCTTCCTTCCTTCCTTCCTTCCTTCCTTCCTTCCTTTCTTTCTTTCTTTTTTGTAGAGGAAATGCCTACATTCTGTCACACAATTTTTTTCATCAGCCTGCTGATGAGAACAGGACAGGGGCCTTAGGGTACAAAAAAAAAAAATGAGAGCAAAGATTGAGATTGGCAAGATAGACAGGGGTCAGATCTTGACATACCTAGTATGGATCTTACCCTGAAAGTTATGAGAGTGAAAGATGGCGTTCAAGAAGGGGAAAGACACTATCAGACTTGTATTTTACAATGGACATAATTAATCGTGTCTTATAGTGTATAGTCAAGAATTTGGCATTGCCCAAAGAGCTCGGGCCTTTGCCTTCAGCTTCTGGGAGATAATCTATGCCAAATCTGACAAGAGTATCTTTGTTCAGGGTGGGAGATGTCCATATAAATCTTAGGGTGGGGCCAGCCACACCTGATAATCTTAAAGTAGGGATGGATCATACCAGAGAGAGCAACCATGTAATTTAGGGCAGGGTCATGCAGGGTCAGCCAACCTGAAGGCGGAGATCAACTCCACGGATTATCAGTCAATCTTAAGTAATGCAACTTCAATAAAAACTCTGAATTCTGATCCTTAGGTGAGTTTCCCTGATTGGCACTACTCCATGAGTACTGTCACAGGTCGATGCTGGAAGAGTAATGCATCCTGACTTGTGGGAAGTCAACCAAGGAAGCTCACACTTGAAACTCTCCTGAACTGTGCTCTATGCATCTCTTCTATTGTCTGATTTTAATCTCTGCTTTCCCTGTGATAAATTATAACCATGAGTATAATAGATTTCAGTGAGTTTTATTAGTCCTTTTAATGAATTACTGAAACTCAGGGTGGCTGTAGGAACCTTGCTCGCCCAAACTTGCAATTGGTATCAAAATTGAGGGCAGTCTTGGGACTATGCTCTCTAAATTTAAAGTTGGCTGAAACTTCTTACACATAGTACAAATACAAGCTTTGGAGTCAGACCTGAATATAAATCCTTGCTTTGTTGCTTTACTCTCAAAGCTTTACTTTCTTTATCAGAAACAGATGCCTTTGGTGCTCTATCACCTCCCGTTGGCTTATTTTGGATTTAGCTACAGCTGTGCTTAATAGCCCCATGTGAACTCAGACTCACCTTGCTATGTCAATAGTGTGTGTTGTGTATCTCAAGTATGTGCTGTGTATCTTTTGACTTTTTGTCTCTGGGCTGTGGGAGCTTCTCAACCAATGCAAATATGGCCCAAGACCAGTCCTCTGTCAAGGCGGATAGCAGCTGTAGTAAATACCCCAAACTCTCATCTTTTGGATAGTCATTTATTGGAGGCATTCTGTTCATTGCTCAGAAATTCCAGCTACTGTCACCTATAGTAGCAACCATGATAATGCAGCTTATATTGGCTTTTCCTCCCATTCCCTCACTTCTGCTTTCTACCAGACCTTTCTTATGCTCTATTTTAGAAGTTAAACTAAGACACTGTCACATTCCTACTATGAAGAGTAAGTGAGATAACATATTTATTTAAAAGACATTTTGTGCTTAATACCGTGTTTCCCCAAAAATAAAACCTAGCCGGACAATCAGCTCTAATGAGTCTTTTGAAGCAAAAATTAACATAAGACCCAGTCTTATTTTACTATAATGTAATGGGTCTTATACAATATAAGACAGGGTATAATATAACATTAATATAATATAATACTGTATAGAATAGAATAGAATAGAATAGAATAGAATAGAATAGAATAGAATAGAATAGAATAGAATAGAATAGAATACCAGGTCTTATATTAATTTTTGCTGCAAAAGACGCATTACAGCTGATTGTCCAGCTACGTCTTATTTTCGGGGAAACGTGGTACTCTCATATAAAGGCTTCCATTGGAAAATGGTATAAACCAAGGCAGTATTTATAAACACGGAGAGAGGGGGATTCATCTGAGAGATTTTTAAGATACTGGACAAGTAACATATGGTTAGATGTGCTAAGGGTTAGTGAAGAATCCAAGATGACTCTCAGATTTCTGCCTTTGCCAATCTTTGAGAAAGAGACTATGAGAAAGGGACAGGTTTAGTGGTGGGAAGTGCTGAATTTAATATTGGATATATGAAGCTTTATATTCCTGTGGGTAGACAATTGTGACTGTTCATTGTGATGTTCTTTCTATAAATCTAGAGCTAAAAATACATGCAGTCTAAAAAAAAAAAACAAGTTACTGCTGATACTAAATAACCCTTGGCATCATCAGAGAGATATATGTAGAATTGAGGTTATAAACTAGACCTGTGAGTCAGACACATAAATGGCTTTTGTTTCATCTGAATAGTCTTCCGCCAAATGAAGTTTTACAATATTAAAAAGCCCCTGGACTCTATTATCCTCAAAATGAGTATTGTCCCATTTTTATCCAAAATGATGGCTTTAGGATATGGAAGATGTGGTGGCTATCAAACTGCCTCTTTTAGATCTCCAACTGGGAAGAATATAATTCATGTATGGCTTCTGCTGCTGCGCTATGAAATCTAAAACAATGATCATGACAATGCAGCACTTTCTGGGGGCTGCTCCCAGCTCATTACCAAGGGCAACAGGGGTAGTAAGGCCGGCCCATTCCTTGAGAAATGAGATAATACATATGCTTTTTGTAAGATAATACATGTGCTTTGAAAGTGTTGTTCCACACAAATATAAAGGCATATATCAACTAATTTTTATCTTCTTTTTGAGTAAACATTTACTGAACTATAAAACACATTTTAACACACATCATAGCAGAGCTCAATGACTTTTCAAAAAGTATCCATGCTTGTGTAGCCTGGACCAAGATCAAGAAACACAATATTACTGACACCTAGCACCCAAGAATTCCCCTTCTTCTTGTTCACTTCCAGTCACTACAAACCTCCATGTACCAAACTTTCTGGTATTCAGCTTCACTGACTTAACTTTTTGTTTGGGAATTTCATGTATATTATTTTGTGCAGTTAATTCATTCTCAAGCTTATGTAATGTTTTTTGTATACATGTACTAAAATTTATCGGTTCTACTGTTGATAGACATTAATCTCCAGTTTTTGGCTACTATGAATAGTGCTCCTCTGAACTTTTGAACATATCTTATGGTGGATTATATTTAAAAGAGGAATTGCTGGGCCATATAGTTGATTTTTTAAGGCTATGTATTAAAATGCCTCCTGTAAACACTCCTAAAATTTCAAATGATGAATAAAAACTCAGTGAAGGAACAAGGATTTTATTGAAAGGTACATAAATTCCACAGAGTTTGAAAAAAAAAAAAAAAGGACACTATCAAAAGCAGACATATGAATTTATGAAGCACAGAATTTGGATTTAAACAACTCTACAAATTTTAATAGATCCAGAGCATCTAAAATTGTATAACCCAGAATGATGCTCACAAGGTCACTGATTCATCAGGAGAAAATTAAATTTTCAGGACTGTGTAATATACTTTAGAAAAAAATATTAAAAAAAAAATGTAATTTGGATCTTAATAAGAAAAATATTTGCAATGTGGGAATGAATGTCTTCTACCCCAACCTTTCTTTATTATGGGATCTAAATAGCTGCTATTTTATTGAGAGGGGGGAAAAAGAAAAAAAACTTTTTATATAGTGAGGAAAAATATAATGGGAAATCCTTAAATTTACTTTTTAGCAAATTTGAATTTTATATTTTTATATACTTTAAATACACATTTTATAAGGATTTACACATAGTAACCAGTTAATAAACATATTCTTATACTTAAGAATTATATAATTATTTTACATATCATATACATATAATGAAGTACAAGTGGAGGGGCTATCATTAAAATGTATTGAGTAAATGCACCTATTGTGCATATAATATGTATCACGTAAATTTTATATCCATCTAGCTACATTATTGAAAGTCCTATTGGTCACACAGTTCCTTATAGGTGATGAATTTGTGCTGTAATTTTTATTCTGATTTCTACAGTGATAGCCTCCCTACACCATTAGGGAAGTAATTACTGTTTTCTCTAGGTAGTTACACAGGTGACCTAGTGCTTTGTTATTCAACCTTCAGTGAAAATGTGTCATGAAGTGTAAGAGAGAATAGTACCATTATATTATTAGAT
Organism: Rhinolophus sinicus; assembly: GCF_036562045.2. Lineage (NCBI taxonomy): Eukaryota > Metazoa > Chordata > Mammalia > Chiroptera > Rhinolophidae > Rhinolophus > Rhinolophus sinicus. The sequence continues at coordinate 40,309,991 of NC_133751.1, forward strand.
AAGCATACCTGTTCCCTTGGCGAGTTCAAAAGGACATTGTAAGAATTAATGAGATTATATCATTGAAGTATCTTTAAATACTGGAAAAATTCAAACTATGTAAATGGTTATGACTTTAAAATGATCACCAAAGGAATATTTTGGGAATTTGATTTCATTCCATTCAAAAATTATTAAGTCAATAAATTAGCTTTATAATGTCATTTTTACTAAATTCAAAGGGTAGAGTCTTGAGTTGATTTAACTTTTGTGAGAGAGACCTTTTCTATAAGGCAGGATTCTCTCAGTTGCAAGTCTGAAAGCCGAGCCCAAAGGAGCTTAACTATTAAATGGAATTGGTTGGCTCTAGCAATTGAAAAGGCTGGGGGTGGTATACCAGGCATGGCTAGGTACAATGTTTAAAGGATAGAATAATGTAATGGCCACTCTCTCCTCTCAGTTTTGCTTTCTCCTAGATTATTGTCATTCTCAGACATGTTCTCCTGTGTAAGAGCAAATTTGATCAATAGCAGCTTCAGAGATTTCTCAATCTAGGTGTACACACCCAGAGGAAAAGGACAGCTTATCTTTCCCAGCAGTTTTAGCAGTATCTCCAGACTATTATTGAGCCAAAATGGTGATGCATCTCCCACTGTGGTCAATGAGACGAGTGCGGCCTGTTAGTCAGGAATGGGTTACCAGTGTGTCCTAGAGTCAGTAGTTTCAGTCTTGTCTGATCCTTAGACAGAGTGGGGAAGAGCTGGCTGTCCAAAGGAAGACCAGATGCTGCTACCAGCGGGCAAGGCTAAAGGCAAAATCAGCAAACAACCGAGATTCCTTTTCACTAGAGGGGAATGTGTACATCAAAGTCCATACAGAGAAACTCTTCCATCAAACACAGTGTTGTCTTGAACATTTCTTGAAGATTGATGAAACATTTAGCAGTTTGTGTCTAAATATTCCGCCACTCTAAATTATCTCCTGGGTTTAGCGAAACACCACTTGTCAAAATCTTATTGACGTTGTTTCAGAGATTTACTGCCGCATTTTTTTCTCAGCGAGGTCGCAATTGTACATGTGTTAATCTGGATATTTGGGACCCATAATTGAAGAATTAGTGAATACATAAGGCAAATCAGATAACCCTGTTGTGTTTGAACACATATTAATTAGAAAACTGTGAGGTGTCAGAGAACAAATGACATGTTAGAAACTCCAACAGTTAGAGAAAAACTTGAAGACCAATCAACCTGATTTCGTCGGTAGAAGAGATTCCCCACAAATAAATACTTAAGAAGGAATTTCGAGCCTCAGGGGAAGAAATAAAGATCTCATAGAGTAGTAGGGAAAAAGTAACAAGGACAAAGAAAGTCAAATTACAACAGATGTACTTGTTGGTGGGTCATTTGAATTTTGCTGGTAGGGTAACCCCAGCAGGAGGGGTATTTTCACATCGTTTAGCAGAGGCCACAGCAGGAATAAGGAGTTCTAATCACTTTATTAGAATTCCAAAGTCATTAAAAGAGGCATGGGCATGTGGGAACTATTTATAGAAATATTCAATGAAATGCATGTGTGACCACAAGAAATAATGGCAAGTAGATGTAACTCATGAACACATTAAGAGAAAAAAAAATTGATTTATTTTGGCTGAATAGAGGGGCTCATGAGATTCTCACTGGTGAAGAAAAGAATTGTTCTGAGCATGAGGTCTTACGCTGGCAGCTTTAGGGCACAATCTTGGACCATCAACTCCAATTAGGTTCTTATGCCTCTTTGGTTATAGTGATTAAAACATTAATCTACCTTATAATGTTGATTGTTACATATAAACTTGGACAGAGATTTTAAAAATCACTTCTGATAGGTGAGTTTTGAATTATTTGGAATTCTACTCTCCCTACCAATGATTTCTTAATTTTTTTAAACCTAGGCACAACAGATCTTGATGATTCTATAAGCCTAAACTTGATATGTAAAATCTGCTGATTCATAACACCGATTTCATTCATACGCATGATTCAGAGAAGGTAGAGTGTGTATCAGAGGAGCTGTGTTAAGATAGCACCAATCAACCACATGACAGAAACGCTTTTCTCCAAAGAGGGTGTGTATTAGTTTCTATTGCTATCAAAGATATCAACATAAACTTAGCAGCTTAAAGTAATACCCATTTGTTATGCACAGTTTTGTAGGCCAGATATTCAGACATGGAATGGCTGAGTTCTTTGCTCAGGGTTTTGCAGAGCTAAAGCAAAGTACTGGCTAACCATATTTTTATTTGGGAGAAAATCTGTTTCCATGTTAATTGAGGTTGTTGGCTGGATTCAGTTCCTTGTGGTTGTAAGACTGCAGTGCCTGTTGCTTTGCTGGCTATCATCTGGAAGCTGCTCTTCACTCCTAGAGATTGCCAGAATACCTTGCCACCTGGCCCCTTTTATCTGCAAATTCAGCAATGGGGAACCTTGTCAAATCTCGCTTACGTGTTGAATCACTGACTTTAGGAAGAGCCCAGTCCCCTTTATGTGATTAGGTCTGACTCACCCAGGATAATCTCTCTTTCTTAAAATCAATTGTCCAATATAATATAACCTAATAATGGGAGGAAAATCCATGATAGTCACAGTTTCAGAGAGTATGCAGGCTATATATACCAGGGAGCAGGCATTTTGTAGGTTATCTTAGAATTCTGCCTGCTATAGGTAGGACAATATATTTTTATTAATCTAAATGTAGATGGCTAAGTCCACAATAATTTATATTTCAAGCAAAGAAATCATCACTCCAGTTTTCAACTTGTTTCTATTTATCACTGCCCTCCCCTCCTCAACTGTGAAAATTGTCAAACTATAACATAAGCAGTAGTTCCAATATTAAGTGTGCATGAGTCTCCTGGGAAAATTGTTAAATTTGCAGATTTCTGGCTACCACTCTTAAGAAATTCTGGCTCAATAGATCCCAGCGAAAGCCCAGGAACATGCATTTTAACAGTAATTCTGATATATATAATCAGTAGAACACAGTTCAAGAAATATTATGGCCTCAGAATCTGTGTAGTTTTCCTCCCAGTATGGTGTGCCTTATAGGCTACTTATAGCCTTGTGTATACTAGTATAGCATTGCTCAAACTTGAAAACAGTGAGGTTTCTGAAAATACTTGAGAACTAAATTTGAGATTCACTTTATCTTGTTCTTGAAAATGTCAAATTATTTTATTGTAAAGTAACTTTGAATGTGAAACATAAAACATGAAAAAAAGACAAGTATTACAGAAGAAATTACTTTTTTTAAAGAGTTTTAATGTTTCTTTCATTGTCATTATTAAAATTGTCATCTTTTTAATCTGTGCTATATTTTGTTTGATTTGCATTAGTCATTCTTCGTTGAGATGAATTGTCATTAATATTGACTGCAATTTGCTTTTATTCATACATAATAACAATCATGGAACAAAAAATGAAAAAGTGCTGTAGACTCTGTACCTATTCTGAAATAGACATTATTTTTTGGGATAATCAGTTAATGTTTAAATACAGAGCCAAAGGCTTGATTTATAAAGAGAAATGAAAAATAAAAAAATTAAAATAACGTTGTAATAAGGAACACACACAAAAAAACACTTTTTCTAGACAATAATTTTTCAGTTATTCTGAACTAAGATTGCTTCTTTTATTAACTTTAGTGACTTTAGTTTATTCATACTTTATTTTGCAGTCCTTTTACCCTATCATTAAATTAAACTCTGTTTGTCTCGGCAAAGTATTAAACACTTTAAAGTAAAAAATTGTGCATTTCAACTAAGTTATTTGCAATCAGGTATACAGTGAATTTCCCTCATGATTATGCCACTTTTTGAAAAGCAATGTAGTAGTACAAATTAGATACTCTCTTTAGGAATTGTAATCTATATAAAATGCTTACCTTGTCTTACCTGGTGAAATGCAAATAAATCTTTTTAATTTCCACTAGTAGCAATGATTGTGGTAATAAATGAGTATGAATATCCAGCTTCACTTTTACTTACCCATTCACATAAACCAGTGTAATATAAATTTATCACATTTTCATGCCTACTAACTCTATTAGATAAAAATATTGGCTTTTTAAGAGCAGAGTTACATTTGATATGTAAACATTTTAAGTGATGCTACTGAAATTTGTTAACTTAAAAGACATATGTAATATATGGTAGATAAAACATGACTACCAAAGCAAGTAAATTCTGGAACATATTAATTCAATTAACATGGTTGAAAATGAAGCATATATCAGTGGGTTTTTGTTTGTTTGTTTGTTTTGTTTTTTGCCATTGCCTTTTCATATGCATTTTTTCCAGGAAATATAATTTGTCTTTATTTTAAATGTACACCCTCCAAAGTTATCCCCCATTAAATTGAAAGGCAGTTATTTTTCCCCCTTCAATTTTAGATCTTCCTTCAAAATCTCCCTTAGACACATGCCCTTTCTTTCCTATGCTCTTTCTTCTTTTCTTTCTTGATTTAAATTCCTAGGATCCTGAATTTTACTCAGGGGTTGGAAGACAAAGGTGGTAATTTTAAGAATTACCACAATCTTCATCACTTTTCGCAATACCCTTATTACCTGAATACATGGCATATGATCTTCCTCCTATTTTGTTGAGTAAAACCAAAGCTCTCTCATATAAACTACCTCTGATTTCTTCTCTGAAACTCAAAGTATATTTGTATAGCATTCTTTGCTTGCTTGACAGAAGAAATGCTTTATTGTATTAATGATAATTCCTTTGACTCTGGTCCAGACTCCAAATAATCATCTCTCTTCTGAGAACTGTTCTATCACCAACTGCTTTTGAATCTTTAGTTTTACCACTAGCTTTTTATCTTTAGCTTTGTAGGGGAGGGAAAATAATTTTACCTCTACCTTTCTTGGTTCTTGGCTGAGAAAGGCCTACAATGAATAACAGAGTGGGGGCGGGGGGGATTAAATTACATACATATGTATAAGAGGCCCACAAAGATATGAAACTCTAAAGGCTGCCAGATGATTGAGGCATATATATATATATATATATATATATATATATATATATATATATATCATCCTGAGCTATAGAAAGGGATAGGGGTCTGAGGCTTCAAAGGGGAGAAGGCAATTCATGCAAAGATGAGAAGAAAAAACGTTTGGTAAACAAAGGTTGGATAAGTCTCTCAAGTAGAATAGTGATCTCTGGTAATAGCTCTCTTCCTGGTACCGGCCCCTTTTCTAATGTAAATATTCCTTATAAAAGAGGAACTTCAGATCATCTTTTGTGTCTGTGGTTTCTCAAAATAATCAGCATGAAATAATCCTTTGAAAAGAGGAATATTTGGGGTGACACATTCTGCTCCCCTTTACCTTATAAAGACACTCAAGTCTCTCTTAATTAACCCCCCCCACACACACACACAAGAAACAAACAAGATTATCTTGACCTGCTGACTACTCATCCTACCACTAAGTTTTCCTAAAAAGGTAGTCTATATGAACTTTGCCCATTTCTGATTTTTAACTAACAATCTCTTGTATTATGGATTTTCCTCTTTTAAATTCCCATTTTCCTCTAAAACATTTCTCTTTCTGGTGTTTTCTTTTTCTATTCAATCTCTGTTTTGATATTGATGGCTTCAACCCTTTGGAAACTGCTTTGATAGATCAATATCATATATATAATATTCCAGCATTTTTCTTTTTCTATTGTTTTATACCCATCTCTCTCACTATTCTAACTTAGTCTTCTTTGCTTATTTTTACAATATATACTTATGAATATCACTGTTCTGTTTTTTTCTTTCTTGGTATTGCCTCTTATTCTATTTTCTTACTCTTGGTGATTTCATATATAATAATAAGTGGAAAAATCACTTCCTAATCAAATTTCTCTTAGTTTAAATTCTCTTTTGAATTTCAAAACCACCTTTTCAATTGTTTTGTTGCATTATTTCACAAGAATGTTCTACCTGAATCAAAGTTTCAACTTGTCCAGAATGGTCACCATCATCACACCAGTCACTTTCCCAGAATGGGGCTCCTTCCCATTCATCTTTACATCCCTAGTGCTTGGCACTGAGAAGGATTCAACTGTTAAACAAAATACTTGTGAGTTTGAAAGGTTTTTTGAAAGAAGGGGTTTACTGAACCATATGGCAGCTGAAAAAGAAAAGACCAGGTTCTGGGACATGCAGTCTTACCCACCAGCAGCAGGGCTAGGTAGAAGAGACAAACATGTCTACCATACTAGTGTTGACAGGCTCTTTTATGGGAATAATCTGGGGAAGAAAGATGTAAGTTGTTTTGAAAAACTTTACATTGGCTATAGACATAGGGGTGTGGGAGAAAATGCATGTGTTAGTTCTGGAATAGGTGCAGAGTCTATAAGGAAGAATGGTTTATTACTTTGTATTGGTAATGGGCAACAGCCTGGAAAGTTATTTTATATATAAGAAGCAGAGGCTCCTGGTGGTCAATTTCACCTGGCTATTCTCTTTTAGGTAAACTTGAAAATAGCTAACTGGAAGATAATTCAAAATTCTAACATACATTCATTAATATCTCTTCCTTCCACCCTCCCGCCTGCCTGCTGTCATCGGTTTAAGACAGTTTAAAATTTCCTTCTTGTCACAACATACGCTGAATAAGTTGCTCCATCTCTATAAACAGCATTTGTATTTTACCTGTTACTTAAGTGTAGGGCCATAACATTATTTTTTTTTTTTTACCATCAATATCAAGAAGGTTCTGCCAATGCAATCTTTGCAATATCTTTTGCTGTCATAACATTCTTTCCTATTGCTTTTGTCTTCAATTACTAAAATGTGAAGCAAAAGAGAGCAAGGGTGTGGTACACAATTTTAGCCTAAGCACTTAGAAGACTACTTGGCACACAGTCAGTGCTCAAGAAATATTGGTTGAATTGAATTGAATCAATGGTTCATTGTTAATTAATTAACTAATAAATTTTGCATGGACTGTTATAGTAGACATCTACCAGAACACCCTGTACCATCATTTCTCTAACTCACCCTGCACAGTCACTGTGACTGACACACTACCACTCCCTATGTCTTGGTATAAAAACTCTCACTTCTTTCAAGTATATGCTACTCTTTATTCTGCTTCATAACTATCATTGACCCAGCTCCTGGTTATTCCTCAACATCTGTCCAAGCTATGGATACATAAAACACATTTTTCTTTTCCATTTCAAATTCTTCCATCACTGAGAGTATTTCCGCATCTATACATGTAACCACTTTACATTAAATATCACAATTTCAAGTTCACTGTAACAACTGTCCAGAAATTTTTTTAAATCTTTTAATTTGAAAGTATACAGTCTAGGCCTTTGCTGATGTATCACTGTATCTTTTAGTTTGCCCATTTTTTTTTTTTTAAGAAGTTTTCACCTAATACCAGAATATAGCTTTGATAACTTATACGAACTTTCATAACATACCTACAAGACTATGTCTCTACCCCTTTGATGTAGAAAAGAGAAGGAGGGGATCAAGAAGCTCATTTTCAATCAAATTATAAATTATTAACTTAATATATTGAAAAGATAATATTCCATAAGTGATACTGCCAGACATTGTAGAGACATTGTGTTGTTTTTTATAAGTAGCTCTCCAGGAAAAAAAAAAAACACAACAAATTATTTTCTGAATCTGAGTTGCCAATCCATTTATATTACAGATTAGCAAGGTTATATCTCATTTTTCTCTTTGCATTACACCTGAATATAATATTACTGTAAAACATTATTTATTAATTGCCTTTGTAAATGTATGATAGATGTTGACCTTACTTTATACTCTAGATCTGTGTTTTGAAAACGATGTATATAAAGGACCCATGTTTGTATTTACATCTATTTCATCTCATTTTCATGGAATGGGATTCCTTTGTCAATTAACAGAACATGTTCTTTGAACTCTCCCATATTTCAAGTACAATTTGCATGATTTTTGGTATCCCACGTTACAAAAAATCCAAAGACAATTCCCTTTTCACGTTGAGTTATTATCACTCATTATAATTTAATAGTTTAAGATATCACCTTGTCATTGCCTGCAGTCTTTTGCAAAAAGTTTGAAATGTTATCAATAGATACTTTTGCAAATTGAGGTCATACAAATTAGCAGCCATTTTTTGTATTACCACAGATGCAAGAGTTTGCATGCTTTAACTCTCACTTGATAAAATACTAAGGTGAGTTATTTAACAATTCTAGTTCAGGGAAAAAAATTAAAATGAAGAAAGACAATAAAAAATATCAAAATGTTTAATTGGAAAACCTTAATGAAATGGATTGTTTTCTGAAAAAGTATAAATTGTCAAATTTGAATGAGGGATAATTTAAAAAATATAATTAGAAAAAACATAGAAACTGGACAAAAGTGTAAAATAATTATTTTTGGCATATCTCTGGAGCAAGATGGCTTGTTGACCAATTATTTAAAACTTCAAAAGATATATAATGCTTATACTACATAATATGTTACATAGCATAGCAAAAAGGAGAAAGCTACCCAAATTGTTTTTGTTGTTGTTGTTAAACTTTTATTTAAGTCTGTTTTTCTAGAACTCATCAGCTCCAAGTCAAGTAGTTGTTTCAACCTACTTGTGGAGGGCACAGCTCACAGTGGCCCATGTGGGGATTGAACCCGCAACCTTGTTGTTAAGAGCACCAGACTCTAACCAACTGAGTTAACTGGCTGCTCCCCCAAATTGGTTTTTAAAGCTAGAAAACTTTGATGCCAAAACTTGATAAAAAACAAAATAAACTGTAGGTTAATATCATTTAATTATATAAATGATAAATAAATATTAAATTATAAGTATAATATTAGCATATCAAGTTATAAATAATAAATAAAAGTAAATTATAAATATACTAACACATTAAATTTAACTTTACATTAAAAACTATCATCTATTATGATCAAGTACAGTTTGTTCCAGGGAAGCATAGATGATTAAAGTTTAGGAAATCTATTAATATAATTCATCACTTCAAAGTGTCAAGAGACAAGTCTCAAAATCATCCCAATCAAATCCAAAAATGTTTTTCCCTGAGAATATCTCTAAGAAAACTCAGGAAAAAATGCTTGCTTAAAATCATAAACAATATCAATTTTGACCAATAGCTCATGCCGTACTTAATGGTGAAACATTTAGAAGACTGCCTTTAAAAATCATGCACAAGCTAATGATGGCTTCTGGTTGTCATTTCTAAAGAAAATATAGCCAGGATCACTAAATCTTCTAATCTTTTGCAATCATCAGTTGCTGATATATTTGTTGCCACTTACCCTTAGTTTTTACACAATATATATGAGAGCCAAAGTGACACCTTTTCTTGTATGCGATGGAAATTTATGCATCATTGAGGATACATGTATCTGAAATATTAAGCTTATCCTGTTGTGTGGTTTACCTACTAGTGAGAAGGGAGTCAGTCAAGCAGGAATCCAATCAGTCTTAATGTTATTAAACCATCCACATACTGTCTAACACAAAGATCAAAACTAATGTTCCTTGGTGGCCTTCTAACCAGTATATGAATGATATCCATTGGCTGGGATAAAAGAAAAATAAGAAAAATGGACTAATTGTTAATTTAATTATTCTTTACTCTAAGTTACTGTGACATTCCAGGTCTTAACCAGTAAATTAATGTGCAATGTGAATACCAACTGTATACTATAATTGTTAGACTTAACAGCAATTTCTGGTTTTATAAGCAGATGTCAACATTATCAGAAAGCTAAGGTGAGCTGAAAGAAATAAGAATATAGTTACATGGTATTAATTTATAGTAATAATAACAATATCACAACAACAAGTATTACCAGTATTAATCTTCTACTGTTGCATAACAAATTGCCACAAATGTAGTGGCTTAAAACAACACAAATCTATTCTTACTGTTTCCATAAGTTAGGTTTACCTGGGTCATCTGATTAGGATCTCCCATGATGAAATTAAGATATCAGCCACAGCTGCAGTTTTATCTGAAAGTCGAGATCCTATTCCAATTTCACAGGTTATTGGTAGAAATTATTTCCATGAAGCTCTATGAGGTCTCATTTTCTTGCTGGTTTTCTTGCTCGGGACTATTCTCAGCAACTAAAGATAACCCTGAGATCCTTGCTTATGGCCACCTCCTCTCAAAACAGCAGTTCACTTAATCTTTAAAGCCTGCAGCAGAATCCTTCTAATTCTAAAACACTCATCTGATTATTCCTGGCCTACTGAAGATAATTTTCCCCTTGATTAATTTATAGTCAACTGATTAGGAAGTGATACCTCATCACATCCTCTGATTTTTGCCACACTCAATCTATACAGGGTGTGTATATTGAGGAGGGAATCTCTGGGGTCATCTCTGAATTTGGCCTACTACACACACACATAATGAGTGTATACTTTGTGTCAGGCATTATGATAAGCAGTTTATATGTCCCATTTCATTATTTTATTTCACAAAACCCTATGAAGTAGGTGTTGTGAGTCTTATTTTAGAGATGAAATAATTGCATGTCCCAGAATGTCATGCTGAAATTATCACAAGCAGCAATTGCTGAACCAGATTTGAATTCAAGTTTGAAGGACCCAAAGTCAGCCTGCTTCACCTCTATACTACATTTTCTTTTCTTTTCTTGCCACTAATTAATAGGACAATCTGTGTTGGGTGTTTTGTCTTTTCTTTTACATCTGACAATTAAGTTCGCAAACGTATCCTAGAAAAAGTGCTACATACTTCATTGCTGAATATCACTATGGTCACCTTCGAAGTACTCCCCTTGGGAAGTTATGCACCAACGCCAGCACCTAGTCCACCCTTCAAAGCAATTTTGGAACTCTTTTTCTGGAATGGCCATCAGAGTTGTTGTCTTATTACCCTTGATGTCCTGAATGTCATCAAAATGTCTTCCTTTCGATATTTCCTTTATCTTCAGGTAGGGAAAGTAGTCATTGGGGGTCAGATCAAGTGAGTAGGGAGGATATTCCAATACAGCTATTTGTTTAATAGCTAAAAGCTCCCTCACGGACAGTGTTGTATTGCACAGCTGGTGCGTTGTTGTGATGAAAGAGCTCCTTCGGGACCATTTTTGCACACATCTTTCTTATGCCACGATTTTCATTTAAGATTTTCCTGTTTCTTTATCAATGTTTATTTAGTCTGCTATGCTTCTCACAGTCAGCCGACAATTTTGACATAAAATTCGAGAAATTTTGACAATGTTTTCATAAGTTCTGCTCGTTACTGGCCACCCTGACCTCTCTTCATCAGTGACACATTCTCTCCCCTCAGAAAAACGTTTAATTCATTTGTACATCGCCATTTTCTTCATGGCATTAATCCCTTAAACTCAGACTAACATATCCCTGATTTCAGTTCCACTCTTGCCAAGTTTAACAAGAAATTTAATGTTTGTTCATTGCTCTAATTCAAGCTCAGACATTGTCACGACGGCACACAAAAACACACAACAATAATGAACGCCATTCAGCAATACACCACCACACATCAACATGAACACAGCTGGGAGACACTGATATACCAAGGTTATGAAACCTTACTGAGCTGTTTGTACAGCGCTGCCAATGTAAGGGAATGCTGGCAAGTTCACAAACTTAATTGTCAGAACTCATACGCATCATTTATGACCACATCTTCTTTTCAGGGTTTTTTGTTTGTTTACTTTTATTAGACTCAAGTGTTGCTGGCTCTCGAGTCTCCTGTTTCCTTGAGGGGGCTTTGGTTATCTCTGGTCTGTTCCATCACATTTTAATGTAACTTCCTGAAAGGCAGTTTATTTAATCATGTTCCAGGGATTCCCTATAGGACTGTAGAAGGGGACATGAAGAAGAGAAAAAACACCCTGTCTTTGGAGCCAGACTGCATGGATTCTCATCTCCTCACTTATAGGATGAATTAACTGGAGTTACTTAATCTATGTGCTTTCTAATCTATAAAATGAGAATAAGAGTAGTATTTGCTAAATAGGGTTACATAAAGATCAAAAGGATTAATGTCTATCAAAGTACTCAGCATAGAGCCCAACACATAGTAATTAATCAATTATAGCTACAAATACTGTGCCATTAGTGTAGCAGGACAACAGAGCCAGTAATATTTTGAGAATTGGGAATAGTCTAGATGTGGACTGCTAGTCTTAGTATAGAAGGTCGGGTAAGATCACTTGAAATATTTCACTGGCTTCCGAAAAATATCAAACAGCATTTATAAATAACTTTGTGGCTAGAAGAAAAAAAGTGAAAATAACCATCATGAGTGTGCAGGCAGTTTTCAGGAATAATTCTTAAAAGGGAAAAACAACAGCCAGAAAGGCTATAAACTTATAAATACATTGGGTTAACTCAAGGGAGAAAACATGATTGGAAATGTGTATCACAATATTTAATTCTTGAAGGGGAGTTGATGTGTTCTTACTCCTTCTGCCACTTTACGCCTTATAAGAGGGAATTAGATATGCGACAAATGCAAAATGGAACCCTCGATCACGTAAAATTAGGCCAATGCCTTGGAGCTCAATTTTCTGCAGGAGAGATATACATATTACAAGTACAACTGAATCTGCCTTGGCTGAAACATGTTGAGTAAGAAACAAACAAATGTATCAAATCTAGAAATAAATTCTATGGATTTATGTGATCATTCTCCCAAGTACTGATAAGGAATGAGAATTTCTGTCCTATCAACTTCAGAGTATAGCTGTAGACCATAAAACCACTTAGCAGGAATCCAGAATTGACTCTTCAGCAATGGGGTATCCTACAACTCATTTTGCCGTCAGCCAACACCTTTTTGTTTTGTGTCACACTCTTTTTGGTGTGTAAGACAAAGATTCAGGAAACTGGCACTTTTAGCTATTCTTCTTTCACTGTAATAAACTCCCTGGATTTAACAGTGGCTCATTATATCTTTACCTACTGTGTCAGTCACACCCTGGCCTTGACCTTTGCCTTGGCTCTGCTTGGTGTTTTGTGCTTGTCAGATAATTCCCATGATTCCTTCAAGTCTCAATTCAGCCCTCTGCTCACTTTGAAGATTTTTCTGTCCCATAAGCTGCCTTAAATGCCCCCTCCCTCACTTTTATTTATACCCTCTATACACTTCTATTCTAACAATTAAGACTACCTACAACCGCCTGCACTGTTTAATATGGTAGACTGTAGCCCAATGTGGTTATTGAGCACTTGAAATGTGGCTAATGTGAATTAAGAAATATTTAAGTGTAAAATACATACTGAATTGCAAACATTTAGTATGACAAAAGGGTAAAATTTTTATCAAAACTTTAAAAATATGGAGTACATGTTAAAATAATATTTTGGATCTATTAAATTGAGTATATTATTAAAATTAATTTTACCTGTTTTCTTTCTCTCTTTTTAAATAGACTTTATTTTAGAGCAGTTTTAGTTTTATAGAAATATTCCCCAGAAAGTACAGATAGTTTTTTTTAACTTATCCCCTTCCAGTGTCCCCTATTATGAATATCTTCCATTAGTATGCTATATTTGTTACAATTGATGAACCCATATTAATACATTATTACTAACTAAGGTCCATAGTTTACGTTAGGGTTTACTCTTTGTGTGGTACATTCAGTGTGTTTGGACAAATGCATAATGTCATGTGATCATTATTACAGTAACGTGCGGAATAGTTTCTCTGCCATAAAAATTCCCTGTGTTCCACCTATTAATCTCTCTCAGCCCCTAGCAACCACGATCTTTTTATGCTCTCCTTAGTTGTGCCTTTTTCAGAATGTCATATAGTTGGAATCATAAAATATGTATGCGGCCTTTTCAGACTGGCTTCTTAGCAATATGCATTTAAGTTTCCTCCATGTCTTTTTATGACTTGATAGATCATTTCTTTTTAACTTCATCCAATTGAATTGAGGAAGATATTTTGTGTGATATTTTAAAAAAATCTACTGTGACCTAACAAATGGGCTGTCTTAGAAAATGTTCAATGTGTACTTGAGAAGAATGTTTCCACTGTTGTTGGATAAAGTGTTCTTTTTGTATGTCTGGTAAATCTAGTTGGTTTATTGTTTTAAGTTCTCTACTTTCTTATTTATCTTTCATCTGTTGTTCTATCCATTATTGAGAGTGAGGTATTGAAGACTACAATTATATTTGTAGAATTGTCTATTTCTCCTTTCAGCCATGTTTTGTTTCATATTTTTGATAGACTATCACGTTTATAATTGTTACTATATCTTCTCGCTATTTTGAGCCTTTTACTAATATATAACGTCCTCTTTGTCCCTTGTACCCTTGTAAACTTTTTGATTTAAAGTCTATTTTGTCTAATATTACCACAGTCACCCTGCTATGTTTTGATTATTCTTCGCATAAAATATCTTTTTTCACCCTTTTACTTTCAATCTTTTTGTGTTTTTGTTTATAAAGTGAATCTTTTATAGACAGTATATAATTGGATCATGTGTTATTGTCCATTCTGCCAATCTCTGTCTTTTACATTTAAAGTAATTACTGATAAGGCGGTCCTTACTTCTGTCATTTTGCTGTTTTGTTTTGTTTTTTCTATTTGTTTTAATAGCTTTTTTGTCCCTCATTTCTTGCATAACTGTCTTTTGTGTTTAGTTGATTTTTTTTTTGTAATGAAATGTGTAAATGTCTTTCTCATTTCTTTTTTGCGTGTATATTTTATAACTATTTTCTTTGTGGTTACTATGGGGATTACATTTAGCATCCTAAAGTTAAAACTCTCTAATTTGAATTTATACTAGTTTAACTTCAATGAAATAAACTTCAATAACCTCAGCTAAAACTTCAACAAACACTATGTTCCTTTACACCTTCATCCCAACCCCCTTTTGATTGTTGATATCACAAAATTACATCTTTATACATTGTGTGGCTAAAAACATACACAAATCATTCTTCTAAATGCATTAGTCTCTGAAATTATGTAGAAAATTTAATGTGGACTTACTAACTAAAGTTAAAATAGCACTAGCTTTTAGACTGATATTATTTCTAAAAATACATATAGCTGCCTCTTAAATTATGTAGAAAAAAAGTAGATTTAGGAACTGTTGTTATGCTAGTACTAGTTTTTATAATTCCTCATGTATTTACCTATATTAAGATTTTCATTTTCTTCTTATGGCTTTGAGCTATGTTTTAGTGTCCCTTCATTTTACCCTGCAGGACTCCCTTGAACATTTTTTGCAGAGCAGGTCTTGTGGTAAAGAACCCCCTCAGCTTTTGTTTGTCTGAGAATGTCTTAATTTCTCCCTCACTTTTGAAGGACAGTTGGGCCAATATGGGATTCTTGGTTGAAAGTTTTTCTTTTAGCACTTTGAATACACAGGCCCATTGCCTTTTGGCTTCCAAAGTTTTGATAAGAAATCTGCTATTAATCTTATTGGGGACCTCTTGAATATGATGAGTCACTTCTCTTTTGCTCCTTTCAAGAATCTCTCTTTGTCTTTTGAAAGTTTGATTATAATGTATCTTGATGTGTGTCTCCTTGAATTTATCAAATTTGGAGTGTGTTGAGCTTCTTGGATGTTTATATTTATATATTTATATGTTTATGTATTTATATGGCTTTTGTCAAATTGGCAAAGTTTTCAGCCATTATTTCTTTCAAATATTATTTGCATCGTTCTCTCTTCTCCTTCTGGGACTTTCACAATGTATATGTTGCTTTCCTTGAATGTGTCCCACAGGTCTCTTAGACTATTCGTTTGTCTTCAATCTTTTCATTTTCTGTTTCACAGGCTCAGAAATTTCCATTGTCCTGTCTCCAAGTTTGCTAATTCTTTCTACTGTCTGCTCAAATATGCCTTTGAATACCTGTAGTGATTTTTTTTTTTTTCATTTCAGTTGTACTTTCAGTCTCCAGAATTTTTTTTTTTAGGTTTTCTATCTCTTTATTGGTATTTCCATTTTGTACCAGCATAATTATCTTGACTATCTTGTACAATACAGCATTTTAAACTATGATACAATGCTATACATCTGATCTCTAGAATTTATCTTACTTAACTAAAACTTTATACCTCATTGTTTAGCAACTCTCCACTTTCCTATATCCCCAGCCCTTGGCTACCATCATTCTACTCTTTGGTTGTATAAATTTGACTATTTTAGATACCTCATATAAGTAGAATCATTCAGTGTTTGTCCTTTGCTGTAAATAGCTTATTTCATTTAGCATTATGTTCTCAAGATTCACCCATGTTATCACATACTGCAGAAGTTCCTTCTCTGTTAAGACTCATTAATATTCCACCACACACACACACACACACACACACACACACACACACACACATTTTCTATATCCATTCATCCATCAATGGACAGTTAGGTTATTTCCATATCTGGGCTACTGTCAAAAGTGCTTCAATGAACATGGAAGTTTTACTATCTTTTCAAGATCTTGATTTCAGTTATTTTGTGTAAATACCCCAAAGTGGTCATACAGTAGTTCTATTTTTCAATTTTTAAGCAACATTATAGTGGTTATATTTTTAATGTTTAAGTAACCTCCATATTGTTTTCCATAGCAGCTGCACCATTTATGCATTTCCAGAAAAAGTGTACAAGGGTTCCAATTTGTCCACATCCTTGACAATGCGGTTGCCTTTTTTTAAATAATATCTATCCTGACAGATGTGAGATGATATATCATTGTGATTTTGATTTTAATTTCCCAGATGATTAGTGATGCTGAGCATCTTATCTTTTCATACACCTGTGGCCATTTGCATGTCTTCTTTGGAAAAATATCTATTCAAGGTTTTAGCCCATTTTAAAATCATGTTATTAGTTTGTGGGGGTTTTTTTATGTTATTTTTGTTTTGTTTTTTGCTGCTAAGTTACAGAAATTATTGATATATTTTGAAAATTAACTATCAGATGTATAATTTGCAAATATTTTCTCCCATTCTGTAAATTGCCTTGACTCTGTTAATTGTTTCCTTTGCTGTGCAAGCTTTTTAGTTTAACATAATCCTATTGATGTATTTTTGTTTTTGTTGCCTGTATTTTTGGTGTCATATCTATGAAGTCATTGTCAAGACCAATGTCATGGAAATATTCCTCCATGTTTTGTTCTAGGAGTTTTACAGTTTCAGGTTTTACATTTAAGTCTTAATCCATTTTGACTTAATCTTTTTAATATTGTTAAGATAAGAATTCAATTTCATTCTTTTGTATGTGGATATCTAGTTTTCCCAACATTTGTTGGAGAGACTATCCTTTCCCCATATGTACTCTTGGCACACTGGTGAAGATCCATTGACCAAATATGCTTAGTTTAATTTCTAGGCTCTCTATTCTGCTGCAATTGTCTATATGTCTGTATGTATGTCAGTGCCATGCTGCTTTAATTGCTGTAGCATTGTAATATATTTTGAAATCAGGAAGTGTGACAACTGCTTTTTCTTCTTTCTTGAGTTTGATTTGGCTATCTAGGATCTTTTGTGGTTTCATATACATTTTAGAATTATTTTTCCTATTCCTGTAAAAATTGTCATAAGGATTTTGATAGGAATTACGTTGAATTTATAGATTGGTTTGGGTAGTATAGATATTTTTACAGTATTAAATCTTCCAAATCATGAACGTGTAATAACTCTCCATTTGTTTGTATCTTGTTTAAATTTTTTCATCACTGTCCTGTCATTTTCACTGTAAAAGTCTTTTGCTTTCTTAGCTGTTTATTCCCTAGTATTTTATTCTTTTTGGTGTCATTGTAAATGTTATTGTTTTCCTAATTTCTGTTTCAAATAGTTATCTAATTTGTTGGTGTGTAATTATTCCTAATTGCCTGTTATGGTCCTTTTTATTTCTGTGATATCAATTGTGTCTCCTCTTTTATTTCTGATTTTATTTATTTGCATCTTCTTTTTTTTTTTTTTTTTTTTTTTCATAAGTCTGGTTAGAGGCTTGTCAACTTTATCTTTTCCAAAAATTAACTCATTTATATTGATTGTCTTTCTATTCCTTATTTCGTTTATTTCTGCTCTAATCTTTATTATTTCCTTCCTTCTGCTAACATGAGGCTAGGTTGTTCTTCTTGTTTTAGTTCCTTGAAGGGTAAAATTAGGTTCCCTAATGGTATTTTTCTTCTTTTTTAATGTAGGTGTTTACAACTGTAAACTTCTCTCTTAATACCACTTTTGGTATATCCCTTAAGTTTTGGTATGTTGTATTTTTATTTTTATTGTGTTAAGGTATTTTATAATTTTCCTTTTGATTTCTCTTCTTTTATCCATTGGTTGTTTAAAAGTATGTTGTTTAATTTCCACATATTTGTGATAGATCTTTAAATGAATGCTTTGGTGTGTATATGGTTTTCATGATAATTTTTGTTTTTTACATTTGTATGCCTGTGCGATATATTACAACTCCTATCTTTTCTGCAAAATTCTGTGCCAGTCTCTATCATTATACATATTACATTCCAATAGTTCATTACACAATTGTGCATAGAAACCCCTGTTGTAAGTACATTGAAGGTACATTCTCATCTAGTCTTTCTAGTGCCTAGCTTAGTGTCTGGTAGTTTATGGGTGCAAGTAAGTGTTTGCTGAACCAGTGAATAAATTAATAGGTATAAATATTGGTGGTTTCAGATGTGTGCTAACATCCCCCGACCAATAAGCATATGCACTAGGAATAATTGCATGCTATATATGTTGAGTTCAGAAAGACCGCACAATTTTAAGAAGTATGGGTTTTTGAAGAAGAGAGTCACATCCGTGTCTTAACCCCAGGAGGCACAGCAAGTAATCCCGTGTTTGAAGGCATGAGTAACATTTCATTACAAAAGCCAATTTCCTGCTAGATCCCTGGAGCAGCTAACACAGGAATTATCGGTTTTCAACCTATTTGCAACTGCTGTATTTTATTTTTCTCTTCAAGGACAATATGGGTTTTGGTAATTTTAGTGCTCTAGAGAAGCAATACAGTTTAGCACAAGCCTCTGTTCTAATAAAGCAGGTAGCTGACCCTTTAATTCTCTGAATGTGAGATTGTAGTTTTGTTGTTTCCCTCAGTGAAATAAAAGGCTAGAAAAATTTTTAGAAAAAGTTTAGTAGCCGATAGTGAGCCAGAGGAAAAAAATAACAGGAAGAAGTTTAAAGCATTCATATATATATATATATATATATATATATATATATATATATATATATATGAATATATATGTGTATATATCAGTCTCTCACTGCATATCACTCAGCCTAGAGCAATCAAGCAGTTCTAAACTTTTAAAACTAATATGTAATATGTTTTTTATTTAATTCACAGATTTTAAAGATAATTTGCTTTAATGTTTATTTTTAAATTTTTGCATATTTCATCTAATATTCATATGCTAAAACCACCATAAGTGCATTCATATGAAAGGGTTTATTTGTGACCAAAAAGGCTTTTGTCTATACCTGTATGTTCTTTGCCTTACATTTAAGTTTTACATGTCTAATTGGCAAGCTTTTATTCCCGCTAGTTACAAATAGAGATTCCTAGCTATATCCAAGGAATTTAAATGTGTTTGATCCTGATGTAAATGATATATGCTGTTTTGGTGACAAGTTATACTGATAATTCTTCCTTGAACCTGATCTGAGTAATAGTGTATCTAATAATTATTATGCTAAGCCAAATAAGTCAGAAAAAGTCGAGAACCATATGATTTCACTGATATGTGGTATATAAAACTGAAAATAACAAAGGCACAAGACAAACAAATGAAGACACAAAAACTCATAGACACAGACAATAGTTTAGTGGTTACCACAGGGTAAGGGGAGAAGAGGATGGTAGAGGAGGGTAAAAGGGATCAAATATACGGTGATGGAAGGAGAACTGACTCTGGGTGGTAAACACACAATGTGATATATAAATGATGTATTACAGAAATGTACACTTGAAACTTATGTGACTTAACTAACAATTGCCACCCAATAAACTTTAATTACAACAAACAAACAATGGTTCCATATACTATCAAAGCAATGGCTTTTTTTGGCCCTTTACAAAAATTTTGTCCTTACAGTTTGCATATATTTCTACATGTATTGTTTGATCTTCAACTCCATATTATTCTCATAAGTCAGAGTTTCAGTGAAGTTGCTTAACTTCTCTGACATTACTCAGTTCAAGGGTGTGGCAGAGGTGGCAGTTGAACTCAGGTCATCAAAGGGTACATTCTACAGACATCCTGTTAGGAACATATCTGTTCAATGTGTGTTTTATGAAACATCTCATTCAGCCTTGAGAAGAAAAGAGTAAGTATTCTGCTTCCTGGAATAGACCAACCAATCTCTAACAATAATAAATAAATCCATCCATGCATAAACAAACTCTATTGCCAGCATTAAAGTAATTGGTACTTTCGTTTCCCCCAAATCTTGTAAGGTTTGTAATAGTAACATTATAATGTTTCAGTTGACATTATATGGAGTCTACTTGCAGTAGCATTCTGTAATGGAATAAGATCAACTGTTTCTTTTAGGACTCTTTGTTAATTGCTTTCAAAGTATCAGCTACTCGTAATATCACTGGGAAGGCTGTTGTTTAATATTGATAGCGTTCTCGTATATGTTTAGAGTCTATTCAGAATATAAACATCCTAAATTCTTATTCTCTGGAGGAGTATTTCTCAACCTTATACCACCAAAGGTGCATTTTATAATTTATCTATAATTTATCTGATGGTTCAGACAAATATTTTGTTTTCTAAGCAAACAGTTTACTATGGTCTTATCTTGAGGAAACAGAATTTTTCTCTAAGGTTTTCAAATATTTAAATTAATCAGAGACTCCTGTGGCTATTTCTCAGGTGTCTAGTTTCTAAGCATTTATACTTCTTTGTGCTACTCCACACATCCACATGGGCAGAGCAGTTAGCACCTCCATAATGGGGCTGGGGCAATAACCATCTACCCCTCTGCTTACCTTAAAAGCCCACATTTTCACTATTTCCTTGTGTAAACCGAATCTAAGCTCAAGAAAGCTCATATTTTTTTTAATCCAGAGGTATCTCTTAATGAAAGAACACTAAACACTAAATGCTAGGAGTTAGAGGATAAAAGAAAGTCCTGGGCATAGAGTTGGAGAAAATAGAGAAAGGTTGACTAGACAAGAGGGGGCAGGAAGGTTAGATTGAAGAGGTTTTGGAAAGCTTAAAGACGACTTGGGAACAGTGGGTCAGTTACAAATTTGGAAGCTATTGCTAAGGTGGTGAGTATTAACTAATATGTAACTTGTCACTAAGTGTAGTCCAGCCGCATGAGTCACAGAACTTAGTCCAGCTAATACAACATGTCTTCTATTTCATTTTAGTAACTTCCCAATCCAATTACAAATGTAGCATTATTATTTCTTTCTCTCCTGCTTTCACCTTTTTGCATTTCTTATTTGATGCAATTTGGTGGAATAGGATTTTCCAGGTAGTGTCTGGGCTCAAGTTTAAGAGTGTTAAGAGTTCCTATAATCCTATTTAAACTGAGTTTATGGATATTGATTATTAGCAAAGTTTAAAGCCTAGAACTAAATGAATTATATAAATCTCCAAATAGAAATTATTGTAGCTTGTAATAGGATGTGAGTACTACTTTTGGCCTCAAAACATCTTTCCTACAGCTTTGTAGTGATGTATAAGTCCTTATGCTATCAAGCTTTAGTTTGACTTCATTTTAGCCTGGACTGGGGAGTGTCTTGGGAGACTTCTAGAAGTAGTATTACCTTATGTTTAGTCAGAGAACACCAAATATCATTGGTAATTTGATTAGGAGACCTTATAGAACACAAGCTAGAAGAGCTGATTAGGGTATGTGAGGTCATATAATAAAATAATGTAAAGCTGAGAAATTATTTAGACTCTAATGGTATTCAAATCAAAAAGTTCAATCTGAAATTTATCTGAAAGCAAGATCCTCTAGATTTAACCAGATGCCAGAAATGTTGCTTCAGGTACATATTTACTGAATAAATGAAATAATGTACAAAAGAGTGTGATACATATATACATAAATATTATGTATAATATATATATATACATATATATATATAATATATTTTTGAAAGTGGAAATTTGTATTGAACTCTGATTTGCTTAAGGTTCTAAATTGGTCAGAACCAGGGTTAGTGAACCAGATGTATAGTGGTTTGTTTTATTTAAACATTCTTTTAACTTGTCAAATATAATATACGTTATAAAGGGGATGAAATACAAATATATAGTTTAATTATTTACTATAAACACCCGCGTAGACACCTCTCAATTCAAGAAAGAGAAAGCTGTAAGTACTGTTGAACCTTCCCAGGGGCACCACTTCCCAATTACAACTCTCTATCTCCCCTTAGAGGTAAGCACGAATCCAGCTTCTAGGAGAATCACTTCTTTGTTTTGCTTTATAATTTTAACACCAAAGACTGCATTACTAAGCAATAGAATTTAGTTTTGCGTGTTTATGAAGACATATCTTTGGCTAGAAATGATTTAGCATATGTAGAAGCCAGGTCATCACTACTCACTGCTGACTAAGCACAGTCAGCATGATCCAATGACAGCAATAGAGACACCGTGTGTGTTTCCCCAAAACAGCCTAGTTATGACTTCATTAATAAGAAGTTAATTGATTTTCAAACAATATTTCTTCTATTTAAGCTCTTGTCGTCTTGATTCCTCCTTTTTAATCTCCCTGTTCCATTAAAAATGTCACTGGATGTGAGTGTTAAGACAGTTTCATACTATATGTATTTTTAAGTCTTGGGCTATTTCTATATTCATGGCTGTAGAGTGTTCCAAAATTGACTTTAAGCTAATCAACTATAATGTGTCTACACAACAGTGTGGCTGGCAGAAGATGGGAGATATCAATTAGTTCAGCCTTGCTGATGTCTATAAAGACTCTTGAGCTGTTTAAAAAAAAGATGTTGTGGCTTGGACAGCAATTAGCAGCATTCTGCCGTCTCCTGTGTAGACCAGTCTATTGATCTCATAAAACTTATGGGTGTACTTCAAATGGTTTTACTTGTAAAAACCAATCCAGGAAGAGTTTAGCCCTTTAAAACGCAGCTACCAGGCAGAGAGAGGCTAAGAGTTCAATGCCTCAGAGTATTTGGGGCGAGTAGAAAAAAAATGAAGTTATTTTTCTTCAGATCAAAAAAAGACTAAAGGGACAAAGACTCCAACACATTAATAAATGAGACATGACCCTTTCCACTGATCCCAGATATTAAAGCTGCTTTTCCAAAGTATGAGTTTTATTTTTCAAGAGAGACAGGGTCATGTGGGAAAGAAAAAGATCAGAAAATGAAAGGTGATGTCACATCAGAATAGTTATAATTAATAAGTGCTACTGCAAACACTATGAGAAATGTTAATAAGGTAAAAAACATAATTTTAAATGACTATTGTAACTTGGAATGTTGTTTACTAAAGAAAAAATGCTTTCAAATACAAATCTTTGTGTGTTTAATCAGCTCAGGCTTAGTCACAATTAGATTAAGAGCCAAATGTAAACTAAATGATTTCAGGATTGTGGAATTATTCTCTCTTAGTTCCTCATGTGAAAAATGATAAGTCAGCTTATGCCCAATGTCTCTTCTTTATTTTGGGAACAGTATGGAACAGCATTTTAAAAGACTTTGTAGGATGGAAAATTTAAAAGATATACAACAGCAGAATAATAATGACTCCATGGTTCTATCACCCAGCCTCAACAATGATCAACTCAGATCAATGGTGCTTTCCCTGGACGCCATGTCATTTCATTAGTAAATAATATTTCAGCACTCATTTCCAAATACATGGATATTTATTGTGATTTTTATAATTCTTGTTGATTTTTTTATGTTTATAACATCATTCCTGTCAAATAATTACTTTGCTTTTTCTTCTTCCTTATAGCAGTTCTCAAACATTAGTGTGGGTGAGAATCATCAGGAGAGTATCTAGAATAGAGCTCAATAATGTGCAATTTGAACGTGCATACTGGAAATTTTGATACTGTTGATCTGTGGAGAATACTTTGAGAAACATGACTATAGAATTTCATAGAAGAGCTTCAAAGTAATTCAGTGAAGTGAAAAAAAAAAGTTTCATGTGAAGGTCACTTCCCTTCCCTGACCCCCATGTCCATTTTAAGTATTAGAACTCACCAATGTAACACTAGTTAATATTTCCCTTTATCATGATTCTACATTTGTTTTCTGTTTAAGTAACTTTTAAGTCTGATGTAAGTGAACTATAGATGTTATATTTTTATATAAATTGAGTTTTTATTACCTCTTTTTGGACGTGTTTGTATTACAAAACAGCTTCTGATCCTGTTCTGCATTTGCTATGGGAATTATTAAGTATCTAATTTTATAAATTACACAACTGAAGTACTTTTGGGAAGGAAAATATAAATTTAGGTTTTTCTCAGAAAAATATAAACAGTAGCTAAATACAAAATAACAGTCCTCTTATTGGTTGAAGAAAAGTTAGAAAATCATTCTTCAAGTGGAGAAGGCTTGGGATGTGCTAGTTCCTCTTTTTGACTCTGTCCATGAAGAGAGAGACAGAAAAATGAAACATGAGTCAGGAGACTTAAAAGACAACCTAACCTTCGGCCAAAATCCTTGGTGTAGAAGGATCATTGTGAGGAAAAGATAATGATTGCTCTTGCATAAGTCTTAAGTGAGTAAAGGTTCTCACTAGAGAGACAAACAAAAGCTTTCCATGTTCAAAAAAGTTTAAACAGACATTGCAAAACACTTTCAGTAAACATCATTATAAATGATTTGTGTTTCTGTTGCCCCAAAAAGGCATGTCTGAGGAGAAGAGATATGTAGTCACCAAACACCAAAAGATAAATGAATATCAAAGATCAGCTTTCCTGCCTGTAAAACACCCTTAAGGATTTGTCCTGTTTTGGCTGTCCATTCTGGGCTCCCAGTGAAAGGGCCTTCACATTGGAGACCTAAATTTTCAGCTTGTTTTCCTAAACAACCAAAAAGTTTACATCCCATCTCTTGTTCTTCTTGGTCTCCTCTCTGGCCTCAGAACAGATTTAAATAAGTCCTTGTTTCATGTCTTCCAAGAAGATGCATTTCAGACTCTTGGGATCATGATTCTGTAGGTCCCCTCCCTTGCCTTGGTTCCTGAGTATGTAGTGGAAGGAGGGTTGGAGAAGCAGCTGGACCTCAGCTCAGGTTTCCTAGGCTAGCTCATGTGCCACATCCCCACCTTTCCCAGATAAATTGTGTAAGGAGAAGGACTCTTACTACCAGTCTGTTGGAATAACAGGTTGTAATAAAGTACTATTTTCTGTGTAACATATGTTGATTTCTCATCTTGTATCGAGCAATAGAAGCTCCAGAGCCTGGGGTGTAAGCAAACTTATGAATGATGATACAGATATGCCTGAGGAGGAAGACAGAATTATTAAGATAGAGATTGATAACTTCCATCACATTCAGTTCCATCTGCTTTTAGGATGAAGTGAAGTGTGTATGTTGTGGGAAGGCCATCTCCTATGAAGCCTGGTACTGCTTGATGCAATTCTTGTACATTACAAGTATATTTGACATCACCCATTGTATAAAGCCGGTGAAAGTTATTAGCAGATGTAAAAGGCAAATATAGTTACTAAGGGTTGAAGGAAAGTGATGCAAGTGGACCTCATAACTTCTGTGGAAGAGAAATACAGGGAGCTATATTCAAATTTTATGGTGTCCAGGTAAATGAACCTAGAATGTGCTAGTAGGCAGTATAGAAACAGATCCTCTAATGATTGGTTGATATGCTCTACTAGGCTATCAGTTTGATTTCTGAGTTGAATATTTATAACCTGTGAGTTTCTTCAACCATATCATCAAAAACCAGGAGACATTTGGAGAAGAATACTCTTATTTTAAAGAATATGTGCTTAAGTATTTAGTTGAAAAGTGTCATAGTATGTGCAACTTATATCCCAATAGTTCAGTCAAAAGAGAGGAAGGAATAAAACAAATGTGATAAAATGTTAACAATTGGTGAATCTCAGTAAAAGCCATCGTTCTTTCAATGTTTCTGAGGCTTTGAAAATTTTGAAAATAAAAGTTGGAGAGCAGAATATATAGTACAAGTATATTGGTAAATATGAAAGTAAATACCACACAAAATAATCAGGAGGTAACATTGATTTTCTCTGGAGAGAGAAATCTGATAATAGTGGCTGACTGCTGTTTTTCATTATATGACTTGTAGAACTAGTTGATTCTTTAAACCCTAAGAATGTATTACCTTGACAAAAACTAAACACTGACTTTAAAAGGAAAAAAAAACACAAATAGACAAATTGAGAGATCGGATTGCCAGATGTTTCATGGAATCAGAAAATCCATTGATAAATATGCTGCAACAGTTTTATCTACATGTATAAGGAATGATGAAGAGCATCATTTTATCTACATGTATTAGGAATGATGACTAACAGTCACCCTAGGAACAGGATGCTAGCCATATGAGAGAGCAATTCAGAGATGAAATGTAGGAAATGTGAGTGTCAGGAGAGGGGACAACATCCTTTATGTCTACTCAATTCAATCTTTTTTAAGAAGTAATACACGGTAATTTATTTGAGAGAAATTACATGACCTTGGTCATTTCACAGATCAAATGAAATCACTAGATGCTTTTACTGACTGACTACATTTTAAAGGCCATTGTCTGTACCTTAGCTTCATAGAAGGTTGTAGGTGCCCTAGAAAACTAATTTATTAACTACTAGTGTTTATTGAAGAGGTCAGAGATCATTGTGGGTACAGAAATGCAGGGAGCTACTTCACATCTTATGATTGCAATGGGAAAAAACCTCACCATCCAAGTGTTTATGTTTTTATTTTACTGTTACTTGTTTCATAGGGACATCAGGTCCCCAAAGAGAAGGAATAATCCAGATGATACTTCTCGGTATTCCAAAGTTTATATCAGTGTACTTTTAAATGGCCTCAGCCTTGATCTTTCAGAGGAAGTGTAGTCGTAGGTGATAACCAGGGTGGACACTGGACCATAGAGCAGCTTAGGCAGTGGGTGAGTGATGGGATTACGTAGTGATTAGCTTCCTACATATGCATTCCTGGGGATGATCATCAATTTCAAAAAGAGATTTATGACCATGATGCTGCACGATATTTCTGAATCTTGGCGCCAGTGAACCAGTGCTTTCAGTCCTCTTTCTTTGCTCTGCTATTCCATTCTTGCTTCTGGGTGAGGTGCAAAAACTGCACAGCTTCATTGGGCATTGCTTTTGCCTCCTGTTGAAGCTGGTAGATGACCTGAGTGGCCATCTCATTATACATTGTCAGAAGCTACACTCAATGTTGAGCTGTCTTGGAGGCCACACGATCCAAATGCCTTTACTTCATGATGGAGGAGAGATCCTGACCCACGTCAGTCTTTGTGTAAGTGAGAAAGAAACCTTTATTATATGAGGCAGAAATGATTATCCTCATTAAATGTGATATGATTTGGAAAAAACAAAACAAAACGAGAACTGGAAGGTCTCCAGTTCCACAGTGAATCACCACAGTAGCATCAGGTACTTCAGAGGTACTCCTGGGCTAAGGGTGTGAGTTTTAAAGTAACCGAGTAGATTCCACATCTGTGATTGTGACATGGTTCCTGGTTGGCAGAATTAGGTGGGGGCTTTCAGCAGCTGCCATGAGTCAAACTGCAGCAAATCTCAATTGCAGATTGTAGAAAGAAAAATCAGTCACTTAGAGACAGAAGCTCATGAAAGATATTGCCCCAGATGTCTTCCTGAGGACCCCTAGAAAGAGGAGTGTGATAACTATCAGATCTCCAGTTCTGGATGGAAAAGGGACTATGTCGGTCATGTAGTGTTTGGTTTCAGATCCATTCCCACATTTCTTCTGCTTTGTATCACAAGGAGTCAACCGTTGGGGTTTTCATTTGTTTTGGTCAACAGAGGGAATTGGTAGGAAATTGGAAGACAGGGAAGTCAAGAAACCAGAATTTTATTTCCCCTCTGAGAGCTTTATGATAGCAGCTGTCCTCTTCTTGTGGTACCAGTTAACCATTCAGTTCTTCCTTCTGTGGTCTCATTTTCTATTGGGCATCCCTGGCTTCTGGGTTCTAGTAATTCCATAGCCTTTTTTTTCTCCCTTCCCTTCCTTCTTTCCTTCCTTCCTTTTTTTTTTTTTTTCATTTTTTCTTTTCTTTTGTTTTTTTAATCCCTGCAGCCCAAGGGATGTTTACTTTCTGCCTTTGCTAACCTAAACATTCTCTTATCACTCCTTTTGGTTTTGCATCTCTTCAAATATCTTTGTAACTACTCCCTATATTTAAGATCCCTTTTGAATTACCTGTCAAGGGCTCTATTTTCCTGATTAAACTGGGTTGACTTCGACTATAAACTTTGCTAAGGCCCCAGGAGCCAGGGTTGGATGAAGTAATGCATATGGATGGGCCTTTAAATATAGAGAAAATATAGAGGGTGGTATCTTTGGATTTGTGGGGAGATTTGGAAAAGATTCTTGACATAACAGGACATTGAGGGAGGAAGATGTATTTTATGAAATACCCATATTGGAGCTGTTAGGTAAGGAATATGCATATTTTTCCTCCCATTAGCCATGCTTTTGTCTCTCAGTTTTGAGTAGGTATACTTAGGAAATCCTCAGAACATCTAACTTTTCTTCTTCTATGTAGCTCATTAGCAGGACCTGAGTGTCAGTTTCCCTTCTAATGAACAGCAACACTCACTATCCTTCCTTGTGCAAGGGGAAAGACCTAGGCCTCTGCAATATAGACAAGTTGTTTTGGGGCTGTCTAAGCTGGTTTTCCTAAGTAAACTTTCTTTTCCATCCAGATGGTTTGCCTTTTGCAGATGGTAAAGCCCAAATGCAGATTCTGACCCACTTGCTAGTATAGGGTTTGGCCCACACCAATACTTTAAGAACTTGGATTCAGGTTCACAAATGCAATTACTGAAGTAAAAAATAGATACTTAAAAATAATTAAACTAGTAAAATTTTAATTTTTTTCTGAATACATTGAAGCTTTATTTAAAAGTTGAATGTAATTAATACTGCCTATTAATACAGTGAAAGTTTATTTGTCAACTTAATTATTGATCAAACATATGTTGTGTCCTACTAGTAGTGCTTAATATAGATTTAACTAATATCCATTTTTTTGGACCATTTTGTTAGTGTTTCAGTATGATCTTTAAGGAGTCACTTAGGGAATACATTAATTGGGGTCATCGTTTTTCTAATTAATTCTTCTAATTTTACTTACTATTTTTTAATTAAGTGAATATACAAGGTGTGATCAAAAAATACGGTGAATGTTTAAATTTTAAAAAAAATTACAATGAAAGAAAAATTGCCATTAATCCCCTTCAAAATATTCCCCCTAGCTTCAAACACACTTATCCCATAATTCTTGCCACTTTCTGAAGCAGTTCTGGAAGTCCTCTTTCATGACTGTCTTCAGTTGTGCTGTTGTGGCTGCCTGGATATCCTGAATCGATTCAAAACATTTACCTTCCATAATAATTTTTGACTAGGCAAGAGCCAGCAGCAGCACAATGCCAGATCTGGTGAATAAGGTAGATGAGATCAACTGTGATGTTTTTATTTGACAGAAATTTCCATACCAGAAGCGATGTGTGACAGGGAGCATTTCTGTTGTGATTAACAAATACAGTGAATGCTGCTGCTGAGTGCCATCCAACGGAAAGGCAGGGAACCTTCAATATAGGAAGCGGTACATCAAACCTTAGTAACAATGTGTGACAAGTTTCAACTTGTTCAGTGCAGTCAGTCAGGTGTGAGTTACGGTTGAGAGAAGGTGTGTTTCAAAGCATACCATAAATCATCCTCCATCATGACAACGCTACGTGTCACACATCGCTTCTGGTATATGGCAATTTCTGTCAAATAAAAACATTATGATGTGTCTTCATCCACGTTTTTCACTGGATCTGGCACCGTGCTACTTCTGGCTCTTTCCCAAAGTCAAAATGATTCAGGGCATGAAGGCAGGCACGACAGTGCAACTAAAGACACTCACA
This sequence comes from Rhinolophus sinicus, assembly GCF_036562045.2. Taxonomy (NCBI): domain Eukaryota; kingdom Metazoa; phylum Chordata; class Mammalia; order Chiroptera; family Rhinolophidae; genus Rhinolophus; species Rhinolophus sinicus. The sequence continues at coordinate 40,340,095 of NC_133751.1, forward strand.
AAAGAGGACTTCCAGAACTGCTTCAGAAAGTGGCAAGAACAATAGGATAAGTGCGTTTGAAGCAAGGGGGAGTATTTTGAGAGGGATTAATGGCAATGTATCTTTTATTGTAATAATTTTTTTATGTAAACATTTACCATATTGTTTGATCACACCTCATATGTGTTTGTAAATAACTAATGATGCCAAAATTCAAATATAAGTTCATAGATTTCCTACTTATAATTTCACTATCCACACTGAAATGTGAGAGAAAAAAGAAAAGAAAGGTGAACTTAAAAACCATGTACTTAAATTTGTCCTAAGCTTTTGGAGAGAAGGCTATAAACTGCTAAGGAGGAACTTTAAACACCAAACTGAAAAACACTCTATTTCATTGTAGCATGCTTTATTTCATGCTTTTTAAAACTTAACCAAGATGATGTGTACTCAGGGTGGCAGAGGCGTTCCGGCATTGTTTGTACAGTTCCACTCAGGCAAACTGGGTCAGGCAAGGAGGCATGATTGAAATGACAAATCATTCCAGTTCTCTTTCAATTCTTCCTCCTCTTTATCCAGTCATCTCTAACCTGTCATTTAAGCCCAATTCAAATCTTGCTTCTTTGTACAGATTTCTTTCTTTGAGAATCTTCTGCTTATTCCTAGCCTGTTTGGTTTTACTGTTGGTGCAAGTAATTAACACACTACACTGTGGGAGATGTGATTCCTTTTTTTACACTGCACAACTAAACACCATTTCTTTTTCAATCCTTCAGATACGAAGTCCTTTAAATTGGAAAAAAAAATCAGGACAGCAGGCGTGTTGAGAAAAACTCGAATAATATTAAAAAGTTATACTTAAAATGGCAAATCTTCCTAGCTTTCTTACCTAGAACCATTTCCCTCCCAGATGTAACCACCTCACCTCAACACTTTTTCACATGTGCTTCTTCATGCTTCCATGTCTTGCCCATCATTATTTCTCTGCCTGCAGTGCGTTCTCATATTCTGCGACCATCTTTCAAGACTCTTAAAAGTGTCATGCTCTGTGAACTCTTTCTTGATACCCTCAGTCAGCATTCAGTATTTTGTTCCCTGGACTCCCTCGATACGCTACTTGTATTATTTGACATTTCATTCTGTCCTGTTTGGTAATAAGCTCTTTACTGATTAGTTTCTCTATAGTATGATATACTTTTCTTGAGAGAGGGAGCCCATTTAATTCATCTTTGCATATCTTACAAAATCCAGCCTAACCCACTCTTACTACCTGTTTAAGTCATTGAATTAAATGTATATAGTATAGTATATTCATTATCCATTTTAGGAGTCTTTGTCACAGCCAGACTGTCAGACTCTTTAGGGCAGGGGCTGAGAATTTTTGCTTTTGTAATGACATTAATTAAAATATTACAGCCATACCTTTCTGTAATGCTTTTTAAAAAAGTTCTTTAATTTACAAAAATGTGTTTGAACTTCACAACATTCTGTATTAGTAGGCTGCATTGGTCTAGAAAAAAAAAAGATACATGGTATTTTAATTAGTCTTTGGGATCAGATAGACCTGAGTTTAAGTTCTTTCTCAGCTATTTGCAGGCCATGAGATCTTGGGAAACTTCTTTAACCTTTACAGTCCTCAGCATTCTCCTATTATGAATAAAAGTTAGTCTTACAGAATTGTCAGGAGGAATGTGTATAAAGATATGTGATACATATTAGACATTGAATGTAAGTGAGGATACCCCCCTCACCACCTCCTTAGGAATCAGAGCCTTAGATAGGCTAAATTGTTGTCCAAGAGCATGTTGCTGGCAAAAGGTTGCAAACACCAAGCCAAGACTGGAATCTAGGCCTTCCGACTCTATACACATGTACATGCCTGCCCCCTGGTGCCTAAACTCTGGGATGAGACTGAACATTCCTGCAGGAAGCTGAAAACAACTAGCCTTTGCTACCTTCCTGCTGTCATGCACACTCCATTGCCTAAGGTACCACTGCAGACTGTTGTTTCCTGATGTGATGAGAAAACTGAGGCTTAGAGAGACTAACTGATTTAGCCAAGGTCAAATAGTTATCTAAGAGCCATGTCCACCTTGTTGCCCTCACTCTTGCCTGGCATGACTGAGATATTGTGGTTTAATCTGGATGGACCCTGTGTGGAGACAGCTACATCCACAGGAACAGCAGCAGCAGGCCTGGCTCCAGAGCATCATGGAGAAAGACAACAGCTTGGTATCTCTTGGCAAGACTGTCTCAGAGCAATATGGTAAAATGGAGGAGGAGGATACAGATGAAGAAGATAGTGATGACTCAAAGGGTGAGAGGACCTGCAGGGCATGGGGAGGTGAATGACTAAAGTGAGTACCTGATGATGTAGAGGTCATTGAGATGGACATGGCATGCAAGGAATAGGATCAGGATCAGTGGATAATGTAGTGTGAGCCTGACATTTGTTGGTTTGCTTTTTCTTTAGATAATGCTAGTGCCTGACTTAAGTTTGATTGCCAAGGCCTCCATTTCAAAGAGGTATTCCCTTCAAAGACAGCTATCTACCATAAATACAAGCCAGCTACATGACTAGACAAAGAGGCCGGTCACCTCCCCCACTGATGCTCCTTTGTTTTAGAGATCTTGCTTGATTTGAATAACTGACCAATTGAGCTACTGATTTGTTTTCTTCTCCTGTGTTTTAAATTCCCACTCTTATGTTTTAAATTCCAACATTGAGTGAAGCCCTAAAACCCTAGGTCGCCACCCTTTCCCCAATAAAAGCAGGACCTCAGGCCCACGCGTGTGCACTCTTTCTTTCTATGCTCAACCTCAGTCTGCGGCTTCAGGTGTGCTGTGTAATTTCCAGTCTTGTAAGTAAATTGAGTTTTCCAAACTTTTCAGAATTTCCTGATGGTTATTGCTGAAGGGCATCTTGCAATCATAGTGAAAACCACAAGTCTGGTCCAGCTACAACCTTGGTTATTATAAGCTGAGACCAGTAAAAACAGATAATCTAGGTAGTGTGGCCTCAGGAAGATTCCTGGGCAGCCCAACCTACTTTATACCCCCTACAGAACAAGCTGATAGCTATTTAGGAAAACAAAAACAAAACACAGCAAGAAAGGCTTCTGCTCCCTTGGTCTACTCTTAAGGAAATGTCACACCCACGCCACTTCCGAGTAAGGAAATACAGATAGTAAAATTGTCACTAATTTATTAAACTGCAGAGGTTTATTTGTTTCTCATGAGTGAGTATCTAGTTAACATAAATTGGTTAAAATTATACATCCAGTAATTGAAATTATTACCCATGAAGTGGAACCAGAGAGAAATAGATATTGAGCTGTAATGCATTCGACTCACATCCCCAGCACATTCTTTCTACCAACTGTGCTCCATCGTCTTCCCTCATTAAGATTTGTACAAAGTAAGTTGAAAAAAAAGAAATATGGCATGTACATAGTGAAGCAAGAAGTATGTTTAATGAAAAGACTAAACCCTCACATGCATTCAACCTGTATGCTTCAGTATAAGGAGCTGAAAACTCTTTATGATCTCATGGACCCTGATCCATGTAAAAGGAATAGGAAACTTAGAAGGGCTTGGAGCTCCTATGATGTCATAGACATATTTGCTAGAAGCATTTTAGGAAATGAAATTTCTCTTCTTTAGATCAGAGTTTCTAATATTTGTAATGTGTAAATTAGTTACCTGGGGATCTAGTGAAAATGATTCAGTAGGCCCTTGGGAGGTCTCTAGGTTTCCTTCTCTAAGAAGTGCCCACATATGCTGAGGGACCATGTTTTCAGCAGTGAGCTCTTAGGCAATGTTGACCATTTCTGGGATGCTGAAACACTAAGACCCCATAAATAATTGCTAATATTTAAATTTAAAAAAATGTATTGCTAGCAGTAAATGTGTCTAAAAAAAATAGTGGTTTTATTTGGATTAATGATGGTGGAAAGCGAAATCATGAGTCAAAAGTGAGCCCCAAGATGAGCTTGGGTCACAGTGAAATTAACTTCAGAGCCTGTTTTAATCCATATGAAGACAGGCCTACATTGTTTCTCATGTCTGCAAGTACTGAATTATTCATATGAATGCTTCAGAGCAGCCTCCTATAAATCAAACAAAGAGAATTGAATTGGGAATTGTAATGGTGAGAAATTTTGAGCTCCTAACCTGATTTACCTGGGCACTCTCTCAGTTATCTTTCTCTTGTTCTGATCAAGTCATTCTTGGTGATTTAACAGCACCTAAATATAGCCACAGAGACTCTTGCATTGTGGTATGTGATTTTTAAGCTCCATGATTTTAAAGTGCCATGTGAGAGATCATCTACAGAAAGTCTGCAATGGACTAATATGGCTCATTAATAACAGTGGTTAATTGTGATTAAAGCACCTGATCCAATTCATTTATAGGAATATTTTGTTATTGCATCTAATAATAATATAGTGTTATCCCCTCTCCCTCTCAGGATAATTTGGCTTATTCAAGGATTGAAATGTTTTATATAGAAGAATTCTGTTCATTTTTGCTTTTTTTCCATTGATAAATGGCCCCTAAATTACGGATTGGGAATATACTGATGAAAGTAGTAAGAAATTGAGTACATTACAAACTATATGTAAAGATTTTAAAATGGATTGACATAATCATCAATATAATACAAGTGGCTTTATGACAATTTTTTCAAAAGTTAGACTTTGATACTGCTTTGTTCTACCAGTCTCACAAGATTGTTGTGAGATCAAATGACATAGTCTTTGAGATTGATCTGTAAAGTCTAAATGGTATTACTGTCTTAAGTCTCCCCTCCTACCACTATTTTACATAAGGCAACCAGATTAATCTTCTTAAAGCATCACTTTGATTACGTCATTTTCTAGTTCAAATACCTTTAATGCCCATCCCAACCATTGATGAATTGGGTTTGGTTTCCCTTGGCATTTAAGAAAAATCATGCTGCTTTTCTAGCCTTATCTCCAGCTACTTTTCTATTCTAACCTCATATTTCAAGGCTCTTTGTTTATATCACATCTCTCCTGAGTTCCTGGGCTAAATTTTCCATATGTTCATTCTTCTGGACATATTCGTTTGGTTACTCCACAGCGACCCAAATGCCAAACATGACCAAAACTAAGAACATAAGTTATCTTTATATATTTCCTATTACCCATTCAGTTACCTAAACCAGAAAATAGGCAGCTTTTGTTGTTTCTTGTTTTGTTTTGTTTTCTACATGCACCTCTCCTCAAACCCATCTTCAATTAGTAACGTGAAAATTTTCTTTACACTTCTTCTCCTTCAGGCCTATACTCAATTGCTACTCACGTCCATTAATTCTATCAGATATTTTTCAGGCCTGATATCCTGGGGTTCTTTTAGTGAACAAATGTTTATGAGTCACCTGCCATGTGTTGGCTATTGCATCAGTTTTATATTGTTGCTGTAATATATTATCCCATACTTAGTTGCTTACAACACATTTGTTATTTCATACTTCTACATGACACAAGTCAAAATGGATCTCATTGGGTTAAAATAAAGGTGTAGGTGGAGCTGTTTTCCTTCTGAAGCTTCTAGGGAGGACTCCATTTCTTTGCCTTTTCCATCTTCTAGAGGCTGCTTGCATTCCTTGGTTTGTGATGCTTTTCCATCTTCAAAGCTACCAAATGTGTCGTTCCAACCTGTTCTTCTGTTATCATGTTTCCTCTGACTTTGACTTCTCCCGCTTCTGTCTTTCACTTATAAGGACCATTGTGACCACATTTAAGTTCCACCTGATAATCCACGATAGTATCTCCACTGCAAAATTCTTCACTTAGTCACATCAGCAAAGTCACTTTTGTTATATTAGGTAATATATGTATAGGCTTTGGGGATTAGGGTATGGACATTAAGGGAGAGGCATTATTCTGCCTACCATATTATCTTCCTAAGCAGTATGAACACAAAAATCAGTATGATGATACAGTCCCTGCCCTCAATCCAATCAAAGACAAAGGATTTACATGAGTGGATGGCTATAACATACTGTAATTACTCCTCTGGAATTGTAATAAAAACCGTAAGAAATCTTTGTGGATTAGTGAACGTTTTGGAAAGAAGTGATATCTAAAACACGTGATTAAAATTCTATTTGAAGTTTTTGTTCATTTTAGGAGGGAGAATAATAACACCAAAATAAGTTTGGTACACCAATTTAGGCTCTAATAGCATCAATCAATATGATTCTCTCACTGTTACATTGATGAGCAAACTGGCTTAATATAAATGTTAGTTCTACTCCAAATATGGGCATTGTATGTACTCCAAATATGGGACATATTCATATACATATTCTTTATATATATCGTTCAACATAAATATACCATTCAACAAAAAAATATAAGCGATAGAACCAACACATATGTGCAAGGCACTTTTCTATGGGTGAAGGGGAATAACAAAATCAGGCACAAATTCTGCTCTCTGGGAACTCACACTGTAGAAGGAATACAAGACATGGGCATAAATATTCATAAAAATATGAAGCAAAAGAGATGATTGTCATATGAGAGACACAGACATAATATTGTGTGTATAGAGGGCTGGAAAGGAATATTTTCAGCTAGAGAAAGCAGGGCAGACATCACAGATAATGTCTGATTTGAGCTGGGGTGTCTAAGGATAGGTGATTGGGGTGCTTGGTCTCTGGTCATGTTGGTGATGAGAGAAAACATAAAAATACGTGTCCATGTATTCTATATTGCTCTTATGTAGAGGGAGAAAAAAAAGTTTCTGCTGGAGATCTTTGAGTCTTTGAAAAATCAGTTGATAAAGTGTAAATTCTAATCACAGTTTCACCTGTACCAAACAGAATTATTCACGTACTTCTCTTGCTCCCACCAAGTCTTCAAAAGGATTTCTGCTACAGTCTGGCAAGGGAAACACTGAGAAATAAATCAGATATTTCTTTGTTAGAATGGGAAAGATTAAGAAATTAACAAGAGGGAAAAGTGCTATTACTAAACATTTTCTAGAGAAAATACAGAAAAATTCATAGCTTTGGGAAATTGTTTCACAATAATTCACTCAGTACATACCATGGTTCACCGAAAATAAGACCTACTCTGAAAATAAGCACTAGCATGATTCTTCAGGATGCTTGTAATATAAAATAAGCCCTCATGCATCTTTTGGAGCAAAAATTAATATAAGGGCCAGTCTTCTTTTTGGGGAAACACTATATTAAACACTGACTCTCTTCAAAATACTGTGATACATGACTTGGAAAATGTGAATAATTTAAGACATAGTTTCTATTTTTAATCCATGTATTTTGGGAGAAAAAAATTGAAATTGAGTACACTACAAAGCAGTGTGTGATTCATGTTACATGTTTAGTATATAGATCAGATCAATTCTAGTGAGTATGATTAGGGAATGCTCATGAAAGAAAAAACACCTGAGTCTGAACTGGAACAATAAGCAGAATTACAATGGACCAAGACACGTACATAGGGCTACAGGGAGAGCATATTGGTAGGGATATAATTCAGGCAAAAAGAACGTTTTGTGAAAAATCATGAAGATAGAAAAGTCAGGACATTTTCAGGGATTGTATATGCCATTTTCCCCTCAAGTCTGAACTAAACAGTAAACATGGGACTACAACTGCAAATAAAATATTCTTTGACTTTAAGGAGTTTACAGTCTTGAGGAGTGTACAGAGAAACAGACAATTAAACTGTGATTTATGTTTTGACAGAGATTAAACAGAGAACCCAATTGTTACCTGGGCTAGACACAACAAAGACCAGAAAAACCTACCCAGAGGAGGTGCCATATGAGCTGACTCCTGAGAAATGTCTGAGTTCACCAAGCAAAGACAGGGAAGATGGAGGAATCTGTGCAAAGACCAAGAGTAGAGACACTAAGTGCACATGCATTTGAGGAACTTCAGAAAGTTTCTTTGTGGTTGGAGTCTAGGCTATATGGAAAAAAGAATGAGAAAGCTTATTTATGTAAACAGAAACTGGGAAATACAGGAATTTGGAGACTAAGTAGGAGGATATTTTAACATCCAGATTGGAGTGGTAGAAAGTCAAAATTATGAAATGACAGTGGGAACTAATAAAGAGAATAAAAATGAGATAGATATAAGACATTGGAAGGAGTCCTTAAAAACTTAATCTAATTGGGAGGGGTTTTACCACAAGAGGTATCTATGAATGTACTAGTACAGAGACAGTGATGAAAACATACTAAGGAGTCAAGTAAAAGTGAGAAAGACTAGTACAACCAGGGAAACAGAACAAAACCAGTGTGCCAGTCGGAAAAGAAAGCATGTGGGGCTATGGAGAGCAAGAGAAAGTGAAGGAAGAACTAACGAAATTCAGGATTTGCAATGAGATGTTCTGTCTGCACAGAGGCCAGTATAGAGAAAACTAGATAGAAGGTAGCCTTTCTAATAAAATCATACTAGCTATATAAATGTGACTTGATGGGTCTTTTTATCTAATAGACAGAATAATGGTTAGATATTTGGCCAAGATATTTAAGGCTAAATCTTCATAAGAAATAACAATCTCATGAGTTTCAAATAGTCTCTCCTCTTCATTGTTTTGCTGGTCTATATACAAGGTCTGACAATTAAGTTCATGAACTTGTTGTAATGATGTTGTTAACCTTTTGTTGATATCAGAGAGATTATTCAACATGAATTTGTACCAACTGGACAAAGAGTTAACCAAGTTTACTATTTGGAAGTGCTGAAAGGGTTGCATGAAAAAGTTAGGCAACCTGAACTTTTTGCCAACAATTCATGGCTCTTGCATCATGACAATGCACCAGCTCACACGGCACTGTCTGTGAGGGAGTTTTCAGCCAGTAAACAAGTAACTGTATTGTAACACCCTCCTTACTCACCTGATCTGGTCCCCAATGACTTCTTTCTTTACCCGAAGATAAAGGAAATACTGAAAGGAAGACATTTTGATGACATTCGGGACATCAAGGGTAATACGACAACAGCTCTGATAGCCATTCCAGAAAAACAGTTCCAAAATTGCTTTGAAGGGTGGACTAGGCACTGGAGTCAGTGCTTAGCTTCCCAAGGGGAGTACTTCGAAGGTGACCATAGTGATATTCAGCAATGAGGTACATAGAACTTTTTCTAGGATGAATTTACGAACATAATTGTCCAACCTCGTAGCAAAGAGAGGATATAATATTTCCTGGTAGGTGAGCATAGTTACCTTCATGTCAATGTGGATAAATCCATAGCTTTATATTTCTTGGTTTTTAGTAAAATCAATTTCTGGTTTAGGACAGGGAAAGAAAATATTTAACAGAAGCTATAAATTAGAAAATTTAATGGGAAATTGACAAGACTGACTCCTATTAATATTATCTTGATGACTGCTTCTTCCCTTTTAAGACTTTTATCTATAAGTAAAGATTTCTTCAACTTCACTTCTAATTGTTGGGGCCTCAATGATTCCCCATAGTTTTAGAGACCTTGAAACAAACATATGTGCTTATTATTCAAAGAAACTTTAGTTTTCAGAGGAAAAAAAATACTTACAGTTCTTTCTTTTTAATGTATCTATTCATGTGTGTTGGACAGCCCAGCTCTTTTTTTCTTTCCTCTCCCACCTAATGCACCAAAAGTGTTTTATTTGGAACTCTGCACACATTGCTAAGCTCTTTTATTTTGTATCCCCAAACTTTGTGTGCATATGTATAGAATGGCAACCTGATGTAGACATAGGATATATAAATGTTAAGGTACTATGACCATCAACTAAAGGGTTTCTTTAGAGTCTTGCTCACCCATTACCAATTAACCTTTTATCACTCTAAAAAACATACATAGCTTTATGGTATGAGCTCAATTATCTTTGCTAAAAGCCTTCATAGATATTTGAACAAAGGCAGTTTCCATTAAATATTCTCCAAGTCTAATGTGGAGCCTTTTATTACTTCCTTTTAGTTTTTTTCTTCTTTCTTTTCTTCTTTCTTTCTTTCTTTTCTTTTTTTTTTTCCATAGCTGTTCTTAGAATCACTAAGACTTAGAGTCAAAAAGTATAGAAATAATTCATGTAGTAAAGTGTGGGTCCCAAGAATCAACCTCAAAAAGTGATGGCAATAGTGCAATAGATGTCTTGGCAATGAATGAAGAAAGCAGGCAAACAGATAAATCTTTCTCAGAAGCAGGAGAGAAATTGATCAGAAGACAGTATATTTTGTCACTGAACAATTTGAGAACAAACCCAAGACCGCCAAGTAGGGTATCTTAAAGATGCCTAGACTACCACTGTTGTCTTTAAAATATTCTATGTGGTAGAAATCCCTGGCAATCCTCTGGCAGAATCTATCAGGCATTTTTTTTTAGGTCTGTAAATCCAAAGGCAGGTGAAGTCATACTTTTGTCATTGCTGTTTTCAGACTCCAACTTAAATCAAAATACTAACCCATCATAGTTCTTTTCTTCCTATTGATTTTCTTCTGATTATATAGCTCAGTAAACTTGTTAGTCATAAGCTATTTTAATATTGAAGTGTCAATTAGAAAACATGGTTTATAGATGTAAATATACTTCGTAACCCAAAGCCCCATGACAGCATCCATGTGCAGACTGGGATCATAAGCCAGAGGACCTTCCCTTCTCTGTTCAGCTAGTTTTAAACTCTTTGGGAATTTCATACACTATAATATGTTAAAAAATAAATGTTATTAATTCCTTTATTTAAAAAATAAATGCTATTAATAATACAAAAAACAAGTACCTAAGTGTAAACAATGAAATTTTAGTTAAAAAATTAAAACGAAATACTTTTTCTCTGAAAGTTTGGGCCAAAAACATTGGTGTGCGTTATTTATACACGGGAGCACATTATACATGGCAAAATACAGTAATTACATTTTTGGCCAGAATTTAGGGAAACAGGTACTGTAATACATTGTTAGTGAGTGTAAATTTCTTTAATGTCTTTGAAAATCAATCAGTAAATTGTCACAACAAGAGAAAATATCCCTCAATACAACCTTTGTATTTGTAAGAATTACCCCTTCAATGTACTTCCATTCATGTACACAATTACATGTTCAAGGATCACATTCCATTTCTTATAGTACTTATTCTCTTTCTCTGTAATTACAATGATCATTTTATTTGTTGCTTAATTTTCTACATCCTTCCCAAACTAACAAAATAATTATGAAATCATACAAATAACTTTTTTTTCCACATGATGAAACACATCAGATACTCTATCAGTTTTTATTTCATTCTAGAGACATCTCTACCTGGGTTGCCAGCATCACATTCTGAGCTAGACTGATTGCTGCTCTCTGGACTCGTGAACCGTCATCTTGGTTGTTCCTTTGATCTTGCTCCTGGATCCATGCCGTCTTGAACACATACACTACACTAATATTTTCTTAAGATATGAAATTCTAGGTTGATCATAATTTCCCTTAAAAATATGAAGACATTTATTCAATGTTTTCTAGCTTGCAGAGCTGATGTTGAGATGAGAGCCCTTTTCTTCCTCTCTGGAAGCTTTAGGACCTTGTGTTCTGATGTTCTGACAGTTCATGATGGTACGCCTTGATGGGGTGCATTGTCCATCCATTATACTAGGCAGTTTGTAGGCCTTTTCAATTAGTAAAATCATATCTTTTAGATCTGAAACATTTTTATGTATTAATATTAACTCTTTTATTACAATCCTTTTTATTTTATTCTAAAATGTAACAAGGTACAGAAAAAACTATAAAATAAATATTTGGTTTAGTGCATTATTGTAAAACACATACTGTGGAAAAACAAAAAAACAAACAAACAAGCCCCAAAATACTCATATTAATAAATACAAGTTTGTAAACCACTCCCAAAGTTTCCCACATGCTCCATCTCAAATGCAACTTCTTTCCTCTCCTACAATAATCACCATCATGAGGGCTTTTTACCCCCTAAGTGGTATTGCTTTAAAATTTTGTAAATTTCTTTTAATCCACATGTTATCTCACCATATTTTTTTCTTTGAAATTTATTTGTTGAAGAGATATTATACAGTGAGGACATTTGATTGATAAAATTTTCTGTAGTATGAATTTTGCTGCTTTCATCCCCATCGTGTATTTTAACTGCTCTTTTGTCCTGTAATTAGACCTAGAGACTTCATCAGATATAGGTTCATTTTTGGGCACAAGACCTCTTCAGAGGTGATGTGTATTTCCATACAGGAGGCACATAATGACTAGTTGTTTCTATTTTTATGATGTAACCAGCCATCGATGCTCAATAGTGAGATCTATTAATTCATTAAGAGTGATAAAAGGGTGCAATTTTAATAAAATGATCCTTCTTTTTATTAGCTAGAATACTTAAAGAGTAAATTCCCTTAATCTTCTATTTGACTACTTACTTATGTATATAGTTTATTGAGGAATGGTAGGACAAATTATTTAATTCTTCCTTTTATTTATTAATTTTCAAAACAATGAATTGAATTCCAGTTACCCTCCATAAGTGACAGAAGTTTTCATTTTAACCATTATTAACTTACGGATTTCAACTTGATTTGTTTCAATCAGTTAAAATTATCCTTATGAATGTTCAAATCATCTCATCTTTAAATAGTGAGATTGTCTTCAAGTTGGCTACTAAGTCCTTTTGATATATGTATAGGAGTCTTTGACAAGATGTTCCAGATTCATCTTGTATAGTTTGTTCCCCAGAGTTCTCTCTCTCTCTCTCTCTCTCTCTCTCTCTCTCTCTCTCTCTCTCATAGTCCAAAGAATCACAAGAACTGAGCAACCAAAGAAAATCCACCAAGTTTCTTTATTTATAATCATGTTGCTTAGTAGATCAACTAAAGAATGAGGATGTGAAAATAAGGGTAATGCTGAGGAGTTTGTGTCTCACAAATTACCATACCATAGCTCTAACACAAAGCTGGTTTGATGAGTTAGACTAAAACCATTCATTTACAGAATCTTCTTTGAAAGGAGATAGGAACTGGGCCACTTGGTCCTTTACTTCTCTCCATAAAATCCTCTTTATAAAAATGTCAGCATGACTCTTTTCTTGTGAGGCAGTGAGTGGGCATAGATGACTACACTGCTTAGCAATGGAGAGAAGATCCAGGGGGTTTTAATTTACTTGGTCAAGATCAGCCATTTAAACATCACTTTGTTTAGAAAAAAAACAAAACTCTCTGAATTTCTAACTACATTATCTCACAGCCACAAACTGGAAAGTGAACAATCCAGTTAATGAGCCAATTTTTGTCTGTGTATGACAAAACATTGGTTTGATTCATATTACTTTTAAATTAGCCAGCTGTTTAGGTAACGTCATGCAAAACAACTGGCATTCCAGACCCATTATGTCTTCCGATTTAATTGTATTGCCTTACAACTGTTAGCAAAAGAGCGTTCACTCATTTGTCCATGCATTGTTTACTGGTTAAACATTTAGTGAGCATCCAATGTTTCCCAGGGCAGGCCATTGTGCTTAATAATAAAGGAAATACACAGACAAGTGAGACACAACCTCTGCCTGGGAAAAGTTTACAGTTGGATAGGGGATATTAGACAATGAAAAAATACTGAAAAATAAATGGCAGTGTTATATGTTGACAAAAGTCAGGTGTTTACAACCTACAGGGCTTCTCTCTTTGAGGAAAGAGCATTTTAAGGAAAGATAAAACTCTGATATATTGAATTCAGGTCCTAGTACTGCCACTAAATAGCTATTTGCAATTTGCTTAGCCACAACATTTCTGGGCTTCAGTATCCTTATCTATGAAGGAATAGGGTGCATTAAATGTCTGTTAATGTTTGTCCTACCAGTGCTATCTTAAGTTTCAATATTTTACGTTTGGGAAGGACATAAATTAGAGTACATTTCAAAGAATAAATAAAGCTGATGTAAAAGGTGGACATATGGGTGTTCTTGACGGTACAACAATGGCTATTAATTAATTCAGATGAGTTAGGCAGAGTCTATAAGTAAAGAAGACAGCATGAGCCAGCTATATAAGAAAAAAAATAATAACACAAAAGAACAATACCTACATTTATGGAATAAATGTCTGAAATCACAATCTTCTCAGAAAACTGGATTGAGGTGGTAGGCTGAAAATAGAATTGTCAAATACCAATATTTGGTGGGGAAAAAAGGAAATTCTTTGGCTCACCCTCCCCCACCCCCACACACACACACTCACCCACCCCTTTTGCATAGACAGCTGCATGGGGAGAGGGAAAGTATGGATGTGGGAAAGGTTATCCAGTGCAGGAGCTGACATCTAGCAGGTCATTCCTGGGGACTAAGAAGCCACAATACCACCAGGAGCAGAATGAAGCATCCTTGCTCCCACGTCACAAAGCTATGGAAAGAGGTGCAGGGATTTCTCAGGATTCACTTTCTATACTTGATGTGTCAGGGATGGTTGGGACCCGCTATGGAAAACTCTAGGCCTATAGCTGATTAGGTCAGAGTCAACCAAATGAGTGAATATTATAAGAGGGATCTGGAAGTTAAATTCACGACAACACCGGGAGTGAAGGAAAAGACGTTAGTTCAACATTTGTGTTGGAAAGCCTGTTGTAATGAGCAACAGACAACCTCTCTTGAGTTAAAATGAACAAATCAGTTTCATTTAGAGCACTAAAAACAGGAGATTTTCAACTTGATCTTCATGAGCTTTGGAAGCTTAAGGGCATGTGAGAAACTTGAAGGATTGATCTCTTTCCCTGATTTCTCACTAGTAATGATTTTTATCCCAGAGGAGAAGGCAAAAGCAACTTGAGAAGCTTAAAGGCCAAGTATAAAACTAAAGAACTAGTAGAGGTGGGCTCACCTAGTTTTGCTGGTGGGCATTGCTGTGGATATGGATCTACATCCTGAGACCAACTCTGTGGCAAGAGGCCTCTATAAGTATGAGTGGCCAGATATACTTCCCTCATTCCAAAATACAGCCCAATTGCCCTTCTTTTCCTTCTTTTGCCCCCCCACAAAGAAAGAAACACTGTCTAGAAAATCACTCTGTACCCTTCTTTTTGCTAGAGATGTAGGGAAATTTCAGTAAATCAGTATCAGTGGTAGCACCAGGGATCCTCCCTGTCATAATAAGCAACTAGAGGCTACAAAAGGCAGGTCAGGAAGTTGCCACCAGTAGTCCAGCAATGAAAGAGCCCTATGGAACAGTGGAAGAACAGGAAAGAATCCTCCTAAAAATAGACTTAATTCAGATCTGCTGCCTCTACCCTCGGGAAATGTGGTATATCCAGAACTTAGAAGGAAGAAAGACCATGCCATGTAAATCTGGATAAATATGATGCTCAGGTGCTTCTACAGTTAACATCTGATCCAACCAAGGCTGGATTTGGGTACCATGAGCAACACTGTGGCCAACACCAAGCACTAGGAGATATTTAACCAAACCAAACATGCCTAATACACAGTGTCTTAACTGCACATAGTGGCAGGAAAGAAAACAACCCCTTGTTTCCTTCTCTTTAGTATTGTTCTACAAACACCCATGAACTGAGCCCCATCTTCTTGTGCTTTGTGGTATCTTTAGCATCTGAGCATAAGGTGAGGTTGAGGTGAAACCTGAAGTCAATCCCTACAAGCCTAGCTATGGGATGTACCCAAGGGGAGCAGCACACCATCATGTTAAATGACCCAAGGGCATTTCCAGAACAATCTAGGAGGATTGCTTTCTGGGAGATTAATGACCTAAGGGATCATTTCAAAGAACTGTTGGTTAATAGGATCATTACTGACTCATAGTCCATATGCCTCTCCAATTGTAGTAGTGATAAAGGAGTCTGAAAAAAAATTGAGAGTGTGAATTATCCTACTGTTAATTGCTGAACTAAGAGTGATCAATAGACTTCTTGTAAAGAACACCTAGAGTTCACCTTGTTAGATTTGCAAAATGGGTATTACCAGATAGCAGTTATAGCTGATGAGGATAAAGAGAACAGAGCTTTTATCTGAAGAGCAAGGTTTCATCCATTAGAAATGATACTCTAGGATCTCTTGGGAGGCCCTGCTGTCAACCCTCACTGGAAAAAGTTTGTGACAAGAACTAGCTTCAGGCATATTCTTCCCCTGATCAGACATTTCTATGGTTTCTTGAGGGTAATATGTGAAATCACTTCTCACCTGTGTGTTAGCAAAAACTGCTGCTACTTGAGGAACATTTGCTGTCCATGTCCCACCCATATCTTCTCAGTGTTTGCCTCTAAAGTGAAGGATACTAAGGGGAATAATAAGTTCAACTCCTTATTATTACTGTTTGTTTGTTTGCTTTTTTTTTTTTTTTTTTCTGGCTAGATAGCACAATATGCCAGCTATCAGGGCATGACAAAAGTGATAGGAGTTCATTTTCCTAGAAGCAGGCCTCAACCAATGAAGAATATTCATATCTCTCTTGAGGTAATTCTAAAGTATGATCTGCACATGTTCCCAAATTTCCCTGATGGGATTAAGCTCCAGTTGCTCACAGTTGTAAAATTTATTCTCTACTGCCTTTCTTCTCTTTCCTGCCTCACTTCCCTATTTCTCTACTGGTGTTTCCTGGGAACACACTCTACTGACTCTCAAATCTTTGTCTCAACTTTTGTTTCTGGAGTAGTCCAAATAAAGACACTGAATACCCAACCTTGTTGTAAATCAATCTCAAATATTTTTTGCTTTTGATTGTGCCAAAAGATTAGGAACACATATGTATCTGTACACTTTTAATTTAAATACAAAGCTTCTATCTTTTTTACCTCTTGGCCCAAAATAAGAAGGAAGGGCAGAAGTCTATAATTTCTGGACACAACCCATATCTTACCTATCCGGGGGTCATCTGAGCATCCTGAGGAAAAAGGGGAATAGAAGCTCAAGTCTGCAGCTTCTAGGTCCTCTCAAAACTTGCTACTCAAAGTTCAGTCCTCAGTATCACCCTGTAGTTTGTTATAAAAGTGGAATGTCAGATCCCACTTAGACCTACTGAATAGTAACCTGCACTTTTTTTTCCCTTCTTCAGCCTCCCCCTACCCCACTCCCATTCAAGCCAGTGTTTCTCAGTCTAGTTGTGTAGGACACAGCTCCCTGGACTTTGCTGGTATTATGAGCCTTGCGCTCACCCTGCACTGAGGCAGTCGGTCACCGGTCATAGGTCGGCTACTCACAGCAGCTCACGGCAGCTCTCGCCAGCTGCCAGCTGCTCACGCTGGCCACTGGCTGCTCATGGCAGCACATGGTAGTCCAGCTCCACGGAGAGCCATTGTTCACAATCTTAGCTGTAGAGGGTGCAGTTCATTGGCCCATGTGGGAATCGAACCAGCGACCTCAGCATTAGGAGCACAACACTCCAACCACCTGATCCACTGGGCTGGCCCACATTTTTTTTTTTAATTAAAGTTTATTGGGGTGACAATAGTTAGTAAGGTTACATAGGTTTCAGGTGTACAATTTGCATTTTTTTAACAAGAACTACAGGTGATTCATATGCATATTATGGTTTCAATGTCACTGCTCTCAGACATAGGGTTAGGTGCACAGTGTATTAGTGCTATGTGAAGTAACTCAAAGAGAAGTCCTAGTATTTCCCTTTATATGGGATTACCTGGATATAGATAAGATTTGATCAGTTCCCACCAGGTGTAACAAGCTTTAGGTATAACAATGCCCTCCAGCCAAAGATCCAAGAACACATGGAATTGAACAAGTGGGTTTATTACTGGTTGCCTGAAGAGAGAGCACACATCATGGGGAGCCCCAGGGTATCTCAGTAAGAGGGTGTCAGAAAGAACTTATTAAAGGATCTGGATTTTGGTTGAGTGATTATGAAGAGGATCCAAGGAAGTAGGGCTTTGCTGTGACTTGAGTGCTATCAGCAAACAGGGGTAATTCTGTAATTGGATATCTCAACAAATCTTATCTACAGGGAGGGCAGACTAAAATGAAGCTAAACCTATAATTTGAGAAATTGTAGAGTAAGAGTGAAACAGAAAATGCAAATCTGCTTTTCTTTGTGGGTCTCAGATCCCCTACGCCATGTATTATCACCCTTAATTTGAATCCGGGGATTAAAAACACTTGCTATTTGTGCAGCATTGCCCTTAAAGAAAGCAAACTATTTCATTTAATGCTCAACACAAGAAATAGTGGTATGTTCTACAGTAAAACAACAACAACAACAAAAACAACTAGCTGGTTTTGTTGGATTTATTTAAACATGGCATCATTCAATCATTTGTTGAAAGCAGAAATTCTTACTGTGCACCTACTAAGTACCACACAGAATTTTCCTGTTGCCTATCTATATATGATACATGGTGAAAAAGACAGGTGTCTTTACTCTAATACAGCGTGTAAATAGTGTAGAGGGACAGATGATAAACAAGTAAATGTGATAAAAATTTAAATAGCAAAAGTGCTATGAATAAAATAAAACATAGTGGGACAGAGAAAAATGGAGAAGGGGGCTGCTTTAGTTTAGTCAGGGAAGGGTCTTCTGAGGACACGACAGTACAGCTGAGACCTGAATGATGTACAGATCTAAGAAAGGGTCTTTGGGACAGAGAGAGAAGGGAAGGAGGAAGGAGATGGAGGAGTGGGGAAAACCCCAAAGTTTGCAACAAAGTAGGTGTTGTAGGAAAGTAGGTGTTTCCTACTTACAGAAAAAAGACCAGTGTGGCAGAAGTATAATGAAACACGAAGGGGAACAAAAAGAGGCTAGAGGGTAGAGAGATGATACCTATAATTTTGTTTGCGATTTCTGAACCTGTGAGGTTCAAGATGCCTAATAAATATTTGGCAGTTGGATATTTGAGTTTGGGATTTGAGGGAAGAGTGTAGGACTGGAGATATAAATTTGGGAACTATCAGCTATACTGTGTTGTCTGTTGTTAAATCCTTCTACTTAGGATAGATCTGCAGTATATAAGTTCTAGAAACTAGAAATAGCAGCTGTTAGGTAAAGAAAGATAAAATAATGTAAAATATGACTGATGATATAAACAGATACCCTTGTAACGGGGTGAAAAATTTAAGGTCTTCAATTTCTTTTCTTTTCTTTTCTTCTTTTTTTTTTTTTTTTTTTTTTTTTAAGGTAGGATTGGGAGAGGATGCTTTCCTGTTGACAAAATCTCGAAGAATAACATCCTTGAGTTGAATCTGCTTATCGATCTCCAGGTAAGGTGAAGAGTGGCTGAAACTAGATGAAAAACACATTTCTCAGATGGTAGTAGGAATGGGAGAAAAAAGGTGAAAAGGGAGAGGACCCTGAGGTATTATAAGGCAGGGAACTAAGGCACAGCCCTGTGCACTTACATACAAATTAACTAAATACAAACTTAACTAAATACAAAGCACAAACTTTAGAGGAAATATTGTTTAAAGACTGTGACAAATAACCTTAACATCATAATAGGGATCATAGGAGTCTTTAAATTTGGGGCTTTTGTTTATGTTATCTTGTTAATATGTCCCATCTTTCCTCTTTCTGGTATTTCTGATGGTTGGGTCTTAGTCTTTGTTTTTTGGTATTTTCCATCTATTTTCTAACACTATTTTTCTTCAAAAATCCTTAAAAATACATATAAATCATGTAAAAACAAGAAACTTTAAACAACTGTTTATATTTAGGACTATAATGATGTACTGTTCTGTCCATTTTTACCATGTGGATGATTACCTTTATTTTTTTCAAGTAAATTTTTTAAAAGTCAGTTAAAGAGACTGGAAAGTGTATATAGTGAGAAATGGATATGACACTCCTACTATTTGGTTAAAAAGTTCCACTGTTAGGAAACAACGTAAAGAAATAATTAGAAGTACAGGTAGAGTTTTATACAAAGATACCCATTATAACACTATTCATTCCACGTACTCATTAAATAAATTTTTCTTTTTTTGCCTAAGTTCTTAATTCTACTTTAAGCTGGCATTGCAAAATAGAAAAAAGTCTTTTCCCTCATGGATATTACATTCTTGTCTTATTTAAAATAAGTAAAATTGTAGAAACAGCCTTAATCTCCTATGGCATAGGAATGGTTAGGTAAATTACACCCATGTGATGAAATGCTGAGTAGCTATTAAAAATAAAGCTTATTTACATGTGTTAACTTAGCTCACCAAGATATATTATGAAGGATCTGTACTGCTTTCCAGTGCCTGGCATACAGTTTCTCAAATGATAATATCTGGCATACAAATGAGTATTTTAAAATATTAATATTTGTTCTGTTATCTTTAAATGGTCAAGCTATGGTCAGTCTACTCATTTTCTTAGTTATATATTCTGTATTTTAAAAACATTTATCACTACAAGATAGTATGTTTATAATCGATAAGTGTGTTAATAAATTTTGACAGTATCACTTAATAATATCAAATAAGATTACTAATATTTTAACTATTAATAATAAGTACTTTTTTCTAGTTATAAATGAAAAGTCTAATATTAATCAGGAAATGCACCGATATCCACAATGAATTACAAAGAACTTCACTGAAGCATTCAAACCATTTTTTCCAGGTCTTCTCTTTTTGTGTACTTACCAGGAATTTTTCTTCAGGGATGAATGATTTGTGTGTGTTTTAATATTTGCTTATCTTCTATCAGTTAATGACTTATTGAGACACCCAATTATAAAATTGTCCTATCTCAAGAAGAAAATTTGGAAGTATTTCCATTTTTTCATATGGAACTCTTTATAATCCTTTAGGTTAAAGGCATAGAAAAGGAAAATAAAAATTTCTGCCATCTCACTTAAAATAGACTACACTTCTTTTGTGCTTAGATTCTTGAAATGATGAGAAAATACAGTGATTTAGTTATGATAATGTGAATGAGAGCCCTGAAATAATAATCTTAATTTTAATAACTATCAACATGAATTAAGATCTTTATGTATTCTAGAATTTGTGCTTTATACAATATGTATATTGTTATTTCATTAATACTTCAAAAAAATCTATTCTTATCTGTAAAATAGGGATATTTATAGTACCCAAATTATTGGTTGTTATTAGGATAATAAAATAATATATAGAGTGCTTAGACTAGTACATTACTCCAAGTAAGCTTCATAAAAAACATTAGCTATTATTTGTAATACTTGCAAAATATCATTTCATGGTATCGATGTCCCAAAATGTATTCAATTAGAAAACCTTTAGTGAGGTAAGGGTCTAGGCAATGATCATCAATGGATGCTCGACCCTTTGAATGAACATAGGATGGTGATTAGACAGACAACACCTGAACCCATTAATTAATGTTAACATTGAAAAGTAGGACAACTAGATATTACATGCTTACAGATGTGATGGAACAGGAAGTATTCAGTACCATCTATAAAATATATCTATCCAAATAATTTAACTGAAATCTAGTATACCCTCAGTATGCCACAGTCTAATAACTGACCAGTTTCTAAGAAAAAAGTGAGGAATAAATTATATGTTAAATAAAACAACAAGGATACAAAGAGCTAAATATGGAATGTAGAAAATGCTACAAAATATATGACCAAGTTTCTTCAATAAATACATTGCATGGAAAAAAAAAGAAAAAGAAGAGTAAACTCTTATAGCTTGAAAGAGACATGAAAAACATACCAACAAAATGCAAAGTGTAGATTATGTGTGGATTCTTATTAAAAAAGATCAACTGTAAAAATAATTTTGAATTAGATTAAATCAAATATCAAATACCATCAAGTGAGTATTAGATATTAAATAATTATTATTAATATTCCTAGGTATAATGATATTTCGGTAGTTACATTTTAAAAAAATAATTATTATTTCAAGTACTCATAGGTGATGTAATGCTAGCATATATTTTCACATTCCAAGAAGAAACAAATGTGGAGGGGTGGAGAGACAAAATAAAATTGGAAAAACCACTAATATTTTTTAACATTATTGGATAAGTTTACAGAGATTCATCGTATTATGTGGTAAACTTTTATTTATGTTTAAAATTTTCCTTAATAAAAGGTTTCCTATTTAAAAATTTTTTCAAACAACACATATCAAGGAGAACTTACTTGTTTCTGACTTTTTAACATACGAAGTATGCTGTATAATACACTTGCGAATATATAGTGTTACATACTAATGCTTTCATTGAGTTCGGCAGAATAGATTTCCAAGAGTAGAAAAGCTAGATCAAAGGCCATGCATACTTTTTTAAATTTAAAATCTATTGCCACATTGCTTTTCCAAAGGACTGTAATGTTTTACATTTCTATCAGCAATATATATAGCTTTTTCTTCTCATGCTTATAAACATTTGGGATTAACACTACTTTTAAAGCTTACCAATCACGTGGATGTAAAATAATATAGCTCATTTTTTTTTGTAATTTGTGTTTTCCTTACTATTAGAGATATTTAGCATATTGTTAGTGTTTATCAGTCATTTAGATGTGCTCCTTTGTGAATTGCCTTTTTTTGTGAATTTCACTTTAATATTCTTATAATTTTTCTATTGGGATATGTTTTCTTGTCAATGATAAGGAATATGAGTACTCTGTATAATAGACATTAACTATTTTTCTATCATATGTGTTTCAAATATGTTTTATTATTTTTAATTTGCCTGTCAACTTTATGGTATTTTTTTGTGGGGGAGGAAGTCAAT
Source organism: Rhinolophus sinicus (assembly GCF_036562045.2). Lineage (NCBI taxonomy): Eukaryota > Metazoa > Chordata > Mammalia > Chiroptera > Rhinolophidae > Rhinolophus > Rhinolophus sinicus. The sequence continues at coordinate 40,362,726 of NC_133751.1, forward strand.
ATATTTTAATGTTTATATAGCTAAATCTGTTTATCTTTCCTTCAATATATTGTGGGTTTCCCATCTTGGTTAAAATTTTATCTCCAAAGACTAAGCAATCCTTTCCAAGGCATAAAGTCATGGAAATTTTCTTCCAAATATTATCATTGAACCTTTTTTTAAAAACCTTTAAGTATATCCATCAGAAATGCATTAATCAAGGTTCTGAAGAATTTACCTGTTTTATTGGATTTTTTAAGAATCAACTTTTAGACTTATTTATCCTATTTATATTATTTTTCCATTCTATTAATTTCAGCTGTTTGCTTCATGCATTACCTTCTACTTTCTTTTGATTTTGTTGCTATTTTAAAAAATAGTTAAGATGTATAATAAGTTCCTTTCTTTAACTACAGGGCATTTAAGGCTTATATATTCCCTTGAGAATTTTTGCAATGTTCCATAGGTTTGAAACTTTTATTTCTGAATCATTTGTAATTAAACTTTTATTTTGCCCTTGAGTTTAGAATTACTAAGAGTGTATTCTGTAATCTCCAAACAATTAGAGTTTTATGGTAACTTTTATTATTAATTCTCATTTTATCAGATTGTAATTATATTGTAGAATATATGGTAAAATCTATCTCTAAAAAAATGTGTTAGTTTATTTTGTGATCAAGGAGGCATTAATTTTGTAATGTTTTTTGGACATATGAAACTTTTAAATCATCCAAAGATTATATATACATATAATACATATATATGTGTGTATGTATAGATATACACACCAATCTGCATGCATAAATATTTATAATCCAGTTTGATTATCTGCTTTAATTTTTCTATGGATGTACATTTATTTCTCAGTCAAATCTTTTTGTGAAAAAAAATCTTGTATTAGAATCTTCTGCTATAATTGTTTTTATTGAGACCTTGTTGCATTTTTAATATTTTGACTTCATTTATTTTACTGCTGCGTTGTTTGGTGCTTGAAGTTAACTGTACATTTAATCACTAAAATAAGCTTTTCTTTGTCCCTTTTAACTATGTTCCAGATTGATTGATAGTTATTGTACCGCTTGCTTGTTTTGAGTTTTTATTTGCCTGATTTCTCTTTAATATCCTTTTCTTTAGCATATTTCATCTTTTTGCTCACACTATGTCCTATAAACAACACATCTATAGTTTATTTTTCACTGTCGATTTCTGTTTTTTGGTGTCTTTTCTATCTTTAAATGAGAAAATTAAGTCCATTCATATTTAGGTAATGGCTGACACAATCGATTTTACTCCTTTTTAATCTTACTTTGTTCTCTGCCTACTTTACAATTTTCTCTTTCTGTCTGTTTTATTGCTTATTTTTTTCTTTTTTTTTTTAAGCTGAAAGTTCTTTCTTTCTTTACTTAAGGGCAAGTTCTTTCTTTACTTGCACCTTGCTAATTTAAAGTTTTATTTTATCTATATCCATTTAGCAATCATTGTCATATTTTTTAGGACATTCATAATTATACATATATCTCTCCCAAAATACAAAAAAAGATACCAATCATTTGTTCCCTTCTACAAAAATACCATGTTACCTAGAACGTCCTCCTCATATCCCATAGATGAGATTTAGTATGCCCTTACTCCCACCACACGTTGCTAGCCAACCAATCCTTAGTTTTTACTGAGAAGGTTAAGTACTTTTGGTGTCAGCTATTATGAAAAATTTCCCTAGAAATATATTTTTTCTTTAGAGGAAATGTGTCTATCTATTCATCATCCATCCACTTATAATAAACGATGGTATTTATCTCTCAAAGTGCTCATCAGTCCCTTCCAGCAGTACTTGGCTAAGAGCCACCATTAGTGCGGTTTTCATTTTCTTAGTGGGATTTAGGTCCAGCTGCTGATATACCTTAGAGGTGATAGTACCACAGGCGAAGGAAGATGCAGTTATCTCTGCATTTGTAGGCTTCTCAAACTTCAATGTGCCTGTAGTTCATCTGGGAATCTTATTAAAATCCTGATTCTGATTCACTAGATCTGGATTTGTGCCTGAGATTCTGCATCTTTATGAAGCAACCAGGTGATACCATTGTTGCTAAGGTGAAGGACCACAGTATGCCTAGCAAGGGACTAGCGTGTACCAGACAGCAGTTTGTCAGTCCCAAATGAAGGCATCCTGAAGCCTTTTTCTGCTTGCATCTCATATGCAAAAGCTATCATTAGAAAGGACCCACACCACATGTTTCGCTATCCCTGCTGTCTGGGGGAGACCAGCAGGGTTGCCCAGGAACATTCGTCTTTCCTCCTGTGGATTTGTGTGTCTCTGTAAGGCAAACTCTCTCTGTAGGATTTACGTAATTTTGATCAGTACCTCATAGCTCTCATTCATTCATCTCTAGAGGTATTCTAAGACCAAAAGGACAAAAGTTCTTCCATTCTCTCCATCTGTTCTTGGAAAGATCAAGGCCTGACTTATACCCTCCAGGCCCCAGTCAGTTGGTCCAACAGCTGCTTGGCTCAGGAAAGGTACTTTGCCGTTGATTTGAATTTGGGAGACGTATTTCAGTTGCCATCTTCAAACACAAAAAAAGCCTCTGCTATATTTTTTACACCAGAAAATGGTTTTCATGATAATAAAAATATATACATATTTTAAAGTTTATTTATCTGTGCTTTTGATTTAAGTGTCTATAGTGAGACCAGATTTAGAGCAGGAAAAGAAAAAAGGGAAAGATCAGATAAAATTGCATCATTGAGGTATAAGGGAAAAGGGTCAGCATTCTATTAGAGGAAACTCCCATTTACGTTTCACTGAAGAAAGTCAAGATGATATTTTATAACTCAGGGTCCTGAACAACTGAAAAATGAAAAAATGTAAATAATTGAAAATTGGAAAAAAAAGTGCAGAATCACCATATTCTCTACTCCCTCTTTTTCTAGGGAGGATCCTGACATTGTAGAGCATATGGGTAAATGAGAATGAACTTTGTGTTTTTTGTGTTTTATCGGCCCTATCCTCCAGGGAGTGTGGCATCATTTTTATACTTTTCCTTTACACCATAATAGAGGAAGTCAAACATATGTGCAGTGAAAATGCTGGCAGTCTTATATTACATCTGTTCACTCCTGGAGATGTCCAGATACAACTTGTATGAGAGTTTCCCTTTTTTCCCAAAAATCAAAATTATACTTTGCATATTTGTAATAACTGATTAAGCCAACAGTGAAGTACTTTCCATAGGAACCATTTTTACCTGTTTTATATAAGATTTGTCTGTCTGGAGTACAAGGGAACAGAGCAACTGCAGGCAGAATATCAGGGGTTGCTACGAAGCAGGAAAGCTCTCCCTCAGGAAAGAGCTGTGCCTTTAACAGTGTGACCTAGTGGAACAGCTCCAGACATAAAAATTCAGTTTTCCCAAGGCTTGAAGCTTTCATTCTTCTGTAACTGCTGTGATGAGAAAAAACTCCTAAAGAGACTGTAAAAGAGCAGTAGTGTTGTCATTATCATTCCTGTGTAAAGGAAAATACTTTTATGTCTAAAGGTTTTTTGCTGTTGTTGTTATTGTCATTTTCCATTTTAGACTGTATCTCTTAAAACTTTAAATATAATTTCAGGAATCTGCTTCTAACCAACACCGCAACTCTAATACAGTAAATATTCAATTTCAGGTATTCAATGCAGCTCTACTTAAATTATTTTCTTATAGAGGTTCAAAGGATCATCTATTTACAACCTTGATACCTCCTCTGGGATGCCATGGCACATGTGTTAACCAATAGCAAGGCAGTAAAGTTTCATAATCCTACAGACAACAAACTCTGAAATGATAAGAACTTGCGTGTTAAGCTATATTTCACCTACAACATTGGGAACATAATCATCAGACTATAGATCTAGAAGAAACTTCTAGAGACTGTCAGATTTACACATTTCTCTCCAAATATCCCAATATCATTCAAAACTAATTGTTGTTTCCTTTATAAACAAATTCCAGGGCAAAAATCCCATAATTTTCAAGGTTTCTAAAAATCATCCAACTTATAAGAAGGGCTTCTATTTATCCATCTAAAACCTCACTTGTTTTAATAAATTTTCTAGGGGAATCAAGGACATAAAATGAGGAAACCGAGTCGTGAAGAGAGTAAGCAGGATTACAATTCTGCCTCCTAACAGCTAACCCAATGTTCTTTCCAGTCATGCTGCCTCAACAGTGAACCAAAAAATATAATGCATACAATAGTATTTTTAAATTCTTCCATCCATTACTATTCGGAATGACTTTCTTTTACTTTTCACATTGTTATTTCTGTCACCTTGTAGGCATAATGTAAGAAAGAATGATAAAGGAGTATGTAAATATAACAATTTTTTTAAAGGTATGCTACACATGGTTAACAAATTCTCATGAGTTAAGATAAAATTCTTTAATACAGACTATTTTCCTCATAGGAAAATAATGAAAAAAAAAATGAAGTAGGTGATTTCTAAGACTTCTTCCCATTTACCACTATTTGAGTCAATTCAATTTTGCTTTATGCAAGTTTCCTAATACTTTCAACACTAAATGTTACCCATCATATCCACCATGAAAATATCCAGGGCTTCATGATATCTGTGTTTATAAAAGGAGTCTGACATGAACTTTACAATTTAGTGGAGTGAGGATATTCATAGAAAAGATCTCTCTGAGACCAGCCTATGTTTCATTAATGTTATGGGTATGGGGTTTGCAGTTATGATCTTACACTTTATGTTTTCCAGTTCTTTTTTGAGATCCTAAAGACTTTTTGAGACATCAAAGTTAATCAATACATTAGATATCAGTATGACAATCATCTTAAAATTACAATTCCCTTTTATATTTCAAAGTTCCTCTCCCACCCTCAAGAATGCACTATAATTTCAATGACATACATACTCTATAAACAGAACACAGAAATGAGTGGGACTTGGGGAATGGATTAGAATTGGTCTTTGCAAAATAAGAGGCTTTTAAATTGCACATTCTTATGATAATCTGCACTGAATGAATACTATTGTGGGTCTCCTACATCTTGCTGCAGGAATTCTTCCCTGTAATGTAACTGAGAATGGAATGGTATCTGTCCCTATGGTATAAGAATAAGGATTAGAGCAAACAATGTCAAAATCATCACAACCACCTTCAGTTCCCCCCACCTCCACACTCTACTGAAGGCTTCAACTTCCCTTACCCCCATTAATCCTCTCACTATCAACAGATGGCCCAGTCTTGTAATGTTGCTATAATAGAATCTCCTGATTATAATTTTCTCAACTTCCTTTACCCACCTGACAATCTCTACCATCACTCACTCTATGCGTTCTTCATTATACAGAGGAAACTGCCAGGGCTTAAAAGTGAGAAAGGTCTGTCCGGGTCTATTAATTTCTTTTCTTTCCTTTTTTTGATGGTGGGGGAGGGGGGGAGCATCTATTACTTTCTAGCTAAGCAATATTGTGCAAGTTATTTAATCTCTCTGACCTACAGTTTTCTTAAAATGGGAATAATAACACTTTCCCCCCAGGATGATGCAGGGATTCCAGATACTGCATACATCTCTATATAAATGTGCTTAGTAGGTTGGCTCTTGTTTGCACATCATAGGTGCTCAATCAATGTTACTGCTATTTTTATCTCTGAGGAAAAAGTGTCTTTCCTTCTTAGCAAGGTTAATTTCTCCCACTTTCTCTAGGATCACCAAATGTCCTCCACATATTCTCAGCTTTTTAGTCATTAGAGGAAGGTTTCTCCTGGGCTTACAAACATGTTTAGATATACCCATTTCAGTGTATAACTCCATAATTTTCTGTAAATGTATACTGTCATATAACCACCACCATAATAAAAAAATAAAGTTCAATTAACTCCCAAAATTACTCTGTGTCTTCTCCTGACCCCCAACTTCTGGCAATCATTGATCTGTTTTCTATTCCCATAGTTTTGCCTTTACAAACATGTCTTATAAATGGAATCATACAATATGTAGCCTTTTGAGTCTAACTTCTTTCATTTTGTATAATGCATTTTAAATTCATCCATTTTGTTGTCATCTGTTTCTTTTAAGTAGTATTCCACTGAATGGATACACCATATGTTTTCCAGTTGTGTGTATGCTCCATTGTCGAATTGACAGACTTTTATTTTGTTTGGAGCAATTATAAATAAACCAACATTGAGTTTTGCATTGCCTTTGTTGTTTAAATTATTTTTTTTTGTCATTTTTGCATTTAACTATTTGAGGTTGAGAAGCAGTTGCTGCTTTCATCCCTACAAATTCAGGAATTCATAGATTCTATTATTGTTCCTTTCATTTATGCTTGCAAAGTGGCAATTTCTCTCTGAGCTAACCTTATAATATGTTGCCAGACTCAGGCTATGTCAACCAAAGCCTGCTACCTTCATTCTGTTTTCCATCTTTTTCCCCAGGACAAAAAGTTCATTAGATACATAATTAGTCATCCACAGCATTGTAAGAAACAGTTTTATGATAAGTTTTGCTACTGCAGAGCATGGAGAAATATTTCAACCTCCAGTAATAATTTTCATCCCACCTGCTTCCCAGCCTCCATGCCAATGAAATAATTTTTTTTTTTTTAACAATACCTCTAAAATTCTAGATATCAATTTTACATTAGCTGTTTTATGCTCTGGTACCAAATTCACCCAAAATTTATTGACTTAACACAATACAAATTTACTTTTCGCTTGTCTAATGCTTCCTGTCTAATGCAGGCAGGTAGAGGGCATTGTGCTCATTGTGCCACTCAAAGAGCCAGTCTGACAGTGGTGTTATCTCAACATGCATTTCAGTTATCAGTGTAACAGCAGGAAAGGAATGGGCCAAGACAAGTCACAAAGCCACACCCACGTTCAAAGATGGTGAGGAAATACAATCCAACCCTGTGGCCAAAATTAAAGAGCTAAATGTGTACGGAGGACAGTACTAATGACTTCACAGTGTCAAATTTTGCCCCTGATCATTTAGCCATTTTTTTCTAACACCATTTTTCAAAGATTGCGTCCTTTGCCCAGCAATTTTAAATGCCACCGTTATCAGCTACTTAATTCTCATTGTAATAAGTCTGTTACTAGAATCTATTTCATTTAGGTCTTTGTTGCTTCCTGTAACTGTACCTCAAGTACCATAGCCATACAAAACCTTTTGGTGGGGCAGGTTCTTCTTCATTGCTTTTCCATTTCCAAACTTTTATTGGCTGTTCTCACTTATTTATTGTGTATAAAACTTAGTTTATCAACCTAAATATACAAGTGAACAATGAATACAAATAATCCAACAATAGATACATATAAATAAAGCATGAATGTTCCTCTTCAGTCCCCTTTTCCATTTTCTTTCATCTGTTAAGACATAATCTTTGATCTATGTTTTGCCAGTTCTTTTGTTACACATGTACGTGTGTATTTTTCAGATTTACAGTATATTGTTTTTTTGGATTAATATTGTTTAACATAGATAGGATCACACTATCCATATTGTTCTATAACTTTTTAATTTGGTTGTAGGTGGGAAACATGATATCAGAATGTTGAAATTTGTTAATATTTGTTTTATAGTTCAGCATATGATTTATCTTAGTGCATGTTCCATGTGTTTTTGAAATGAATGAATATTCTGCACTTGCTGAATATGGTGTTTGTACATGTTGCTTAAATCAAGTTGATTGATAGTGTTGTTCAAATCTTCTATGATGATCTGTACTGATAGTTTGTCTCCTTATTGTGTCAATTACTGAGAGAAGTATTAAAATCTCCAACTTTGGGGATTAATCTATTTCTCACTTTAATTCTGTCCATTTTGGGTTCATGTATTTTAAAGTATTATTATTCAGTTTATTCACTTTAAGATTGTTGTGTCTTCTTGATGAATTGACCCTTTTTACGTCTAATGATACTTCTTGTCTTGAAATCAGTGTTGTCCAACATTGAATAACATACCAGCTTTCAAATGCTTAGTGTTTGCATGTTCTATTTTATTCCATCCTTTTATGTTCTATCTTTATTAGTATATTTGCAGTTGGTCTCTTGAAGGCAACAGATAGTTGAGGTTTGCTTTTATATGTAGTCTGATAAACTCTGAATTCAAATTATTGATATAACTGAGATTAAATCTCCAGCCAGCTATTTGCTTTCTATTTGGTCCCTATTTCTCTATTTTCTGTCTTCTTTTGGGTTAGTACAATTTTAAGTATTTCATAGTATCTCTTTTATTGGCTGTTTAGTTAGTATGGCTTTGTGAAGTGTTTTGGGTTTTTTGGTGTTTTTTTGCTTTATTTTTTGGTTTTTGGCATGTTTCCTCTAGGGGTTACAGTATGCATCCTTACTTAATCACAGTCTTCTTGAATTATGTCCCTTCACATGTTATGTAAGAAACAGTGGTAAAATTCAATTTGCACTGCTTCTATCCTTTGCAATATTGTGTCATGTATTTACTTCTACATGTGTTATAAACCTCGCAATGTGTTGCCTTTACTTTTGTTTTAAGTAGCCTATGACTTAAAGAATTTAAGAAAAAAATGAAAGATAATATTTCATCTTTACTTATGTAGATAATATTTCCAGTATTCTTCATTTTTTCCTATATGTCTGAATTCCCATCTGGTATCAATTTCCTCAGCCTGAAGGCATTCTTTTAGCTTCTTATACTGTGGCAAATTCTGCTGGCAACACTTTCTCAGCTATCATTTCTCTGAAAATGTATTATTTTTCCTTCATTTTCAAAAGATATTTTTGCTGAATCTAAAAATCTATGTGGGACTTCCACTTATAGCCAATTAGGGAATAAGATGGTCTAGGATTACCTCTTACTGTCAACTAGAAAATAGAAAAAAAAATATAGAAAACAACTCTTTTCAGAAAGTGGGCAATAAGTAGCATAGGACTGTGGTCTCTAAAAGGAAAACAAGTAAGTTGAGTCCTGTCTCTTGGCTCTCTGACTGAAAGTTATTCTCAGATTTTAGCACAGGGAAGGCAAACCCAAATAGAGGCTAACAATTTTACTGAATTGAGGAGGTAGAGATTGGAGACCAATGCAGCTAGAATTTGCAGAGTTTAGAATAAGGACATACACAGAGAATGAGTTTTGTCAGTCTTCATGGGGTCCTCCTCTTCCAAAATTCAGACTCCCTACAGTTTCTGTTGTTTCTAATGTTTTCCCCCAAATTTATAATGTTAGCAGCAGAAAGGTGAGTCTGATACTCATTTTAACAGAAGCCGAAACTCCTATGATTTTTTTTAAATCTATAGTATGTTTTGGAGATTCTTTTGCATCAATGTCACATATCACATCTCATTCTTTTTAGTGCCGCCATAGCATTCAATAACCCAAATTCAGCACAATTTATTTAACCATTCTTCAGTAGAAGACAAGTTACTTATAGGACGTTACAATTAGAAATAGTTATGATAAATAGCCTTATAAAAATATATTTTGCACTTGTTCTAACAATTTCATAAGTTAGAGTCCCAGAAGTGAAATTGCTGTGTCAAAGGGTCTAAATATTTAAAAAATGTATAGTACTTAAAAATAGTCTCTACCAAATTAAACTTTATAATATGTGTTTTCTTATTTCATTCACTTCTCAAGAATAACTTTAGAATCATCTTACCAAGTTCCACTTCTAAATACCATGAGAATTTTAATTCAGATGATAGTTGTTTTTTTCTCTTTTAACATATAATTTTAGTTTTCCTTTATAATTTTAGTCTATTAGAATTTTTGTTGATGGTGTTGTTCTTGGTATTTGGTTATACCATTAAGATACTTGGTTTTATATTTCCAGCAGAAATTGATAAAACACTAATGAGGGAAATTTTGAAAAACACAAATTAAAATATTTTTAAATGAGAGAAGAAAGTATTCATTTTCTTTCTTCTTATGACATTTTCTTCCAATCTTTTTTTCATATGCACAAGTTTCAGTTTTAAACAATTTGATCATATTGTATGTAAAATATTGTAGCATACTTTTCTACTTAAAAAATATGAGAAGCATTTCCTTTCTTGTTACATACTCAGATTCTTTTCACATTTGATTATTTTAAATAACACTTAGTGATTTTGTATAATCCATTTATAATACTTTCTCAGAATTGGAATTAGTAAGCATTGATACATATTTAATAAATATTGCTATTTTTTTTAATGTTTGAATACTTTGCACCCACATTATTAAAGTGTCTATTTCATCACGCCCTTGAAAATGATTTTTTAAATCTTTGGTACTTTCATAGACAAATAAATGGTTTTTAATTTGTTTAATTTACAGTTATTTTATTAATGGTAAAGTTCGACATTGTTTTATAGGCTTATTAATCAGTTCATTTTCTTCTATTGAAATTACTAATGTCTTTCAATAACTTATTTTTGGTCTTCACCAATACTACTCTCAGCTACTAACATCCTGATTGCTGGCTCTCATTTATTAAAGGCTTTGTAAAGTCACTCAGACTTGCTTAAGTTCTGCAATTATTCTGGTTATCCATCAACGTCCATCTAATATCTTTGCCTCTCATTTTATTGACTTCCTCACTTCCAGTGACTTCCATCTCACTTCATATTTGCCACAGTCTCCCGCCTCACTCATTACTGCAAATGTGTCTTAAAGTCATAAAGTCATAAGTTCACAATTTCCCTCTGACCTTAACCTCTGTTACCCTTCTCCTACTTCATTATTACTATAATATTTTGTCTTCATGTGATTGCCAAATACTTAAGAATCATCAACATTCTCTGTCAAAATATATCTATACTCTATCTGTAAAACACTCCTTATCTTTAAATCCACATCAATTCCACGAAATATTTTCATAATCATCGTTTAGATTTTATCTCTCTGGCCCTTTGTCTTCCATTATACATATGCTTTAAAAAACGCAACCCAACTCAATTCATATGTCCTCCTTTTCTCAGACTAAACTGTGCTTGATGAGCACTGAGGTTGATTGTCACCATTACAAATTCAAGATCTTTTGCCTCAACTGGGCCTCCAGTGCTTCTCAGGCATCCTGTGTATTTCCGCTGGTTGCTTCCACTTTCTCAACTGTCAGGAATTACTACTATAAACTTTCTTTACTTTTCTCAAACTATCAACATACCTCTTCCAATGTCACTTTCAGAACATCATCTCAATCACTGCCTCATGGAAAACAGTAGCCAAATTTTTCTTAACTTCTTTCCACTCTGTTTTTATTGTACACTCCCCCATTCTTTCTTCCTTCTTCCCTGACACAATTCAAATGAGATTTGTTCTCCTAAATAAAGTTAATGGCCTCCATCTTTGCTCTTCTGCTTTCTCTGCTCCATCAATCACTCCAGCAGTTTGCTGTGTTGTCAGCATTGCCAGTGATTAAGGGGTTTTTTGGCTAGTATTTAACTTTACTCAGGTTTCTTTCATATTAAAGAGAGCTAGAGGAAAGAAAGAGGGAAGGAAGGAAAGAAAGAAGCAAAAAAGGGAGTCATGGAAGGTGGGAAGGTGAAAGAGGAACATCATTTAGGACTCCACTAGCTAATATACTTGGCAAATAAAAGGTTATGATATCTATTTGTGGAATAAATCTCAGAAAGCATTAAGTTTCAGAGTGATAAACCTGGATTCATGAGCTTCACAGTGTCAAGGAAGAAAAATGTATCATTCTTCTAGAACTGTAACTATAAATCCAAATTATGTCTTAAACCCCTCCACCTATTTGGTGACAGCAAAGATCACACACAAACATAAAGTAGTATGCACATGTATGTTTCCTAATCATATAATGTAATGGGAAAAAAAAGTTTAGCTCCTTCAGCAGAAGTAGAAAAGTTACAAAAGGGCAGAGAAAGGCCTTAATTGAATTCCAAAAATTTCCAGTATATAAATTAATTTTCCTTTCTTAATTACCTTATAACATATCATTTGTGTATATTTGCATATATTTTGTTCAGATTTCACTAGTTTAACTTAGAAAGGAAATTTTGTATTTCACAAACCCTAAAACTCTCTCACTGTGAGGCAACTTTAAGGGTAGTGGTTTGCATTAAAAATTACTGTAATTAGAACATATCAAAATAGCATTTCTTCCATAAATCTATTATTCTGATCTAATTACTTGGTTTTATCAATTATTTAAGAGTTTAACCATTTATCCTCAAATTGTTCAAGTGCTCAAAGTGAGCACTTTGATTACTTTTAATATTAGAAGCAAGAACTATAAGTTTACTCTGCTTATGGATTCTTATAAGATTTCAGACTACCTTTAAGAATAGATTCCTTAAAAAAAATTGAAATGTACACTAAGACCTGAAATTCATTATTCTATGCACCAGATGTCACTATTTCTCCATGCTAGTAAAATGGACCAACAAATTTTGGCAGTTAAAAAAACCCAGTTTACTCTATATTGTTATTCTTAAATGTATACCCAACAGAAATGTATAAGTGTGTAAAACAAAACAGAAAAAGACCACAACTATTCATAGTGACATTACTCATGATATCTAAAACTAGAAACTACCCAAATGCCAATCAAAAGAAGAACAGATAAATTCATTGGGGGCATATAAAAACAATGGAATACTATGCAACAATGAGGATGAAGAAAATACAACCATACACACCAAATCTCAAAAACACGTTGCATGGGAGAAGTCAGATTAAAAAGAGTATATATTGTAGGATTCCATCTCTTTTATAAAGTTCAGAAACATGCAAAACTAATCTATGCTTTAGCAGTTAGATTAGTGGTTACCCTTATGGGTGTAATTGTGACTGGAAGGGGTCAGAAGGAGGTTTTTGGGGGTGTTGGTAACATTCTGTCTCTTGACCTGGATGGTGGTTATAAGAGTTCATTCAGTTTGTGAAAATTCAATGAGGTAGACTTTTATGACTTATACAATTAAATTTATGTCCTCTTTTTCATGGTGTTCCATTGGGACACATTCACCAACCAGCAACTTTGGAAGACATTCTAAGAGCAGAGAAGGAAGCAATCAGTGGTATGGTATTTCTATGCTCCACTGATGTGATTGCCTCCGTACTTGAACAGTAAGGCATATGTCAACCAGCCTTGGCTAAGGACTCTGACTGGGTTCAAATTCCATTTCTACCACTAACATGTAAATCTGGATGGAAAAATAAGTTAATCTTTTTTAACCTACTTTCCTTATGTGTAAAAAGGGGCGTGTAAGTCTTGGGGAATGCTGATAATTCCAAGAAGTCAAGAGTAAGATTTTTCCAATACTACTCTCTAACTAGACTATTACTGGGTGGGAGAGGAGAGAGAAATGAAGGGATTGAGTATAGCTATGCCCTGCTTTCTGGACAAGACCCCACAAGGGCTTGCCAGCCTTATGTTTCTAAGCACTTGAAGCCTCTGAAGATGTATGTAAGTGGTAAACTTGACCCTTAATGACAAAGACACATGCATGATTTCCAGGAACTCCAGCAAGGCAGAGGAATAGAACAGTATGATTTCACCTGAAGAAGTCAAGTGGACAGGATTAAGACGGAGTGATGACATCTCAATACATACTTTCATGAACGCACAATTCAAACACACTTTGGGATTTCCTCCTAGTCTTCTATGCATTACTGCAGCAGTTGAGTATCAAACTTCCAGAGGTAGACTGCCTGAGTTTAAATTTCTCTTTTATCACTTATTAGTTTTGTGACTTATGTAATATATTCCATCTGTGCCTCAATTTCCCCATCTTTAAAATGGGGATAACCACTTTCTCTATTTCAAAGAGTGATTTCAAGGATTAAAAGTGTTAATGTACCTAACTGCTTACAAGCATGACTGGAATGTACTTAGCACCTTGTAAATGTTAAACTGTGTTGGAGGCCCCTCAGAGTCCATGATTTGCTAGGACTCACAGGACTCAGAAAACCTGTTATACTCACAGCTCTAGTTTATTTATTTATGTTTATACAACTTGATGATTTGATACACTTATATATGCTTACAACAGTAGGGTTCATTAACATGTCCATCACCTCAGGTAATTGTCGTGTGTGTGTGTGTGTGTGTGTGTGTGTGTGCGCGCTGAGAACATTTAAGATCTACTCTCAGCAACTTTCAAGTATATAATACAGCATGGTTAACTATAGTCACTGTGTGTGACATTAGATCCTCAGAACTTTTTCATCTTATGACTGGAATTTTGTACCCTTTGACTGACATCTCCCATCTCCGCTACCAACTCCTGGCAACCACCATTCTACTCTCTGCTTCTATGAGTTCAGCTTTTTTAGGTACCACATATAAATGATATCATACAATATTTGTCTTTCTCTGTCTGACATTTTAATTAGCATAATGCTCTAACGTCAATCCATGTTGTCTCAAATAGCAGGATTTCCTTCTTTCTCATGGTTGAATAATATTTCATTATATATACCTTTTTTATCCAAACATCTGTTGACAGACACTTAGGTTGCTTCCATGTCTTGACTAATATAAATAATGCTTTAATAAACATAGGGATGCAGATATCTCTTTTAGATCCTGGTTTCATTTTTTTAGAAATATACCCAAAAGTGGGATCACTGGATCATATGGTAGTTCTATTTTTCAATTTTTTTGAGGAAACTCCATAGTGTTTTCTATAGTACCTGTACCAATTTACATTCCTATCAACAGTGCACAAGGGTTCTTTTTTCTCCACATCATCACCAGCACCTATTATCTCTTGTTTTTGTTTTTCTTTTTTCTTTTTTTCTTCTCCTTCTTCTTTTTCTTCTTCTTTTTCTTCTTCTTCTTCTTCTTCTTCTTCTTCTTCTTCTTCTTCTTCTTCTTCTTCTTCTTCTTCTTCTTTCTTTTCTTTTTTGATAATAACCATTCTAAAGGTGTGCACTGATATCTCATTTTGGTTATGATTTTGCATTTTCTCTGATAATTAGTGATGTTGAGTACCTTTTCATGTGCCTGTTATCCATTCATATGTCTTCTTTGGAAATGTGTCTATTCAGTTCCTTTGCCCATGGTTTAATTGATTTGTTGTTCTCTTGCTATTGATTTTTATGAGTTTATTATGTATTTTGGATTTTAACGCCTTATCAGATATTTAGTTTGCAAATATTTTCTCCCATCCCATTGGCTGCCTTTTCATTTTGTTGATTGTTTCTTTTGCTGTGCAGAAGCCTTTTTAATTGATGTAGCCCCATTTATTTATTTTTGCTTTCGTTGCTTGTGCTTTTGGTGTCATACCCAAAAAATCATTGCCAAGATCAATGTCCAAAGATTTTGCCCTATGTTTTCTTCAAAGAGTTTTATGGTTCCAGGTGTTATGTGTTAAGTCTTTAATCCATTTTGAGTTAATTTTTTTGAGTGATGTAAAATAGAGATCCAATTTCACTCTTCTGCGTATGATTATCCAGTTTTCCCCATACCATTTATTGAAAAGACAATTTTTCCCCCAGTGAGTGTTTTTGCCTTCTTTGTCAAATATTAGTTGATTATGTATGTAAGTGAGGGTTTATTTATGGGCTCTCAGTTCTCCTTTGGTCTAGTCTGTCTTATGACAGAACTATAGTTTTTTGATGACCATATCTTTATAACATAGTTTGAACTCAGGAAGTTGATACCTCTAGTTTTGTTCTTTTTTAGGGTTGCTTTGACTATTTAGTTGTTTTTGTGTGTGTCTGTGTGTGATTTCATAGGAATTTTAGCATTTTTTTTTCTATTTATGTGAAAAATACTATGGGAATTTTGATAGGGATGGCATTGAATCTATACCTAGCTTTGGGAAATGTGGACATTTTAACAGTATTAATTCTTCCAATCCACAAACAAGTGATACCTTTGCATTTATTTGTGTCTTGTTCTATTTATTTCATCAATGTTTTATAGCTTTAAGTGTACATGTAGATCTTTTACCTTCTTGATTAAATTTATTCCTAAGTATTCTATTGTTTTTGATGTGGTGAATGAGATTGGTTTCTTTCTTTATTTTTCAGATATTTTGTTGTCTATGTATAGAAATGCAACTAATTTCTGTGTGTTGATTTTATTTCCTGCAACTTTAATTTGTTGATTTAGTTCTAACAATTGTGGAATCTTTAAGATTTTCCATGTGTAAGACCATTAACTGCAAACAGACAATTTCATTTTTTTTCTTCCTGATTTGGATGTCTTATTTTTTCTTGCCTTATTTCTATGGCTAGGACTTTCAGTACTATGTTTAATAGGAGTGGTGAGAGTGAGCTTGTTCTCGTCTTCTTTCTGATTTTAGTGGGAAAGCTTTCAACCTTTCATCATTAAGTACGATGTTAGCTGCGGGCTTGTCATATAGGGCTTTTATTATGTTTAGGTACATTCCTTCTCTACCCAATTTACTGAGAGCTTTTTCAAATGCTGTTTCTTCATCTATTGAGATGATCATATGGTTTTTATCTTTCACTCTATGAATGTGATGCATCACATTTATGGATTTGCAAATATTGAACCATCCTTCTATTCCAGGGATAAATCCCATTTAATCATGGTGTATGGTCTGTTTAATATGTTATTGAATTCAGTTTGATAATATTTTGTTGAGAATTTCTACACATATATTCACCAAGGATATTGACCTGCTTTTCTAATCTCTACTGAGAAAATTAGAAAATTTGTAATGTCTTAGACTTAGAAAATGAGAAATAGAAAAGTAAAGATTTTTGCACTTGAGTTTTGAACTTCTGTACAGAATATTATTTGTATGAATACATGAATAATGAGGATTCAAGATTAATGAGGGATGCAGTTACCTTGGTTTTTATCTAAGATACAGATCTTCATGCAAAAAACAAGTAGCCATGCTTATATATTCCAAATCTTCTAATCTTGTATTGGGGAGAAGAGGGAAAGCAGAAGCTTAATCAGTTCTGTGATTTCTACTCAGCTTTTTCCTATCTGAGTGTCTTTGGACATACTGTTCTCTCTCATTGCAGTGTTGCTCCTTTGCCTTACTTCATTAAAATGATAGACTGCTTTTTGACTTTCAGGTCTTAGATTTAGGGAAACTTCCCGTAATCACTTTCATCATCATCCTCTCTCCTACAATCGGCTTCATACCACCTATCACCATTTGTAATTATATACTTACTTATTTGTTTACTTGGTTATCATCTATCTCTCCCACTAGATTTGAGGGCAGAGATTCTGTCTTTTTGTTCCCCTCTTAATACTCAGTGATCATCCCAGTGCCAGGTGTTCAGCAGGTGCTCAGTAACTTTGCTGATGGTTGTGAAATGAGATCACAATGAGTAATTTTAGGCCATTGAATTCACATGAGTTCATATTACATCTATCCATTTTTCTGAGATTAGGGGGAAAAAGTCTAGTTTTGCAATTTAATATAACGCATTATCATTAAAGTTAAGATATTAGACAAGTTACACAAGGTAGAATAGGTTGACAGATAAGCTCTGGGGATTCCTTGCTAAACTGTAGTTGATCGGATATAAAAGACATTATTTTCCCACTTAAAAAAAATATAATTATTTAGTTTCTAATAATACAGAAACAGTGCCTAAATGTAAAAAAAAAAATAGATTTACAATAAAATGTGGTTGAAAATTTAATGTAATTGTGTGTGCAGGAAGGAATTTTCAAGCCAGCACAATTTTGCATTGTATAAACTGGAATATCTAGTAGAATTTTAATCTAACAGTGCTTTCATTAACTTCTTACATTTTTAAAACATATACATTGTTATAATACTATTTATTAATTTCTCCTTGATATTTCTAATTTCAAATGGGGATGGGAGGCAGGTAGTAGGTAGGGATGAAAGAAAAAAGAAATATTAAGCCATGGAGGGGAAATCTGTCAAGCTTTTGTGTTCTTGTTCTCAACCTTTATAGCTCTGAGGATACTTTCTACTCTTTTATTAACACATACAAGGAAATTTATCAGTGTCAATATTAATGTGTATCTAAATTTCCTCATTTGTCTGTTCCTTAATTTATCAAATTTCCGATAATTATGACATAATGTATGAGATATTACCATGAATTATTGACTGTGATTGTTAGATAACACGAGTGAAATTTTTCAACTGGAGTGTTATATTTACAGTGAAGTGTCTTTTAACTTGTGTTCTCTAGGTGGGAACAAAGAACTGAATTGCAATTGCCCTCACAAGTCACATGAGGAGCACCTCCCTAAGAATCAGATTGTATAGTGGGAGATCTGTAGACATAGCCCAGACAGGGTAGAACAGAAGTGATCTGAGTTTGTGTTTAGAAGTGAAGGATCAATACACCTATTCATTGCTAAAAAACTTCAATTTTTCCTTAAATCTGCAACATAGATCTTAAGTTAAACAATGTTTTCATTAGTTTAAATGGGACATTTTATGATGTGTTCCATTTCAATCCAGGATAACCAAAAAATGTTTAAAGATAGAAAAACATTTGAATTGAACAACAAAAACAAGTTAATATAAATGATAACAAAAAAATTGAAAATAAATATAGTTTGTACCTAAAATGTAATATAACTACCGTTTATTGCAGCTGGAAATGGAGGGAGAGAAGAAGATAAAACACAACTAACAGAGTGAAGAGGAGGAGTGCAAGGGACTCACTTTTTGGCAGATATAGTCTCCTTTTTACACTATTTGTTTTTAAGTCTTGAGGCTCATGGCTATTTTACATGAAACTTCACTTAAGTTATAGCTCAAACAATTTTAGGAACAAGGTGTTTGAGACATAATAAAGTCACAATGTAAGTTCTGCAGAAACATTTGGAAATAGTCCAACTTCACAATAGACCAAAACATCAAAGGATATACTACTTCTTTATTCCAAACATAGGACACAGTTCAAATTTGTTCATATAATTTCTCACTAGAAAATCTTGTGATAAATTAGTATGTGTTTGCCTGAAACCATAATGTCAAAATATAATTTCATGTACCAAATTTATTTAAAGTGTGTTGAGGTTTAAAATAGTTGTAATACTGAGAAAAAATAATTGTCTGAGAAATGGTATAACTTTTCAAGGATCTTAATGATGAAAGTAACTAACAGAATAGTCACTCTGTATGGGTAAGGCTGTAGTTTTCTACTAACCTCTTTTCTGGATTCCTATTTGAAGGCTAAGGAGAAAAAAGAAACTTTCTGAAGTCCTTCCCAGGGCTACTGAAGCTCTGCGTAAATTCTTTGCTTCTGGAAATAGATATATATATAGTATGAGAAATCCTTTCATTTGATTGTTGTACATACATTCTCAAAGAAAAAAAATATCAACAAGCAAAAAACAGAAAGCAGATTTTATAGTGTCAGCTCTATCTTATGGCCCCATTTCATGTGTGTACAGACTCAGCCTCATCTCCGGATATTTAAGCATAATTTAGGGAGACTCATCCTTTGTTAGTTTACTGTTTGTGTTAGATGTCTATATAATGTTGACTCCTAGAGTAAGACAGAATTTCCTTAGACACTGGGAATTCATACCTTCAATGCTCTTTCATTTTAAAGAAATGTGATCCTGTGCAAGTTTCTTAACTTCTCTGGCCCTAAGTTACTCACCTGTAAAATGGAGATGGTGGTATATGTTTCCCTCATAGCAGGGATAAAATTAGGAAATACATCAAAGTTTTTAAATATGTGCCTCATACAGATAATTATTGTCACACATACTTTACCACCAAGAGAACAACTTAGTTTATATATTTATCCACTGGAAAACTTTACCCCTTTTTTTAATAGTTGAACAGTTTAAATGTCTGAGTTAAAATGAGTTTAGCTTCTACATATAAAGGAGCATGAGAGTTGATGGTAGGGAAGAGATGGGGCAACTTATTAGTGTTATTGCAAATTAACTGGCATTATTGGAGTTATTATAAATACCCTTATAGTATAGCACATACCTTAGGCACTGGGCAAACTGAAGTAATTGGGGCACTAAAGAGACTAATCTGCTTTAAAATGAGAAGCTTGTATGAGTAAGTCTCGCTTTTGACTTCTGGTCAACATTATGGAATATTTGTGAAAAGAAGGTGGCAATGGTCATCCAGGGAGCATCACTTGATACTCACTATGGTCAGCAGAGAGTGGCTGATCTACAAATTATATCAGTGGTTTTCTACCTATTATATACAATGGCTCCCCTTTTAAACAAATATTTTAATACTTTATCATGTAAAAGTTGAATTCATAGTTAATATATCCTAATTATGCAATAATAAAAATCAATCAATATATTTAATGTAACATAAAGGAGGAATGAATGGAATGAAATTTACAATAAAATAGTAACTACTTCAATATGTAAATATTCATCACCTTATTACTAGAATATATAACAAATGGACAATTGTTTGCACCTGTATGTAGAATCACTGTGAATGCTATAATACAATCTAGACTGATGAAACATTTTTTAATGCCAAATCACATATTACAAGTGGTATTGTCATTGTGAATTTCACCAATGAACACTCTTAGCAAAGTTTCCCCTCAATTTACGTAGTAATTGCTTTGTTGAAAAATTCAGTATATGTTGAACTTACAAGGAATATATTTGTCAACATATAAAATAACGTTAGGTTTAGGTTAGATTGTTATAAAGAGATTTCTTTTTATCTGTGCATTATTTGGTGAGGCATTATAAGGTCTTATGAGACAGGATAATTCTTGGTTGTGTAGGACATCTAACGGTCCTGCTTCCTCTCAGTAAATATCAGTATTATCACCAATGATCATGAGAAACAACACGACTTCTCCACAGTTCCCCCATGTTTCCAAAACATCCCCTAAAGGTTAGTATTACCCTCATGGTAAATCACTGAGTTTATATCCTACAGATTTCAACCACAAGTACCACAAAGGGGAGTAGCAATCAGATAGACAGACATGAAATAGTCTCAGGAGAAGAGAAAAGCACCAGAATAGCACAAGTATATTACATGAATTAAAGGATCAACATTTTTCCTCACTGCCAAGCAGAAACAATAAGGAATACCCTACTCCGTACATAACTGTTATGGAGAGGTTTGTGAGATGGCCACAGGTATCTGAGAAGCTAGGAACTTTTACCTAAAGAAAATGTGACCTAATGATGTGGCTTGAATTATTACATAGGTCATTGTCTCTTAGCTGAGGACTTAATCGTTATTCCAGACAGCTTAGCTCTACCCAAGAAATAGTTATCAATAGTGAAATGCCTTAGGTAATGATGCAAAGGCTAATGGCAATATCAAAGCTTCTTGTGAACTTAGGGAAAACGATTTTCATGTGTTGCCGAAGGAGATGTGCTTGGTAGATGATGATATAGAAACAAGAGAGCCTGGCTATGAAAAAAAAGAAAAAATGGTTTTTCTCTGACTAATCTTTCTTTTGTCAGTTTAATTTGTAGGCCCCCAAATACTAAGTATGTGAGAGTATAGAAAAAGTAGTCTTCTGTCCCAAACATAGTATATTAGCTAGAGGGAGCTGAGAAGCAGAGAGGATTTTTTTTAATTGGAGTGACAATTGTTAGTAAAGGTACATAGGTTTCAGGTCTACAATTCAGTAATACATCATCTATATATCACGTTGTGTGTTCACTACTGTCTGTGCCTATGAGTTTTTGTTTCTTCATTTGTTTTTCTCGTTCCTTTGTTGTTTTCAGTTTTATATACCATATATCAGTGAAATCATATGGTTCTCTACTTTTTCTGTCTGACTTATTTCGCTTAATGCAATAATCTCAAGATCTGTCCAGGTTGTCGCAAATAGCACTATTTCATCTTTTCTTATGGCAGAATAGTATTCTATTGTGTATATATACCACATCTTCTTTATCCAATCATCTATGGAAGGACACTTTGGTTGTTTCCATGTCTTGGCCACTGTAAATAAAGCTGCAAGATATTTTTTGTTTTTAAAGATGGAAGAAATTTAAGCAGGCTTATATGCTAAAGTGAGAGGGTCAACAGAGAAGAAATGGTAGACATAGTGGAGAATGAAGCCAATCAATTAAAAGTGCATTTCTTGGACACACAACAGAATGAAATGGGAAAAAATGGTGAAAGAATTTTTCTTGGACTACAAGAGTGAGTAGCTGTGGAAGTCAACCCAAAATATGTGGGGATTTGAAATGAACTGAAAAGGAAAGTTTAGGAATTCTTGATTTTTACCCAACATGTGTAATCATTAAATTTGAATTATATACTGAGTAGTTCTTTAGGGGGTTTACTAACTTAGTTTCAATTAATTCTTCATACTTAATTATTATATTAACCTTTAAATAAAGTATGACACATAATGTCATACTTTAACCCAAAAAAAGGGGAGGGGAGGGCATGGAGGAAAGGGAGGAGTTGGATCTCAAACAATTGGATCAAACAGTGACAATCTAACAGTGTAAGATATATTTATAAATAGGGAATGTGTTGACCAACAGAAGCAACACCAGGATCTGTAGAGATAGTCAGTGTGTGGAGAGCTAAACAGCAGACATAGACCTTGCAGGCACTGAATCCAGAGTAACTTTGGGGGAGCAGACTTCTAGTTGCCAAGAGAAGTGCCACTGCTCAGCTGTAGGGAAGATGGGGAAGAAAAACCTGATCTCACACAGGGGCGAAGTCAAGAAGTATGTCTGGTCCCTAATATTTGGATCTACTTATCTATATTGAAATTAATATCAACATCATTAGATTAGGATATCAAGTAAATATAGCAATAAAATAATTATAATAATACCTACTTTATTAACCATTGACAGGCACTATTCTATTTTACCTTGTTTGTATACTGAATATTCTTTTTTTGAATTTGCTTACTGAAGTATAATTTCCATGAAAGCAAGGAATTTGTCTGTCTAGTTTACTGCTATATCTTCAGTGCCTAGGAAAGGAACTGACACAGAGGAGAAGCTCAATAAATAAATATTTCTTAGATAAGTGACTGACGGAATTAATTTATTGATGGTAGACAAGTATTTCAAGGACTTGTCCTGCACCTTGGGAGATGGAGGATAAACAGAAGTGTGAGGAATGAGAGTAAAATAGAAATGTTTGAAGCCTATAAAAGAGAGGAAGAGCTGCATCACCCTTGCCATGACATTGAGACGGAAATGGGTGTTAACAGTTTCACTGTCTTGAGAAAAACCATTACATGGCCCAGTCACAGTACAGTGGGTTGGACTGATTTACCAGTTTGAGGGAAGAATACCTGTGTCCTGAGTGAAGGATTTAGGGGCTCAGGGCAATTCTGATTGATAGCATCATCCACTTTAAGGGAGTAAAGCTGGATTAGAAGAAAAGGAAGGAGCCAAGGAGGGGATGACCAGAGATATGATAATATTTGTATCATTTCACAGAAAGAGAGACATTCATCTTGAAGACAAAACAAGGACCAAGCTGGTATGCTGTAAGGAATAGAAGTGATTTGGGAAATACTAAGATTTCTGAAATTATTTGTTGAGGACTTTTGACAGAGCCTATTGTGCATTTTTATTGTTTTTCTTTTTAGTGTATTATCAATATTCATTGATTTTTTAAAAATCTCCTCATGCTGATAGACTGTAAGGGTATACCTATTAAATTGTTTATTCCCTGATGAGATGATATCTAGGTAAATTGATCAAATCATATTAGTGACTTTAAAGATAATATTTCTTTATTATGGCAAGTTTTCTTCATTTTCTTCCTTCTTCTCCCCATATGTTTTATGTACAAGTGTAAAATAGCACCTCAGATATGGATAACCAGAAACCTCAGGCATTTGTGTTAAATACCTGACTTACCGACTCACATTCGAGGAAGGTATAATCTTCCTAGTTTCTTCACTTCAAAGTTAGGTGCCCATGTTATAGAGTACAGTAGGGTTTTGTGATAACTTTGGGAGAAACTATGAAGTAGCTTCTACTTCCTGAAACCAGAGAGGAATTTTAGCCAACAATGTGAGATTGATACCTAGCTCAGGGCTCACTTACTACCTAGAGTCAATGTTCTGGTACCATTGGGCCACAAAGGCATTTCCCACTCTGCTCTAAGGATACAATACCTGCAGAGTACATACCACCTATTCTAGATTTAGTGTTTTTCAGATGACTTTAGCCAAAGGTGAATGCTTATAGATCAAATAATTTAAATTATGTTTCTCATCTTTAATACTTAAGCAGTACCCCAAATGCAAATTCTGACATATCATTCTGTTCTCCCATTTGAAGATCTACTCTGCCCACCTCAAACTGTCTCCCATATTCTTGTTGACTGACCTCCACTTTGCTCTCTGGAGTTTTATTCCATTGTCAAGTTTTTTGGGATTTTCCCCCTGTGCATATTCAGTCTCTTCAGAGAAAGCTCTCTTTATCTCCTTGCCCTAAAGTAATGTTTCACAGATAATTTCAGGATGCTCATTGGATACATATTTAAATTTTAATACATAGCTGTATTTTATTTCAATGTGGATTATAAAAATATACATCAGAGTCATTTTTGCACATACATTATCATTTAGGCTAAAACTAAAGGAAGTTGTTTGATTGAAAAAGAGAGAGGTGATGAGCTGATTTAAAGAAAAATATTGAAAAAACAATAATATATATAGAAAGCACAAATGGTAAAAATCCAGAATGACTGCAGTTTAAGGAATGACACTTTAAGGTAAACCAGATTTTTTACTGAAAACTCCAATTTCGCTGTCATTTTCTCCAGCGTGTGCTGCGCTTTCTCTTATATCCCTGCTACTATAAGGCCAGGAGATGTCAGCTTCATTCTCTCATTATCTATTCCAGGTCTTGACTTTGTCTTCATCTAGAAACTGTCCTCCTTTGAAGCTCACATCTTCAAACTATAATATTGTATAAGCCCTGTCTTTTCTCTGTGGACTATTGTCCTTCATATCAGTCTCTTACAGACATAAAAATCTTGAACATACAGTTCACAGGCTTATACTTTTGTGGTGTGTGTGTGTGTGTGTGAGTGTGTGTGTGTGTGTGTGTGTGTACTATTACTAAAGGTAATACAGCTCCTCTTGTCAAAATTTGGAAAATACAGAAATTAATGCTATTTATCGTTACTAATGATTTTTAACAATATTGTTAATATATTGTCACATTTTCTTCAGATATAGTACTTTGTTTATACTTTATCATTTAGAGATTTTATATGTTATGAAGATGTCTGTCTTTATAGTATAATTAATCTTTAATAGCCTTGTATAAACAAGTGCCATCATTTAATCCTCCTCCTATTGTTGGGTACTTGGGTAGTAAAACACTTTTATTATTATATAATATTTGCAATTAACATCTTTGTGAATAATTTGTTGTACCAGTTTGCATTATTCCAGTGGGCTAGAGTCCCAGGAGTTACTAGGTCAAAGGTCATGAAAAATTTGAAGTTTAAAATTTGAAGTGCATCTGGATAAACTGAGGACTCCCAAGGGCATTTATAAAGAAAAATAGGTGATTAGAAAGTGGCTGACAACCCTGGCTTTAGTCCTTTTGTTGTCTAAAGCTGGTCCACCTGCTATCAGCTTTTTATTACGCTGAGTGGGCCTTGTGCTGAATGGGCTTTTTGAAAAACTGAAGTTACAGACACAGGGAGAAATAGAAGCAAAACTAGAAGAGGAGAGTGATGTGATAGTAACCAAGGGAAGTGAAACTGTAAGAATGAACAGGGATGGTTAAAGGAGATATAATGGGATTTAGGAAAAATCTTTTATGTGGAGCCTACATTCTCTTTCACAAAAAGCTTGTAATGATTGTTCACACTCTGTCTTCAAGAAGTTCAGACAGGTCACATGGAAATTCACAGAGGCTGGTACACAAAGACTTATAAATGCAAACTTCAAAAGAATATCTGCAGAGCTTGCATGCTATGAATCTATAAAGTAGGTATCTGGGTTAAGGCTATAAGCTTTTGGAACACAAAAAGCCAGCAAAGAGGCTTTTAGCTGCTGCATGGTGGTTTTAAATTTGGACGGTGAAGGTAGAGGTAGGACTTTTGGAGAGCCCTGAAATAATGTTTCCCAAGTTTACATCTTAAGAACTAGCTACAAATATAAGTAATTTTCAATTGCAACTCCCCCCCATAAAAAAGGATGTGGTAATTTCTGATGGAGCAGTTTCAGTCTAGCATTTTGTTTAAGACCTTGGAGTAAGGAACCAGACTACCTGGGTTCAAATCCAAAATCCAAAACAATGGAGGGCTGAAAATGAATAAAAATGATTTACATGTACAGAGACAAAGAGAACAGGTCAGCCCAGGATAGAAGCTAGATTTGAATTCAGAATTGTGTAAATGACATACATATATTTTTTAAAGTAATAAATCAAAGGGTGATAGAAGAAATCATGCCCCAAATTTGAAAACAAAGTGAAACAAATCAACCTAAGTGTATATATATGTGGTTGGTACCATAACTGTGTGGACTAGAATTATTCCAAATAACTTTAAAGGATAGCACTTTGACTCTACACCCCAGTAGATTTATCCTACTAGGAAAACAAACCAACAAAACCGAAAACACTGAAATAGTATTCAGTGGCCTTTTTGTTAGTAGTAATGTTGGTATTGCTATTTTGGTATTTGGTGTACAGATATTATTTTGAACTATGATATAATGTATCATATATATATATATATATATATATATATATATATATATATATAGCAAATGAATAATTATATCCTTAGGAAACAAGGTTTTTTAAGGAAATAGACAAGAGATGTAAATATAAAATCAAATAAATTAGTAAATCAAATAATTAACTTATGCTTTATTTCTTTCTAAAAAACATATTTCCTAGCAACATTTGCAAAAGATAGAACAAACTGAGCAATAAAAAGATTATGTCTGCAATAGATCAAAATATGTATCATATATATGTATATATAAATCCTTAAATTCATAATTATTAGTTTGGTCAAAACTAATTGCGGTTTAAAGGGTTAAAAATAATTGTGAAAACCGCAATTACTTTTGCACCAACCTAACATATTTAAACTCAAACTCATGGGTCAGCTTTGATGGTTGCTAAGAAAGAAGCTCATTATTATAATAATGATATTAAAAAGGAAGCATTTATTTATTCTGCCTTTCCAATTCAGATTGTATTTCAGAATAACCCCTCCAAAATAATGAAAGTTCTTCTTTATAGAAGAACAATAACTAGTAAATTCAAGAGGAATATGAGAATTGGAACATCACCATTTTGCAATGCATAATAAAATAATAAATGCTAAAATTATTAAAGATATATAGGAAACATTCCTAATGGCTCAATGACATTTGAACCATCATAACTTAAATGAAAGTGGGACAATCATATTATATTTTCCTTGATGAGATGCAATAGGAAGTACACATGTATCACCTTTCTGTGGTTGATTATTGCAGAGAGAGAGAGAGAAAGAGGAGAGAGAGAAGAGTGAAGCTAAATCTAATCAAGTCTGGATCTACTGCAAGATTACTGCAAAAACATGGGTTTGAAGGAACGTTAATTAATACCACACTGATATAATCAGTCCAGTGAAAAACATGAGAAATTCTGCAGCACAAACGACCTGGTAGCTTTAATGAGAAATGCCATAAAAGGGGTAGGGACAGTCGATAGCATGCCATATAAAGATGCTCACATTGCATGCCCACACTCATAGGTCTACACGTGTGTCTTTCCTAGACCTCCGGGTCCCCAGGCTTCCAACTGTGCTCCGTCCAGAGTTCCAACCCCAAAATTGAACCATTCATCACTGCCTAAAAGTCCAAGTATACTCTTACTTTGGACCACTTCTCTTTCTACACAAAGTGAATGACCAGATGAGCTGGCTGATGTTCTATCCACTGAGAGATTACTCTAACCACTATGTGTCAGGGACATTCCTAAGTAGAAGATGTAGTACAAATATGAGGTTATTTTCACTTCCAATCATATACCAAGACAATCTATTCATAGATCAAGCTCAAACTTTCTTCCTTCATCAGCAGGTATTAAAAACTCCTCCCAGGAGGCTGAAGGAGAGCTATTAATGTTACAGTTGCAAGTGACATGGGGTCTGGGCCATCTGTTTTTACAGCTTACTTATGCTCTCTGGGCTCTTTTTTTTTTTTTAACTAAAGTTTATTGGGGTGACAATTGTTAGTAAAGTTACATAGATTTCAGGTGTACAATTCTGTAATATGTCATCTATATAGCACATTGTGTGTTTACCACCCAGAGTCAGTTCTCTTTCCATCACCATATATTTGATCCCCTTTAACTTTATCTACCACCCCCATATCCCTTCACCCTCTGATAACCACTAAACTATTGTCTGTGTCTATGAATTTTTGTTTCTTCATTTGTTTGTCTTGTTCTTTTGTTGTTTTCAGTTTTATATACCACGTATCAGTGAAATCATACGGTTCTTGACTTTTTCTATCTGGCTTATTTCACTCAGCATCATAATCTCAAGATCCATCCATGTTGTTGCAAATGGTACTATTTCATTTCTGGACCTATTTGAGTTCAGATCTGCATATATCACTTCCATATTATAACAGATTTCTGTTGGGCTTGCCCTGTTATCACTTGATGGATCCTCTATAGCTTTACAGAGAATTGAAACTCTCTTTCCCCCAAGAATTATAATTGGTGCTTTTGGATCATGAATTTGCCTCTGGTGGAGGAGGCAGGGCCATTTTCTAGATAGTCTTATCAGATTCATATGGTGTAAAGAAAACCATTTCCGCAAAGGCAAGGATATATAGTAGCAGGGGGAATAAAGAAACATATGTTCTTTGAACAGACTGGAATGCTAGGATGACAAAGATAAAAGTTATGTCAATAGATAAAATTTTAACAGAAAGTAATTATGAAGATGATGAATTGAGAAAAGCTCAAATATATAAAGAAAGTTGGAAAAAATGTTATGCAATATTTGAAATGGGTTATTTTGTCTTTGCCTATACAAAATTATTGTCATTTAAACCATTCTGTATTCTAGTAGTTTTTCTTTCCCTTCAGCATTAGAGAATCATTTTATTTCTATATCAAAGTGGACTCTAAATCATATTTAAGACTGTTTTGCTATAACTATTTAAGACATGCTTTAGTATGGAAAACTCACAGATATTCATGCTTAGCCATCCATCTAATAAATAGAGCGTGGACTGCACATATTATTTACAATTTTTTTTCTGCTTTGTTTGGTGTATTGACACAGTCTAGCCATGTATCAATAATTTTTGTAAAAAATGAATTTTCAATATTTAATCATATTTTAATGGTTTGCAATATAATGAAAAAGAGTACTGGCAATCATACAGTTATCCTTTTAGTTAATAAACCATTTGGAAATCCCAGAAATACAATAAGAAAATAAGCCAATTGTATTGTGTTTAAGAGGACAAGAGGAATAAAGAAAATGACGTTTTTCAAGTAATTAAAATTTTAATTCATCGGTAGTTTTTCTCTGATATTTTAAATAAAACATTCCTTTTCATGAAGACAGAAAGAAAACTTTTGAGCTACTTGAAATATTGTTATTTTGAAAAAATCGATCAATGGTAATAGTAGTAACAATGTAAAAGTAACAAACAATTGTAGTAGTAATAAAAATTTAAAAGTTATCCTATTTCAGACATGGAAAATCATTTCTGAATAAACACATAAAACAATGCATAGATCACACATAGTATGTGTATTTTTTAATATTATATGTTACAAGAGAAAAGATATAGTGTATAATAACTGTTTGTATTTAATTCTTCCATGAATTTTTAGAATTCCTTTATTTCTTGTTGAGTAAGTCTAAACTGGGTAAAATCTATTTTGTTCTATACCTTTTTATAAAAAAAAATTATATAGCTTGTATTTCCCAACACTGTCTAAAGAAAATTTTCTCATTCTATTTCTTTCCTCCTATAATTCCATATAGTACAATCTATTGTATATTATTCTATCAATTTTTACAATTAATTTAGTCTTCAGTAGATGGACTTTTAGAGTGTTTCCAAACTTTAGCTATTATAATGAATAATGTTGTACATGCATTATTTATTTCTATAGAATCAATTCCCATAAGTAATTTGCTATTACCAGGGGAATACAATTTTGGCATTTATAATTTTACTTGTTACCAAATTGCTCTCCATTGGTGGTTGTAACAATTTGCATTTTAATCAGAAATGTATGAGAGTGCCTATTTCCTACAGTTGTTTACTTTTCCAATGAAAATTTTAATTACCTGACATTTTCTAGATGTGACATTGTCCGAAAACAAAAACCATTAAGTGACCATTCTTCAACCTACCTAAAATGTCTGAAAAGATCAGAATGTTGTAGATTTCAATAGTTTCAAGTAGAATATTCTTCTAAAATATGTACAACATAACATATATATATATTTGACATGGAAGGAAAAGGATCTATATCTTTAAGATTGTCCTTCTTGAGCTCGATTAGCTGGAATCTTGGAACACACTGTTCTCAGCTAAAGCTCAAATTTGGCTTGAGAATTTCAGTTCACTTTTAATGTACTCTTTAGTAGCATTCCTGAAATTAGTTTCCAAAACTATAAATTTGTTGAGGCTATCTGGCTGGTTAACTATTGCTTCTGCTATGTAGTGATTTAACAACAGGTAGTGTTGTAATGGCCTTTGGAATGTGGCATGAAATTCTCACTACACTGAAGTTTTAAATTGGAAAGAAAAATACAGCCTTTTGCAATCCAAACAATCAATTCTTTCTAATATCATCTTACATGAAATCTTAAAATTAAAATCATAGTAGCACACTAAGGTTATATTCAGTTATGTAAAAGGGACCTAAAATACTATCAAATTGATATGATTTAATTATAACTTTTATAATCTATACATAAAACAACTAGAAAAGTGGATCTGTCTATGCTTTACATTATTAACATTAACTAATAATGGATTTAAAAGCTTTAAAAGCAAATACTTATTAGTGCAAATTCACCTTTGGAAAATTCAGAAAATGCTCAAAGGCACCTGTGTCAAGACTTAGTTTACAGAACATCATGAGTCTAACTGAAAAGTGCATGGAAGTGGATTCAGGTGATTGAGGTGTAAATGATCATACAAAATCAGGTGGTGAGTTTTTGTCTCTACTTAAATAAAATGATCTTCTTCTTAGACCAAAATATCTGAGACAAGGTAAGTTTTTGTTTTTTAATCTGATCTGATCAGATCATGGTTCCCAGCCTTAGCTTGTATTGCTTATTTGTCTAAAGCAAGTCACAGGCATTCATATCACAGGGAAAAGTTCAAAGGTTCCCCTAGAAAAGCTTCCTAATCTCTTTTTCTATTTTCTGGGCTTTGGTTTTGTTTTCTTGATCCTTTTAATTTAAGGGCTTCACACCATTTAAGGTTTTATCTCTTTGTTTCACATTAATAAAGGTTTAATGACAATGATTGCCTCAGCCCCAAGGCTTAGTAAAACTGAAAGAGTGGGATTCTCATTTTACTGAACAGCTTTTCCCAATTCTGGTAAAATTAATCCCCTCAAATATTTCGCTTGCATTTCTACAGGAAAGAGGCACCTCCAAGTCTTTTACCCTGCAGGAGACCTCCTAGGAAACTGCTAATCATTACAAGAATCTGATAGAGGGTTTTTTCTTTCCTTTTTTTCTTTCTTTTGTTTGTATTTGAAAGACTGGGCAGTACAAGGCATCCAGTTTTCTTTATCTGCTAAAGAAAATTTTGCTCGTCTTTGGTGCTTACCGTAATTAGGAAATACAACTGTTTCTGATTTTTATTACATTCTCTTTCATGCCAGTCTTGCTATTGTTTTGTTGTCTGTCTAAAACCATTTCTGATTTCACATCTGCCAATTTACCCTTGCTCTCATTAAAACTTCAACTGAAAGACCTTTCTTTCAAAAAGTTTGACCCTATTTAGAGAGGCCTAGCTAAAATTCCTTTCATTCTTTAGTATTAATTAAAACCATATTTCCCTTAGGCAGTTCCATTGTATAAAAATAACATAATAAAAATAAATAAAGAAATTCAGTGAAAGGAGAAAGCAATAGGGGGAAGAATGAAAGGAGAAATGGTTACTTGTTTGGGATTCTTTAACTGTATGCTCACTGGGTGGATACTCATGAAGTAACTTGTCTTTTATTTTCAAGTTCACTCCTCAAATCTTTATTCAGATTCCTTTCTTCTAAATTGACAGTACAGAGGGAACATCATACAGTTATTAAAACTAAGCAGAATGCATCCATCTGGCGTGCCTTTCAGGAATGCAGCCCACTAAATTTTGCTATGGGTTTGATGACTCACCCCCTTAAGATGCAGCACAGGGACGGATTTCCTCATTTTGCAGAACTGCCAAATCTCATTCATTGGAGCAAAGGCTACTCATTTGGGGCTCATTTTTTCGACAGTTGTTTATCTGTTTAAATACTTTATTTTTTAAAATCTCCCTCAGCAGAGGGTGTTTGTCATGATTTTCTACGTAGAGTAAGTATACTCCCTCTCCGTGATGCTTCAGCTTTTTGGCTACTGAGTCTTGTTTTCCCTTCCTCTTCTTTTTCCACCTCAGCTGCATCTCTTGGCCTCATTTGTTCCTTGGAGACTCCAATTTCTCTTCTTCTATTGAGACATTTGTCGAATTTACCCCACTTCACACAAATCCTGCTTTCCCCCGTGTTCGTCTTTTTGCTTTTAAAACTGTTGATCTAGGCGCCTCTTCACTTAACCCTTTATGTTTAACTCATAGTTAACGTTTACGGCGTGCAAAGTGCAGGCACCATACACATTACCCTCCTAGCATTCTCCTGAGAGCGGTACCTTTATTATCGTGCTCAACAGCTGAGAAATAAAGGCACAGAATTCAAGTAACTTGCAAGACGTCCTATGGCTGGAAGTGACGACGCTGAGCATTATACCCAGCCATTGGGCTCCAGAGGCAATGCACTTTTAAAAAAACAACCTTTAAAAAGTTTTATTAGACACAAAGACTATTTGTAAAATATATACGAATTATAAAAGACACCTCTCCCACGATGGGACAAGTTTTCCAGTTTTGCCCACTTTAAAAACAAACAACAAACCCTTCCCTATTTTTGGGCCTGTTGCCATTTAACCCGGTTCCTCGAGGCCCCGCTCCCCACTCCGCTCCGCGAACGTGTCTTTTATTATGACTCAGCCCAGCCCGCTGCTTGCCAGGCGGCTGACGCTCGCGGCGGAGGCGCCGGGGCCGCCGCTCGGGGGCGAGGGCTCACGCCGCGGCTCGCGCGCGCTCCTCCCGCTTTACGGCTGCTGAAAACTCGGCCCGCGCCCGGCAGCCGTACCGCAGACGAGCCCGCGCCCGTGCCCGCGCCGCTCAGGTAACAGGAGTCCTTCTGATTTCAAAGTTTTGACCGAACCACCTCGGCTCTCAGAGGCGGTGCGGCCTCAGCCGAGCCGTCCGGCCTCCTTCCCGCCCACACGGGCGCGGTTGCGGCGCTAGCCGCACCCCTGCGTGGGTGCCTGGGTGCCGACTGGGCGTCTGGTCCCGGGGCAGAGGGGCACTTGGGCGGCGGCGGGGCGGGAGCGACTGCGAGGGGAGGCGCGCGGGGCTCCTGGCTTCGGCCGCCTCCCGGCAGACGCTGGCCCGCGGAGCCCCCATTGCCGCCTCGAGGCCCCCCGCCCACATTTGCAAGCCGATTGTTGTAAGAGGGAGCCCAGCAGCTCCCAAGTGCCCGTTCCTCACATGCCACTCATGCACACATGCAGGCTGGGCTGCCCGACGAGGCTCCCAAGCGGGGCGCAGGTAAAGACGAGCGGCGCTGCCGGCGGACCTGTGCCCCGGGGCTGGCTCGCCCGGCGACGCCTTCGCGTGTCACGCGGCCCCGGAGGACGCGCAGGAGGAAGTTTATGAGAGGTCGCTGATCCAGCAGCCTGCTGTTAGCGCCTGCGCTGGTGGGCAGTCTAGTGCCGCCAATTTGCCCTCAGGTCTCCTTCTCCCGTAACTCTCCATCCTCTAGTCCCCATCCCCCGTCTTTTTCCACATTCTTTACTTTTTGTTTTCTTCCATTTTCCCTCTTGGTTGGAAATCTCATCTTTTGGTGTTGTCTGTCCTTTTGTCCCTCGCTGTTCGAATACCAAGTACACGGACCGTATCCTTTAGTTCTCTAAAGTTCTTGGCAGTCTTTGCTTAGTATGGCTTGTGCATTCTGAGCAGCCGAGTCCCGGATCCGGGACCTCTACGTGGGACTACGTTATTGGACTGTCCTGTTGCCTCAATTAACCGTGCAGAACAGAGGGCATGTGTTTGTTTGAAACCGACGGTAGAAACCTACGTAACGGTGCTGCTTTGATTGATGGACTACGTTTTGACAAACAAGCCGTTATGTCATAGGTTCCTATAGATTCCTCTATTCCGTTCAGTCCAGTGATAGTTATTTGAATGCCAGTCATGGACAGCGGCTGACAGATTAAGAGAGAAAAGAGATTCAGTTCCTGCCCTTCAGAGACTCCATATCCAGGAGACTGGAACATAATGAGTACCGGGATAGTGGTGCAGAGTCTCTGGGTTGAATGGGGGAGGAAAGGAATAGGGAAAGGGTTGAGTTTTAAACTAGGCTTTGATGTTTGAGTAGGATTTATCTTATTTATTCCCCTTTCCCCCCAGAGTTCTTAATAAAAAAGAAATCTTTCAACAATACTTTCACTTCAATCTATCAGAAATTTTTCTTTACCATTGTCAGTACTTACTCTCTGATCTCAAGACTTCTGGGAAGTATAAAAGTAACTCCTCTTCACAAGGCTGATCTAATGTATTCCTGGTACCATACCAAGAGTATTGTAGACTTACAGGACCAAGAAGAGTGAAATGATACAATTTATTGCATACGCAAAGCATTATTAGGTTCAAGTTGAGAGCTCAATATTCATTTAGTCAACAAAGATTTATTGAGCAGTGTTCTTGGCACTGCCTTCTTGGAATGTACATTCTAGTGGAGGGGGACATAGTAAAGAGAGAAATATATGTTGATACTGTATTGAGTGCTGTGGAGATAACAAAAAGCAAGAAAGGGTGTGTGTGTGTTTAGCAGTTTAAAATAGGATTATAAGGGAAAATGAGAAGGTGACACTTCAGTAGGATTGAAGTAGGTGAGGGAGGGAGACATGGGGTATTTGGGGCAAGAGCTTTCCAGGTGGTGAGGATTAAAAATTTGGATTTGGACATATTAAAGGTTACATGCATTTTAAATATCTAAGAAGGGATGTCCATCATGCAGTCTGAAGGCTAGGCTAACAATATACATTTAGGACTCTTCGGCATATAACTTATTTTAAAAGCAGAGTTGAATAAATTCATTAAAAGTGTGTGATGTTAAAAAACTGAAGTGGACCAACGACTGAGTCTTGGGGCATTCCAACATTATAAGGAGCAACCTGCAATGGATTCTGGAAAAGAGCTGTATGCTAGGTAAGAAGAGCAGGGGAGTGTGGAATTCTAAAAGCCAACTGAAGGAAGTGTTTGAAGAAGGAGGGGACTGGTCCACTGTTTTAATTGATTTACTAAATCAATTCCCAGTGAATGACCCTGATGGTAGCAGTTTCCATGGAGTGGTGGGTGGCGAAAGATTATTTAGAATATTTGTCTGAAGAAGAGAAATTGAAGAGGATGGTAGTATATATATCCCTTGATGAATTTTATTGAAAGGGAAAGGAGAGAAATGGATCATTAGTTGGAGGGTATTTGATACAAAGAGTTTTAAAGATACAAATCAATGGCATGTTGTTACGCTAATGAGAAAGAGCCAGTAGAGATGCAAAACTGATGAGGTAGGAGAGGGGAGCAGTGTTCTTAAGTATGTTAGGATACTATAGGAGACAGACAATAGTTTAGTGGTTACCAGAGGGTAAGGGGGGTAGGGGGTGGGAGATGAGGGTAAGGGGGATCAAATATATGGTGATGGAAGGAGAACTGACTCTGGGTGGTGAACACACAATGGGATTTATAGATGATGTAATACAAAATTGTACACCTGAAATCTATGTAACTTTACTAACAAGTGTCACCCCAATAAAATAAAATAAAAGAGACGTTATATGTTGCTAGGATTATGGGCTATTTGTCGTGATAGGAGAGAAGGAAGAGGGTGTGGACACAGGCAGGATGGGAGTGTGGATGTTCTCTTTCGATCATTTCTCTTATGATGAGTGGCAAATAGTATGGGAATGTTATCTTTTTTTTTTTTCTCCCAAATTTGGTCAGAAATATATTTGATGAGAAAGTACTTTAAGAGTTTGAGAATTTCTAGAAGCGAAGAACTTAGTGTTTTGTTAGGAAAGTAAAGGGGGTTTCTACCCTTGAGTTCTGCTTAGGAGAAGCCTTGGAAAGAAAGTTGAGATTATAAAATAAAAGTTAGCTAGAGGCAAAGGAGGAAATAAGCAGGATCATATCATGGAATCTGGGAAAGGCTGTGATGAGGGTAAGAACATTGAATCTTAACTCCAGTGCTGTTGTATAACTGCAGTGAAGTTCTAAGAATATTGCTATCGTATCAAAGAGACACTTTACTTTTTAAGACTAAGTGATCTTATGGAGAACAGTGTTGTTGCTGGTGGTGAATCTACATATGGAGAGGCAATACCAGAAGTCTAATACCTCTGAAAAGAGATGCTAGCTAGGAATAGATTCCAGGTTGCATTTTGAAAAATGTAATGAATACTGGATTGGCAACAGATTGGGTGTAGGGGAAAGATAGTATTTTTGACAATATTGCTGATGGATATCGAGCAATTTGACAAGATGGAGAGAATGTTGGAGTTGGAAATCATACATTGTTTGGGATGACTTTCAGTTTTTAGGGACCATTTGTTTATTAAATCCTAATTATAAAACATGTTTCTGTCTGAGACCTTGGCAGGGGATGGTGATACCAAGATGGAAGTGACATGACCCCTCAAAATACTGTCTCTAGTAGAGAAGAGATAAAAGAGTGTACACAGATATTCTGAGAGAATTGTGAACATCTTATAAATAGTACTAAGTGCTTTGAGCATTTAAAAAAAAATATGGGAATTATGAGACACTAAAAAGTAGAGAGAATAGTATAATGAACTCCGGTGTACTCATTACCCTTCAAAATCTATCAATTTTCTGCTAATTTTGCCTGTTGTGGAAGAATACAGAAGGGATTGTTTCTGTTTGTAGATCAGGATAAGAAGACTTCACAGAGCCTCTCTTATATAGATAGGTGAAAAGAACATTAAGGCAACTTGTAGAGTTCTTGGTTCTAGTTCTGTACCTGTTGGTACCTTTCTTTTGCTCACTTGTTCTCTGGTCTTCCTTTCTCTGTAGAATGTGGTAGCTACTCTATCTACATCAAGGGGCTGCAAGCTTTAGGCCTCAGGCCAAATCCAGCCCACCACCTGTTTTTAAATTAAAGATTTATTGAAACACAACTATGTCCATCAGTTTATTGTCTGTGTGTGCATTTGTCATAGATTATAGAGTTGAGTAGTTTAGACAGAGATGGTATGGCGAGAGAAACTGGAAATACTTATTGTCTGGCCCCTTATGAAATGTTTGCCAAACCTTGTTCTACATGATCCCTGAGAGTGCTGTAGTTCATATATGGTAATCTATTAAATAGCTGACTAAAAATTAGTAATAATAGGTAATTTTTTTTTGAGCATTCACTAAGAGCCAGCACTGTTATTTTGGTTTGTATGTGCTAATTCATTTCATCTGCCCCCAAACCCTGTCAGGTATGTTCTCTTATTTCTACAGTTGAACCTCAGGTATAAGGTGGTTAAGTAACTTGCCCAGGGTTACATAGTAGGTAAGTGGTGGAGTGACACAGTCTTGTTTCAGCATCCATATCCTTAACTATAATGCTACATTTTCTTTAGATATGTAGAACAGATATATAAAGAATTTTAGCCAGAGAATGATAATTAATTCATAGATCATTGATTTGCACTTAAGTTCTATATTGTGAGTACAGATGTAAAGGCTTAAAGATGTTGACTAATCTTGAATGTACATTACAGTTGAATAGTGTTTGACATTCATTTATGCCGGGACAGAAAACTCTAGTACATCATCATTTTCTCATGAAGCTTTAGTGGATCTTTGAAAGCAGAACACTTTACTTAAAAAGTAAGTAGATATACAGTGGTATAACAATAGGAGTCTAGATATTGTTTCTTCTGACAGTATCAGTTTTTAGGAGTCCATTCTAGTACGTGACATGATTGATGCAGAAGATTAGGAGGTAAGGTCCCAGAGTTCTAGTCCCAGCACTGTCCCAGCTAGCTTTTGTGCCCATGTGTACTCTGGCCTTCAGTTTTTTTACTGCAAAATGAGAAGGTCGCTTGAGATAAACTTAGGACTTCTTGTATCTCAAAAATATGATTGTGTCAATTTTTACATGGTACATTCAAAAAAATACATAAGAGTTTACAACATGAAAGAACCAGGTTCGTTAAGACAAAAATTAAGCTCCCCT
Source organism: Rhinolophus sinicus (assembly GCF_036562045.2). Lineage (NCBI taxonomy): Eukaryota > Metazoa > Chordata > Mammalia > Chiroptera > Rhinolophidae > Rhinolophus > Rhinolophus sinicus. The sequence goes on from NC_133751.1 coordinate 40,401,094, forward strand.
TTTTACTCTCTATACACACACAAACACAGGTACAGATGTGTATATCCATAAATATAAGCCTGTACATATGATATAACTATAAAATCGATGTGATTTGTAGTTATATTTGATGTGTAGGGCTACACATCTATCCTTATATTTGTGTGTTTTTGAATTGGTGCAAGGGAATAGATAACATTTTTACCCCTCATTCAAAAACATACAGTTATGTGGGAAGTGAGTCTTGATGAATTCCTTGACCTCTGTGGTCTGGCATTGTGTGCTGTATTTTCTTTAGCAAAATTTGATTCATTGCTCAATTTGTTTGCCAGTTAAAAGCAGTATGCCTGAAATCAGGGTTGTGTGTTTTGCACCGTTGCATGGGCTATTGATGTGAGACAAAACTGTAATTTAATTGTTTTGACATTTTGATCTGAGTGGTTCAGATCAGAAAGGTGATTTATCTTGTATAGAAACCTAGTATTTTGAGTTCAGCATGATGTTTCCCTAACTACTTGTTTATAAATGTGGTTTCAGTTTTTAAAAAGTTAGGTTTTAATGGTTCTAATTACCAAAGTATGATTTGGTAGGAATATATTACAGATATTTTTTAGATACTCAGTCATGAAAAATTTCAGAAGAGCTATGAGTCCTTTACAAGCAGGTAATGAAAATTCTGTATGTTTGACATATTTTCATTGTTTAGAATACAACATATGAGTATTTTCTATGTTACAGATAACTTTTTGCTTTTTTACAACCTTGTCATGCAAAATTACTCATGAACTTTGTAAGCTTTAGGGCTTTATTTATTGTTCAAGGCTTACCTATTGGTAAATTTGCAACTCTGCATAGTCTGTGCCCTCTTATTCCTATGCACCGAGTCCAGTTATCATTGGTGATAAAATAACTAACAATAATGCATTCCTAAATGTACTCCTTATCTTTAGAAACTGGAAAAAAATACAAAGCAGAAGCACTTTTAAGCAAATCATAATCTCTATAAATAGTAGTATTTTGTTTTGTTTTTTTTCATTTTTAATTTAATATCCTACTCCATAACTTGACAACTTCTTGAGGCATCTAGTAGTTCTAAGAAGCAGTTCTATCCCAGAGGGAACCATTTAGGTTTCTTGAACCAACTCTGAAACGTATTCACCTCTAAGCTTTAAACTCTATGAGTGTACTCAAACCAAATAAACATTTTCTGGTGTACTGCAACACTGTTTTGAAATGCTGGTCATAGAAGTCAACTTGAAATTTTTAATTACATTTAGGTAATAAAGCATCCTTTATCCGACCTTCTCAAGTGATGTGAATCTGATTGGGAATGACTGAAGAACCCATATAGTCTTGGACCATTTCCCTAAATTTAAGTTTTCTAAATTCCCAGAAAACTTTCAAAATAAGAACAAGGTATTTCCAAGCAAAATGGCTGCTAATTATGCAGGAATCATACTCTTGTGTGCATATGTTTGTGAAAATGCCTCAAGACTTGTGTTGAGATGAGTCGGTGTGTGAGTGATGTTTCTCAGGGAGGCTCTGTTTGCAGGAGATACACGGTTCCTAGGATAAGCCCTGTTCTGATAAGTCATAGCTGAAATCATAGTGCTAGAAGTTATGCCTCTTCTAAGAATTTCCCCAAAGGCAGTCTAGTCACCAAGATTCTAGTGGTTACCTCAGAATAGGGCCACCTAAATGATTCATCAGTCACCACCTTGGAGCTGGAAAATAAGATGGTGATCTCCAGCTGGGTGATCGGTGATCTCCACCGATAAACATGGCCATCTTCTTGGAATGTCAAATATATTACAAAGTTTTTTTGGGGGAAAGTAATTAAGTAATTTAATTGGTAAATTAAATGTTTAAAAACAAATGAATGTGAATATGACATGCAATGCAAAATAAATTATTTTTAAAATAAAAGTTGAGACTTCAAAAGAATTTATTGCTTCTGGTAGGTCCATAGAATATATCTTCAGACCTTAGGAAAGGACATAGGTTGATACAGATAGGCAGTTTGGTTGTGACATTCACAGTATTTTTAGTCCCATTAAGCTTACTTTTTAACCATCAAATATTCAGATTGTTACTGTTACCCACCTGCTTTGGTTTACTTGCTTTCCTGGTACTTATCCACACTGATCTCTTAGTTTTGCAGGAATAATGTTCTTCTTTACTCTTTTCTATTTTTCTCCTATACTCCTGGCATTGAGCTATTATGATTTCTATAAGATGATTCCCCTCCTTTTGAAAGTGTAGATATACAGGAATTTGCAAAAAATACTACTGAGAGGTCCTGCGATTCCTTTACCTAGTTTTCCCCATTGGTAATGTCTTACATAATGAAAGTGCTATATCAAAACCAGGAAATGTGCATTGGTACAATTTGTGTGTATAGGACTGTGCATTTTATTTCATGTAGAATCATACAGTTACTGCCACAATCAAGATAGAGAATTGTTCTGTCACAGCAGAGATCCCTCTTACAACACTTGGCAAAAGAGATATTAAAAGAATCAGAGACATTTAACCTCATAAAGGAATTAGTCACTTTCTTCTATCTAATTTTTGAATGTTTTTTGTAAAATTCTTAGACCATGTTATACTTTGGTCCACGTAAAATAAAGGTGAAATTTTATTACACTGCAGGAAAGCTTAAATAGTTAAAATAATTATAACAGATAAAGTCATCTGTGAAAGAAACTTTTGAAGGCTCAATCTCCAGTTGGCCTTAAAAACTTGTTTTAGAATATTAGACATTCGTATACCTGAAGATAGGGACCAGATGACATCATGTGGCTTCATCCATCTCTATGATTCTTTAATCCTTATACGTATGCAAAATTGCCCAGAAAAAAACTTAAAGGAGAAAATGGGGAAGCAAATAGAAAGAGGAGTCTTGTACCCAAGCAGCCTTATGTCTTCCTGTGGAACCCAGATTTGGAGGAAAAAATATTAGCAAAATCACTGTTAAATGACATTGTACCACACTTGATTTTAGAGGTGTTAATGTCTACAACAACTACATGAAGATCGCTCTCTTTCTTATTTTGTCCACTACACAAGGGTCACTGTAAGAATAAGATAAGGTGGCATGTGGGGAAACTGTCCAACATACATGAGTATCTTTGGAGTTGGTCAAGTCTGGGTTCAAATCACAGTTTTTTATCTCGGTCTTCCATTACTCTGTGATTCTTGACAACTTGGTTGCCCTCTGTTCTCTCTAAAATAGGAATGATTTTACCAACCTCAGAAGATTATTTTGAAGTTATATCTAATAATAATGTATATGAAGCACATAATACGCTGACCGGCTCCTAATATTTAATAAATGTCATTCCCCTCTCTTTCCCCTTCCCTTTTCAACATTCTCTCATTTTCCAGTCTTGGGGAGGGGGACTTGGTGAAATCAATATGGGCAAGGATGAAACCATTTCATTCTCTGTTCTTTGCCAAGCTCCAAGGAAGGGGCTTTTCTTTCCCAAAGGAAAGTCTTCGTTGCGGTTAGTGATGAGGTTTCCTTGTGGGTGAACGACTGAGTAGATATTATAGGTCACCATTCACCAACATCTGTCTGATATCTGATCACCTTATACTGTCACTCTGCTTAAAAATCTCTGGTGGCTCCTCACTACCTTTTGGATGAAACTACATTTCTTAGTGCACGAAACAAGGCCCATCATTATCTGGCCTCCGTTAGATACTTCATTCTTATCTCCTAAACATACTTTTTGATAGAATCCCCCACCCCAAACCTGAATATAATTCTTTTATCCTCTCATCTTTGCACACATTTAGACAGTTCTCCAAATGACCCTTCTTCGAATGGAAGATGCCTATATATCCCACAAGACCAGTTAAAAGGAATATCTTTTTCAAAACGACCCTGACCCCAGAGCCAGACACACTCTGTCCATTGTGGTTCTGTATTTTCTTATATATGTGACTACCTTTATTGGCCAGTTTTCAATGTATCTTTGTTACCCCTTCCCTCGTGTTCCATTTGCAACATGGGCACAAGTGTCCAGAGTGTGCTTATTGAACCAGTTAAATGAATCGATCTTCATGGCAAAAATCTCAGTGCTCTGTGATGTGCTATAGTAGCAGCTCCAACCAAAGTGGCTCTCGAATTCTACCTCGACCCCCCATGTAAAGATGTGCTCCCCCAAATACATTATAATCTAATAAGTGTACTCTACACTTTGCCTTGCCAGGCACACACAGGTGGCTTAGGCTAATGTCAGGTTGGATTAGTGGCTGAAGATACAACTTCATATTATTAATATCATTTCACTGCCTTTTGTTGCTTAAGCAAAGCAGCTTAAAGCAAAGTATGCTTAAAGAGAAAATGGATTAATAGATAGGGATTGAGGATTTCTTTTTCCTGAAAATATCTGAGAATAGCCACTAAGGCCAGGTGTTGCACCTTTTGCAAGCTTACAGAGGAGGATAGCACACTGTGTGTGTGTGTGTGTGTGTGTGTGTGTGTGTGTGTGTGTGTGTGTGTGTTGGGGGGTGGTGGACAAATGGGTGGGGAAGCGGGGCAGGAATGAAGATGATGATGAATCCTATGTTCATACAAGGGAAGCTTGTTTCTAGATAGTCCCCAAGGACACTTGGAGTATGTAGGTAAGGAGGACATGTTGAGTAAAGAAACACGAAGCTTGAGAGTATAAAATATGTTCAAGAGTTATATTAAGCAGGTGGAGCTAAGCAGGAAAGAATGAGTGATGATCAGTAAGAGAATTGGAGTTGAACTTAATTATAAATGGGTCACATGTAGGTCTCAAGAATGCCACCACCTGGGCTCATGTTCAATTTCTGGGACAATTTGTGGCACTTGGTTCCAGTGCACAGTAGGGATGGCATGGGGTAAAGTGAAGAAATGGAAAGATTAAATCAGCTTAGCCATGTTTTTTCCCAAAACAAATACTGGGACATAACGTTTGAAACATGGTTTGTGGACAGATCTAAGACGTCAGGGATTTTTATAGTGATAACAGGTAACTGGAGAGCATTTGGGTCTAGACTTTAATTCAGGTCAGTTAAATTCAGTAAACACTGAGAGCTGTTCTTTGCTGAGAGAAACAAAGAATGTCCTGATTGCCCTTCAAAGACCTTAAGTCATAATTAGAGTGATAAAATAAAACAATTACTAAAAAAGAAAGAGGGCAATAATGAAAGTAAGAGATTGTGTGTGTGTGTGTGTGTGTGTGTGTGTGTGTGTGTGTGTGTGTGCTGTGTTTTAATTCTCAACACTATGGCTTTATCTGAGACCCTGATTTCTATTTTATTATATAAGTAGAGAAATGATGTTTAGATACTGATATTATTAGATAGCAGTAGCTTATAACAACATATGTAAGATTTGCTTTTTCAAAAGTTTATTATGTCTACTCTTTTCAGCTTGCTCTTTGTTCCTTATTTTGTTGATACTGAACACGTGAGTGTGAAAACTAAGGTTGGTTAAACTTGAAGAAAAATGTAATATTTTCAGAATATCTGCTTTTTGTTATAACATTTAAATTTTATGTGTCCTCTGTTAGAAGCCACATCACATCGTTCTTGGAAACAACTGATAAATTAAAACTAGAAAAAAAAAATAGAACAAGTGTCGGGATACAAAAATCAACACTATTTTACAATTGACTAAATGTATTATTCTCTAGAGGACATTATTCTTATGTTCTTAGAGGTATAAGTTAGTTTAAGAGATCATCTAGTTTAGCCCTTTTCATTTATAAAGTGGTATTCAATTACCTACTCAGACGCACATAGGTCTGACTCAAATGAGACCAGACAATGACTAGAAATTAGTGTAGTGGCTCACAATCCAGGTTTGTGCTGCTTTCCAAATCTATTTACTGGTGTTAAAAAACAAACAAACAAACAAAAAAACACAGCTGTCTTACAAGTAAAGGCCTCCCACCCCCTTTTTTTTTTCATTAAAACGTGCAGATGCACTTTCAGTGAATATTTGTTATTTCACATTATTCTGATGGAATTATTAAACTACTCAGGATTGCTTCCTAGTTTAGTTAATATTTTCTTCAAGCCTCTGTTATGTTTCTTGTGGCTACACAGATGGTCTGAGTATCAAGCCAGCATTCTTCCAGGGCTGAGGAAAACCAGAGGGAATGGGCAGGAGAGTTGGGGGGACGTGGGTTGGAGGGAAGGGGTGGTCTATAGGAGTGTTTCCCAAGGTCTTCAGGAAATTTCCACTGGTCTTTGACAAAATGAGAAAATAAGGATTATCAGTGAGTGTTCCACTCTCTTATTCTGTAATTATATCTGTCTTACACTCTTGAATAACTTTATTGACAAAATAAAAAGCTGGTAACCCAATATCAGTGCTCTCATGTATTTTTTGCTTGTTTTTAATTTATGGGCACAGGAAGTCCAAAAGACTCATTCAGACTCAGTAGTACTGTTTAGAGAGAAGAGAACCAGATGAGGCCTCTTAGTATTGAGGGTCCAGATATTGGTGCCTTGGATGAGAAAAATACAAAGAGACTACTATGTTTTAAAATGGTGGAGATGTCAGGGTTGAGGATAGTGGGGAAGTGAGGAAAATGAAAATAAAGGCTTACTGTTTCTTTAGTTGGTCTTCTCAGAGCCAGTGTTAATAAAGCTAGCATGCAAAGATCATGCAGTGGACATGACTTAGGAGAACGCTTTGGAATTCTGGGTGTCTACAAGTATACTGATTTCGTTCGGTAATCTTCACTCAATTATAAAATCGCTGAGTGCTTCACCCTCAAAATGGGAATCAAAATGCTGGTTTTTGAAACACTGTGGGATTCTCAAATAAAGTGTACCATTGTAAGCTTCAAGGGTAGTTTCTTCACTTGGATACAGTTTCTGACTTTGAAATAGGATTCAACTGAAGCTTTACAGAGTGATATTAGAGTTCTTAATGACAGCAATCTTGCCATTCATGTTTTCAAAACCACCTGCATGTCAAATTGTATGTGCTCTGTAATTACGAAGTGATGTGAAAAAATTAATTTTATGGAAAGTTGCCTTACTTAACACGTTAATGGGATACTGGCAACATTACTAAGATTAAAAGCGATACCTGCTTTACCGATGTTTTGATTTTGTAGGGATGAACATATATACATGCTACTAAAACAAAATGAAAAAACAAAAGCAAAAACGCCCCCTCCCCCAGTAACACCTGTAAATAATCCCCAACAAATAAGAGGATATGCTTGAATACATTAAAAGTCATGGTATCTGGATTCAAATATAGAATAAAACATACTAAGAACTGTTTTAATTTTTTCTTCTCAAAGTTCTAACTGTGTTTTCCTCTTGGATAAGGAAGAGAAAGAATTCAATGATCAATTTTGTGTTTGATTAGCGTTTTTGTTCATGAATAAAAGCAGTGTGGGAAAAATAGAAACATTTAGCATTTATTCCTATCTGAAAAAGTTTGGGTGGAAAAATCCAAATAATATAGATCATGTATTTAAGACTTGTTTACTTATTCTGTCATTTCCTGATAGGAAAACACAACTGTTTAAAAACACAGTGTTACTCTCATTTATTTATTTTAAACTAACTTTCAGGGAATATATTTTTTGAAAAACACAAACACTTTATAAACATTTTTTTTCTAATCAAAGTAATACAGTCATTGCAGAACATTCAGAAAGTCTAGAAATATATAAAGAAATAGACAAATTTACTACCCAGAAATGCCCTTGAAAATCTTAGCATTTTTTCTTCTGATATTTTTCTATTTTATTTTTTTCCTTACATTGTTGAGATCATACCAGAAATGTGAACATTTTGCTTTTTCAACATATTATATATAGAATGTTTTAAATATTTTAAACTTTATAAATGTAATCATTGATAACTGCATGGTATCATCTCATTTAGCCGTAATAAACCTAACTATTTCTCTGTTGTTGGACATTAACTTGCTTGTATAAATATTAAATCTTTAAATTAATGCAAGTTTGTTTTGTTGAGGCTTTCCTTTTCAATTGAGTAAGCTTATTGAAAATCTTTTTGATTAGATTTTCCTTTCTTCCTTCCATTCTCTCAATTACATGCTCGCTAATTGCTGGAAATTTTCCCTCCCTGTTTTTAGTAATCTGAAAAACTCCTTGTTCTCCACTACTGGTGTGAGAGCTTTAGCTTAGTTGGGTTGGATGTATTGCAGTTGTACAAAGTATATATGGCTCCTCTCATTAAGTTACCATGAACCTCAACAGGAGGACCTTACACAGCTTGAGAACTAAATGTACTTGGAGAGAATATGTGCAAAGATGCTAAATAGAATGAGGGGAATGAAATACTATTCATTCATTGTACTGTACAAAAATTTTTGCTAGTATCAAGCATTTACTGTAGTTGTATGCAAAAATGAAGTTTTATGCCAACATTAATAAGATGGGTGCATGCATTATTGATTTTTTAAATATAGAATTTAGTTTTCATTGATTTTAAGAGTACTACAACAGTTTGTCAGTATTATACACATTCTATTGGCTATTTGGGTCATATCTGAGTTTAATAATTATTTTCAATAAATTTTATCATTTCGCAGGAAAGAAATGGATAGTATGAACAAGATTACTGAATGATATACTTGGTTTTGAGATTTCTTGATAAGGCTATGTGGATTTTCTCGTGGTTTAAAATCTTTTTATTCATATTGGAAAAATACTGCTATTTTGTACAAAAGTAGATTGCTATTCAAATAAATATATATTTCTTTGGGAAACTTTCTTAAACATTCCTTTACTCAAACATTATGGTAATTTATTCTGAAAATAAGTCTGTGAAATAAAATTTAATTAACTGTTGAAATTATTTCTGGAAATAGTCACAAAATATTATTATAAACCAAGGTCTATATTTTTATTTAACAAGATGCTTTTTGATTGTATTAGGCTTTCTAAACCACAGTTCCCTTATATACTTTAAAGAAGTCTAAGACAATGCTCTGTATGTGTGTGCATGCATTTGTGTATGTATGAGTTTATTCGAATATCTATATGTTAAAATTACTTTAAAGAATAAATATAATAGTTTATCTGTCATTATGTGTCCTTCAGAACTCTACACAAATCCAGCTTTAATGAATAATTTAATAAAATGATTCATCCACTGTTTTTCCAAATGGAAATCAAATCAGAATACATAACCATTTTGTTTTCACAAATCTACTAAAATCAGAATTAAAATTTCTTCTATGATTTTTTTATTAATTTGATAAGAGTAATTCTCAAAATATTTAGCAAACATTTATTGAGAATACTATGGACTATTTAAAAATAATTTTTGAGGAGTTAAACTATGGAAGTACTTGAAAACCAATGAAAAGTTGCTAAGATGAAATGGAAAAATCTTCAATATTATATATCTCTCCATGTAAAACGCGTGATACTCTGAAAAGTAAAGATAGATCTGGATTCAAAATTGCCAAGTCTGAGGTAATTTAGAGAATTAAGTCGGTGTTGGTAGAGGGTGTAAGGATATGCAACTTTTCGGTTAGGAGATAACTCTCACAGCACATTCTTGAGGTGAAAGTAAAAAAAGGTGAAAGGACAGTTTAAAAAACACAGAGAAGTTAGCTAAAATAAGCAAATTCATATCACCGAGTTAAAATAGCAGAGGGTCTACAAAGTTAAGTTTTTGTTTTCCTTTTAATTGATTGATTGATTTATAATATAGAGGGGCTGGTAGACTCTGGTTTATGAAAATGGTAATTCAGTAATCCCATTTGTTTCGTTGTCAGCATTCTGTCACATCATTACAAAGTTACTTGTGAGCAGTCTATATATCTGGGTTTTAATTAGCCATGGGACCATACAGAGTTTTAAAGTAAAAGTAATTGCTTAGCCTCTGATAACTTGGGCACAGCGAATCCCCTTTAGAAGAATGCTATCTAAAACAAACCATTGTGTAGAGGAGACAGGAAAATACAGTTTTCTTGCTGGGTCTTTAGGGAGGGATTTGCAGATTTTGTGAGATCCTGCAGAGAGTCAAGCAAAATCTGCATTACAGCACATTATCTCCTGTGAGGAAGAACCAGCAGGACTGCTTAAGGTTCTCAACTGTCTCTGTATGCTTTTATCCTACTATGTAAAAAGCCTTCCACTTGCTGGAAACAATAACTGTTGGAACATTGAAAGAAAAGGATAAAAGAATAATTAAAGTATCAACACCTTTATGGCCAAGCTTGACAGGAAGACTAGGAGTCAAATTGAAGGGTGGTTAGATAAGCTGATACGATTTTCCATACATTCTTTGTTTCAAGAAATAGTTATATTAGAACCCATTTACCCTCTTCTAGAGTCCCCCCCTTACCCTCTGGTAACCCCTAAACTATTGCTTATGCCTGAGTTTTTGTTCTTTCATTTGTCTTGTTCTTTTGTTGTTTTCAGGTTTATATACCACATATCAGTGAAATTATATGATTCTCTACTTTTTCTGTCTGATTTATTTCACTTAGCATTATAATCTCAAGATCCATCCATGTTGTCACAGATGTTCCTATTTCATCTTTTCCTACCACCGAATAGTATTCCATTGTGTATATATACCACAACTTCTTTATCCATTCATCAATCAAAGGACATTTTGGTTTCCATGTCTTGGCCACTATAAATAAAGCTGCAGTGAACATTGGAGTACACGTGTCTTTATGGATAAATGTTTTCGGATTTTTTGGGTAGATACCCAGGAGAGGGATTGCTGGGTAATGACTCTGGGTGATGAACACACAATGTGAGATATAGATAATGTATTACAGAATTGTACACCTGAAATCTGTGTAACTTTGTCATAATCTATGTAACAATTGTCACTCCAATAAACTTTAATTAAAACAATAAATAAATAAAATAGAGTCACACACACACAAAAGAAATAATTATAGAAATCTAAGGGGAGAAAGCCATTAGGTTAAGAATACCTGATTTATAGACATAGCTGAAGTCTTTTTTTATGCGAATCCTACATTTAATGCTATCGTCTGATGATTATCTTCCTATTTTTTTCTGTTTGTAGTCAGGTTTTCAAATTTACTTTGTTCATCGTCTGTTTAAAAAGAAATAAAAGTGATTGGGAATGCAAAGTTGAGTAAGAAATAAATTTAAAAATAATCACTAGAGGTTCAAAGGATAATTTAGGAATTAGGAAGCTGGTATATGTATTGCTAGGAAAATAAGGAATTCCAGAAAAACCTCATATTTCTGAGCTACAATATTTCTTGGTTTTAACCTTTATCATTTTATTTATTTAGACCTTATTAGCTTTGGTGGTAGGGTAGTTTATAATCTTCAAACAATTTTTGAAAATGAATAAAATTGTTGCAGTTATGTTTTCATTTGATAGACTTTATCTAATATAACAGCCCATTGCTCCAGGATTATAATGCATTAAAGTGAGTTAAGTAAACACAGTGGTTGATTTTGACAAATTCCAAGTGAACGTTAAATTAGATTAATATATAGATTGTTTTTCATTGTATTACCATATAGATTATTTGGAGAGCAATTTGGTAATGTTTATGGAAATTATCGCTACATGTACACTTGAATATAGCATTTCTATTTCTACAGGTATATGCACACATGAGACATGATGTATTTCAAAACTTTAACAGCCTGTTTCTCTTCTGGACATTCTTCACGGAAGTGTGGTATGCACACAGAAGTGAACACAACTTTCTAGACAGGATCTGAAAATACAAATGATAGTAGAGCTCTTACCTGTCTTGTTTCAGATTGTTCATGCATATGTGTACGTTTTAATGCTGACTAAGAACACATTAGTTCTTTTGGCACCTAAGGCACACTTGTCTCGTTTTGAGTTTGAGAGCCATTAGAGTACCTAGATATTTTTCATATGAAGTGCTACTAATTATTAACTCTACAATTACTGTACTTTTTATTTCTGACATAAAATAGTTCTCATTTGTGCACTATAGAAAAAGGAAAAAAAATAGAAAAGTAAAAAGGAAATTCCAAATTGCACCGTTGCAGTCTCTTTTAATACTTTATTGTATGTCCTTGCAGCATCCTCTAGATCAGTGTTTTCAAACTGTAGGATGATACCCATTAGTTGTGAAGTCAATTTAGTGAGTTACAACTGTATTTAAAAAATAAAAAAAAAGAAACAGAATAGTGTAAAGTGGACATCATTGTCTAACATTGTACACAGAAAGAGTAAGTATTGTTCCATGTAAATATATGAAGTACTTTTATATGTGCAGGTGTGCAGTGGACCAAGATGTGCAATGTATTCCTAAGAAGGAATCACAGTAAAAATGAAGTTTATTAGAGGATTGACTTTCCACCTTTCTTTTCCTTTTCCTTTCAATTTTTCTGTCCTCCTTTCTCTTACTTTCTCCCACCCTTTCTTTCCTTTTTCTTTTCCCCACACAAATGAAATCCTATTTGCATTTGCTGTTTATAATGATTACTTCATTGAACTACGTTTTGAACAACTTTCTTTGTCAAGCATTTGTTTTTAGGGGCATTTTAAATGACTAAAGAGTATTCCACTGTGTAAATGGCTCAATCATTGATTGAGTTTTATAATTTGTTTTAACTCTTCCTTTTTTGTTGGACATTTTGGTTGTTTCTATTTTCAGGATTTTGAAATAAATCAGCTGAATGTTTAATGTTTTCATACAGTCTCAATTACTTTATTCTTATGAACAACTTACACAAATACGATTTATGTGTAAAAAGACAAGCTGTATTTTCAAATCTTTTATAAAAAGTTCCCAAGTGCCTTCCAGCAATGCTCTAATTTGCAGTGCCTATCAATTTGATAGTTTAAATATGGTAAGTTATTGTTTTTCATTCTATATTTTCAAAATTGATTTTTGTATCTTAAGGTAATACCTTACATTTATTTATTTTACATTCCAATGTATAAATATAAGCTCTTCCTTAAAATCTTTCAACTCCTTTTAAATTATTCTTTCTTCTCAAGATGAGAGATAACGCCAAGATTTACGCTGTCTGCAGATGTATTATTTATAAGCCTATTATTTTGTCATCCAGTTCACTGAAAACAGTATTGTAAATAGTTTGAGTCCAAATATAGAATCACAAGGTATGATACTAGAAACATTTAATCCACATTGGTAACAATCTCAGAATCTTGGGCAAATGTTCAGCCATCTTTAAAACTATGTGCCGCCCACTCTTTTCCATCTTTTTCACAAGGATGCCATGAAAGATTTGATCAGCTTTTTTTCTGAAGATCTTATAAGTAAAATACATAATTGTTATAAGAACATAACCTTTAGAAGTAGAGTGTTCTGGTTTTGAATCATATGCCCATAATTGAATAACTCCATGACCTTGAATAGGTTGCTTTATCTCTGCATGACTCAGTTTCCTCATCCTGAAAATGGCAATAATAATATCTTTCATCATAGGGTTATTGTGAGGATTAAATAAGACAATATTCAATGCATAGCACTCGTAAAGTATGTATTCAATGAGTGTTGACATTACTGTTAATAACTTTGGTGTATGTACAATTGTTCAGGTTAGTAATTTTAATAAAAAAGAAAATTAAAATCTGACATGGCCTCTTAATGGACTCATGATAGCTCTGTGTGATTAGTGCCTCTTTTTATAAGAGCTCACAAATCATTTATTAAATAATTTTTATAAGATGTATGCTAAAAGATTGCTGGGGATTGCATTACTGTCTTCATTCTCTGTAGTTTTTATCCTCTACTCTGTTCGAGAATCAGGATTTATGTTCTAGTCTAAATCTTCTGGCACACTCAGTGATCATATCTGTAGTTCATGAGAAAATTCTAAGTAGAATTTGTCTGGGACTGAGGAGTTGAAATCATTTGTGTAAGACAGCCAGGTCCTCTTATTGTCTCTCCATCTATTTTAGCCTTCAGTTAGCTCTTAATCATGTTTATTATACCTTTTCCAGTTTGAAGATCATCCTCTTTGATAGAACTAAATAGGAATCGAATAGTTTCACTTTATCATTTGTTTCCATTCATTCAGAAAGTGTTTATTTAACAAATAAGTACACAGCGTTGCTCTGGTGATTGAGGAAAGAAGGCCTTGGAAACCAGATTGTCCACAGAGTACCAGTGTGGTGTGAGTGCGAGTGTGTGTGTGTGTTTAGAGGGGGAATTTGTGAGTATCAGCGAAAGAGGGAGAGATCACAAAATTCCATTCATAATATTTCTCGTTTTAAATTTCCTTTGTTTCTTTGCTTTACTGTATTTATTATTTCATTAAACTTGAGGACAAAATCCTTGTTCCTTGCCAACCATAATATTCCCAGTCTATATCAATAGGCATAAGTTGCAGCTCACATTCCAAGTGTTCAGAACCAGATGTTGCTCTTATAAAACCATCTATATAATTAGCTATTCCCTTTCCATATTTGTGTTTATTTCCCTACATCACTACCTTCGATAGATAGGAGAGATGAAAATATTACCTAGATTTCCATGTCCTTTATTTATTTATTTAGTTTTTACCTAGGACAGTATAGGTTTTTCTGACAGAATCATGAATATGATTCAGTGTAAAGGGCATAGTCTTTGGAATTAGAGAAACTTGTGTTCAAATCACCAACACCTCCTCTAGTTAGCAATGTGATTTTCCCTGTGTTTCTTAAAAACTTCAAAACTAAATTTCAAAATATGCCAAACAGGTTTAATACTTATCTGGGTGAATGTTAGTTATCTCTTACTATTTTGCCTTGCTCTGCCTGCCAACTTGAATCAGTAGACCTGGGTAGTGGTTGAGCATTGTTACTACCTTCGATCTCAGCCAGAAGACTGGAAGGCTATAGGGCTATTAAATTTTGAAAGCCTTTCTAGCAATCTGAGGTGATCTTCCCTAAGAAAATACCACTTTCTGCTTAACTAAGGCAAATCTACAGTCATTGTCAAGAACCATCATCACATGTTTCTTCCTCCTCCGGCTAATAAGTCACTTAACCTTCTTAATAAAACTTTTCCTTCCTGTGAATTCTCATTTTATGTGTCAGTGGAATTCAATTTCAAAATTGGGAGATTGGATTCTTTCCCTTTCATGATTACTTCATTTAATGCCAACCAGTTGTGCATACTGAAAATACAGTACGGTGCCTAGACATATTTAAGAGCCATTATAAATTAAATTCATCGTTAAGACCTTGCCTTACCTCATGAGATGATATAAAAGTTGCAGGATTTGTGTTTTGTTTTGTTTTCATGGAAAGGGGTGGAGAGAAGTGATATGGTAATAATAATCTTGGGCTAAGAAAAACAAAATATATTTATTTTGGAATTCGCTATTTAATTGCATGTTATTTAAAATGAAGAATGTTTTCCCTATAAATCCATATTTTGAGGTTAATGTAAAAAAATCTTATCCTTCACAACTCAGTGTAATGGGAGTTATGTACGTTCTCTAATGACCTACTGAATTTAACATATTTCTAGTGAAAATTTCCTCAGGCCATTGATTCACAAATTTTAATTAACCAAGTTGAAATTAAGATTCTTTTAAAAACACTGAATGCAGTCATGAGGATTCAGAGTTTGAAAATTAGGGTCACAAGTTTCCATTTATAAATAAAACTTTCTCAAGTCATATTAGAGATGAGAATTTTTGACTGAATAGTTAGTATGTAGTAGTTAATGAGGAATGAGAATTAAAGTATATTTTGCCAGAGTAATTTTTGTCATTACTATAAGTGTGAGCCAATCTAATCTATAGAAGGGAGTTATTTGGAAATCAATAGTATTTTTATAGTAATTGGTATGAATAGACAGTTAATGAAATCTGTATTTTGTAGTTTTGTGTTTCTTGTTGAATTCATCTGCTACCACTTTACTTTTTATTTACTTGGAAAAACTTCTACCTTCTTGCATTTATACCATCTTTCTTCTCAGGGGATTCTTTTTCAGTCTTCCCATAATTTAGTCCTCAAAGCTTGTTGAGTGTCTGTGTCAGGCCCTGTACTAAACATGTGGAATCTGAAAATGAGCGAGACGGATGTTTTACTTTCAAGGGCCTTCTAGTATGCTACGGAAGAACTACATATGCATTTTCATTTTATTTAAATCTCAGAGCAGGTGAAATTATTGAGAATTTTGTTAACAGAAAGCATTTATTAAGTGTCCAATAGTTTTTTTCCATTGTATTACATGCAGTACAGGCGTGGTCCCTGTCTATTAGTCATTCACAATCTGGTATAGACATTGCCCTTTTAATAAGACTTGGTATTATATAAGAATAGGAGACGTTTTCAAGGAGACAACTCAAATTTGTGAGGAGAGAAACAATACTTAATCAATAGTGTTTGGACTTTTTCATAGGGACATGGGAAATGTTTAGATTTTTACCTAACAGTTCATAGCAAAATACATTCCAACTGGGTAAGTCAAATTAAAGATAAGCTACTGATAAATTAGAAAAAAGTAAAATTGAATATTTATCAAACATCTGGAAGGAAAGGAATTTCAAAGTCTAAAAGCAAAGATACATTAAGGAAAAGGTGGACTGATTTGATAAAATTTTCTACATGAAATAATTAAAAGGGAAAAAATGAACTCTGCAGAAAGCAAAGTAGACGATATTGATGTTGCAGCATATATAAAATACATTTCAGAGAAAATATTAAATTAATGAATAAAACGTAAGGGATGATTATATAAATAGTGAATCTAATATTTTATAGAGTTTGTAAAATGTGTTTCTTTTAGTGTCATAGAAAAGTAGTTACAGGGACTAAAGTTAGAACAGAAAAGAGTAATTTATGGGAAGATTGACTAAGTTTCTAATTAATGATACAAACTGTTACACTGAAAGAATCACATACTCTGTGAAATGCCAACATAAATCAGGCACTCATTTATTCTGCAAACATTATTTGAAGATTTAATATGTTCCAGATACCATACTAACTGGTAAAATGATAAATATGAATAATAAAGATTCATTTCTCAAGGAATTCACAGCTTAGGGATGAAACACTTCTTGCTCCAATTGCCTTCTCTCTTCCTCGTGTAAGTCTAATTCATCAGTCCATCCACTCATCTGACCATCCAAAAAACAGATTTAATAAGACCCTAGAAGGCATAGGGCCTTATGATAGGTGTAGGGATATTAAGGTAAAAAGTGAAACTCTGTCATTAAGGAGTTTAGTCAAAAAGATGAGCAGAGGAAGTGGTGAAGAGATACTAGAGATAGAAGGTGTTCCAGAGAATTGATATCTCTAACTTCATGAGTGGAAATATACACTGTGTTGGGAGATATTAAAAATTAACACCAAAATGTTAATGCATTTTTGTATTCAAATTCTGCACTCTTAACACGATTAAAAATCTTCTTGTTATATAATACTTAATGAATTAAGTAATCAAATCATTGTGAGAACAACAAAATTACTTGTCAAAGACCCCATGCAAGTTTATTAAGTATAAGTTGATTTTGCCAAATATCTGCCTTTGTGATTTGTTAATGGTTATTTAAAGACTAAAAATACAAAAGTCTTCTTTTTGACATAAAGGACACAAATATTACTGACAGAATGAAGTGTGGTCAGCAGGAGAGGACAATAGCCAAGAACTTTATAGGGATCAGTTGTGACGTATCTTGCCTTTGTTGGGCTATTTTCATTTAATACCTGCTTTTTATTTGTCCTGTCCTATTTCACTCTTCTCATTTTCAGCCTTCCGTTCTTTTCTTTAGATTTATTTCCGTGTTATAGTTAATGTCATCTCTCCTCTAATGTTTCATTATAATGTCCTAATTTTCTCAGTTTATTCAAGTGGTCCATTCATTTTTGCATATTTTTCCCTAGGTATATAAATGCCCATAAATGAGTATGATTCTTAAAATATGTTTGAGTGCTGTAAACTTTGAACAAACTATACATGTTGCATGTTATAGAAGTGCTAAGGTTAATTGTTTAGTAATAGTAAATAAATGCTCAGAAATGGATTAATTCTTATAAACCATTACCTACTTGACAGTGTCAATATTTATTTCTTGCATTGTGTTTATTTTTTTTTTCTACTGATTACTACTGGATACCTGTTTATACATTGACTGAAGTTATTTCACTAATTATGCACAAATGAACTTTGGTTCAATGAATCAAGTGTTTTAAATGGGAATGACTGAGGAGGTGTTATGAAGAAACTAATTGTCTAGGATAGGTGTAGAAGCCTCAGAGACCAGATGTCTTTTGACCTTGGTCTCACTAAATATTTCTGGTTGAAATTTACCCTGAATGGCTTATAACCAAGACTAAAGTTCTATGAAAATTAAAGAGCAAACCGCCCCCCTCCAAAAAAAAAAAAAATCCCAAAACCCCAGCAAATTCATCCACATGCTTTGTTTCAAAATGTGCATGCAGTCTTGACTTTATGAAATATCTTCCTTATGGTCATTTTGTCATGTAACTGATGTTTGGACCAAATAAGCTTTCCTTGATATAGAGCTGGGGTTGAAAACTCATTTTGATGATTCTTAACTCTGCTCTTTCAACATGTTTTCCCAATTTTGTTTATAATAGGACATTGAAAAAATAAACCACGTGGCAAAGGAAGGAAGTGGAAATAAATCAAAACTGGTATTTATTGTATATGTCCCAGTGGAATGCTTGTATAGGCACTCTGAATCACTTTTAAACAGTTACTTGTTTAAAATGTACACTTAAAGATTGACATCTTAGAATCACAGAACATCATGTTGTGTGAAAGTAAGGGGCAATGATTTGCATTAAATTGCTGCCTAAATTGGTTAATTGGCTTTCTACAGAACTCCCTTGTTTAATTTGTTTTTGAAATAATCACAGTTACATCATTAAAAAAAAAAAAAAAAAATGCTTCCAGAGCAGGAGTTTGCATGCTGTAACTTAGCTGTTGAGTTCTTATTATCAAGAACAAATCTGCAAGTGCCCTAGAGCAAAAATTACCCACACACAGATTTCCTCTGGGAAAGGATTAAAACTGGAAAGCCAGTGAGCTAAAGAGACTAGCATTCTTGGTTTATAAACATTGAATAGGTGAATAACTGTGCTAAGGAACTGCACCGGTATTTGTTCACTGTTATCCATGAGTATTTGTGTGGGAACTGATAGGAACAACTGTAGTTTGAAGGTGGTGAAAAAGAAAATGGTTGTCATGGATTAATGGAGAACAAGCATGGGCTATATCTGTGCAGGAAGAGTATAATGAAGAATTGAGAGGTTACTACGTTTAGCTGCAAAGAGAATGAAAATCACTGTCCCAGTTATCAATTGTTTAAAGTAAAGTATGGCTTATTTACCTATTTACATGTGGAAACTTTATGATCTATTTATGATTCAGAATTTTAAATTACATTTAAAAATATATTTTACAAATATGGATTTGTGTTTTCAGAAAGTTATGACTGATTTAGAAAGGAAATTTTTGTCTTATATTTTGAATTGTATCTTCTGATACATTTATAGAGATGTGCAATTGTAAGGTTTATGGTAATTTAAATTTAGCCTCTGGAAAACAAGACTACCCCCTAGTGACAACATCTAACAAAGTTTCTGAGAATTTATGCATTAGAAAAACAGTACTATCTTATGTACTGTGCAGTTACATAAATACCTAGAGTCTATTGAGATTGCCATTTAAAATATCCATGGTATATATAGAAAAAATGTAGTATCACTTATTCAAACTGCAGTAAAATGAGTTAGTTTTAGAAATCAGATGTGATTTGGGAAATATTTTTTTCACTCTAATTCCACAAAAATACAGTGCTCATAGATAACCTCATTAAAATATATTAATGAATGTGTATTAGATATCAATTGAAAAGCTATTTAGTGGTGGTGTTCATGGGTAATTACCAATACATGTGTTTTATATATATATATATATATATATATATATATATATATATACACACACACACACATACACTCACAAACATATATACATATATATATATATATATATATATGTATGTATATATATATGCATCACACAGAAATGCTGAAAAGTTTTAGTTTTAAATAGTCTTTTTATCCCAGCAACATATGAGAAGACACTTTTGGGCTCATCTGCACTAATAGTGGGAATCTGCTTTTATGTATTTGCAGTTTGATAGGAATGAACTGATAGCTCATTTTTACTTTAGTTTACAAATCTCAGATTCTGCGCTTTTGTTTAATGCTTCCCCCCAAATTTAATTTTCTCTAATGTAAATTGCCACTTAATGGCCCATTTTTCTATTGGGTTGTTTATATTGGCCATGTCAAGTTTTAAGGACTCTTTTATACCGTAGAGTTTAATTGCCCTCTTTATTTAATATTTTTCCCAAATTTATATTTTGTTTATTGAGTTTATTCATATCTTTTGCCATACAATATTTTTAAAGCTTTGTATAGTCAATTGTTATCTGTTTTCTTTATAATTTTATAATATATTCACCTTGACTATGAAAGTCTTCCAAAACTCTACATTATACATATAATAGGCTTGATTTGCTAGCAGATATTTTGTTATTTTATTCTTTTATATTCAAGTCTTTAGTCCTGAATTTTTAAATATATAAAATTGTCATCTCACTTTATTTTCCTCTAGATGTATGTTTAGTTTTGCCATTATTAAGTCATTCATCCTTTTCTCCTTGCTGGTCTCATTTTTTGGCAAATTTATCCATCTGATAATCATATTATCACTTGTTATTTTTTCTTACATTAATGCCATTATTTGTTGATAGAGGCTTTTTCAGTAATTCTGAGATATGTGCATTTACCCTCCAGATTTTTTTTCTTTTTTCCAGTTCTGGGCCTCTACTATACCGTATAAATTTAAGATAATTTTATCTGATTAAGGGCTAAAATTGGGTTTCTAATTGGGATTTCACTTAGTAACATTGAGAGACTTGATATTTTTAATAATCAGAATTCTGATTCAAAAGCATTAAATATCTTTCCATTCTGAGGAATGTCTTTATGTCCTCTAATAAAGATTTTAGTGTTTTCTTTATAAAGGTTTTGTGACCATTCTTACTGAATGTAGTCCTAAGTATTTTATACAGTTTTGAGTATCATGAGTGAAATTGTGTTTATATTGTTTTTAACCTCTTTAACCAATTCTCATAGTCTAGTAATTTCTTTTCACTCTTACATTCAAGTAAGTTTTTTGTTTTGTTTTAAGTAGTGTAACTTTCACAGGTTTTCAACTTCCATTTTAAGTTTGGTCTGATAAGTTTGGCAATAGTAATGCTATTATTTGGAGGCAATGCACATTAGGATTTAGACTACATGAAAGGATCACCTATTATTATCTATAGAAGCGTTCTATCACACTGAGTATGTCCATGTATCTCCTCATCAGTCTCATTGAATCATTTTATTGAAAGATTTCTTTTCTGATGAGGTTTTGTAAAAATAAAATGAGAAGTGTCATCACTAAAGTATTTGATGTCTATGATTAGATTATTTTTTCTTTCATATCGCATAACCTTGGGATATTAAAAATAGGAAATACATAGCTTTTATAATTCACACTAACTACTCCCGTCTCCCAGCCCCCTGCCACACGCACATAATTTTGGTTTGATTGATTTGATTAATAATATAGAAATAGTATAGAGGTGTGACAATTAAGTTTGCAAACTTGTCACCCTGCACTTACATTGGCAACACTGTACAAACAGCTCGGTGAGGTTTCATAGCCTTGGTATATCAGTGTCTCACAGCTGTGTTCGTGTCAATGTGTGGCAGTGTCTTGCTGACTGGTGTTCATTATTGTTGCGTGTTTTGTGTGCCATTGTGAGAATGTCTGAGCTTGAATTAGAGCAACAAACAAACATTAAATTTCTTGTTAAGAGTGGAAGTGAAATTAGGGACATGTTAGTCCAAGTTTATGTGGATAATGCCATGAAGAAAATGGCAGTGTACAAATGGATTAAATGTTTTTCTGAGGGGAGAGGATGCGTCACTGATGAAGAGAGGTCAGGGCAGCCAGTAATGAGCAGAACTGATGAAAACATTGCAAACATTTGTCAAATTGTGTGTCAAAATCTTCAGCTGACTGTGAGAAGCATAGCAGGCCAATTAAACGTTGATGGAGAGACAGGAAAATCTTAAATGAAAAACTTGGCATGAGAAGGGTGTGTGCAAAAACGGTCTCGAAAGAGCTCACTGATGAACAAAAGCAAAGGAGAGTCGAAGTTTGCCAAGACCTTTTGGAGAGGCAAGATGATGTTTTGGGTCATGTTATCACTGGTGATAAAACGTGGATGTACCAATATGACCCTACAACAGAGCGTCAAAGTGCACAATGGAAGTCAGCCTATTCTCCACAACCAAAAACATTCCGTCAGTCCAAATCAAGAGTCAAAACAATGTTGCTAGCCTTTTTTGATATCAGAGGGGTTATTCATTATAAATTTGTACCAACTGGACAAATAGTTAACTAAGTTTACGATTTGGAAATGCTGAAAAGGCTTCATGAAAAAGTTAGATGAAAATGATCTGAACTTGTCACCAACAATTCATAGCTCTTGCATCACGACAATGCTCTGTCTGTGAGGGAATTTTCAGCCAGTTAACAAATAACAGTATTGGAACACCCTCCCTACTCACCTGGTCTGGCCCCCCCATGACTTATTTCTTTACCTGAAGATAAAGGAAATATTGAAAGGAAAACATTTTGATGACATTCAGGATCAAGGGTAATATGATGACAGCTCTGATGGGCATTCCAGAAAAAGAGTTCCAAAATTGCTTTGAAGCGGGTACAAGGCGCTGGCATCGGAGCATAGCTTCCCAAGGGGAGTACTTCAGAGGTGAACATAGTGATATTCAGCAATGAGGTATGTTGCACCTTTTCTAGGATGAGTTCGTGAACTCAATTGTCAGATCTCATACTTATGCACTGAGGGATCCTAAGGGGAAAATAAAGAGGTATGCCTGGATAGCTTGAGGAGCTATTATTCACAGTGGTTCTTTACATGGGCAGAATATGTGTTACTTCTGCTTTGGATGTAATGAAGAACACAGAGAAAATAATTAGATCTGTGGGCAAGTCATGGAATTGTTACTTAGTAGTTGATAAAAATCAGTGATCAGTGATTCTCCAAAAGTATCTTCCTCGGTTTTTGTTTTTACTTAACCATTTTGGGATTGTGAACTCCTCTGGAACTTTAATGAGAATATAAAACCCTTCCTCAGAAGATGTTTGCATGTTTACATCTGCACACTTTTCCATGCTATATAATTTGAGGGATTGAACATATCTCTTGAAGCAGTCCATGGACCTATCTGGTTCCATTATCTCTCACATTCATGACTGTTAGTCTTTAACACTAACCATTTATTTTATCTTTGGCTAATCATTTAAACTCTCAGGGTTCCAGTTTTTTCATCTAAAAAGGAGTGATTTGGATCTGATGACCTCTAAAACCTATTCCAGCTCTAACAATCTTTGAGTTGCAGGCAAAGGTTATTGCCGTATCATGGTTTAATCTGATGAAAGCGGTGCAATTTTATTTCACAATTATAGAACTCATCCTAGTTAGCTATTGCTTTAACTCTTTGACATTCATAAATTGTACTTAATCTGATTTAACAGATTTTTATTGAGTGCTGAATAATTGCAAAGTGCTGTGTATTGCTTATAAAGTTGAGTTTCTGCCCTTAAGGATTTTATAGCATAAGGTAAGAAGGTGAATATTATAATGAATGCTGCTCAGGAGAGATATGACATGTAAGGATTAAAAGGAATTAAACTGGAATTGTTAAACTTTGTCTATAAAGGGCCAGATGGTAAATATTTGGTTTTGTGGTTCATATAGTGTCTGTCAACTACACAACGCTGCCATGGTATGAAAGTGGCCAGAGACAAACTTAAATGGATGGACATGGCTATATTCCAGTAAAACTTTACTTATAAAAACAGGGAACAGACCAGGACTGTAGTTTGCCCACTCCTGGAATAAAAGGGTTATATTCGTCAAGGAGCAACGTTAATAGAAGAGATAGCATTTGGGATGTGTCGTGAAGGAATGATAGGCTTCCTGTCATTAGGATAGAACAGAAGCAATCAGGAACAAGTATTCCAGGTGGGGAGACAATATGATCAAATACTCGAAGTAAGAATGTTTCAGAAACTGTTACGTCACTGTTTCACATGGAGAACACATTTTTATTCATGTCAATCAATGTTCGGGAGATCCCATGAGATAATTTGTTCATTATCATGAGTCAGAGAATCTTCAGCCTTATTCTAGCTTTTTAAATGTTTTACTGCTGTCTGTGCTAGGAGTTTTGATAAGGAATGAATTACATGGGGGAAAATTGTAGGCTACTGCTTTGCTTTAGACTTGATATTTACTTTTGATTATGGTAATCAAGAGAGAGAGCTCTTTAAAGTTTTTTCTATCGCATGCCCTTTGATCGGTGAAGGATGCTTCTATTTTAACATTTTATTGAGTCACCCTATTCTGTTCAAAAGAGGGGAAACGTGATTCCCTGTGTTTTGGAATGTCTGTTCAGCTAAAAAACAGGACCCCTCATCTTTCTTCGATTAACTCTGGGAGTGAATTTTCTGGATGTTGTGCTTGCGCCTTTGGTTAGGCCATAAAATGCTTATTGGTTTGAGTCACTATTGAGATTACTAGATCCTACTTATCAATGGCCAGACAATGGATCCTTTGAATTGGAAAAACTTCTAATTTAAAAGAAATAAAACAATTGGGGTGGTGGGCAGCAGCTCTTAGACTGCTATAACAGCTAGCCATTAAGGCTTCCTTAATAAGATGGAAGGACAGAAATTAGAACTTAAAAAAGTCATGTCTCTTCCTATTTGCCTTCAGATATTTGCAGATACTGAAAAACGAAAACAAAAACAAAAAACAAGCAAAAACATCAGAATATTGGAGGTACAATTGTCCTGCACTTGAAAAGAAAAAAAGGAAGGATAAAAATGTCAAAATCTTACTAAAGACAAACTACAAATTTAATGTCCTAGAACTTGCTTGGTACAGTCAGGTTAGAATCTCTATATTACGGATGGATACAAATGTGTGCTAAATTCTATTAGCAGCCAGGAACATACCAAACTGCTTATTTTCTTTGGTTTTCTCAGATGTTTTCTTCTACAAGTTTTAGAGTTTTTCTTTTTATGTTTAGGTCTGTGATCCATTTTCAGTCAGTTTTTGTGAAGGGTGTGAGGTTTGTGTCTAAATTAATCTTTTTTTTTTTTTTTTGGTATATGGGTGTCCAATTGTTTTAGCACCCTTTATTTAAAAGATTATCTTGCTTCATTCTGTTGCCTTTTTTCCTTAGTAAAGGCTCAGTTGACTATATTTATATGGATCTGTTTATGGGTGCTCTTTTTTGTTCCCTTGATCGATTTGTCCATTCTTTCACCAATAATGCACTCTTTATTACTTAGCTTTATACTAATTCTTGAAGTTGAGTAGTTTCAGTCCTCCAACTTTATTCTTCAATATGTGTTGGCTATTCTGGGTCTTTTGTTTCTCCATATAAACCTTAGACTCAGTTTGTTGATATCCATAAAATTACTTGCTGGGATTTGAATTTTATTGAATCTATAGATGAAGTTAAGAATAACTGACATCCTGACAATAGTGAGTTTTTCTGTTAAAGAACATGGAATATCTTTCCATTTATTTAGTTATTTTTAAAACTTATTTTCTTTGTGAAAAAATGTTTAGCTACAAAATCAGATTTTCAGTACGTATTGGTCTATACAGGGTTTCCTTTTTTTTTTGAACGAGCTGTCATAGTTGCTGTCTGGAGAGGTTTTCCATTTCATGTAATGATATTATTAATTTGTATCTACTGTACATTTTTCCCATTTTAGATAGATGTTTTTCAATCGTGATTTTTCTCAAAGAATCAACTTCTGATTATATTGATTTTATATTTCTATTTTGATGTTTTCTGCTTCAACTATAATTCTGGATTTATTGATTTCTGCTCAAGTTCTATTAATTTTCACTTTATGTATTTTGACATTTTCTTATTAGATGCATAAATCATTAGGATTGCTATATTTTCTTCATCAATTAACATCTTTATCATATGAAAACCGTACATCCTTGGTATTGTTCTTTGCTCTGAAGTCTAATTTTCCTTATATTAATATAGCCATTCCACCTTTCTTTTGACTATTATTAGCATGGTGTATATTTATTCATCCTTTAACTTTTAATCTAATATTTTAAATATTTAAAATGTTTCATATAAATAGTGCATAGTTGGATCTTCCTCTTTTTTAATTCAGTTCTATAATACTATTCTTCGAATTTCAGTGTTTATAAAAATTTACATATTTTGTGATTACTGATATGATGAGGTTTAAGCTTATTATCTTACCTTTTGTTTTTTATATTGATCTCCTTCCCTCCTTTATCTTCCTTCTTTTGGAATGAGTATTTTTTAAAAATTATTTTATCTTATCTCAGTTGTTGGTTTATTAGTATTAGCTGTAATTCTTCATTGTTATTTTCATATTTGCTTTAGAATTTATAGCCTACTTATCAGATTCTACCTTCAAGTGATATTATACCACTTCATATATATGAGGTGTGATCACACAATAGGGTGAATGTTTAAATTAAAAAATATATATATTACAGTGAATGACACATTGCCATTAATCCCCCTCAAAATACTCCCACTCACATCAAACACACTATCTTATTGTTCTTGCTACTTTCTGAAGCAGTTCTGGAAGTCCTCTTTTGTGAGTATTTTTAGTTACACTATCATGGCTGCTTTGATGTCCTGAAACATTTTGACCTTGGGGGAAGAGTCAGAGGTCAAACAGTGCCAGATCCAGTGAATAATGTGAATGAGGACACACTGTAATGTTTTCAGTTGACATAAATTGCCATATAGCAGGAGCGATATGTGACAGGGAGTGTTGTCATGATGGAGGGTGATTTACAGCACACTTGAAAGCACATCTTCTCTCAACCGTAGCTCACACCCAACTGACTGAACCGAACAAGTTGAAACTTGTCACACACTGTTACTAATGTTTCACGCGCCATTTTCTGTATTGAAGGTCCCTGCCTTTCCATTGGATGGTGCTCAGCAGCTGCGTTCACCATATTTTGGGATCACAACAGAAAGGCAGTTTCAGTCAAATAAAAACATTATGGTGTGTCATCCATTTTACTCACCGGATCTGGCACTGTCCAACTTCTGGCTCTTCCCCAGTCAAAATGACCATGAAAGGTAAACATTTTGAATCAAGTTAGGACATCAAGGCAGCCACAACAGCACAACTAAAGACATTCACGAAAGAGGACTTCCAGAATTGCTTCAGAAAATGGCGAGAACGATGAGATAAATGTGTTCAAAGTGATGGGGGTGGGGGAGGGGTATTTTGAGGGGAATTAATGGCAATGTGTCTTTTACTGTAATAATTTTTTTTAAATTTAAACGTTCATCATATTGTTTGATCACACCTCATATAATAATAATAATAATAATAGTAATAATAGTAGTAGTAATAATAAACTTTAGATTAATGTTCTCATATTTTTCTCCTCCCATCTTTATGCTGTTGTTGTCAAATATTTTACTTATACACATATTATAGTCTGCACATTACCTTTTTTACTACCTTTTCTCTTCCCTTCCATACCCTGTGCATAGTTTCCATTGCTTTTTTTTCAAATTCACCAGTCTCCTTCCTTCCTTCCTTCCCTTCTTTCCCTCCTTTTCTTTCTTTCTTTCTTTCTTTCTTTCTTTCTTTCTTTCTTTCTTTCTTTCTTTCTTTCTCTCTCTCTCTCTCTCTCTCTCTCTCTCTCTCTCTCTCTCTCTCTCTTCTGGTTCATATAATCTGCTAAAAAAGTGATCTGGTATACTTTTCACCTCAGACTTTGTACTTTGCATCTTTATAGTATGATTTGTTTGTTTTGTAATATCTCCTGTTCTTTTTAACTCTTAAGTTGGGGCCTTTATTTTCTACAAAATATAGTATATTTCCATTTCCCTATGATTTCCTTTTGGCTTTTATTGTCATAGTTTTCCCTTTTATATATGTATAGAACCCACATTACATTATATTTTGCTTTAATGACTCAATTATATTTTGTATAGATATTTAAATGATAAAATACCTTTTACTCATGTATCTGGGCATCCATTTTTATTGTTGTTTTTATTTCTTCCAGCATCTATTGACAGTAGTTCTATCAGTAGTACTATTCTGGTTCTCATATTTCTCTCTCTTTTCTTTTACTTTCTTTTTTTTTTTTGATAGAGATTGACTGATGACAGTTGCCTGGACAACTAAGTCCTGATTTTCTTCTGTTGTCTCCCTCTCTCAGTTGACTACTGCTGAAGAGTTCTTGCTGAAGTGCATAGCAGACCATTGAATTCCCTTTCTCAAGGTCCCACAATTAATTAATTTGAATCTGACCATATTTCCTAATAACAAGTTTAATTTTTCCTTTGCTCCACTGTTACACTTCTGTCAAGAAGCTCCTTGAAGCCTGACAACATGTGATTAAACAGACAACAAATAAGGACTAAAAATTCAAAGAAAGAGATATCACTGTGGCTTATAGCAGTTTTCTATACCTTCACGAGGAGTTTCAATTGAGCATTTTAAACATTTAATAACAAGGAATAAATAAGAATGACACTAAATGCTAGCTATGTGAAACCTTTTAATAACACATAGTAAGGCTAAAAATGAATTGATTATCCATTTGACTCACTTTTTTAGAGGTCATTTTTAGATTTACATTTTCCTATACTTCCTATTAACAAAAGAAGAATGATTCTTGAAGTAAGTGTTAACATTTTAAATAGAGTTTTAATGGGTTCAGGCCAACATTTTCTTCTGGAGAAAGTGATCTCTTCAATAGAATGTAATAGGAAACTAGTGTTTGATTTGCACATTACTAGTTTTATACGTTCAGGTTCATTCAGTGAGTACTTTTTGAACATATCTACAGAGGATTTAAATTGGCAGGTCAAATTTTCCCTTCAGATTTGTTCTGTTTGGCCTGTATAGCATTTGTAAAACATTTGAGTTGGTGGTTCACATTTAAACATTAGAAGGTTTTATATATAACCCTGACTTGCTGGAATTCTTTAGTAAAGAGAACCACATGATTTGCCATCACTAATCTGCCTTCCCTCAATGGAACAATTCACTGGAGCAGCTTAGCAGTTGCCTACTTCAAGAGCAGGCACTTCCTAGACCACCTTATTTCCTACTGATTTATGTTGTCTTGCTGGCCTTTATAGTCATTTGAGTCTGTGATCCTTGGTATCCTGTGTATATGATACCCTGAGAGATACACGGTGGATACTTCAACAATGACAGTAGAGATACATATCATGCAAGGGAGAACATGATAAACTACATTAAAAAGGCTGAACTTTATATTCAGTAACACTGCCATAATGATCATGGAATACTGGATGCCCAAGTAGTTATGATAAGTAGCCTTTTCCTTTTCCATATCAGTCTAGGAAATTTATTAACATTTGCACAGTACCTTACTTCTGCATAAACTATGTGCAAAATCCGAACCTGCCACTTAAGAATGATGGAGCAAGAACAGTATTATGAAGAATGGGAAAATAAATGATGCCGTGCATCTTTTTCTTTTCTATGAAACATTCCAAAATGCTGTTTATAGACTAATAGAATCATATTTTCCTTTCCTCTTTTTTTTTTTTTTTAACTCAGCTATACAACAGTTATCAGTGAATACCATTGAAACTTTCATCTACTTCTAGTGGACATCAATTTTTTTCTATAAAATGCTCCTTCCTCATTTTCTGAGAAAGTTGGCACTCTAAAAACTCATATATGTATGAACACCTCACTTTATCCATGAGGCCTGAATGGGAACTGCCATCTTCATATGCTCAACTTTTGGCCGTAATTATTAATTTAGTGGTCCAAGCTGGGCCAGTTAGAGACTTTTTTTCTGGTGTTTTTTAAATAGATGCAGGGGGTAGGAAGGAGTGTTTCAGAAGATTCCTTTTTTCCTCTGGCCCTGAAGCTTAGAGGATGGAAACTGGGAAGCTACTACTGGTCATGTCTTTGGCAAAGTACAAAGTCAGTCTGTAAGAGGTAGGAGCAAAGCCAACCTGAAGGAGAAGCAAAGTGACATGGTACAAAGTCCTGTCAATATCTGTGTCATTTAGAGGCCATCCCTATCATTCCTTTTACATAGTTTGTTCATATAAGACAAAAACAATTCTCCTTCTTGCCTAAGCACATGTCATTTGAAAACCAATGTAGTTCTGGTTAATACATCATTATATTTTTTATCTTTACTAATTTAATCCAACAATTATTTTTTAATGCCCATAATTTCAGAGAATCTGTTAAGTGTTCATGGAATTCAGAGAAGAAGAGTACACAGGCTTTGCTTTCATAGAACTTGATGTCTTGAAAGGGAAATTAAATCCACAAAACTAGAATATTTTTGAGTAATATGAACTATATAAGAAAAACATGTAATTAAAAGAGAAAGCGATCATTATGTTGAGAGAATTGGGATAGTTTTTCTGGAAGATGTGGCATTTGAGATGGATTGGATTTCAGTGGGCAGACTTGTAGGGGAGACATTCCATGTCTAGAGGGGGAAAAATGAATAAACACATTAAGTTTGGAAAGCATATACTATTTTTCAACAATAGTAAATTGTACAGTTTGGCTGTAGGCACCTAAGTTGTCAAGGCTGGAATGGGACATCACGGCCCATTGTGGAGGCCTCGAATGTGAAGATCAATTAGCTGTATTTGATTTAGTGAACATGAGGGGAGAGTATTGACTATCTTTTAGGGTAGATATGACATAATCAGAGCTGTATTTCTGGATTAGTTTTGCAGTAGTGAATCACCTGGATTTATGTAGTGAGCCAACATATAGAAATATTAGTTTGGAAGATATTACAATGAACAAGTGTAGGAGGGATGATAACCTGGAATAGATCTGTGAGAGTAGAATGGAAAGAAGGAGATGGGTGTCCAATATAAATGGTATGTTGGGAGAAGACATCAGAGATAGCTCAGAAATTTCCAATGTATGTGATTAATTTGATGGTGATACTAATAACCAATGAAGAGAAGATTGGAAACCCTATCAACCTTTAGCCTTTAGCACTCAACCCACTACCACTTACATATATATTCAACTAAAAGACTAAGTTTGATCTTAATGCAGTTTATTGTTACTGTTTTTAATCTTCACCACCATAATCAAGATACCATATGATTTGGAGTCAGCTAGATCTGGTTTTAAATCAAGACTCAGTTGTTTCATAGCTGTGAGACTAGATAAGATACATAATCTTTTAAAATCTCAGTTTTGTCACCTCTAATATGACTATGATAGAACTCATCAGAATTAGTTGAGATGATATATGCATATGTAGATGCATATATCGAACTCATGAGAATTAGTTGAGATGATGTATGCATATGTAAAGTAACTGAGAAAGCTCCTGGGATATAGCAAGAAGGGGCAGTAAATGCATCGTTGTTGTAGACGTAGACATGCTACCTAAGTCTGTACAAATCCAAAAGCCAGTCCTTACTAAGGATGCAGTATTTGAAACACATATTTCTACCCTAAGAGTGGAGACTGTTCTCAATTTCATATGTAGCGTATCTGGATTAAATTCTTAGTCTGGTTTCTTTACAATCTCATTGCATTCTCTGAATTTTTGTTATTTTTGACTTGTCTGATTGACTTGTTTTCTACCTTTGTTTATTTTAAAATTTTGTTTCAATTACAGTTGACATACAATGTTATATTAATTTCAGGTATACAACATAGTGATTAGACTGTTATATAATTTATGAAGTGATCACCCCAATAAATCTAGTACCCATGTAACACCATACATCGTTATTTCAATAGTATTGACTATATCCTGTATGCTATACTTTATATGCCATTACTATTTTGTAACTATCACTTTGTACTTCTTGATCCTCCCTCTTTTTCACCCATCCCCCAGCTGACAATCATCAAAATGTTCCCTGTATGTGTGAGTTTGTTTCTGTTTTGTTTACTTTGTTATTTAGATTCCACATGTAAGTTCAATCATTTAGCATTTATCTTTCTGTTTGACTTACTCCACTCAGCACAATACTCTATAGGTCCATCAGTGTTGTTGCACATGACAAGATTTCATTTTTTATGGCTGAATGATAATCCATTGTATATATGTAGCACCTCTTTATCCATTCATCCATTGATAGGCACCTAGGTTGCCTCTATATATTGGCTGTTGTAAATAATGCTGCAAGCATATGGATACATATATCCCTTCAAAGTAGCATTTTGGGTTTCTTCGGACCCAGAAGTGGGATTACTGGGTCTTCTTTGTCTCTAGGTATAGCCTTTGTTTTAAAGTCTGTTTTGTCTGGTATAAGTATTGCTACCCTAGGTTTTATTATTTATTTATGTATTTATTTATTTCTATTTTCATGAAATATCTTTTTCCATTTTTTTACTTTCAGTCTGCGTATGTCTTTTGATCTGAAGAGCATCTCTTGTAGGCAGCATATGTGAGGGGCTTGTTTTCTTATCTAGTCAGCCACCATATCTTTGATTGGAATGTTTAATCTTTTTACATTTAAAGTAATTGCTGATAGATACATAGTTATTGCTATTTTCTTACTTATATATTTTATCTTTTTTTTTTTCTTCCTCCTCCTCCTCCTCCTCCTCCTCCTCCTCCTCCTCCTCCTCCTCCTCCTTCTTCTTCTTCTTCTTCTTCTTCTTCTTCTTCTTCAGTAGTGATGAATTCCTTTAGCTTTTTCTTGTTTAGGAAGCTCTTTATCTGTCCTTCAATTCCAAATGATAGCTTTGCTGGGCAGAGTACCCTTGGTTGTAGATCCTTGCTTTTCATCGCTTTGAATATTTTGTGCCAGTCCCTTCTGGCCTACAAAGTTTCTGTTGAGAAATCAGCTGACAGTCTTATGGGAGCTCCCTTGTAGGTAACCAACTGCTTTTCTCTTGCTGCTTTTAAGATTCCATCTTTGTCTTTAACCTTTGGCATTTTAATTATGACTGTTCCTAGTATGGCCCTCTTTGGGCTCATTTTTTTTGGGGGCTCTGTTTCCTGGGCTTGTATGTCTATTTCCTTTACAGGATTAGAGAAGTTTTCCATTATTATTTCTTCAAAAAAGTTGTCAATTCCATGCTCTCTCTCTTCTCCTTCTCGTGCTGCAGTGATGCGAGTGTTGGTATGCTCAGCTCCTCTGACTGATGTGCAAACAGCAACCACGGCTCAACTATAACAGGAGGGCACACACACCCCTCACAAGGGACACACCAGAAACACCTGGCTCACATGACCAGGGAGACTGAGCCACTGAGCTCCCACAGGATACCTACATAAGGCTGCTCTACTAAGACTGGCAGACATAGCAGCCCTACTTAATATATAGACAGAAACACAGGGAGGCAGCCAAAATAGAGAGACAAAGAAACATGTCCCAAATGAAAGAACAGAACAAAGCTGCAGAAAAATAACTAAACAAAATGAGACAAGCAATCTAACCACGACTAGAGTTCAAAACACTATTTATAAGAATGCCCAATGATCTCAGTAAGAACTTCAGCAGAGGTAGGAAGCATAAAAATGGAGATAGAAAACACAGAAAATAACCAGTCAGAAATGAAGACTACAATAACAAATTAATAATACATTGGAGGGAATCAAAAGTAGATTAGATGAAGCAGATAATTTAATCAGCAATTTAGAAGTTAAGGTATCAGAAAACACCCAATCAGAACAGCAAAAAGGAAAACAAACAATCAAAAAAAAAAAATGAGGATAGTTTAAGGGGCCTCTGGGACTACCTTCATTTCTTTTTTTTTTTTTAATTAAATTTATTGGGGTGACAATTGTTAGTAAAATTACATAGATTTCAGGTGTACAATTCTGTATTACATCATCTATAAATCCCATTGTGTGTTCATCACCCAGAGTCAGTTCTCCTTCCATCACCATATATTCGATCCCCCTTACCCTCATCTCCCACCCCCCACCCCCACCCCCCTTACCTTCATTTCTTGATTCACATGCGCCATTGGATCTAAACTCTACTGAACAAACTACTAAGCTCCTGCCATTCATATCCACAGACATCCCACCTCAGCCTTTGATACTTATACATCTTCAAATACGTGGATCACATACAGTCTCTCTTCAGTAACCTACTTGACTTTCATTTCTGTGGCTTTTGATCACATGGTATCATTGCCTGCTTGTGAGATTTCAGCTTTTCCCCTCCTGGCTCATTATCACCTATAATTTTGATATTGATATGGATAGAATCTGCATTTCATTGCCACATTGTATCTTCCATCTAGATGTTGGCCAGCCATTTCTCTACCCCATTTCTGATTACTGACTAACTCTCATCAGATTTGATGGAAATATTTTAGGTCAACCTTTTTTTCTTCAATTCTATATTATTAAACTCAAAATTATGGTCAGTTGCCTTTTGACAAGAGTATCAGAACAATTCGATGAGGAAAGAAGAATCTTTTCAGCAAATGGTGCTGAGACAACTGGGTGTCCATATGCAGAGAATGAAGTTGGATAATATTATCTCAGAACACATGCAAAAATTAGCTTAAAATGAACCAAAGACCTAAATATAAAAACTCTTGGGGTGGGGTGAGAAGAAATCTTCATGACCTTGGGCTCTGCAGTGATTTTTTTAGATATGACACTAAGA
The DNA here is from genome assembly GCF_036562045.2 of Rhinolophus sinicus. NCBI lineage: Eukaryota > Metazoa > Chordata > Mammalia > Chiroptera > Rhinolophidae > Rhinolophus > Rhinolophus sinicus. The sequence goes on from NC_133751.1 coordinate 40,435,795, forward strand.
GCACAAACAACAAAAGAAAGAAGATAATTTTACATGTAAAATTTTTGGATGTAATATTACATCAAAATTTAAAACTTTTGTGCTATAAATTGTACCACCAAAAAGTGAAAAAAAAATCATGTCATGGAAGAAAATGTTTGCAAATCATATATATATATACACACACACACACGCACACACACATATATATACTCACATATATGCATATATATATGTATATACATATACATATATGTATATATATACATCTATATATGTATATGTGTATATATATATGTGTGTGTGTATATATATATATATACATATATAGATGTATATATGTATATAAGTGTGTGTGTATGTATATATATATGTGTAGACAAGGTAGAATCTGTCTTTGGGCTTGTAGAATTGCAGAAGGATTCAGTCTAATCACTTTGCTTTCCAGGTAAATTGGAGGCAGAGAGGATTTAAGTACTGTGCTCATGGAAAATTCAGTGGTTCATGGCTGAGCCAGGACTAATTTCAGTCCAATTGTTCTTCTTCAGCTCTGGTGCTGACTTTGATGTAACAATTGGGTTTCAAGACCACTATTTCAGACCTTAGGGACTTTTTTTAATATAATCTTTTAAAGGTAATAGGAAATATTCTGAAATATCTTTCTCATTAATTAGAAACATTCTGAAAATGAAAAACATAACTATAGTACAACTTTTTATATGAGTGAGCATAGGTGTCATGGGCTAAATTGTGTCTTCCCAAAAAATTAATGTTGAAATGCTAACACCTAATACCACAGAATGTGACCTTTTTTGGAAAAAAGGTATTTAGAGAAGTGATTAGAATAAAATGGTATGTTAGGATGGGCCCTAACCCACTGTCACTGGTGTCCTTTTCAAAAGAGGACATTTGGATATGTATAGACATTGAGAGAAGGAAGATCATGTGAAGACACAGAAGATAGCCATCTATAAGCTTAGAGAGACATCAAACAGATTCTTCCACACAGCTCTCAGAAATCTAGCCTCCAAAATTGTGGGAAAATACATTTATGTTCAGCCATGTAGTCTGTGGTTCTTTGTTATAGCAGCCATAGGAAACAATGAGTTTTCTTTCATTTGATTTAGGGTAAGTAGAAACAAATACATTTCCTAGAATGTAAAAAGGAAATACACACACACACACACACACACACACACACACACACACACACACGGAACCAATTACATATACAACAAAAGAGAGATCCTAGTCTTTCCATATTTTTTATTCATTAATTCCTCAGGAAACATTTATACTTACTATGTCTTAAACATGTTCTTAGGTTCTATTGGCACATACATTTATTTGGTATATATACATTCTTGAAGGGATTCTAATGGTGGAGGTGAACACCTAAACAAATCAAAAATACTGTCATAAAAGTGAGATTATAGAGAATGAACAAAGTGTGCTAGATTGGAGAGCAAACAATTAACTTCGTTATGTGGCAGACATGGAAAGCTTTTTGCAGCCTTTGGCTAAATCTTGAAGGAAGGGTCTTTTATGCCAGATGGAAAAAGGGTCACAGAGAGTGTTTCATGGAGTGGGTATACATATGCTAAAAGTTAACCGAATGATAAAACAAACAGCAGTCTGACAAGGGGAATCTTGAAAAGATCTCGAAGCAGGAGGTTTAAAGAGTCTTTGGGAGGTGTTCAGCAGTTGCTGGAGATGAGAATGGAATGGACACCAAGATTCAAGTACCAAAAACCTTATTTTTTAAGGTAAAAATCTGAGTTTACTTGAATGCAGTAGGGCACTGATAGGTGTTAAGCAGGGATGAGAAAGGATTATATTTACTTTTTAGAAACTAATTCTGATGCCATATGAAGGAAAAACTTCAATGGGAGCAATGAAAAGTAGGGAGAATGTGAGTTCAGGCTCAACGTGATGAGGGCATATAACAAGGTAATGACCATGAGAAAAAGGAAGGCATGAATCTTATAGGTGTTTATAAAATATATTTGATTGTATATCCTTATTCAGTAGATGGCTTTGGTGAGTGAGAGGAAAGTTTAGTAAACTTTTTGGATTAGGGACTAAACATTATAATGCTGCTAATCACAATAGTCAAGATAGGGAAAGAAGCAAGGTTTGCAGGGGGCAACACTATTTACATTTGAGGATTAACTTTGTATAAATTGGTGTTCAGCTCAGTGACAGGTTGCTCAAGTCAGCAATGTATTATTAGATCCCAAACACCACTGTTAAAACATCTAAAAATGAATTTAATGCTATTGTTAGTTTGATGGACATTCTTATTCATTAGCCAAAATATCTTACTGGAGAGATATCTTTTTTCTTTTTTTTTAATAAGAGCAACACTGAAAGAGAGTCCTATTAATTTATTGAACATATAAACATCCTGGCATCTGCTTGTAAATGCAAAGCCATTTTAGAATAACTGAAAGATTGATCAATACATATGTAGTCGATTAAAGAAACCTAGTTTAAAAATGTAGCTTCAGTGCATTCATAAGGGAGACATTTCTTGAGCAAGAATTCTTCCTCTTTTGGGAATGGTCAGGGTGACCATTTGTTATATAGTTTATACATCAGTTCAATTCAACAAACATTTGTTGAGCATCAACTATATACACATAGAGTGCCCTATAAATAACTACATGGCCGTATCCTTAAACACTTACATTTTGAAAATGTTTTTATATTTCCATAATTTCTCCCTTGAGTATTCTGGCAGACTACTCTTGGTTTCTGAGATACCACTAGGGCAGGAGCCACTGTGTCAGATGTTTCTATTGCAAGGGCTGCCAGAGCACAGACATCACACAGGTTATGACTGGCACTCTGACAAGGAGGGGAGGTGTAAATGGCTCATGGAGAGCTTATTGAGTGATTACACAGGGGTATTGAATGTTTTAAAAACTCAGGGATTAGGGATCCCAGCTGTCTGTCTTTTTCTGCTAAGGTTAAGATTTTTAGTACCTAATAGGAGACAACTTGGTAGGATAGCAAAAACAAATAACTGGGACTCAGATCCTACCTTCCGTTTAGTACAAATGATCTGTGATTCAATTTAAGTGGAACTGTTTCCCCATTTGTGAAATTAAACAATTGGACTAGATCAATGGTTCTTATGCACAAATACACAAAACTTTGCTTACAATTTTAAGAAGTTCATAGAATCACTAAAGTGTGGCAGATTTGTGGACACTTAATGCCCTTAGAGCCTTTCCAGCTTTAAAATATTCTGATTGCATGATGTTTATGCCCTTGAATGCCAATGCTCTCTTTTGGTTTGGCGGCTGCTCTAGCTGGGACACCTCTGGGCTCTTGTAGGTTGGCTAATGAACAGTCAGCAGGCCAGCTTCATTGATTTGTTCTATGACCTCATTAGGCATCCCTCAGTGTTTCCCAGTTCAGTCTATGTACATACTGCCTCTACTACCATGAATTTTTCTTATTTGATGTACAATGAAAACGTTGGACACTTCTCAAAGACCTGAATATGCCAAGGAGAAAAATGTAACTTCCGTTAGCACTGGCTGTCTCTGTGTTGACCTTAGATGCTGATAATGTATTTGACTAGTTTCTTGGCTATTTTCATGATCATAAACTGTAAATGTTCATTTTTTCTTTGGCTAGAATGTAAAACACTAAAATTCCATTCTAATTTTAAAAATACATGTTCATTGATTCCAGTTTATTTCTCACACACACACACACACACACACACACACACACAAACACGAAGTTCTGACAATTAAGTTTGCAAATTGGTCCTAGAAAAAGTGCTACACACCTCATTGCTGAATATCACTATGGTCACCTTCGAAGTACTCCCGTGGGGAAGCTATGCACCAACAACCAGGGCCTAGTTCACCCTTCAAAGCAATTTTGGAACTCTTTTTCTGGAATGGCCATCAGAGCTGTCATCGTATTATCCTTGATGTCCTGAATGTCATCAATGTCTTCCTTTCAGTATTTCCTTTATCTTTGGGTGAAGAAAGAACTCACTGGGGGCCAGATCAGGTGAGTAGGGAATGTATTCCAATACAGTTCAAAATAAATTGCCAACATGGTTGCAACAAGTTCATGAACTTAATTGTCAGAACTCGTAGATATACTGTATAAATTACGTAAAGGAAATTATTATTTCCTTTAAGGAAATAATAAAGGAAAATTAGGTAAAGGAAAGGATTATTACATATATATTATAATATATATGTAACATATGTGTAATATACGTATATATAGACATTCACATTAAAATTAGGTAAAGGAAAGGATTATCTATTTATGCTGGGATCTGTTCAATGCTCAAGGTTGGAATTATTAAGTTTTTAAGTATTTTATTACCTGACATAGACTGTAACACTCAAATATTTTTGAATGAATAAGGATAGTTCCATTCCATGTTGATTGCTTGTGATAATTTTAAAAGTTAGAGGACTTTGACTGAAATATGTGACAATATATTTAAGTCTAACATTTTGTTAGTCTTAGGGAGTTTAATGATAAAAACTGAAAGATAAACCTGATTAATAGTATCTTTGGAATGAAAATAAACATTTTCAATCTAAACATATTAAAAGATTTAATTGAAGACCAGTGAATCCTAACATTTTAGAGTCTTATTTTTTTCTATTTATTCTTGATAGCTTTATGGAGGTATAATTAACATAAAATAAAGCACATATATTTAAAGTGTACAGTTTATAAAATTTTGAGATATGTATACACCCACAAAACCATCATCACAATATAGTGAACAAATCCATCACTCCCAGACGTTTCCTCATGCCTGTTTATAATCCCTTCTTCATAACCCCAGCCGCTGCCCCCATTTGCCAAGAAACCACTGATGATCTGCTTTCTGTCATTATATGTTAGTTTTTGTTTTCTATAGTTTTATGTAAGTAGAATCATGTTCTATGTACGTTTTTGTGTGTTTTTTATAAAGAATATTTTTGAGACTCATCCATGTTGATACTTGTAGTAATAGTTTATTTTCTTTTTTGTTGTTGTTGTTGAATAGTATTCCATTTTATGGATATGCTACTATTTGTTTATTCCTCTTTGCTAACTATTTGAGATTTTCTGTTTTTTAGATCTTACAAATAAAGCTGCTATGAACATTCATATATAAGACTGTATACACACCCATGCTTTCATGTCTCTTGGGGAACTATCTTGGAGTAGATGGTTGGATTGTACGGTAGATATATGTTTAACTTTTTAGGAAACTGCCAACCTAATTTTCCAAAGTGGTTGTATCATTTACATTTCCAGTCATCACTGTACAAGGTCTGACAATTAAGTTCACAAACTTGTTGCAACGATCTTGCTAACATTTTTTGATATCAGAAGGATTATTCATTATGAATTTGTACTAACTGGACAAACAATTGACCAACTTTACTATGTGAAAGTGCTGAAAAGGATGATGAAAAAGTTAGATGAAAATTACCAGAACTTTTCACCAACAATTCATGGCTCTTGAATCATGACAATGTACCAGCTCACATGGCATTGCCTGTGAGGGAGTTTTTAGCCAGTAAACAATTAACTGTATTGGAACACCCTCCCTACTCACCTGATCTGGCCCCCAATGACTTCTTTCTTTACCCAAAGATAAAGGAAATACTGAAAGGAAGACATTTTGATGACATTCAGCACATCAAGGGTAATACGACGACAGCTCTGATGGCCATTCCAGAAAAAGAGTTCCAAAACTGCTTTGAAGGGTGGACTAGGCGCTGGCATCAGTGCATAGCTTCCCGAGGGGAGTACTTCGAAGGTGACCATAGTGATATTCAGCAATGTGGTGCGTAGCACTTTTTCTTGGATGAGTACGCGAATGTAAGTGTCTGAGAGTTCCATGTCCTCCACATTCTTGCTAACACTTTATGGTCAGACTTTTTAATTTTAGCCATTCTAATAGTGTAGCAGTATATTGCTGTGGTTTTAATGTGCATTTCTTTAATGATAATTATGTTGAGCATCTTTTTATTTGCTTATTGCCATCCATATATATAATACTTTGATAAAGTGTTTGTTCACATCTTTTGCCAAATTTTTAATTGGGCTCCTGTTGAGGTTTGAAAGTTCTCTATGTTATGTGATTTGAGGATTCTTTGTATATTTAAGATACAAGGTCTTTATCAGATATGTGATTTGCAAATATATTTTTCTAGTGTAGCTTGTCTTTTCATTCTCTTAACAGAGTCTTAAACAGTAGACATTTTCAATATTGATGACATCCAATTTGTCACTTTGTTCTTTCAGGAATTATGCTTTTGTGGTATCACAACTAAGAAAACAATCTAAAACCTTTGTCACAAAGGTTTTCTTTTATGGACTACTCTATAAGTTTTATGGTTTTAAGTTTTAAATTTAGGGGTATGTGCCATTATGTGTAGTTTTTACGTATAAAATAAGGCATGGGTCAATTTTTCTTTTGTTTGTATATTGATTTTAATTGTTAAGGAATCATTTGTTGAAAAGGTTATCCTTTCTGTATTGAATTGTCTTTTTCATTTGTAAAACAAAAAATCAGTTATCCATATATGTATGGGTCTCTTTTTGGAATCTCTGTTTTGTTCCATTGATCTATTTGCCTATCTCTAAGTGCCACCACTGCACTATCTTGATTATTATCTATACAATAAGTCTTCTAACCAGGTAGAATTAGCCCTATAACTTTTTTTTTTTTTCAAAGTTGTTTTAGCTATTGTAAGTCATGTGTATTTTTACATGAGTTTTAGAATGAGTTTTTAAATTTCAGCTAAAGCCCTGCTTGGATTTTGTTTGGTACGTGTTGACTCTATATCAATTTGGGGAGAAATGACATCTTAACAGTTGTATCTTCTGAACTATGACCTATACCTCTATTTACATACATACTCTTTAATTTCTCAGTAGTTTGTAGTTTTTACTTTATAATTCCGGCATGTCTGTATTTCAGATTTATTTCTAAATATTTAATATTTTGTGATTTTAAATGGCATTTTTTCTAAATTTGTATTTCTGATGATTCATTGTTAAATATAGAAATATTGTTAATTTTTATGTATTGTACATTTATCTTGGATATTACAACCTTGCTAAACTCATTTTTTTCTAGTATCTTTTTTTTGTAGATTCTATTGCATTATCTGTAGCTGATCATGCCCTATAAGATCATTTACAAAGGCAGTTTTAGTTCTTTCTTCCCAATAGAAATGTCTTTTATTATCTCCCCACACCCCCAAACACTTACACACACACACACACACACACACACACACACACGCACAACTGCTTAGAACCTTGTATGTAATGTTGTATGTAAGTGGTGAGACCAGTCATTGTTATGTTTTCCCTGATCTTAGAAAGAAAACATTCATTATTTGACCATTAAGTATCATGTTAAAGGGAGTGTTTTGACAGATGCCCTTTATCTGTATGAAGTGCGACGGGCCAGCCGTCACGAGTCGGTGGGTTCCCGAATGGGGGAGTGGGAATGAATAAAAGACACTCTCACATATGATGGCGATCGCGGACTTCAGTGATCCTGAAGACACTAAGTTTATTTTACTGCTCCCATATAAGCAGTTTGAGCACGTGCAAGTATGTATTAACATAACAAATGTAAATTCTTTAGCTTTCACATAGAGGATACAAAATTCACCGAAACTCACAAGTAATTATCTTATCAATTGCCCTGATAGGCATCAGCCTTCTGTGTCTGGGAACTGGCCGTTCCCACCAAATTCCTCAGCAGCTTACAAGCTCAAGCTCCCCTCAGGTGCAGGCAGAGACAATTGCCTCAGGGGGAGGAAACAGGTAGCATAAACCGAGCCATTCTGCAAAGCTCAGAGTTTCCTGTAACCATGGCTCCCCACATCTCCCCCTTTTTTTATTTTATATGAACAAAATCCATCCAGTCAGGATGGTGAGGTGGCGGCGCCTGTCTTAGGCATCCCAGGACGCCTGCCTCAACTTACCCGTCATTGGTACTCATATTTTATCATACAAGCCCTGTCTTAGGTGTTGAAGCGGCTCCCAAGTATTTGCCCGTCGTTGACTAACCCGTCCCTCATAAATGCACAGGGGTGAGAGTCTTAAGACTTGCCTTAAGCTCAAGCTGATGGATGTCTAATGAGGATGGGGAGTAGGCACAGAACCAAACAGACACAGAAGCCCAATAAACCTACTCAAAGCATACTCAATTTCTTTAAAAACCTACAAACTTCTTTCAGCATACCAAGGTCCAGAAATATTAACAGGAAGCATAACAAAAGATGGTTGTTTAAGTATCATAACATGAGTTCCTAATGGTACCCAAGAAATACAATTTGCTAAAGAACAATTACTACAGGATACACTAAATTGATTTCCTATAAAGTGTACATTAACATTTCCAATCAACAGTGCATAAGGGGAAGGAACACAAGCAGATATATTAACAGTCTTAGCAACAGTAGTCCAATCTCTAGTCCCATCTTGACTGGTTACTTCTTGACCAGTTAATGATGTATCTGCCTGTTCCAGGAATGTCATAACGAACAGGATCATTGCCAGGACAGTCTCTCCATGGGACAGTCTCAATATTTAATTTTAATCTTTTATTAAGACGAACAGTCCATCCAACTAAAGAGTCATTAATGTGCATAGTGACAGGAGAACTACGCAAGCACCAAGATGTTGACCTATTATTTGCAATACAAATAGGCAAACCTGTTCCTGTACCATTATAAGTAAAATTCTTCTCTAGTTGTTGTTTTATGTGTCCATCAGAGGGCAATCCTAAGGCCTGAGTATCATTAACATAGACTGGAATCTCAGGACCGTCCCACACAGCGAGGTGGAGGATTGGTGGATCAGGTACATAGGCCCAATACGTCTGGTCAGGTTCCGCTTGGCAAAGCATCAGTAGCATCATCAATGGGCTGAGGGTCCACATGTCGCACCAATCTTTCTGGCAGCCACCGAGGGCCTTCTGCATCCTGTGGAAAAACACATACATGTCCTCGTCCCCATATGAGGACTGGATCTGGGCCTTGCCAAGAGCCCGTAAGTGGGTCTTTCCATTTGACCAAAGCCTGAGGGGCAGTAGAAGGATGCCAAAAGCGCTCTGCAGCACTCTTGCCATGGGCATCCAAGGTCAAAAAATTTTGAATAAAGAGAGAATGAGACAAATAATTATGAGGTGTCAGGGGATATAACTCCCCCTTTTTTATTTTTTGCAAATTAACTTTTAATGTACCATGAGTACGTTCAACAATCCCTTGTCCTTGGGGATTGTAAGGAATGCCAGTAACATGATTGATCGAAAATTGCTGGCAAAATAGAGCAAATTTTTTGCTGGTATAACCTGAGCCATTATCTGTTTTAAGTTTTTTAGGAGTTCCAATCATGGCAAATGCAGCAAGACAATGTCTAATAAACTGCATCAGGCCTTGAATCTGTGCTTTTGTAAAAGGAATAACAATAGAATCTGGCTCCTTTTCATAATATTTTTGAGCTTCCAAGCGGCTCTCCTGAATTAAACTGACCACAAATTCATAATAAGGTGTAAGATTCTTTTGTGCAGCCACATGGAGGTGTATCCATCTAAGTGGCCCTTCTTGCCACAACACTGCTGTGGGTGTATGCTTGGTGTCTAAAACATACACATATAGAGGTTTAGAATAATCTAAAAAAGAAACATGCTGTTGCTGAATGGCTTCCTCAACCTTAGAAAGAGCCTTTCGTGCAGGCTCAGTAAGAGACCTGGGTGAGGTCGGATCAGAATCTCCTTTTAAAATTTCAAACAGTGGTTTAAGATCTCCAGTAGTTAGTCCCAAAGAAGGGCGCAGCCAATTAATATCTCCCAACAGTTTCTGAAAATCATTAAGAGATTTAAGATGATCTTTTTTAAGCTCTATTTTTTGTGGAGTGAAATACTGAGCCAACAACTGAAATCCCAAGTAAGAATAAGGCTCACTTTTCTGTACTTTCTCAGGTGCAATAATAAGACCTGAGGCTAGAAGGTTCTTTTTTATATCTGCAAAGCAAGCTAACAACATTCCTTCTTTCTTACAAGCCAATAAGATGTCATCCATATAATGAATGATATACACAGAAGGAAACTGTTTTCTGGTGTTATCAATTGCTTCACTAACAAACTTTTGACATAAAGTGGGGCTGTTTGCCATACCTTGGGGGAGGACTCGCCATTGATATCTTTTTATAGGTTCCTGGAAATTTGGACTAGGAATACTAAAGGCAAATCTCTTACAATCTTGCGGATGAAGGGGAATAGTATAAAAACAATCCTTCAAATCCAAGACTATTTTATAAGTGTCTTTTGGTATGGCAGAGGGATGAGGTAATCCTGGTTGCAAAGCCCCCATAACTTCCATAGTTTCATTCACTTTTTTCAAATCCTGTAACAATCTCCATTTCCCTGATTTTTTCTTAATTACAAAAATGGGTGAATTCCAGGGCGACTCCCTGAATTGAGTCTTGCCTGTTGATACAATACTTCTTTCATAGGCTTTCCCTGTATAGCTGCCGCTATGGCTATGCCTTGAGTAAAAGAGGGGCCCACATCAGTACACAGGCGAATGTATTCAGATAAATCTCCTTTCTTCCTAATTGGCCTGATAACGGCTTGACATGCCGAATTGGCATTTTCATAGGCAAGCTGCGTTATAAAGGACTGGGTAGCCATTGACGCCCCAAAAATCCGTCCAGCCGCAGTGGTAAGGCGGGACACAAAATCTTGGAACGGCTCATCCGCTCCCTGTCTTATCTGAGATACATGTTCCTCTTTGCGGGAAGTTTCTGGTAGCATACGCCAGGCTTCATTTGCAGCGGCAGAAGTCTGAGCATAAGCTCCTGCCGCAAAGCCCATTTGGTTTCTTATTTCAGCATAAATGCCTTCACAGCCAACATCTCAAAAGTAATGGGAACTCGCCTCAAATTGTTTTGATTAGCTTTCTTTTGCAGTTTTCATAAAACTCAGATCTCCATAAGAGATGATCGCCTCCCGAAAGGCAAGCATGAGCAATAAGCTTCCAATCCTCTGGAGGGATGGCTTCAGTAGACAGAATATCCAAAATTGCCAGGGTAAAAGGGGCAATAGGCCCATACTGCACACAAGCCTCTTTCAATTCTTTTATCTGCTTCCACTGGAAAGGCCTCCAATCCCTAACCCTACGTCCTGCCTGATCATATCTTTCAAAAATAGGATATACGCCAAACTGCTCTGTAGATTCCCCTTGTTTGTGAGCCTCTTCACAAGCTATTTGAAGAGGGGATAGTACAACAGAGTCCGATCCTGGCTTAACATAACTTGGCGAAGGCTCTGCAGGCATGTCCCAAACCGGGGACTGCGGCGGAGGTCTCCACCTACAGGACTCCTCAGGAGGTGGTGCAGAGGGATCAACTATGGGGGGATCTTTACCCCGAGGACAATTTCCTCTGTCTACAGCAACTTTAAGTTCTATCAACTGTCCCTGAATCTTTTTTATTTGATCTGCAAGAGAAAGTGCAGTATCTGCAAGTTTCTCGTCCTCCCGAGCCACAGCCACTAAAGGAGGGTTTTTGTCTCTATCATATTTGGCTCCCTCATCTTCTAATTTTTCCTGATCCTGAGGTTTTAAATCTTCCCGGTGTTCGACCGGAGTTTTCTGATAAACAGGCTCTTTATTAACCTTAAGAACTCCCTCTAACAACTTTGCGCTCTCTCCCTCCTCATCACCGGCTTGTTTCACTTTTTCTAATTTGCATTCCTCATGTTTAAGGTTCAAACAGTCTCGGATCAAAGTCCACAGTCCAAATGTTTCAATCGGAACCTGCTGAGGCCCGTGGTCAGTGTAAAAATCCTTTAACTGTTTTCCCACTTTCTGCCAGGTTCCCAGACTGACAGTGCCTTCTTCTGGAAACCACGGACAAACTTCTTTTACAAATTCTAAAAACTTATCTAACTGTTCTCTGCTCACCCGACTGCCACGGGCGGCAAGCAATTTCTTAAGTCCTCTAACATACAGGTCCTTGCTGCTGGCGTGACCCATTCTTTTCCCTAACTCGGTCCTTCTTTCAAACAAAGAAACAATCAGGTGCCCTTCTGGATTGGGGCCCAATCAAGCTCCGTGACAAAAAGTCGTGGAACTATCAATCATTCACACATTCATTCGACCGAGGGGATCGTGTCTCACTCACCGTGCATCCACTGATTCAGCTCTAATGAGCCGGGGCCCTTTCCACGCGGTGTTCCTCACTGTTACCCCCGTATTCGAGCCCCACGTTGGGCGCCAAGTGCGACGGGCCAGCCGTCACGAGTCGGTGGGTTCCCGAATGGGGGAGTGGGAATGAATAAAAGACACTCTCACATATGATGGCGATCGCGGACTTCAGTGATCCTGAAGACACTAAGTTTATTTTACTGCACCCATATAAGCAGTTTGAGCACGTGCAAGTATGTATTAACATAACAAATGTAAATTCTTTAGCTTTCACATAGAGGATACAAAATTCACCGAAACTCACAAGTAATTATCTTATCAATTGCCCTGATAGGCATCAGCCTTCTGTGTCTGGGAACTGGCCGTTCCCACCAAATTCCTCAGCAGCTTACAAGCTCAAGCTCCCCTCAGGTGCAGGCAGAGACAATTGCCTCAGGGGGAGGAAACAGGTAGCATAAACCGAGCCATTCTGCAAAGCTCAGAGTTTCCTGTAACCATGGCTCCCCACAATGAAGAAGTTGCCTTCTATTGCTAGTTTGCTAAGAATTTTTATCATGGTTGGAGAAAGGATTTTGTCAAATGATTTTTCTGCATCCATTGAAATGATTTTTTTCTTTTTTCAGTCTGTTAATATGGTGATTATATTAATTATTGTTTGAATGTAAAGCCAACCTTGCATTCCTGTGATAAATGGGTAAATACATTTGATCATTATGTATTGTTGGAGTCTATTGGCAAAATTTTGTTTTGAATTTTCACATTTATTTGCATGGGGCATGTTGATCTCAATTATCTTTATCTTGCACTATAATGGTAATAAGGTAACAATAGTCTCATACACTGAGTTGGGATATATTCCCTCCTCCTTAGTTTTCTGTAAGATGTACAGTGTTGAGATTGTTTCCTCCTTCCAGTTACAGGATAATTTTCCAGTCTGGATTTTTATTTGTGGGAAGGGTTTTGGCAACCAATTCAATTTACCTAAAAGGTACAAGGGTATAACTGGCTATCTGTTTCTTCTTGGGTGAGCTTTGACAGTTTGTCTTTGAAGGTGTCTTTTTCCATTTCATCTAAGTTGCAGAATTTCTGTATTTTTGTAATAACTTACATTTGAAGTGGTCTTATATCTCTGATTCCTGTGTCTTCCCCCGCCCCCCATTTTTTTCCCTAAGAAGTTTGGGTAGAAGTTTATCTTTTTTTCTGATTATTTCCCTAAACAATGATTTTTTTTCATTTAATTCTTCTATTATTTGCTATCTCTTTGACTTCTATTGTAGTCTTTATTCTTTCATTTAAAAAAAAATAGTTTTGATTTCCTCTTTTTTGTTTGTAAAAGAGTTATTAAACTTTTGAATTAAAAATTACTCATATAAGACACATTTTGTAATCGTGTTGAATTTAGTTCATTTATTTTGGTTTAGTTTTATATTTTGTAATTTTATATGTTAAGAAGAAAAATAGGGATGAGTAAGAGATGGTTACGTGTTTTTCCTCTGGAGCATAGTAGAAGATTATGCTCCAGAGGAAATAATCTTAATGCATACTTAAGATCAATGTTTTGCCTTCCATCCATTTCCCATGCCAGACTGAAAGCAGCAATCTGTTAACTGAATTCACTGTCTGATTTGTAAAGTCTACATGCTCTTCATTTCAAGTATACCATGCTTAAAGAGCATTGGTCTAAATTAATATTTATTATTTTTGTTATAAAATATAATAGTTATAATTCATATCACATTTACCACATTATTGTATTCGTTTTAATTTTTAACTCAGTTTTTTTTCTGCCATCCTGACTGTTTGAAGTGCTTCTGCTTCTCCAATAGCATCACATTTATTTAATTAACATAATGTGATAGCCTATTAAATTGATACATCATTTATTATATACAGTATTTATGGTTATCAAATTATATTTGATAAACTATATTTTTCATTAGTCTTTTTCATGCCTAAAACTTATTGGCATGCATATATACATTATATTTAATTGTTTTGAATGGAGGAGACTGTTAATTGGGGATAACAATATTTTCCAGTTTCTCAATAACATATTACAGTGTTCCATGTTTTGTGTTTCTGAGGTATACATAATAGGCTTGATATAAAAGAAGTACTAATTTTGGTATTTTTCATATGTTCAGAAAACTTTGACAGTACAAGAGGATTTGGGTGGTCAATTTAGAAGCAGGAAAAACGGGAAGGAGATATTTGATTGCTTAGTCAGATTTCTAAAAGTTGAAGATAAAGTTGCAAGGCACTGAGGACATGTAGTACATGAGGCAGTGTGTCCTATTTCCTAGGTAGCATGCCTCAGTACTATAACAATACAAAAAAAGTCTGCCATATTTCTGCATTTATAAGGATTTTCCAGATGCTACGAGTAGTCCTTGATATCTGTTTCTTAAGAAAACCTAACCATAACTTAATTGTTTGTATTTTCCATTTTATTACCTTAGTCAATGATAAAAACAAAACAACAAAAAGAAGTTAACCAAAATCAATATTTATCTTAAGGAATAGACAATATTTATTTTTGGAAATTTAATTCAGTTTACCTTATTGATGTAATCATCCAAACTCTTTTTCCTGACGGTATTTATAGTCCTTCAACAACGCTTTTTTTGAAAGTTAAATTAATAATTTGACTGAGATTTGTACATATTTCAGTTAATACTGAAAATTGTTTTTTAAATAATGCAATTTTATATACATGAAACTGTCTGATGGTGGTAAACATTTTATTAGACTGTCCTGTAATACAAAAATATTAAAATTAATTTCCTTTCAAATTTAATGTTTTTAAGAATAAAGAGAGTTCCAAATTTTGACTCAGAATTTTCCCCTTTATTATTTGAATATAATGAACCCCTCTTGCCATATATCTTCTAATAAAATCTGCACCCTTCATATCTTCTAGGAGTTAATGCTAAGATGAGTCATGATATACAATTTGATCTTTCACTTTTCAATATTTTCTTTGGAAGAGTCAAATCAACAATTTTTGAAATATTGATAATGAACCTTAACATTATTTCCCAAAGTCAGCAAATTTTAATGGAAATTTTCTCTGTGACTTTTGAACCAAATGCTGCTACCTTAAATGTACAACAAATCTGGGCTAACTTTTCATTTTTTATTTTTATTTTTCTGTATTACTTGCTTTTATAGAGGAGCAAAACAAATGATTCTACCTTTGCTTGAAATGGGACCTGCCTGGTAGGCCAAGAGTACAGCTGATTCTAATCTGTAGTGCATTGTATTTGTGTCTTTAGAGTTTTAGAGAAACAAAGGGGTAACCCCTTCCTTTTCTCCTTCCTCCTTCTCTTCCTTTTCTTTTTTCACTCCAGTGGTTGTTAGAAAAAAATAAATACCTTATTATCAATTATGCTGATTTTTAGTCTGTTTGCTCTTAATTAGCAGTATTTTAAACAAAAACTTTTTTTGTCACGCTAAAAATTAAGGAACTATATCATTTAAAATTTTTACAAAATTTTTGTTTTTCTTTAATTATTAATATTTAATAATTTTTTAAACTCTTAAGTCATATTTCATAAAACTTCAGCACTCACTGTATATGGTGCAGATTAAGAAAGAAGATACATATTTGCTATTATCATTTTTGCCAATTCTCTTTTTTAAAATTTAGATTTACGCTTTTTGCCTCTATATAATGGTGAATCTCATTTCTGCATATTATTTTGTAACCTCAGTTCAAACAAAATATTACTTATGCTAAGCTGGTGCTGCAAAAACACAGAATCTGTTCAATTCTAGGGTGCTATAGTCATTCATAGGAAGCTCTTCAATATGCAGCTGTTTTTTCAGTTTACATGTTTTACCAGTGGTTGGACAAAAAAGATCAGTTAAAAGCTCTATATATGTATCAAAATTATATTGTGAAGCAACAATAATATTCTATGGTGAAAGAATGTATAACTCAAGTTTTCTTTAGGTGAACAGAATATTTTGTTAGATCCAAGACCCTGGATTGAGATGTTCTGGAGGACAGTAGTAATTTAATTTACCTTTTAAGGAATATGAGGAGGACACTTGGAGATGACACGCTTTAAGAACTTAGGGAAATTATAAAACTAATGGTATTCCTAACAAGTAATTGTCCCTTGTTTGGTATTCCAACTGACATTACCCTAGATGCAGTTGGATGGTAATGAGTAAATCAACGTGAGTTAAGGGCATAGGTGAGTCAAGTGGGGATTTCTGTTTTTTCAGACTAGAAAAAACTGGTCTCTAGGTCTCCATCCTTACTATTTAAACATTTTCTTCTGTTCTAGGGAATCACTTCCAAACTCACATTTGTTCTCTGATTTGCTGTACTATTAGAATATTGTTTATTTTTTCAGTAAGTTTTCTTTTCTCTTTTGCTTAAGAGAATGACAATTTACACTTATTTAGTGCCTATTATAAGCTGTTTAGTAAGTAGCATGCTGAACGGAGATTCTGAAAGAATATGGACATAAGTGGTTGTCACCAGACTGCTGGCGTTAGGCCTGGTTTTATGGAAGTAAAGAAAAAGGGAGGATGCACGAAAAATAGTGGCCATATTCATAAGACTAGCTCTTCATGAATTAATAGTAGTGCAAGTTTATTTCCTATTTGTATTACTGGACATCTCTGTATAAAGAACTGTGTGTTTTTTTTTTTTGGTTTTTTTTTTCTCTGCTTTTTTTTTCACAGATAATTTCTTTAACCCTAGCAAACCATCGCATGAAGGCATGGAGTTGTCAAAAGGAGAATCGGTCCAAACCATCTCCACTAATGAAAATATTTTCAAGTATATAAATTGGTTATAATATCAGCTCTGTATACAGAAGGCAGCACTTAAAATATTAAATAACGTTCTAAGTCATTACTTAACAGTGATTATGTATCTCCAGCTGATTAGTTGTATCAATTAGAGATCCATTTTGTAATCTAATGTTATGGAGTAAGGGGAGGAAATCCCTTCTTAAAAATTTGCTACCACTATCTCCATAATCTCTCCTTCACTGAGTTTCATCCAACTGCGAAAATGAAAAATTATAACCTGCCAAGCATCAGTGGCAGAGTGAAATGAAAAAATTGTGAGTTAATAACAGTGATGCCTCAAAAAAATTTCCTGGCCAATTTAACATGGCTTCATCCAAGGTCACTTCTCCAAGCTGATTATTTTTAGTAATTTGCAGATGAGACCTTTCTACCTTGGTTATAGTTAGTGAAGATCAAGAAAATACCAGAGAAGTTTTAAGATTCAAGGTTGTTTATCTATCGTTCTCAAATTAGACACAAAACATATTCCATGTTATTTTCTTAAGTCCTAACAGAAAATATTTTTTTAAAGAAATGAAACTTAAAGTCTGTGTTCTCTTTTATTGGACAAATCAAGTTATCATAATGTAAAACACCAGGGATAAGGGTAGCGGAAGGACACTGTTTACTAAGTCCTTAAATAGCATTTCATGTAGAAAATAAATCTTCAAGATATTTTCCTAGAATGTTAGTCTGATGCTTTAAAAATACCACTGTAGATTATGTAACCATTGATTATGATGACTAGCTTTAGCTCATTTTTAAACTTCTAGAAAACTTTGAAATTTACTTTCTCTTGACCAATTTAAAATTACATTGTAACTAGTGCTTTAAAAATAATCTTATTTTCTCTTACACTTAAATAGTTCAGATAATATACACAAGTATGAAAAAGAAAATAAAGCTTTCCCTTAGTTTTATCAGTCACAGATAACTTTTATTGATCTTTTAGTGTATGTTTTAGAGACCCATGTTTGTATCTTTGTGTGCCTATGTATATGTGTGTAGAGAAGAAAGACAGATTGAATAGGGAACTAGATTTTGTTTTTCTTTTAATGAGCTCACACTGAAGATATATTTATCTAACAACATGCTGTGGACATCTTTCTATGTCAGTAATTACTGGTTTAACATTCTCATGTTTAATGGCTTCAAATTGTGTTTGTAGAATCTGATATTGGTGAGCATTTAGAATAATTAGGTTTTCACCATATAAACTGTTCTGAAATAAATATAAATTTCTATAAGATTATAAAATACATTTTAAAAGTAAAAATAATGGAAATTTATATTTGATACTTATACAAAATATTCTTTGCAAAGATGTAAATATACTTCCACCAGAGCCACGTTCTTATGACAAGTGTATTCTTTTGGTAGGCAGGTGAACTTTGATATCTCAGCATTGTTTATTGTTTGTTTGTTTATTAGTGATATTGAATATATTTTCAAACGTTTAGTAGTCATTGCACTGTCTTTTGTGAATTTCTTGTTTATGTCTTTTCCCCTTTTCTCTGTTAGTATGTCTCTCTTTTTCTAATTGCAATTTAATAATAACTATGTTTTTAATGATATTTATCTTCTGTCTCACCTATGTTTTAATTTTTTTTATATTGGTAATTCTAATTTTATTGTTTCTAGTCCCTGAATATTTGTTAATCTTTTTCTTGTCATTTCTGAATGTGGAGCCATGCTTAGAAAAGCTTGCCCTACACAAAATTATATGACTAATTATTTACATTTTTCTTCTGTTAATTTTTATGTTTAGTATTTAATCCATGAGGAATTTATTCTTATGTATGATTTGAGGCAAGAATGTAAATTTATTTCCAAATGGCTACCTGTTGACACAGTACCACTTCATAAATAGCCCGGAATTCCTTATTGATTTGCAAATCCTCAATTATCATAGTTGCTTTCAAACTGTGTTCTGAGGAGATTTATACATATATACTCTCAAGGGATGTTGTTCAAGAGTTGGAAACTAAGTAATGGGTTCTCTTCTTACCTTATATCTCCATTGGAATATCTGTTTTTTTATTTTCGAATTCACTTTTCACTTATTTTAATGCAGTTTCTTTTTTAATTGAGATATAATTGATATATCAGTTAGTATTTTCATGTTACTTATTTTTCTGTCTTCTTACTTTTAATCCCTTTTCCTTCATATTTAAAGTAGTTTTGTTTTGAATAATATGTAATTTTTTATTCAATCTCTACCTTTCAATTAGATTGTTCATTCCATTTATATTTTATGTTTATTTCTATTTTGGGTCTAGATCAACTTCTTGATATGTGTTTTCTATTTCTCTTACTTGTTCTTTGTTACTTTTCCCCTCATTTTTCCTTTCTGTTAAAGTGAATATACCTTCTTATTCCTTTCTATCTTTACTACTTTTCCCATTTATACTGTTTTGTTTTATTTTTTTAGTGGCTACTCCAAAATCTACAACATGTTTTAACTTATCAGAGTTCACCATCAAATAATAGTATGCCACTTTGTGTAAAACTGTAAGAACCTTATAAAAATATACTTTTGTTTTTCCATCCTTTACTTTTTTTACTTTTATAATTTTATCTCTCCATATGTTATAAACCTTACAATAATGCACTGCTAATTTTGCCTTAAACAATGATCTTTTAAAACGATTAAAATAAAAGTCATCATACTCTATATTTACCTATGTATTTACCATTTTCATAATTCTTTATCTTTTGTGTGAATGCAAATTTCCATTTATATAATTTTACTTCTACCTCAAGAACTTCCTTTCCATGTTTCTCATATGCTGGCAAAGAATTCTCCCAGTTTTTGTTTGTCTGAGAAAGTGTTTATTTGCCTTAAGAATTAAAAAAAAAAAAGTTGGACTTAGCTTTCTCAGTTGATGGTTTTGGTGTTTTCTGTTGTTGTTATTGTTTTATTTCAGTGCTTTAGAGTATCCACCATTGTCTTCTACCTTTCAGTTTCTGATGAGACATTGAATATAATTCTTATCTTTGTTTTTGTTTTTTTTTGTAGGTAATATATCTTTCTTTCCTCTGACTGCTTTCATTAAGGCGTGACAATTCTCTTCTGAATGTCCCCAGTATTCTTTGATGTATCAACATTCAAAATGAAGGAAACTTTTCTCCCAAATACTATTAGCTCTGAGAATTGTTTATTTTATTGTTTTGCTCATTCTTTCCCTGGACTAAAGTAATTTCTACCTGCAGAGGGTAGATTAATAGCCACCTAACTACTGGAATGAATAATCTCCATTCAGATTTTTAGAGTTTTCTCTATCTGTGTTGCATTGGTATTCCTGTTATTCTTTCCCACAAATTGAAGCTGCCTTGGCCTCCCCAAACTCCAGTCTCTATCTCTTCAACTCAGTTAGGCAGCCAAGGTCTGTTTGGCTTCTTACTTCCAAGCTGCTTCTTGGAAACTGCCTCAATACAACAAATTGGGGCAATCATAGGGCTAATCTTTCTTGTTTCCCTTCTCTCAAAAGTCACAGTCCAGTGTTACCTGTTGTTCAGTGTCTGAAAACAATATTTTTATACATTTATTCTGGTTTTCTTATTGTTTAAGGTAGGAGTGTAAGTCTGATATCTTTTGCTTCATTTTTATTGAAATGGAAGCTTACAATTTCTTTTGGACAAAGATGTCCAGTACCAAAACATAAGCTTGAATTCCAATGATACGCTCATGTCTTATATAGCTCCATGTGTTTCTGGATTATTTATTCAGTTACAAGTATCTACCTTTCTTTCTCTTTCTTTCATTCCTTCCTTCCTTCCCCCCCATCTCTTCCTTCCTCTTTCTCTCTGTCTCTCTCTCTCTTTCCTGTCTTCCTTTCTTTATTCCTTCTTTGTCATAAATACCACAACAATTTAATTAATTTAGCCATTTTTAGTTAATATCTGTTTCAATTATAATTTGTTTAAAATTTATGTAATTTGCATGTTTTCAATTTCATGTAATTTAATATTCCTCAGGGTATGCCTTTTTTTTAATTGTTTTATTTTAAATATTGGTAAGGTCAGCTGACACCTCAAATCATGTCTAATGGATGTCCAGAAATCCTTGTGGGTGGGGTGGTGGTGAATAGGTGTTTCATATTGTCAATATTGTTATTTTCTGTGAGTTCTTAGTTTTATTGGATAAAATCAGTTTAGAGATCCTCTTGTTATTATGCTTCCTAAGTTTACTATCCACTCCATTGACTCAGATGTGAATCATAGCTTTCTTTACAAATCTACTCAAAAAGGCTGTGAGTTACATTTTATAAAATATCTGGGTTGGGGGGACATCGTTGCAATGCAGTAATACAATTTCACATAAAATGAGACATCCCGTCTTTAAAAGTTCTTTGTCACCCCAACATCAGACTTTTATTTTACCACTTTCTTTAGCCCTATGTTCTGTTTTGCCTAATTCAGTCTTGCTGATGTCATGTTTTCTCTAACTCTCTTCTATTCTCAGCTCTCTTCTCTCTACTCACCCACCTTTAACATTCTGATCATTTCCAGTGAAAAGAAGTTTAGCTATCTCTGTTTTTTTCAGAACCTACTGTACTAGTTCTCTGGTCGTATATACACCCAGTGAATCTTCATTGGTTTCTTCTTATTTTCCCATAAATTCTGGTACCGACAGTTAAGGTAATGATTTTTTTTACCTCACCATATTTGTAAAATGTTGCTATATATATTTGCATTTTACATGTTAATTTTTTTAAAAAATGAAGATGTATATTTTTCCTTGGAGATTTGTTGGCTATGGTGACTTTCTAGATGCTGCTTCCTTAACCACAGTCTTGAGCAAGAGTAACAAAAAATTACTGTGTAAAGTTTCATTTTTAAAAAATCACATGAAGAGCAATGTAAAGATATCTATAGTATATAACCAACTGAAATATACTGTCTCCAATTCAAGGCATTTAATATGAAATGCATATATTCATTTATGCCCTTCAAATTAATTGAAGATTATTTACGTTTGTACTTGTTTGAGTGTCATTAGGATTGATTAACTACTAAATAGATTTATGTAATCTTTTTTTTAGGGAAATGAAAATCAGCTGTACACATGAATAGGTTAAATTATTTACATATATCATGGGGTACTTTTTTCAGAAGAGAGTATGTTTGCTTTGTTATTACTTATTGTTTCTTCAAAATTTTATAAATTTTCTTGTATTTTTCCTTGATCATATGTATGTTTTATTATTAACCACTGAAAGGAATAAATAAAGACAATTTGGAAAATAACAGTACTTCTTTTTATTCAATAATATTACTCTTTTATTGGTTTGTGCTCCAAAAAGAATTGCTGTATATCATCATCTATAAATTCCTGGGCTAGATATCAGGAGGCTGTCAAAAGAAATATTGGTTTGGTACCTGCTTCCAAGGATCTTAAATCTAGATGAGGTCATAGACTATTCACCTATAAATTACTTATAAAGAATGTTTACAAATGAATTCAGATTTAATACTCTAAATAGATTTCAGAAATGAAGCAGAAACTCTAAGGGAGCAATCAAAGTGGAGCCGTATTAATCAGGAAGGAATCATAAGGTGAGTTTGGAGGAAGTGCTAAATGCAAGAAAAATGGTATTTCAGAAAAGGCATATCAGATGGAGAATGTAATTTACTATGGCATAGAAAATAGTATGGTCACAGTAAATACAAAGGATAGCCTTTTCTGTCAGGCTCATACTTATTCTTTTACAACCTGTAACTGTTAAAAATGTAGGTTTGAAACCAAATAGTGCTTTAAATTCTGCTGAACCAAATATTGGTTATGTGTCCTTGAACAAGCTTCGTTTTTCTCATCTTTAAAAATGGGGACAATACTAACCTTTCTTCAGGAGATAATGAAATGATGTATCTAAAGTCTTTTGCACAGAACCAGAGTGCTAAGTTAATTGCATTATGTTATAAATCTTAGTATGTGTTTGCATGGTAAACTTAGCACATTTTACATTGCTTATTTGTCAATCTGGTAGGCTATGATTCTTTGAAGGGGCAGCTTTTATATCAAGCACTACATTGACAAAAATTATAAGCAGACAATCAATTTTAATGAAAAAAAAATAATCATCCAAAGTAGAAAAGCCCTCTGGAGAAGTAGCTGGTTGAAATCAGAGAAATGATAATCAGAAGCAACCTTGAAGATGAGGAATAGGGAGAAGTGACATCATCGAGATGGTGACATAGGTCATTCCTGACTTTGCTGCCTGTGAGAGGAAGAATAGCAACAACTATTCCTGGACAAAACACCACTGAGAGAATCCTCGAGCATGGGAGTGAGGCTGAAGCACCTGTTGCACTGCAGAGACGAAGACAAACTGCATTAAAAGAGGAAGAGGAAAGGCTACATGCTGACAACATTGCCTCTTCTCCAGGCTGGTGTAGCCCTAGCCTATGGTTTCTCTAGTGGGAAAAGAGAGCCCATGGGTGACATCCAACCCCGCCTCTTCAACATTGTGGTTTGCTTCCCAGGAGCCCCTACTCTAGTTTAATTCCACAGGGACCACAGGGCAATCTGGGGCTCAACCACTGGGAATCTTACTGTGATAGAGAAGTAGGGAGAGGCCTGCAATAACCAGCGCTTGCCCCTCACTGACCCAGTTGTAGTCCCCAAATAGTAATCCCAACCAGCAGCTTTCCTCACCTGTGGAACCATGTCAGTGGTGCAGTCTTACTGGGGGACTCAGTGTGGTGCAGGTCTGCCTAGTTTGGGTCCCCGAATGAGGAGTTTTGCTGGATCGAGAGCCTGATCTGCCCACGCCCAGGAAGAAGAACATAGTCATAGCCTCACACAATGCTGATCATGGATCCCAGCTTGTTCTGACCAGACAACTTGTTCGGGAAAATTTGGGAATTGCCTGAAGTATATTCTCTGAGTCCTGCCCAGGGAGGAGCCTGAGGTAGCCCCACTTGCAAAGTAGTGTGACCCCCCAGCCTCATCTTACAAGAAGGACTGACAAGAACACCTGGAAGCTGAAAACCCAGCAACTCTTGAGCTGAGAGGTGGACAGGCAGAGCTGATCACCCCCAGAGCAAAGGCAGTGGACCTGTTCATCCAGGGGATTTGGGACATGGGTCACTTTGAGTCAAGAGCACAAAGAACATTGGTGGCATGCAGTTGCTTCTCTAACTGCCCAGGTAGGGGAAATAATTTGTAGATTCACTTATTGCTGACTATAGCCTTCAGCTCTCCTGATAAGAGAACCTTACCAGAGCACATGGGAAGCTGCATAGCCCATCCAGTAGCCACGTTTACACCTGAACAGAGAGTTTCCCATGTCTTCTGAGTAAAACTGGTGGCCTCACATGACCAAGATATTCAGCGCACAGTCTTGCCTCATTAGGTTCCTCAAACAATGAGTCATGAAGAGCTTGGTTCTCATCCTGCTGCTACACCAGGGCAGAGAACCTAATTCATAGCATCACCTACTGCTGAGTATAGTGCCCAGTCCTGACTGTCTAGAAAGCCTGCAGAGAATCCAAACAACCATGAAGCCCATACCATAGACTTATTTGGGCAGGGAATTAAGCCAGTGGTCCTATCCTGCTGTTCTCAGCCAATAACACCCCCCACCCCAAACCTCAGTATTTGAACAGTTGCCTCATCCTAAAACAGACCCTAATAGCAGACCCCACCTGCCCAAGGATGTTATCAGCAGATTCATCCAGAAACCCAAACTCAGCTGACTGGTGAAGAATTTTCTCTGTCACAAAATTTGAAAGAGGAGACCACTAATTCAAATGCATAGATATCAACATAAAGAATCAAAGGTAATGAAAAATCAGGTAAATATGACACCACCAAAGGAAACTAATGGAGCTCTAATAACTGATCCTAAAGAAATGAAGATTTTTGAACTGTCATGTAAATAATTCAGAATAATCCACTTAAAGCAGTTTTGTGAACTACAAGAACACATAGACAACTAAACAAAATTATGAAAACAACACATGAACAAAATAAAAAAATAAAAAGTGTGATGAAGAAATAGAAAACATAAACAAAAATAAGAAACAGAAATCCTGTAGCTAAAAATACTATAACTAAACTGAAGAATTCAGGAGAGAACTTCAAAACCAGACTGAAACGTGCAGAAGAAAGAATCAGCAACATGGAAGATAGGGCATTTGAAATTATCCAGTGAGAGGAACAATAGCAACAGCAAAAGAAAAAGAGTGAAGAAAGCCTATGGAACCTATGGGACATGATGAAAACAATATTTACATTATGGGGATTCTAGAAGGAGAAGAGAAAGACAAAAGGGGCATAAAATATAAAGTAATAATGGCTGAAGACTTCCCAAACCTGGGAAGAGGGTATACATCCAGATCTAGGAAGCCCAATGGACCCAAAATAGGTGGAACCTGAATAGGGCTACACTGAGCCACATCACAATTAAGTTGTCAAAAGTCAAAGACAAAGGAAAAACCCAAAAACTAAACAAACAAAAAATCTTAAGACAACAAAAGAAAAGAGAGGAGTTATATGCAAGGGAACCCCATAAGACTATGAAAGATTTCTCAACAGAAACTTTTTGTGCCGAAAGAGATCGGGATGACATATTCAAAGTACTGACAAACAACAACAACAAACACACACACACACACACAAACAAACAAACAAAAAACATTGTCAACCACGAACAATATACCTAGTGAAACTGTCCTTCAGAAATAATAGAGGGATAAAAATTTTCCCAAACAAAAAAGCTAAGGGAATTTGTTACTACTAGACCTGCCTCACAAGAAATGCTAAAAGGAGTTTTTTGAATGGAAATATCTAGAAGGGTGCTATATAAAACCATAAAAACACAAGAAGGCATTGTAAAAGTCATCCATAATTTTAAATATGTAGTGAAAGTTGGATTTTATAATACGGCAGTGGTGGTGCTTAATTTACAACTTTATTCAAAATTTAAAAAAAAAAAAACAGTAAAAATAACCATAACTATCACAATCTGTTATTACACAGTATACAAATAGAAATTGTAACATCAATAACATACAATGTGAGAGAGAGAAGTAAAAATTTTAGGAATTCTATTGAATTTGAATTGTTATTAGTCTAAAATAAGGTGTTATAATTTTGAGATATGTAAACCTCATGTTAACCACAAGAGAAAAACCTGCAGTAATTACACAGAAGAATATCATAAAGAAGTCACAGCACACTGATACCACAAGACATCAATGCATCGAGACAGACAGTAGAATAAGAAGCAAGGAAAAATGGATCTATAAAACAACCAGAAAACAGTTTACAAAATGACAATAGTAAGTTCCTACTTATTAATAACTACTTAAGCATAAACAAATTAAATTCTCCAATCAAAAGACAAGAATGGCTGAATGAAAAAAGAAAAAAAAAAACTATATATATTCAATTATATGATACCTACAAGAGACTCACTTTAGCCTTAAAGACACACATAGACTGAAGGTATGGAAAAAGGTATTTTGAGCAAATGGTAACAAACAAACAAAAAAAATCAGGAGTAGCTATTCTTATATCTGACACAATGGGCTTTTAACTAAAGATGATAAAAAGAGACAAGAAGGTCATTGTCTAGTGGGATAAAGGGGATCACTACACCAAGGAGATATAACAGTTATAAGTATATGCTCAACATTGAAACACCTAAATACATAAAACAAGAAGTAATGGAGCTAAAAGGGTAGTAGTTGGGGGCTTTAATTCACCACTCTCAACAATGGATAAATCATCCGGACAGAGAATCAATATGGGGATAGTGAATTTTAACAAAACTTTAGAACAAATTAACATAAAATACATGTACAGAATATTCTATTTGAAAATAGTAGAATGCACATTCTTCTGAAGTACACTTTGAATTTTTAGTATAGACCGTATGTTGGGCCTTGCCAAGGCTTTAACAAATTAGGTCCTAGCAAATTAAAGACATTAAAAGAATATCAAGTATCTTCTTTGACCACAATGTTATGAAACTAGAAATCAATAACAATAAAACTGGAAAATTCATGACTACGTGTTAATTAACACCCTACTGAGGAAGAAGAACCCTTCTTTATCAAAGAAGAAGATAAAGGGAAAATTAAAAAAAAAAAAAAAAAAACTATTTTGAGACACATTAAAATGGAAGCATGCCGAAACTTAAGGGAAGCAGCAAAAGCAGCTGTAAGAGTAAAGTTCATAGAAATAAAGGATACATTAAGAAGCAAGAAATATCTCCAACAACCTAACTCTATACCTTAAGGAACTAGGAAAAGAACAAACTGAGCCCAAAGTTAGCAGAAGGAAGGAAGTGGTAAAGATTAGAGCAGAAATGAATGAAGTAGAGAACAGCAAAACAATAGAAAAGATCAACCCAAAGTAAGCTCTTTGAAAAGATAAACAAAATTGGGAAAGCTGTAGCTAAACTAAGACAAAATTGAGAGTGGACCAGATCAACAAAATTATATATGAAAAAGGAGACACTAAACTGATACCACAGAAATAAAAATAATTATAAGGTGCTAGTATGAACAACTATACCCCAAGAAACTGGACAACCTAGAAGAAATGGGAAAGAAAACAAGAAAAAAAGAAATTAGAAACATTCAAACTACCAAGACTGAATCAGGAAGAAATAGAAAGTCTGAGCAGACCAATTACTAGTAATTAGATTGAATCAGTAATTAAAAATCTCCCAATGAAGTAAAGCCTGGCACCAGATGCCTTCACTGGTAAATTTTACCAAACATTTAAAGAAGAATTAACACACCAGCCTTTCTCAAACTCCTCCAAAAAATCCAAGAGGAGGCATACTCCTAAAATCATTGTATAAGGCCAGATCACTCTGATGTCAAAGCCAGGAAAGGACAGTACCAGAAAAAAAGTCTACAGACCAAAATCCATGATGAATATAGATGAAATATCCTCAATTAAATACTAGCAAACTGAATTCAGCAGCATATTAATAGTATCATTCACCATGATCAAATGGGATTTATACCTGGCATACAAACATGCTTCAACATACATATGCAAATCAAAATGAGATACATCACATGGATAGAATGAAAGAGAAAAGCATTATATGATCATCTCAATAGACACAGAAAAGGCTTTTGACAAAATTCAACAGTTGTTCATGATAAAAACTCGTATCAAATTAGATATACAAGGAATGTACCTCAGCATAATAAAGGCTGCATGTGATAAGCCTGCAGCTATGATCACATCAATGGTGAAAGGTTGGAAGTTTTTCCTATAAAATCAGGAGCAAGATGAACAGAGGGGTAGTAGATTGGGGGAGGGGGACTATCACTTTGTAAGGGAAATAAATGATAAATGTCTATTACATTGTTTTGTACACTTGAAACTAATGAAAAAAAATAAAAAATGTCTGTTCTTATTCTTATTATACATTTTTTCTTATTTCTTTTTTTTTTTCCATTAGTTTCAGGTGTACAAAACAATGTAATAGACATTTATCATTTATTTCCCTTACAAAGTGATAGTCCTCCTCCCCCACTCTCACCACTCCTGTTCAACATAGTTTTGGAAGTCCTAGCCAGATATATCAGGTAAGAAAAATAAATAAAAGACTTCCAAATTGTAAAGGAATACATAAAACTAACAATTTGCAGATTACATGATATTATGTACAAAAGAATCCTAAAGACCCCATCAAAAAAACTGATCTAATCAACAAATTCAATAACATTTCAGGATACAAAATTAACACACAACAATCAGTAACATTCTAGACAGTAACAACAACTCTCCAAAAGAAATAAAGAAAATGATGTCATTTACAATGGCATCAAAATCAAAATACTTAGGGATAAGCTTAACCAAAAAGGTGTAAGAGCTCTACTCTGAACACTAAAAGACACTGATGAAAGAACTTGAAGAAGACACTAATAGAATAGTATCTTGTGTTCATGGATTGGAAGAATTAATGTAGCTAAAATCTTCATACTTCTTAAAGCTGTCTAGATTCACTGCAATCCCAATCAAAATTACAATGACGTATAATACCAAAGTAGAAAAAGCACTCATAAAATTTATATGGAACCACAAAGGACACCAAAACAATCCTGAGAAAGAAGAACCAAGTGGGAGGTGTCATACTTCCTGATTTCAAGCTATATAATAAAGCTATAATAAAACACTATGGTATTGGCATAAAAACAGACATATAGATCAATGCAACAAAATAAAAAGCTCATAAACAAAACCAAGCGTATACAGTCAACTAATACTTGGCAAGAGAACCAAGAATACTCAGTGGAGAAAATAAAGTCTCTTTAATAAATGGTGCTGGGGAAATTGGGTAGTCACATGTAAAAGAATGAAACTAAATCTTTATTTCCACAACTGTTAACAATGAACTTAAATGAATTAAAATTGTAAACATAAAACCTGAAACCATGACATTTCTAGAAGAAGAAAACAGGATGAAATTGCTTTGACATGGGTCTTGGCAATTATTTTTTGGATAGGAGACCTAAAGAACAAGCAACAAAATGAAAAACAAAACAAAACAAAACAAAACAAAACAAAACAAAAAAGGAAAAACAAGTGGGGCTACATCGACTAAAAATCTTCATAGCAAAAGAAACAAAGTGAAAAAAAAAAACCTACAGTATGAGAAAAAATTGCAAATTATATATTGGATAGGGGTTAAATAACCAAAAAATATAAAAAGTTCATACAACTTAATGGCAAAAAAAAAAAAAAAAATCTAATTTAAAAATGGGTAAAGAACCTGAACAGACATTTTTTCTTATTTATTTATTTTTTTCATTAGTTTCAGGTGTACAAAACAATGTAACAGACATTTATCATTTATTTCCCTTACAAAGTGATAGTCCCCCTCCCCCAATCTACTACCCCTCTGACATTGCCTTTTTTTCGAAGAAGATATACAAAAGGCCAGCAGATAACATGAAAAAAATGCTCAAAGTCACTAGTCATTAGGGAAATGCAAATCAAAACCACAATGAGATACTATCACCTTAGACCTATTAAATGTCTATTATCAAAAAAGACAAGACTTAACAAGTATTGATGAGGTTGTGGAGAGACAAGAACCCTTATGCACTGTTGATGGAATGTAAACTGGTGCAGCCACTATGGAAAGCAGTATGGAAGATCCTAAAAAAAATTAAAAATAGAATTATTACATGATCCAACAATTCCATTTCTGAAAATACTATCTGGAAGGATATCTGCACCCCCATATTTATAGAAACATTATTTACAATAATCAAGACATGAAAAAACTCCAAAGTATCCATCTGGATGAATGGATGAAGAAGTTTTGGTATCTACATACTGTGGAATATTATTCAGCCATAAAATATGAGGAAATATTGCCATTTGTGATGATGTGGATGGACTTTGAGGGTATTATACTAAGGGAAATAAGTCAGACGGAGAAAAGATAAATACTGTATGATCTCACTTATGTGTGGAGTATAAAAAAACAAACAGAACAACCAAAAAAACCTTCTTCATAGAAAAAGAGATCAGAGTTGTGATTACCAGATGTGGGGTGAGGAAGGGGCAATTGGATAAAGGTGTTTAAAAGGTACAAACTGAGTAATATGATAAATAAGTACTAGGGATGGAATGCACAACATGATGACTATAGTTGACAGTGCTGTATGATGTATATGAAAGTTATTAAGAGAGTAAATAAATCCTAAGAGTTTTTATCACAAGGGAAAAAAAATTGCTTTCGCTTTTTATTCTATATGGGATGATGGATGCTAACTAAACTTACTGCATTAATCATTTCACAATATATGTAAGTAGAACCATTATGCTGTACACCTTAAACTTATTCAGCAATATATGTCAATTATATCTCAGTAAAACAGAGATATAAAGCTGAAGAGTAGAGTGGATAGACTTGTGTTTATTGATGGGATTATGCTTGGGGAACATAATTGACAGAAGTGGGTTAAAGTTGTCTGAGATTAGTTTGAAAACTGGCTCAATATGATGCCTAGAAAGGAGAAAGAACCCTCTTTAAGTTCTAATGTTAAGGTCTAAGATAATGATGGATATTAAGCATGGGCAAAAGAGAAAAGAGATGAGAAGAAAGAAGTTGTAGAGTAGGAGGAGAGAGCAAAACAAATAGTTTAAAATGTGAATAGAGATAAAAATGGCAGGTTGACTCAAGTACCTTGTATACTACTAGGATGCTATAGAATGTTTATTACTGATATTAACCCTGATCTACAATATTGGTAAAAAAACAAAAAAACAAACATTTTAGTGATTCATGTATTCTATACTGTGTCCCTTTGTTTTAATGGAGCTGTAAATGTTGCATTCCAGGAACACGTGCCTCTAAATATTGACAATATTATATTAGTTTCATGTGTACAATATAGTGATTCAACATTTTTATACCTTACATTGTGATCACCCTACTAGTTCTAGTAATCATCTTTCACTGTGCAAACTTATCACAATCTTATTGACTATATTCCCCTTCACCTTTTCACCTGTTGCCCTATTCCTCTCCCTTCTGGCAACCACACCTTTGGTCTCTACTTCTGTGAGTCTGTTTTTCATTTGTTTTGTTTGTTTTGTTTTTTAGATACCACATACAAGTTAAACCATATGGTATTTGTCTTTCTCTAACTTATTTCACTTAGCATAATACGGTCTAGGTTCATCCATGTTGTTGCAAATGGTAAGATTTCATTCTTTTTTAATCCTGCATAATATTCCGTTTGTGTTTGTGTGTACCACATCTTCTTTTTCCATTCATCTATCAATGGACACTGAGGTTGCTTCCATATCTTGGCTATTGTATATAAAGCTGCAGTGAATATAGGGGTACATGTAGCTTTTCAAATTAGTGTTTTCTTTATATAAATACCCAGAAGTGGAAATATAAGGCCTGAAACCATCTAACTCCTAGAAGAAGACATAGGAATGAACCATATGACATACATTTAGTACTATTTTAGTAATATTCCTAGTAATACTCACCTCATTGAGTATATATCTTAGTAGAATACGTTTGAATTTATTTAACAAGCTTTCTATGAAATGACTCATTGGACAAAGATGATAAAACATGATCTGTATACCATTGTCTAATGGTTTATTTGTATATTACCTTTGCATAAAACCATGCATATGTATAGGTTGGAACAAACTCTGTAATATATGATTCTGTATTTGCAAAACTTGATTGTTTTACTAAAAAAATGTGTGGGGACATTATTAAAGGCACATTTTTATGCTTAATTGGGACAAAATTCAAACTTATGTCGTTTTTATAACTGCTACTATATACCCAAAGAATACTAATTTTTGAAATTTGAAAAAAAAAAAGGTCACAAAATTTGAATAAAGAAAAAAAAACAAGAAATAAACAAATTTGAAAGCCTAATATATGAAAATATCATTGCAGCTTTTAAATGATTCCTTAGGTTCTTCAAGATATGTTTTAAAACGTAGGTATTAACTAGGAATTGTAAAAAGCTCCCTTGCTATACTTACTTTTAAAATTATTTTTTAAATGAATGTGGTTTTAATATAGTAAAATATGTATTCTTTCAATATAGATTTTGATGTGATGTTTTCAATGTGAAGATTATTTTAAATTGTATTTTCTGTATTATTAAAGAAAATGAACAAAGTTTCAGACTCTGATTAAGAATTGGATTTATAGTTTTTTTGGTGGGGGTTAGTAACTGTTTACGTATCATCTACTGATTCTCAAATCTTACATAAGGGACTGTTTGTGCTAGTGAAACATTTTTTTTTTACCAAAAGAAAGCAGTATGTATCTACATCTTTAATTGCAGTACGTTCAAAACAATTATCCAAGCTGTTTCTTTTTTTAATCTTGAAATTATATTTGCTTGTTAGGTTTAATTGAAAATGATATTACTCCGTATATATTAGTATATTTTTTTATGGTAAGGTAATATAAAATGACAAGTGTTTCTGCTTTTACCTTGGATATGATTATTATTATTATTTTGTCTTAATCAGTTTTTAAAAAGTGGTATCTGAAGAAAATCTAGATAGGCACATGGCTGATTTTATATCTTGCTAGTTTTGAAAAGTTTTAAAATCATGTTGAACTTTAAAACTCTTTTCTCTTTTTTTTGAAGAGGAAACATTAGTTTTGGTTATCAGACCAAATGGCACCAAGTAATACATAGCACCAAGATAAATAAATGATATATAAATGTCCTTAATCAATGGTGCAGTGGATCATTACTCTGCTAACTTGCTCAAGTTCTTGTACATGTTTCTTTCAGAACTCTCCAGTATGTTATGTTTCTGTCATTCACTTATTTCATCCTAAAACTAGAATGTCATTTAGAAAATGATTTGAACTAGAGACCTTTGAGGTAAAATAGATAAATCAAATGTAAAGGTGATCTCTGGTAACTATCACAGGGTCACTATGCTGGTGAGAAATTAGGTTGTTATGGAGTCTCTCTAGAAAACTGGAATGTTATCTACCCTGTTTAAGTGCAGTAGTCACTAACCAGCTTCATTCAATTAGTTTTTACTGTGTGGGTATGATGGCCCAGAGTTCGCAGATATTCCAGTTATGTAGAGAAGCTAAAAAATCTGTGTGTGTGTGTGTGTGTGTGTGTGTGTGTGTGTGTGTGTGTGTGTGTGATTTCCTAGTTTTTAGAGTTTGGCCAATAATTTTTTAAAAAACATTGTATAGATCAACAATTTTTGGCATATCAGTTACTGATGCAGAAATTGCTTTAGGATCTCTCATTTAAAGTATTATTTAAAAAAAACAACACAAGATTTTCCATCTACGAAAGGTTTAGGTATAGTTTTTTTTGTTTTTGTTATTTTTTTAAAAAAAGCAGGTTTGATCTACAACTTTTTAAAACCCATCCAAATATAAACCAGGCCCAAGGTTTATAGGGTAGATGGCATAAGGCTGGTTAGAAACCATCTCTCTCTCTCTTCCTTCAAATCTCCAGTGCCATTTCCTTTCTTGTGTTTCCAACTGATGTGTTGTACTTTTCTCATTCCTCAAAACCCTTTATTAACAAGTCCAGTTAAATCTGCCTCCTTAGTAGCTTTCATATCTATTCACATTGACGTTCATTTCCTACTAGTTAGCATCTATCTCCACATACATCTCAACATCTTTATTTCAGTCCACCATCATCTTTCATCTGATTCGTGGCACTGCTTCCTAACTGGTCTCCTTGCTTGTAGTCTTTCCAAATCTATCCTTCACACTTGAGACAGAAGAATGACCTAACTATAAAGTAAATCACAGCTCTACTCAGATCTTTCAAGGATACTCCATTAACCTAAGAATAAAATCTAATCATCTTAACATGATCTGCAAGGCTCTTCATTACCAGGCCGTTTGTGACACGTCTAAGTTCATCTCTTGCCATTTTGCTTCACATTCCATGTCATATCCAAATTGAATTCCTTTACCAGTTATGTTTTCTCTTGTTTATGACACTTTATAAATGTGGTCCTTCTGCCCAGGCCTCTTTTGCTTACGCATTCTGCAGCAAGTACTGTGTAAAGGAGAGGACAAATAAATTTTTGAAAAAGTTCACATCTGAGGGCATTGAGCGCATGGTGTCCCAGTTGCCCTTCAAAGACCAGAGCTTGGTCAACTTTTTAAGACAGCAGAAGTGCCGCTTTTATATTAGAAGTCTCCTTGTTTTCTGGATTTCCTTCAAGACAAAGACTCAGTTATTTGAATTATCCAGAATAGGAAAAGCTCTGATATCAGAAAGGTAGACTTTAATTTCTCTAACTCAACAAGGTATCTCCCTCCCTCTCTCTTTGTGTCTATCTCTGTCCTTGTCCCTCTGTCTCTCTCTCTCTCTCTCTCACACACACACACACACACACACACACACACACACAGCACCTATAAGACATCACATCAAACAAAAAACATTAATGAGTTTTATTAGAAGTATTTATCATGTCCCAAACCAACATTTGGAGAGTGCGCTCAATGTATAGATTTTGTATTCCTCAACATGGGGATAACATTTTCAAAGGAAATAATTTTCTCATAGGTTCTGTGAAGCACAAGATCATTCAAAAGCTTCATCATTAAGAGCAAGGTTAGTCCTCAGTTGTTGAAATGAGTGAATAAACGAAAGCACTTTTTTTTGGCGGGGGAAGGGGGGTATATGCTTCCTGTCTTGCTTTCATTGCCCTTTTCTTAGCCTCCTGTTTTCAACATCCCTTTCAAAAAATGCCATATACAGTTATATTCTATATGTCCCACAGAGTACAGTGGAGTATTTACTGTGTTTCCCTGAAAATAAGACCTAGCCGAACAATGAGGTCTAATGCATCTTTTGGAGCAAAAATTAATCTAAGACTAGTCTTATTTTACTATAATATAATGTTATACTTATATAACAGAAGACCAGATCTTATATTGATTTTTGCTTCAAAAGATGCATTAGAGCTGATTATCTGACTAGGTCTTATTTTCGGGGAAACACCATATCTTATGTGTCTTCTACTTTGTTCTGGGATTAATGCAGCCAATGGTTGAATGGACTATTTTGGTAGTCACACCACCAACTAACCATGAACTTGGAGACAATTAACCTTGTTAGGTGATAAGACTGATATTTAACAAACTCTCATTTGCTTATTAAAATGCTTAAGCAATAACAGTACCATTGGAATCAATGTAGAGTCTCCCATGAAGACAATACATCATTTGTATACATAAATTCTGGTTATATGTAATGAATTCAAATTTTTGCAGTCATAACTCATATTTTGTCATTCCAGTGTATTTTTGACTTAATTCACACCAAAAATAACCTATAAAAACAGAGATAAATAATGGTCACCTAATGAAGTATTCTGAAATTTCATATACAAATGCATTCTATTTAAGCTTTCCTGTAACAAAGATGTGTAATAGGTTGCTTTAAGTTTGAAAACAGAACCTAAAACAGAATGACAACAAAGGAGTGACACAAAGACTAACTGCTTATTACCAGCTGGATGAATTGAGAACAGATGACAGATACCTTCTGCCTCATGGGATTTTGCTGTCTGCTGGAACTAATCACATTAACTTTTACCCACCTGAGGCTTTATATTGCCTATTTATCTCATCTATGGGGAAATGCCTTTTTTCTTATTTATGAGTTTGCTAATCTTACATTGCTTGGTCATTGCCAACTTATGCTTAAATATAACAGCATAATTATGTGTCTTATTTTGGTCACCAGAAACATTATTCTGTACAATTATCTTGCTTTTCCTCTTTTTAAAATTCAGCTTGTGAACAAAATAGCATAAGTATAACAGGTACTTCATTCTCTTTTTTGTATTGAGGCATAATTGATATAACATTATTCTGTTTGCTTCAGGTGTACAATGTAATGATTCAACATATGTATATACTGCAAAATGATGACCACAGTAAGTCCAGGTGACGTCCATCACCTTACATACGTAGTTACAGATTTTTTTTTCTTGTGATGAGAAATTTTAAGATCTACTTTCAAAAGTACAATAAAGTATTATTTACTGTAGTCACCATGCTGTATACATTATAGTCCCATGACTTATTCATTAACAAATGGAAATTTGTACCTTTTAACCCTTTTCGCCCATTTCATTCACCTCTTCCTTAGGCAACCAGTAATCTGTTCTCATTATTTATGATCTCAGTTTTGTTTTTGTTTTTATATTCCACCATATAAGTAAGATCCTACAGTATTTATCTTTCTCTGTCTGACTTATTTCACTTAGTATAATGCCATCAGGGTCCATCCACGTTGATGCAAATGGCAAGATCTCATTTTTTTTTATGGCTAAATAATAATATTCCATTGTATATATTGTACCTTTAAAGCCATCAATGGACATTTAGGTTATTTCCTTTGGTTATTGTAAAACATGCTTCAATGAAATGAACATAAGGGTGCATGTATCTTTTCAAATTAGTGTTTTTGTTTTCTTCGGATAAATAACCAGAAGTGGGATTGCTGGGTCATAAGGTAGTTCTGTTTCTAATTTTTGTAGAACCTCCGTACTGTTTTGCATAGTGGCTGCACCGATTTACATCCTCATCAACCAACGGGGCACAAGGCTTCCCCTTTCACTACATCCTCACCAACACTTGTTATCTCTTGTCTTTTTGATAATAGCCATTGTAACAAATGATAACTCATTATGGTATTGATTTGCATTTCCCTAATGATTAGTGATGTTGGGCATTCCTTCATGTACCCAATGGACTTTGGTATATTTTCTTTGGAAAATGCCTATTCAGACATTCAGAAAAATGTCTACTTAGACAATTCTCTTAAAATAAAATTACAAAAAAAAAATCTATTTCTATGAGTGGGTTGTTTTCTTTGTTTCTTCCTTTTTGGCTCAGACCTATGTGTTTCTGTATTTTTTTTTTTTCTTGTCTTTTGAATTAACAAAAACTCCTTGTAGTCTGATCTGCTTCTTTATGATTGTACCCATTGTTACATAATTAATATTGTCATATGTTAAAAATTTGGGGTGTGATTTAGCTACATTAATATATGATTGTTACTACCTCCTCATTTAATGATGAATATATCCGATGCATTCAGTGATAGAATTCTTTTCTGTCTGTGTATTGAAGCATACTAGGACAGCAATAAGATATTTCTAAGGCACAGTGGGGAAAATGGGTGAAAGAAATTGCTTTAAACTGTTAAGCAGAATGGAGTGAGAGGAGGTGTTCAGCCTTTCATCCCCAACCCTGTAAGGCTTGCCAAGGGCTGAAGGGATTGTCAAAGCATACTGTAGCCACAGGCAAGGTAGGGAACTCTGTGAATGTAATTGTCTTAAAAGTTGTATGCATATAATGTCATTTGATGAAAGTGAAAAAAAAAAAAAATCAGTCTCCTAGAGAGTTTATTTTGATGACAAATCACAATTCATTTATTTTTCAAATGAGGTTTTCAGCACATGATAATCAGTAAATTTTGAGAAGCCCATAGTTATATACATAAGGCATTCAAATAATCTGACAAATTTTTAACTTTTTATCCTGAAATTTGGCATCACTTAACTTTTTAGCATAGCAACTATTTGCCACTTCTGTAATTAACAATAAACAAACAAAATCCTGAAGAATAATAATAGCTACCATTTGGGGCACCGACTATTTATCTGGCCCACATGAGCTCATTTAATCCTCAGAACATCACTGAAAACCAACCCTGTTGGTTATCCTTATCTTATATAAGAGTAGTATGAGTTTCACAAATTTTAAGTAAGTAATCAAAACAGTTATTTACTAAGTAGTGGAACTAGGATTTAAACAGCTTGATTTGATTCCATCTCCTGAAATAAATGTGTTTGCCATCTCTATATGGCTTACTGACTTGTAGCATTTGTTGAATAAATGACTTTTGGATCCTCAGTTATAAGCCTCCGGAGCTTCCGTCTCTCTCCATGTACCCCTTTTGGCTTGTACTTCATGGCATTTAACCTCCAGCTCTTGCTTCATCATCCTCTTTGCCAGTGTCTTTCCAGACTGAGTGTAGGGCATACTGGCTGTGCCAGTAGACCAGGAAGTTGTCGTGATGCTCAGGGTTACTTGTGATAATTTTGTTCTGTTCTACTGTCTGATGTAGTGAAATATTTGGATTTCTAGGAAGAAATAAAAAATTAAGGCACATCTGAATGATAGAAATAGGTCTTTTATTTTTAAAATGTAATTAAGTTTATCATTACCAAAGTCATAATGATATCATTTTGTCAAAGCTATCTCAATTGCCAAGGAAATTCAATAACAGCAAACTTAGAAAGAACTTTGCCTAGTTAGCAGGTTTGAAAGAATTTGTCCCAATGGAGAGAGCAATTTGCATGGATAGTATAAAACAATAGCCAATAAAAAACATCCATTACATTTTCTTGAAATTATGTTCAAAAATAAGAGTTTCTGATGTTCTGGGATTTCAGGGTGTATCTACAGAAATTCCACCTGACCTTAGTCCTTTCCTTGCTTTCTATTTCCTATTGAAAATGGGATCCATTACTTCTCAAAATGATATACTGGCTTGGGGATTGTTAAATTATGTTACCCAAGATCACATCTATTTATTTGTATAAATAAAGTTCTATCAGAACACACATAAACACACTCATTTGTTTACATATTGTCTATGGCTGCTTCACATTGCAACAGCAAAGCTGAATAGTTGCAAAAGAGACCACATAAACAGAAAAGCCAAAAACATGTACTATCCAGACATTTACAGAAAAAAACTTTGCCAACGCTGAAGTAAACAGAGCTAAATACACACATGTGCACTTATTTAAACTTAATGTTTCATGCTTTTTCTACAGGGAAGATTATCTCTCCCCGTAATATTTCACTATGAACATGAATAGTATTGATTAAAAATGGCTACTGTTTCATATGTATTAGTCTTTCTTTTTCTTTTCTTTTAGACAATAAAC
This sequence comes from Rhinolophus sinicus, assembly GCF_036562045.2. Lineage (NCBI taxonomy): Eukaryota > Metazoa > Chordata > Mammalia > Chiroptera > Rhinolophidae > Rhinolophus > Rhinolophus sinicus. Next base: position 40,475,254 of record NC_133751.1, read on the forward strand.
TCCCGTAGCATACTTAGCATTACAGGAATATCCTTATAAAAATATAAAATACTTCAAATGTAGAAAATAGGAAATGTGAGTATTAAAATATTGAATGGAACAACTGATTCATCTCTTATATGATCACATTATTTTGTGAAACTCTTAATTTGTGGAAACAATTTTTTGAGATAAGAAAAGCACATTAATTTATATAGTTCATATGACTTGGAAAAAAGGCATAAAATTGTGGGTATGAAAAAGCATTAAAACAAGCTATCATGAACATAATCTAGTTAGTTTCCATTAGCATCATTAAAAATAATCCTATTTATTGATTTTTAAATTTATTTTGCCTTGTTTTTATATACATGGTGTGTTTCTTCTCAGCATTTTTCACCAATTTTCATTACGTTTTCTTTCACTTTTGCTCATTTAGTTCTTTTTAGTCATTATTTTCATGACTCTCTGCATATATTTTTGGATTCTTTAAATCCTCCGTTAGTTTGGAGTCCAGAATTGAGGTCAACACTCAAATAGAGCTCTCATCAGCCCAAGAGTGATATAGTGGGGTTACCGTCTAACCCATGTAATCTTATACGAGGTATTGTGCATCATAATTATCATCAGCAAATAAAATCCATATAAAGGCCACCTCCCTAGTCTCCTTTCTCTTTTTAAAAGTAAATATGAATGACCACTGGGAGTAGAATTTATTAGGAGCAGAATCCAGTGAGAGTTCATTTTCTGTAAGGAATTCAGAACTTCCTGTAGTTCATTTGCATATAAGTATAGTTTACCTGCTCTGGGGAGATGATGCTGATTATTTAAAGATCAGAGAAGAAAGAAGAAACCCCAAGGCAAGGTGATTTATTTGCTTTCTGGTAAACTTGATTCTGTTTTTGTAACCTTTGAAACATGGATTTTATGAGTGATACTCTTAAAATTATACTCTAGAGTGTATTGTTAATCATTATTGCTCTGCTGGGGTCAGAATTACCCGTCTGCATTGTAATGCAACTTTCCTTAATATTTACATTTGAAATACCAGTGGATCCTAAGACATCTCACATGCATCTATGAATGAAATGGGATTCACAAGAAATAATGGCTTGCATCCAGAAATAAACTTAAAATACTAAATTCCTCTTAAAATTTGCAGAACTTTTTAAACCAATGTTTATACTTCAGAAATAAAATACGTGACCCTAATGGTTATATTTCAGTGCTCCAAAATGTAGACAAAATCATTATCCAAGGATAGTTATAGCATAAATAGAAGTAGAGTAAGCAATTGATACTTCATTTATAATTTACTTCAATGCACCAGCCATTTATTCAACCTATTCAGACTGTTGGGGGTGCAGAGATGATGCCAAGTCTGTGTCTTTGGATGAAGAGGATTGAAGAGAGACACGAACATCTACAACTTTTTAGAGTGTGTAGATCCATTACCATGACTTAAGAAGCTCCATCTTTTGCAGGATGGAAATGATGCCAGAAATGGAACTTGGAGCTCTAGATGAATGCCCAGACTTTTATTTGATTGCTACCCCAAATACATGCAGCACACATTACTAACTGTACATTATGGATAAGGAAATTGGAACCTAGAGGATTTCTTGGCGTTACCGAAGTCTCTTAATTAGTTCATTATACCAGGATCTAGAATTTGAACCCATAATACTATGATTGCATTGACATATATAATGCCAAAATGTGTGTTCTTTTTATTTTGCCATGCACAATGATTTTATTTTATGCAGTTTACCAGTTTAGCAAACAACTATGACTGATAGGTGATAGCTATTGGTCTGGGCCTGCATTGAATTGTATTTTCCCTGCACATTATATATATATTTCAGAAGTGGGTTTACTGCAGCCAGCACTTAACATATGATCAAAGAACAATTGACTGAATTAATGAAGAGGAATCTTTGGACTGCTTAATTTGGAATTGGTCAAATTACAAAGACTAGTGAAACTTTACCTTGCAGAAACTTTCCTTTTCCTTGGGAACTCAATATATAAAAAATTAAAGCCATTTAAGATTAGCTTAAATTGTATTTCCTGATATTGTCGTACAAATGCTGAGCTACTGGAGAGTGTGTCTTGAGTTGTTCAGTCACACTATGAGATATTGCTGTTTTTTAATAAAAACAGTACTCTTTTAGTAAAAAAAGGTAATTGGTCTGTATGGCTGACATTTATTTAGATATCTGCTTTAGAATGTTTTCTTCTAATTGAAAGTTAAGAGGAAAATAAACTGGGCGATAGCTATTAAGGACTGGCTGGTTTAGTTTTTCATAGAGATAACATTTTTAAATTACTCAGTTATGAGATTGAAAATGAAGGGCAAGCTTCTTGTTCGGGGAAAGTGTTAGAGTAGCCCTAATGCAAAATCTCATTAAAGCAACTGTCAGGATTCCTCTATTTTACCATCACCTCCCCTATTCTGTAAGAGGCAACTGTCGTTTTGAGTGAGTGTAGTGCCAAAGAGGCATTTACAAATAAATGAAAAATGTCACAATTGATTTCACTCCTTCCAGAATACTGTGTGTCAGCTTTGTCACAAACTGTCTTCTTTACTCTCTGTTTTAGATCTCCCAGCTGGACGCTGGAAATAGCTTTTGATGGTTTAGGGACTCTTTTATTTGACCCCAGGTAAGCCCTCTATTGGTGACCTTTTATAAATATTTGTAAAACCATTTAGCGGTTTGAGAATATAAAAACCCTTTTCCTTCTATCTTTGTGTAACTGATATTTTTTCAAAAAGCATTCAGATGTTGGTATTGTTTACTTACATTTTTGGACGTTGGAGAAAATTTTTTCATATGTTATAAAACATTATAAAATTATACAATTATATTTCACATTCTTTACCCCTATACAATGGTTTATTATCATCATGTTTAATCTAACAATAAAGCTAATGACAGTGTTACTTGTAAAAAGATACCTGTATATGCTTTTCCTATATTTTGAAAGAACTCAATAGGTATCTAAATTTTATTACTCTTTTAAAAATGATTTTATCTTGATACGTACGTCTGTCATTAATTTATATAAAACATCAGTGATACACATTCATTATTGCCATCCCTAAATCAGTCCACCAGCACTACTGCTGTCATGCCAACATTATTGAGATCTTATTCTGAGCCATATACTGTGCTAAGCAATTATTTGAATTAGCTTATAAAAACGTATCACAGTGGTACTTGAATCCTAAGTTAATATGGATTTGAAAAAAACAACTAATTAGAAATTGCTAACACTATTTTTATTTTTTATTATGGATATTAAATTAAAGGAAAGTAAATCTTCATATAATTATATTTTAAGAGATTTTAATCAGTATAATTAGTTATAGGTCATGCTATCATTTGAAATTATGTAGCTTTCTACTTGAAAGATCATGGAATGGACCAATGAGCAATATTCTGTTTCTCTTGGAAAATAGAAGTTGAAGTAATTCTCTCATTCATTCATTCATCAAATATTTATTGAGTACTGATTAAGTACCAGCTACTTTACATTGATAGCTTCATGGTGAAGAATATATATCTGTTTCTCAAGAGCTTACAGTATAGTGGGAGTCAGTCAAAAAAATAAGCAAGGACAACCTATGTGATTAGTGAAAACAATAGCCATAAGCATGGGTGATCACCTGAGCCAGGCTATGCTTGGATGCTCAGGGAGTGATGTGGTAATAGGAAGTGGAAGAATAATTGGTTACAAAGTATTTTGTGATTTCTAAAATACAGTGCTTACGATAGGGAGTGATGTCTAAAGAATTAAGGAAGGGGCAGATCATGAATGTTCTCATATTTAGGAATTCAGATATAATTGTGAACAGTGGCAGTTAAACTGGAAAGACGTCACCTGATGTTGGACATTGTCTTCCAATCTGGCTGGTCAAATTCTCACAGTGCCAGCTTACTATATATAATAACCAGGAAGGTGGGCCATTCTTCCTCCTTCTCACCTATATAAATAGAATATATTCCCTAGAATGTAAGGTCTTTGTGAGTAAGGGACTGGGCTAATTCACCTTGTTTTCTGAGGCTCTGTATCAATATTTTGCACAGAGCAGTCTATCAGTATTGATAGTGTGGGATGACAGAGTTGAATATAAACATCTGGAAAGTGGATAGGTAGACACAAGATAGGCTTATGGCCATATATGTTTCTTTCCCTGGTCAGTTGTCAAAAATGGTGAAATTCTTTTTCACATTTCCATTTGACTTTTAGATTCATAATAAGAGGCTTCATTAAAAATAAAATCACTATGAAATACAATTTTTAAAATAATGTGTCAATTGAAAAATAAATAATTATATGTCAATAAATTCTCTTTAAACAACTTAAAAATGGTTTGGAGGAAGCTAAGAATAAGTGAAGAACATAACTTTTTAACAACAAGAAGAAATAGCCAAAATACTGAATTTTATTTATTTATTGTAACTCTAGAAAATATATAGTCAAAACTCAGTATAAAAGCTTTGTTTTGTAATGAGATGAAATGATACCAATAATTAAATTAATCACATATTGTAACATGATGTATCAAGAAGATAAATTTCACTTGTTTTGTTAGAAAAATAATGAGGAGCCTTTAAAAATATGTGATTCACAAATCACAACATTACTTTACTTTAATAGTATATATCATTCTATAGTGTGGACACTTTGGGTTCAGTTATAAAAGTAGACTTTGTATTTCTTACCATTGTGAAGTTCTCCATTCCAGAGATTTTCTTTTGACTGGCCTTTCTGAGGTTATTCCTTTAAAATGTGTTTCTTATGGTCATTTTGCAGCCATAGTGTCCTCAAAATCAGTGGAGCATTTCTGTGAAACTTTTTTGGTTTGACCACATGAAGTTCTGGAAGACGGTCAAGAGTCTTCCAAGACTGCACAGAGCATAGCAGCTCTCATGTCTTTTAATGGCCTGAGGATAAAGAGACACAAACTGGTAGTTTCAAATAAACCCAATAATTTTGATAGGATATTTGACATATTTTTTTCCAAAATGAAAAAAAAAAAAAAAAAATATATATATATATATATATATAGATAGATAGATAGATAGATAGATAGATATAGATATGTAGATATATACATAAAAATATATATCTACATATATATGTATATATAAATGTAAAATCTAACTACGTAGAATATTTAAGCGTAAAGCAAATATGAACAAAGATGCCAAGTTACATACAGAATCTACCTACCTTAGAGTAACTGACCAATCATTGCCCTGTTGTCTACAGGGTAATGTTAACATTTTGAAAAGAGAAAAGCATTCAGTTTTCAAAGAAATGCTGGTGTTTTGTAATAATAGACACTTATCTGGCTTTCTATCCATCAAAATTTAGGTTAAGAACAAAATCAAAACAAAGCCTAATGAAAGAGTAGAAAAGAGGCAGAAACAAGAACTGGGAGTGTTCTGAGGGGATCAGGATATGCCACCCCCACCTCTCTGGCATAGGAATTCTTTGAGCTAAAGGGATTTGTTTTATCTGCTTAAAAGGGGAGCCTCCCAAAAGAACCCGGAAGTCATTAAATTCCCTCTGGGTAGCAACTCCAATCTCACCACACCCAAACAGACATTATCACAGGACTCTGGATCCCCCACCTATTGTCCTAAGGGCCCTTTCATCTTTCCATAAAGTTACTTGCTTTTCCATAATTGCCATTTCTCCCTGTTCTTTCTCCCCATAGTATGTGAGGTATATAGACCCCAGGTTCTAATCACCCTTTGAGCTACTCATCTCTGTGTGCACCCATGTGTATTAGCCCAATGCCATGTTAATGAATTTCTGTGTTTTCTCTTGTTGATCTATGTTTTTGTCAGTCTAATTTACCAGATCCCAGTCAATGAATTTAAGATGGGTAGAGGGCAAAAATATATATATTTTTCCTCCCCTCAATTGAGTGCTTAGTGTTCCATAACAGTCACACTGAGTATAAGAAGGATTTCACTTTAAGATCTTTTAGTAAGAACTTTCTTACTCCTACATCCAAGTTCAACAGTTGATCTAAATTAACTCTTGGTATCTGATCTCAGTTTGGCAGCCCTGCCTCTAGTCTAAAGTTGGTCCAGGTGAAACATACTGCTGCTGGAAAAGAGGTTCTTGGTGTACACCACAGGGCAGAAATCAAGGACACACAGAATAAGCCAAGCATGTGGTAGGGAGTAAAAAAGGACAGTCAGTACACTCTCAAGAAAGTGAGAGCAGGCGGCCCAGAGAAGAGCAGCAGCCCCAAAGAACAAAGAGACTTGGGAATCTATTTCACTGTAAATGAAGGCGTGAAATATTCAAGACTTAGGGGTGGCTTAGGGGTGGTGTTACAGGCGTTGCTAGGCGGGTTCTCCCTGACCACTCCTTCCCATTGCGAGGAGGGATTTTTGTCCTTATTTGGCTCCCTTGGAACTGTCATGGTGGCACAGGGGTTGGAGATTTTACCTAACCACAATGCTAATAATATTATAATCCATTATAATTAGCTAAATTCGTTTCTAGGGGCAAGATGGTGTCCTGGATCTTCTCTTGGCCACTGAAATCTAGTTCTGGCTGGTCTGATAGCAGCACTTTTTCTTAAGGATGATCTCATATCCTCACTTCTTTCTCTCCCTTTACCTCCTCCTTCACTTCCTCCCCTTCTCTTCTGCAGCCCTGTTCTTTTTGCCTAAGGTGACAATACTAACAAATGAAGAGATCAAAATTTAATCCCAGAGGCATTCTGAATGTCCTCAGAATCCCGCCAAAATGTGTTTTTAGTAAAAAACATCACCCTTTGTCTTTAACTGCAAGTAAGAATTTCTAATAAGTAAAATAAAAATTTGATTTCTTTCCTTAATGTAAAAAAGAGCCTAAAGAAATCAGCCCTCAATTCAAATTCATAACACCTTATCATATAACGACAAGTAGAAATTTCTAATAAATAAGATAGACATGATTATTTCCTTAGGGAAGTGAGTCAAAAGTCCACAAAATAGCACTTCTTTAGTAAGAGAGAAAAAAGGAGGGGTGGGGTAGGGAGAAGATATAGCCAAGTCTGCAGTAGAATGGATAAACAACTGTAAACTGGACCAGTGATGGAGGGATAGCTTCTAGCTGGGCCAGGTGGTGGTGACAGTATGAGGAGCAGATTACCTTGTTTTGGTGTCATTTCCTACACTCATTCAATCTGTTGGTTTCCTTCTTTTGCTCCCACCATCTGACTCTGACAGCACCTGTTCTAAACCATTACCTTGGCAGGCAGGCTTAATGTACATTTCAACAAATTCTGCCAAATTTTCTCCTTAAGTTACCAAAGACAACTGTTAAAAAACTTGCAGAGAAAATGGGATAAAATCAAACAGTGTCCTCTGAAAGCTAAGGTAGGCAAGTAAACTACCAGCAGGAAGACCTACGTAGTATTAATTTTACACACAATATTAGAAGCTGGCTTGTTGACAGGGACAACTTTAATTGTTTTTAATTGTCTTGACAAAGGGGTGTAAATCTCCATTCCATTACTGTTTGTTGAATGTCTGTTGATGTTAAAATGCCCAATTTGGCTTTTCTTTTTCTTTAATATAGCTGTGCAATTTCCTGGAACTGAGACAAAAGCAGTTCTTTTACGTTAAGACAAAGACTTTTCCCAGCAATACAGTGTGATTCATGACAACTTGTTGCCTGGAGACTAGGGAATTTACATGTGGGTTTTCATCATGATACTTATTTTGAATTTTTCTATAGAAAATTTGATAAAATTGTCTTCTCTTAGTAGTTGCTGCCCATCTATGTATCTTCTGCCATATGGAGATGAAAGGGGAGAGTTAAAATAAAACATCTCTCAAAACTGGAATAATGCAGTTTTTCTTTGCGATATATTTGTCCTATAGAAGAAAGGTTTTGCATACAGTAGAAACAACACTTTTCTCATATTTCTTTCTCTTACCATATTACTCGTCTTTATTTCCAAACTCTTACTAGATATTTATTCCTAAAATATTAAAATTCAGGTAATATGAATTTCAAAGAAAACTTTTCAGAAACTCCTTCCTCTCAATACCTATTATGCCACATTGCACATTTCATTTAATTTTAAACCCATCTAATTTTAATTGGGATTGAAGTAAGATAAAAATTACAAAGAGAACTTAGTAAAGAATCCTGGTAAGAGATTATTTTTGATCATCATATATCTGAATGATCTTTTGTAAAATTTTTACATACTAATTTATTCTAAGTTAGGAAATTGGGATATGTGACAACACACCTTGATATGTGCTAAAACACAGATTCATGTCAGAAAGATAAAAGGCAGTTAACTAACATGAAGGTTAATTGTCAAAGGATTTGACAGCTGTAAAAGTACAATGTTTATTTAGTTAATTTAAAGTAGTTTAAAGTGAAACATTCCGCATGTCCTGAGTTTGTGGCACATACATGAAAAGGCACATGAAAAATATTAAATATTTTTTAAAACAATCAAGAAGCAGTGGGATCCATTTATGATTTTGGTTATTGTGGAATAAGGTGTTCAGTATGTTTCCTGCTACAGAATGGTTTACAATTATAGGACAACAAAATAGGCAGTGAAACAATAATACAGAATTAGGGAGTAGGAACATGTTTAAGTAGATGCTAATTATGAGGTGTAGACAGCATTAGTGAGAATTATTAGAGAAAGGTTAAATCTGTGCGCTGTGGAATTTCAGAGAAGACATTTTAGATGATATGGCTTGAGCTGGACTTGGACAGATGAGGAGAGTTTGGGTAGATGAGAGACGTAAATAGAAATCTTCCTTTTTTTTTTTTTTTCTGGGGTGACCAAACGGCATGAGCCATAAAAGCAGTAGTTTAGCAGGCAATGCCAGGGAGAATGGCAATGCAAGAAGCAGACAACAGTGACTAGAACAGAGGATTTGTCCTGGGAAGTTATTGGCTATGAAGAGAAGTATAGTCAAGGCCTTCAAGGCCTTCAAAGAGTACTGTAAACCCAGGCAATGGACAGCTTTAAGTTCTTGAGCCGGGAGTGTCTTCTGCAGAATGAACCTGAGCTGGGATTAGAGGCAGCGTGGTTGGCTGGGAGGGAATTTTGTGGACATCTATCAACGCACGAGAGGAGTGGCTGAATTAGGTGGTGATGAGAAGTGAATAAAGAAATATAGTGTAAGTAATTAAGCTATATTTTACTGATACTTCTTATTTACAAATTGAACACATTCCAGACATAGTAATTAGCAATCAGGTGAAATTATTTTGATTACCTCTTTTATGTTTAATAAGAAACATATTTGAAATTTGCTTTCTAAGATGTTTCATAGCCTACTTTCTCCATAGTTTCTCTTTTGCTGCTCCTTCTTCCTTCCCCTCTCCCTCTACTTCCCTTGGCCCTTTTACTCTGTCTTCTCCTTTCCACTTTCCTGTCTAAAAGAGCAAAATTTTAGTGTGGGTTTTATTTAATTATTTTTAATAATTCCTCATAATTTTATATAAGTATTATCTAAATGTAGTTTAAAAATTAGATACTCTTAAACTGAAAACAAAACAACCTTCTAATATATCTCCCCAATGCTGCTCCCAAGAAACAACCATTTTCAACTGTTCTATTTTTTCTACTGATAGTTCTATGCTTTTATAGTTCTGTATTAATTTATAAATTGTTGATATTATCCATTGACTTTTGTTGTTCTTGTTGAGAATTGATTTTTCTAAGATCTCAAACTCAGCCGTTCCAAATATCCTCCCTTAATTTTAATACTATGTTGTATCACAGTTCATGAAATTAATGGTTTTTACATTTATAATAACTAAGTGAATATTGTTTACTTCTAAACTAAGACATGCATTATAATGTTTCTTTTTCATATATTCTTAAACATTTTTCCTGCAATGAACACTTTCCTTTTATGTTTGCTTAGTTTTCTTTACATCTGTTCCTATTGGTTCCCAAATGTTCTATGAACATATCTATAAAATGGCTATCAATAACAATTTAAAATAATTTTGTTGTCGTTCTAAAAAAAAGTGTGGCCTTTCATGCCTTTATCATTAAAGACAGACAGATGCCCAAGGAAAGAACTTAGTCTTCACCTAAGGAAATGAAAAACATACCCAAGAACCCACAAGAACTTCGGAAAAGTGTTCTTCTGAAATAGCAACAAAATAAACTTCTCTTGAGCTTGATGGGGAGAAAGAAAGATTGGGAATAAGGAAGGGAATGGGTTCAGATAAATTTCATAAAGTAATCTATTAGCTATATTAAACATTCGTTATGTTTGGCCTGGAGATATTTCTGTTGTGTCCCTTCATCCTCCGACATCAGTTTTAACTGTTGTTTCTAGACCTGTTACAACTGTCATCCTGGAGTTTTTCTGCTTTTTTATTAGGATCCATGTTACCTGCAAATCATTTTTGTCTCCAACAGATTTCTAAGACAAGGTTCCTGGGAAAGCTTTTTGACTCCTTGAAAGCTTGAAATGTCTTTATTCCAGTCTCATGCTTGATTGATAGTTTCGGTGAGCATAGGCAGCTTCCTATCAGAATTGTGAGGCCTCTATTATCTTGTAGGGTTTCTGCTGAGAAGTCTGAGGCCATTCTAATGGTCAGTGCTTCTTTCATCAGGAAACTTTGTGATCTCTTTGTTGGATATGTGTGTGCCTTTTCAAACTGACCTTTCAGTTTGGTAAAGTTCTTATTATCATTATTGTTATTGTCATATTATTATTGAGACTTTCTTCTAATTTTGCTCTTTATTTCTGCAACTGCTATTGTTAAAAAATGCTGGCTATGCTGGATTAATTCTCTGACTTTTTTTCCCCTTACTTTCCATTTCTTTTTTTTTCCACTTCAATTTATATAGTTCTATTTTATTATTTTTAATGGTTTCATAGTATTACATATGTGGATGTTCTATAATCCATTTAGTCATTTTTATTAGGTATTCACTTTTTTATTTTATTAAATTTATTGAGGTGACATTGGTTAATAAGATTATATAACTTTCAAGTGTACAGTTCGGTAATACATCATCTGTACATTGCATTCCGTGTTCATTGCACAGTCAAGTCTACTTCCGTCACTATATATTTGTTCCCCTTTACCCTCTCATACCTCCCTCACCCCCCTTTTGTTTTTGTTTCTCATGATTTCCTTGATTTTATCTTCTATGATCATTTTCTTAATCTTTAGGACTTTTTTATTCTGTCATTTTTCATATTTTATGGTATCTTGTTCTTGATTTATGGTACATTGTATTAATTATATTTTGCTGAAGTCTTTTTCACTTGCATAGACTTTTCTCTCTTGGTTCTCCTTTTTTCTGTTTGTTGTACTCCTTTTTGTGTGTGTTTTTTGGAGGCATTCCTCACATCCTTAATAATTCTTAACTGCCTATTTTGGGAATGAAACATTAAAAGCTGATGACTATACACTTGTATCGGATTTATTTTCTGGTGAGCTACACTGCAGGCTGATAATAAGAAAGCTTTTTCATTTTCAATACCTGAGGATATTGATGTGTAAGTTTCAAAACAACCCAGAAAAGTAGATATTTTCCAATTTTAGTGTTGAAGAAACAGAATCAAGATGAGGTTCTGTAATTTTTCATGGTTACACATCTCATTAGGTACGATACTCTATTTTTCCTTCAGCTCCAAGTGACTCAAAATCTCACACTCTTCCTAAGATACCATCATTTAATTGCATTTTTTTCCTTCTGGAGCTACAGTTCTGAGTCAAGTGGCATTGTGGTAAAGTTTGAAAATAGTCTTACTCTTTAAACTGCAGATTAAAGGTAACAGCATAATTGTAAATACATTTTGAAAGGCTCTCTGAAGATTTTCAGTTTATACCACCTAAACTAAATGTTGGAATAGTGGAAAGGAATTAAAAATGCCTCACCAGTTTGTACTTTGCTGATGTCACCACATTCTTGAATAAAACTAGAAGTAGAAAAGGAACCACCTTCATAAACTCTGGAATCAAATATAAATATTATAATCTTTTGAGAAAGCAATTTGGTGATATATATCAACAGCCTTTAAGAAGTTAATAGCTTTGACCTAGACATACTTTTAGAAACAACTAAAGAAGGAAAGCACAAGTATAAATAAAACTAAAAATAAATCTTCAAAATTATAATGTTTATTGTTAAATGTGCAAATGTAAAATTAGAAACAACTTAAATTCCTGAAATGGGAATAGTTTTAAATAAAATATGGTGAAGCTATATGATGGAGTGTTATGTAGTTCTTAAATATGATGTTTTTAAAAGGTACTTAAAATAATATAACACCATGACTGGGATATTAAGTGAAAAAGCAAAATGCCAAATTGCTCTCACACTGCAGTGTGAAGTAGATTATACTTCATGTACATATGCATAGAAAAAAGACTGGAAGAAAATACACCAAACTGCAAATAATACTTATTTCTAGATTCTTAAATTATAGGCAATTTAAATAGTCTCATTGATTCTATTCTATAATTTTCAGATTTTCTAACATAATTATGTGTTAAGTTAATAATGAGAAAAGTCTTTAAAAGCACTTAAAAGGGAAACAGAAAAACTCTCTCTGGTCTCTTTGATGTTGAGAGTAAGTGAAGCTGAGTGTTCTTTGGTTCTCTCCTACCCTCATATTCCCATCTGGGGATAGTGCTAAAGGGGTAGAACTGGGCTCCTTACTGCACTGCACTGTTAGTAAGAATTTCCTAACTTAGGCAAAGGTACTGGCTCCTGTCATCTTCATTGCCTATTTTCTTATGTCCTAACTCCATTCTCTTATTTCTGCGTCTTAAACACTCATCACTAGATTGTGATAAATAGACTTTATTTAAGTTGCTAATGTATATTTTAAATTTATTGTACATTTTTATATACAGTACAACTAGAAATGTGATTCACCATCAGTTGAAACTGGTTTGTGAAATATTTTGTAAACATCTCTTAAAGATTTTCTAGTGACAAATGTTATATATTAGAGAAGTTAAAGATGTATAACTGGGTTTTATGAATAAAAAGTAGGGGGGAAAAGTCATCCTGATTACCTGTAATTAATACCGGTCTTGCTTTTAGACATTTTTTCTAGGCAGTCATTTTTTGTAATTTAATTACCAATTACAGTAATTTTAAACACTTGGCTTCCCTTTACACTAGCTGTAAAAATCTTTAGGAGATAAGAATGCATGCATGATGTTGAAATATAGTGAAATGAGTGGGAATGTGGATATTACTTAGTTTTAGGAATCTCAGCTATTCTGAATTCTCCTAGAATAGAAATTATGTAATCAACATTGCCAGTTATGTGGACAGTTTTTTTTTTTTTTTTTGGTTTTCCCCCATAGATGTTTATTTATTTATTTATTTAAAGTTTATTGGGGTGACAATGGTTAATAAAGTTACATAGATTTCAGGTGTACAATTCTGTAATACATCATCTATATGTCACATTGTGTGTTCACCACCCAGAGTCAGTTCTCCTTCCATCACCATATATTTGATCCCCATTACCCTCATCTACCATCCCCCTCCCCTCCTTACCCTCTGGTAACCACTAAACTGTTATCTGTGTCTATGAGTTTTTGTTTCTTTGTTTGTCTTGTTCCTTTGTTGGACACAGTTTTAATAACAGAATTTTTGAACGAATATTTTAAAACATATGTACTTTAAAATTCAAAACATAGATAATTTGGTCAAATTAAATAGTTAATTCATGTAAGGACAGGCAGTAAACACTGTGTTCTTGAATATTCAAGAGAGATTTAATTTTTTTTCTATAATCACTGTGCAAACATTTATTAAGTATCCAAGAGCTACAGCCTTGCTCACTCTATTAAAAATTGAATTATAAAACATATTGACTGGTATTTTATATTAACATAATGAAATTTTGGCAGATTGCTTCTATTAAACAGCAATATGAAAATAGCGCTTAAGTTAAGAGGCAGGGAATATCTTCAGCCCAGCTTCATTTATGAAACATGGTAAAAGACACACATTTTTCTAATTTTGACACCTTCACTGGTAGGTTAAAATTCTTATGTTTGGTCTAGTTAAATTCGTATTTAATTGTCATGTTTATTAGTTTACAATTTTGGAAGGATGCTTTTAACTTACAGTATTTTAGATTTGACTTAGACAGCTCTGCATTTTCATCCACCAAAGTGAGGTAGAGCAAGTAAGTAAGGCGCCTCGCTGCTGTGGCACGTGACTTCATTGCAGCTCCAGCTCTGCCTCAAAATTCTCCAATACCTCGGGTTCTCCTGGACCCAAATCCTATATGTGACTCAATTTTCCCTTTTGATGATCTTCTCAAAGTTCTGGTCCTGCTCCCACGTTTACTTTGTTTACATTTTCAAAAAAAAAAAAAAAAAAGTTTTCGAATGGCTTCATCCTATAATGCAGTTAAAGGAAAGGATTAAATTAAAGCCACTGGCTTATTTTCTATTGGCTAAAATATTTCTTCTTGTCAAGAAGACAATTTTTCCTCCTTTTTTTGAAATTATTGAAAGTCTGTCTTTTGACCATTGATCTGTGTTATCCAGGATAAAGGTGGAGATTCAACTAAGTCTTTAATTGTGAGATATAAGAAATGTTTAAAGTACATTTACGGTGTGTTCAATTGAACATTTTGTTTTAAAAGGAAATTTTCCTGAGTTGTTCATCTTTCTGGGGCAGATGTTCCCTTTTTTCCCTTATATAAGCAAAGGATCCCAATGCATGTTTTACGTTTTAAATAATAAAGTATATGTGATAAAATAAATGCTTATTTATCTATATTTTTGTCTATTACATATGAATTGCCTATAAAAACCATGATTTGAATCATACAAGTTTACATAGCGTATATGTGTTTTCAACATTGCGTACTTCATTTTTAACAGAATGTCAGTCTAAGTTTTCAGTCTGCCCTTTACTTTAAACAGAAATAAGTTCATTTAGTTTTCTACAGGTGTATTATTTAATGACACCGAGTGTTTGCACTGGTGTATGATACAAGGTACTCCCTTGAAAACGTCTCTCAAGTTAATGTGTGGTCACATAGCTAATGGATTCCTAGATGCTGTAGACTTTAACATATTCCTCAAATTCATTTTTCAGCCGGTGTTTATATAGGGAAATTTTGTATTTAATGTAATTTAACACATGATTTTTAATAAAAAATGTTTTGGAAAGAACTGCATCTAGTTATTAGAACATGAGACTCAGGTGTAGCCTCTCTGCAAACATGCTGCATGTCGACCTAAGCAATGTGCTTGAGTGTGGCTTGATGCCCTGCTACTGCGCTCAAATCAACTGTTTGCTAAGTACCATGTCAATCGCTTGGTGAACTAGAAACATGGGTTTATGTAGTTTATATCCTAATGTGTTCGTTTGCTACTTAGAATTTTAATGTGTTTATGAAGTTTATTGTTGGGGTTAATGTGTAACAAATACTAGCGTTTCTCATTTAATATGACAGGAAAAAGGCTATCAATTAGCTTTTTCATCTGATTTTCAGGAGCTATATTTCTGACATTCAGTGGGAGATGCCTGAACTCTATTTTAAAAGTATGATATAGTCGAAAAACATAGACTTTGGCATCCATGGTCCTTGGTTCATATTTTGCCACTGCTACATCATGTGCATTTGGATACGTTTCTTAAGTGTTTGGAGCCTTAGTTTTCTCCTAGTTCCCCATGGGGACAGAGTGGGTAGCTATGATGCATATGTTACAGGCGATGAAACTGAGGTCTTGAGAAATTGAGTTTTGCTGAAGTTGATGTCTTTAGGAAATAGCCTACTTTTGTGTCTCCAAGTACCGGTTTTATATATCAGGTTGTGTATGAGTGATCTACATTCTATTTTATTCAGCACTTACTAAGTTTAATGTGTATAGTAGATGTGTTAGAAATGCAAATAAATAATACAAGTTCCTTGCCTTTATAGATTTTAAAGCTTTTGAGGTTAGGGGGAGACAAAAATACATTTAAATGATCATAATGGAATGTATAATATGTCAAGTGTTATAATAATTGGAAACATAAGTCAAGTGTGATGGGACATAGATGAATCCAAAACAAAACAACATAGATTGTACATTTGGTTAACGAAACTCCTAAAATGGTTTATGTGGAAGAAAACTGGAAGTGACCCTGAGCCCTTAGAATCTAAAGCTGTGACAAACTGCATTATTGTTTTAAAGGGATTATGGACTTTAATGAGTGCATTCTACAATATGCCAGCATTTACTATAAGGAAAAATAGTTAAACAAGATAATATAACTATCTATTGATGCTTTATGGAAAAACTCGGTATTCAGTAAGTTGAGAAAATGGAAAACTTAATTCTGTGTCTTAATTTATTGCACTTATGATTAGGTGCAAATTAGGTTTAATGAATTTTAATAATATCCTTGAATTTGATGTATTTATCTTCAACCAGGACACTTAGCTCCATACTACTTTAAGTAGTGCATTAAGAAGAAGATACATTTTTCCTTTGCTTTGCTTTCATCTGTTTCCGGGGGGAAAAAAAGTATATGTGGTTTGGAATTACAGTCATTTTCCATTTGTTGTGATTAATTCAGAAAATGAGCAGACTGGCTTTACAGGTACATTCTTTCCAGTAATGGGTGATTTTTTGTTTTGTATTTAAAAGTGTTGCTATTATATGAATATTAGGTAGTTCTCTGTCCTTAAATACAGTAAAAACTGTTTGCTAAATTTGATCATTTTAATTTAGCTAATAATGTTCTCCATGTCATGTTTTGCATGTAATATAGAAAGTCTGTACTTTAAAAAAAATCTGTACTGACAAAGTTCATGAAATTTTGCACTTGTATATAACTAACACATATTTTACAAATGTCTTTTAAAATATTTATACTTTCTCTAGAAAACAAAAGAAAAAATAAAGAAAAAGCCATTCTTTGCCTACCCATTATGCTCTATCTGTAAATAAATAATACAATGTTTCATGGTTTTCTAAACTGACTTTTTAGCTAAAAATATATTTTGAATATCTTTTCATATTATTAAATATTCTCCTACAAAATAATATAATGGCTGCAATTTAACAGATATACTATAGAATACATTTGACCACAATTTATCTACTCTGTTGTTGAACCTTGAAGCTTTCTCATCCTCCCTTCCTTCCTTCCTTCCTTCCTTCCTTCCTTCCTTCCTTCCTTCCTTCCTTCCTTCCTCAAATACTACAAAGATTGATGCTATGAGAATGCTAGATGACTACAGGCACATGGTTTATCACATTCCAGCTAAGTGTTTTATAACATTATCTTATTGAAACATCTCCTATGGTATAGAAACTACAACCATTATCCTGTTTTACAGATAAAAAAACCTGAGACTTAGAGATGGGATTTAAAGCTAAGTTGTATGCTTATGTCTTCAAAGCTTATCTTAACCAATAAGCATACTGCCTTTCTTAAGAAATAGAGGTACACTGTGATTGACTACTATGATTAATATGGTTGAATAGGAGATTTCTTGAGGAAGAGATTGAAAGGCAAAGAAGGAATCAGAGAGAGTGCCTTATTTGTCTTATTTAAGCCCAAGCTACTGTAGGTTCCTAGTAGACTCTCTACATAACTTCTTTCTCTGTCTCTCTCACTTCACACTTTAATTCTAATAGTGAAACTTCTCTGTCATCCGGAGACTGTAGTTCAATAAAGTTTTCATTTAGTATAATACAAGCATATAATAGGTGATTGCATTAAGGAATTGTGAGCAATTTTAGTTTAGGTGTCAGGAAAAGGAGTATCTCTCGCAGTTGAGGTTAAAGTTCCTACAGAACAAAGTGGAATGATTTACCACCTAAATGAGTCTTCTATCTGCTTTTATGTTTTATATTTACATGAAAAAAAGTCAAATATTGTGGGAGACTGATGATGAATTTTCTCTCATCATTTTAGCAAGTATACATTACAATTGTTTTTCTTTACAGTTCAGTATTAGCATTTCTTATTTGAATATTTACTATAATTAGAAAAATTGATAACATTCTTTCTTTTGTTTCCTCTTTTTCATTGTAAAAAATATTTTCTGTCTCTTATGTAAAAATAAAATATTCTCTTCATTAAAAAAAGGCAATTTTACAAAATATTAGTCTGTTTTCTAATCTGGCAGTTGTCTTTCTTATTATATAATAAATCACATAGAATTGTGTAATTTTTTCTCAATAAATATTAAGGAAATATTTATTAAGGAAAGCATGATATCTGTAAAGCTCATGTTTTTTAGAGTATTTGTTTTGAAAAGCAAAGATTCATAAATTGAATGAAATTATAAAGTTTATAGTGCTTTATACAGACATGCATTTTGCTTCTTCAACAGTGTAACTACATGATAAAGATAACCTTTGAAGCCACATATATTTTTGTCAAAATATTGATAATGATGTTCAAAAAATTACAAATTACATTTAGTTTTGGCCTTTTTATCCCTCTGATGAAAACTCAAGTTTGTTAATCATTGGCCTACATGAAATCATAGACTTATAAGCAACATAAACTTTGTGCATTGACTTTTAAAAAGATACAGCTTTACTGTCAGACCACCATGAATATTACTGTTGTGAGTATAAGAAATTTAACTGTTTCTTTCAGGAATTTTATTTCATCTGATATCTCTTGAAAAAAATGTTTTTCAATCTCAAGGGCCTGCTATGCTATTCTTGTGTTTGATTAATATCATAAGTAAGATTTCTATGTTAAAATATGAAGCATCTTTTTAAACTCTGGTGATCACTTTCTTGATTTTTTTCCCCCCACACTGTACATTTTTCATTGTAGAAGAATCCTTTGAGAGGTACTTCTTCATTAGGTTTTCAGTAAATATGCCATGGATTTTTGTCTTAATTTTCACATTTGCTCATGGAGAAACATTTCTAACATCATGGCTAGCAACCTGGAAGGAGCCTGCACCACTGGGTGGTGGGGGAGCTAGCACATTAAAAAATGAACCTTTTTTTTTTTCTTTGTTTTCTAAATGTCTCTATGTTAGGAGGACCATAATATCACCCCTCATTTTAATGACTGATTAGGGGCACTCACAAAACTCAGCATATGGTCATGGTTATGATCTATTGTAGCCAAAGAAAAAGGGGCATGGGGACATGTCTGGGAGAAACCAAGCACAAGTGTACAAACTCCTTTTCCAGTGGATTCACATAGGAAGCACTTGATTCCTACAGCAATGAGTTGTGACCAGTGTGAAATGTTGTCAACCAAGGAAGCTTCTTAGAGGCTAAGCACTCAGAGTTTTTAATGGGTAATGGTCATTTAAGTACCTTCTTCCTGGCCCATATAAAAATGATAGACTCTAGAAGAAAAGCGGTGTTCAATATAAACTATATTAGCTATACAAATAGTTTAGGCACCGGGAGCCTTTCATTAGTTTTGGGAATGATGGGAACCCTCCTGAAATTCAAGTTCTCTACCGCTAACGTATTATGTCTTTGAGTAAGTCACTTTTACCTTTCCAAATCTCAGTTTTCCTCTCTCTTAAAGAGCAAGATATCTAAATAATATCAGGCATAATTTTTCAGTTCTCTAGTAATTGAAATCTAAGTTTTGTATAGATTTATTTCTTGGTATAGATGAATGAGATCTGTTTTAAGTACTTTTTTTTCTAGCTCCTAATGGTGATTTATTATAAATGAGGATTAGAGGCTTCTATTGCACATAGGTTATTGTTATTTTTTTCCTACATTTATAATTTTCACATCCAAATGCAAAGTGTGTCTTATATGTTAACTATACAAATGGAGAAATTAAGTCATGGACTGCATAGTCATAATGACAATAGGTATAAAAGTGACAAGGCAAGTATTTAATCCCCACTTAACAGAGGAAGTCATGGTAATTCAGAGAGAAAAATTAATTTGTAAATGGCTGTGCAGCTAATACATCATAGAGCCTAAATAGAATGTGGTTCTTCTAACTACCCGACAGGACATTCTGAGAGTGCAGATACTGACTGACTCTTTTTTTTTTTTTTTCATGTTGTACTGTTGTGTCCAGCACAACACAGGCAGTGAGAGAACGAGAAGGGGCGGTGAAGGGTTAAGAAAGAAACAGAAATCAAGAAAGTTTTGAAACAGGGGCCAAGGGTATCACAGCCTAAAGGACTGAGCACCCCGAATCGGGCCATCTTGTGGCTTTTATTGATGCACATACAAGGGAGTAGCATTGTTTTTTCTACGGTCTGTGAGTCTCATACACCATACAAGAAAACTGGTTCAAACCAATCACCCTTGCCTGCTGAAAGTCCGAAGATGTTATTAGTAATTGTTGTTTGTACCTCTCCAGGGGACAAAACCTTTATGCTGAAACTTGCTGAGATGGAGAACTGATGTTATCACATCTAGAATCACTTCCCAAGCAGGTTGTGGGAAGGAATACAGCCATAGAGGCAGAAGCTGTCCTTAGACGGGGGACGGTGGGGGTGCCCACCTCTATCAACCCCGTGAATTTTCCTGGTGGTCCCCATGCAACTGTGCCTGTCTTAGGTTGTTCCTCTCTTGAGGAATCTTACCTGTCATTGGCTAGCCAGCCATCTTTTGGGGCCAAACAAGGAGACGTAAGGTGTAAGCACAAAGGTGAAGCAAAGGCCCTGAAAGGAACAGTCTCACAGACTCTTCTTTCTTTTTTTTTTTTGGGTGGGGGGCAGATGGACAGGCAGCTGCATGACAACATTGTACCTTTAGTTACTGGAACATCGGTGTGGCTCAATAAATGTTACATGGATGATAGTTGTGTGAATTTGGAGCAATTCACTCGTTCTTTTATTCAACAAACTTTTTTGGGAACCTAGTTATCAAAAACATTCTTCACTCTAATATTCTGCTGTGGTTTGATTGGTTGTTTTTGTAATTATCTTTTGTGTTTTCAGTTCGCATGTAACCTGACTTTTGCTGTCTTCATCCCTTCTCTTTAGATCATTTGTTTCTACCTTTTTAAAATAATTTCTATACTTTCTCTCCCCTCCCTCTCTCCCATCCTTCTCTCTCTCTTCCTCCCCTTCCTCCCTTTCTCCCTCCTTCCGTCCCTCCTTCCCTCCCTCCCTGCCTCTCTCAGGGTTGTGGGGCTACCTGGTCAATTATAATTTTTATTTGGTCTCCAGGTGCACTTTCACTAACCATTCTGATTTAGAACAGAGAAATATCTCTTTTTCCCTGCTCAAGTCATCTTTGAGATAAAAGCTCCCAAATAGCACCATTTCAAAGAAAACTCTATGATAGAATAAAATACTGCAATGTGCCACTTTCAAATCAGTAGCCACTGTGGTGGAAAATGTGTTTAATTGGTCTTGTGAATTAAGGAGAATTATGGTGCTAGTGTGTTATTTTTTATAATGCTTTAAATTTCCTCTGCTGACATTTTTCTTTTTAGTTAGTTGGACTTAAAAAATATAGAACTTCAACTGAATTTAGGAAATTTTATTTTGTTCAGAAGTTCTTTGGCAATTTTAGAAAATTCTTTAATAATTACTTCTATTTTTTTTTATATTTTTCCAGAGCTACAGGGGAAATGTGCACTGTAATTGAATTTTTGGTATTAAATAGTCCCTACTAACTTATTTTAAATATGTATTTAATTGAGTACAGAAAAATTATTCTATACTGAAAATATTGTATGTTCACATCGAGACTATCGTTCATAATTTTATCTTTGTAATTTTAATACCATATTTAACAAATTACATTTATTGTTTTTAATTTTATTATTTTTTTATTTTTCAATTATACTTGGCATTCAATATTATATTCAGTTGTACAGCATAGTAGTTAGACATTTATATAACTCACAAAGTGATTTCCCACCCACATAAGTCTAGTACCCACCTGGCACCTTATATAGTTATTATAATATTATTGATTATATTCCCTATCTTTACATCTTTCCATTCCCTACTTTACATCCTCATGTTTGTTTTGTAACTGCCAATTTGTACTTCTCAATCTCTTCACCTTTTTCACCCAGTGTTCCCCAACACCCTTCCCATCTGGTAACCACCAGTTTATGCTCTGCATATATGAGTCTGTTACGTTTTGTTTGTTCATTTATTTTGGACTTTGGATTCCACATACAAGTAAGATCATATGGTATTTGTCTGTCTGAGTCTGACTTATTCCACATTGTCACAAATGGTAAGATTTCACTCTATTTTATGGCCAAGTAATATTCCATTGCATATATGTACCACTTTATCTTTATCCAGTCATCTATTGATGGGTACTTAAGTTGCTTCCATGTCTTGGCTATTGTTAATGCTGCAATGAACATAGGGTGCATATATCTTTTAGAATTAGTGTTTTGGATTTCTTTGGATAAATACCCAGAAGTGGAATTTCTGGGTTATAAGGTAGTTCTATTTTTTCATTTTCTATGTTACAAGTATTATTTTTCAGTGTTATATTTGAGAATTGGATGTCATGATTAAAATAACCTGAATACAAAATGTTCTGTTATATAATTATCTGGATAATGCTATTTTAATTGGGGTATAATTTATACAGTGCAATTCGATCAGATTTGATGAATGCATATGAAGTCTATGGACATTTCCATCACTTTATTAAGTTTTCTTGTGTCCCTTTCCAGTCTACTTTTCCACATAAGCAAATATCTGTCACAAGTTACTTCTGCGTGCTCTAGAATTTAAAATAAGTATATTCACACAGTGTGTACTATTGGCTATTTCCACTCAGCATAATATTTTTGAGATCCATGTGATGTTACTTGTATTAGTAGATTGTTTTATTTTATTTCCTAATAATATTTGTAAATTGAAAACAAGTTTATCCATTCTCCTTCTTATGAATATCTAGGTTATATCCAGTTTTTGATTATTATGAATGAAGCTGCTATAAACATGTTTGTACAGGGCTTTCTTTAGACATATATTTTTATTTCTTTTGGATAATTAATTAGGAATGAAATTACTGGGTCCTAGGGCAGCTATTTCAGAAACTGACAAATGCTTTTCCAAAGGGTTTTACAATTTGAGTTAATTTTTTAAAAAATTAAACAACTTTGTACTATACGTACTCAGTTTCTCACTCAAACCCAAGCTTTAAAATAGAATGAGTTCATGAGAATTAAGTAGTGTTTTGTGAATAACTTAACAATTTGATATAAATTAAAAAGACAACAAAAATGTATCACTAGCAAAATTATGAAAGCTGTAATCACGTCAACACAGAATTCTACCTAAAGTATACATAACTGACATTTGTCTTTCAATTGTACTTCTTCAGTTGAGTTGGGACTTTGTGACTATTAGGTTCAAAACTCAAGGTTTTCCTAATTAGGGATGGATTCCCTAATAATTATTGTCTCATCAATGATTATAACTATTAGAAGAAATATGTGATTTTTTGGTCTGATTTTGAAGGTGTTAACCTTCATGAAAATTGTTTAGTGAGTTAAGTCACTAAACTTACATATAATTTATATATAGGTGTAAGATTTTTTTGGAGGGGGAATGTGCAAGAAAAAAGGTAAATATACATTTCCCCCACATAGTCATTCATTCTTTCATTCACTACATATTTATTAGATGCCTATAATGTGCCAGACATTGAGCTAAACAGTGGTTATACAGTATTGAACAAAATAGGTATTATCACTGAAGTCTAGGAGCTCATTGTCTAGTAGAATAGATGGAAATTAAGAGAGAAGACATAGAAATAAATGTAAGAAGAGTTGAAATAAGTGCTATGAAGGAAACTTATGTCACAATACTGTGAGCAGAGATACTTTCTGATTTGTATGGTATATATTTACTTCTGAGTTAGAGCACTTCCTGAAGCGAGTGGAGTTATTTCCTTCACTTTCGTATGTCTGTGCTATTCTAAATGATAGATTCTTTTGTTTGCTTTTTTCATAAAAATTAAAACATAAGCGTGTGACATGAAAAAATAAAAACTAAATATTTTTATTGAGATAGTAACTATATACACATAGTTTTGATTAGTTTTGTATTCATATATATTTACTGTTGAATGCATAACAGGTTAAGGGTGCTTTACTTAATTGTACTATATTTCTTTAGTATTCTTACCTAATTTTACACTTAAACAAAAATCTCAGGGAATATGGCCACTGTGTGTTTCAGTTGGTCACTTAAGAGCTTTGCTGCCATCCTTTCTAGAGAACTTATTGAATGTAACACATGTATCATAAGGTTTAAATGGTAGCTTGTCCCACATCCTAAAAAAAAGTACAAGTAATTATATTTTGATTTCATTGGTATGCCAGTACCTTTACTGTGATAGTTAAAAGTACTGTGCAGTGTAAGTAGAATAACATTTAGTGCTCTTAATCTGAAGAGGCAGGTTTATTTTTTCAACTGGGGATATCTGAACTGCGTGAAGAAACTAAAAATATTTGATCCTGTATTAAGCATTAAAGAGAGCTGGAGGATAAATGCTTAAGTTTCTCTTGGTGATTCCTGAATAAGTTAGATAACGATTAGAGAATCAACTGGATAAAAATAATAAATATAAATAAATAAATAAATAAATAAATAAATAAATAAATAAAGTGTCTAGATACTTAAGTATCTAGATCAACATGTGACTAGAAAAAATTGAATAATGGGACATTTAAAAAATATTCTTTGCTATTTTGTTCCTTTTTTAAAAAGCAAATATTTGATTTAATAGCATAATTTTAGAGGAATGCTTCTTTCAGAAATATTAAAATGTTAGAGTTTTACTGATAATGACATAAATAATAATTTACTAACCTGCCAGCATATGTCTAATATAAATAAAAACAAGTATTGGAAAGACTGGGTTGAAAGTATGCAGACACTAGAGGGGATACTTGCATTTATATCATTTGTTACCCAAGTATATTTGTCAGTTTGTATTAGGGTGACTAGAATATGTGAAAATAGTTGTGTATAAATTCTGTCAAATCCTTGATAGATCTCTGTAGTATACATAGTTTTCTGTAGTCCAGAAACTCTGATAGAAAGCAACAGATAGAAGATTAAAAGGACTTTGCAAAGATTTCTGATGCTGCCCAATGAAGGAAGATATGTTTTAATTTAGCAAAGTTAAGTATGTGCTAGAACATAAGGCAGCCTTTTTAGAGGCTGATTTATGGAATTCAGAGTCTCTACAATGTATTTTTCAGAATTTAATTATAGAATTAAAAATTTAGCCGATATGTGAAGAAACAGGAGAATATTAGCCATTATCAAGAGAAAAAAAAAATAGAAATAGACTCTGAGATACATGAGATAGTTAAATTAGCTGACGAGTTTTACAGCAGCATTATAAGTATATAGAAAGACTTAAAGAAAAATTCGTCCCAATGAGTGAAGACAGTGAATAATAGCAAATAAATAGAAATTATATTTTTTAAATGGAAATTTTAGAACTGGAAGGTACAATATATAAAATAAAATAAAAAAAATAATTGAGTTGGCCCTAGAGTAGCTAGGAATGCAGAAGAAATGGGCAATAAATGTGAAGATAAATCAGTAGGAATTATCCAATCTGAAAGACAAGGAGAGTAAAAGATAAAAAAAAAACAAAAAACAAAAACAAAAAATAACAACAGCAAAATAACAGATTTTCAGTGACCTCTAAACATTAAGGGTCTAAGGTATGTGCATTTGCTCTCTCAGTAAAAGAGGAAATAACTAATGGGACATAGAATTATTGGAAGATATACTCAGTTTTTGTGAAAGTAATTGATTTTCATATCCAAGAAGTTCAGGGAACCCTAACAGTATAAACACAAGGTATATCACACCTAGATACATCATTGGCTACTCCTGAAAAACAGATAGAAAGAGAAAATATTAAAAATAGCTAGAGAAAAATAGCACATTATATAAAGAAAAAATATGACTTAAGTTACTGCTGACTTTTTTCATCAGGTGCAAAAGAGGACGACAGACGATAGAATGACATCTTAACATGTTAAAAGAAAAATAAATATATATCTGTCAACACCAATTCTATAGCCTTGAAAATGATTTTTTTCAATTTGAAGATGAAACAAGGATGTTTTCATTTGTTAAGAGAAGCAGAGATATTTGGACTTGTTAAGAGCAGATCAGCAGCATAAAAATATTACAGGAAATCGATTAGGATAAGGAGAGTTAATAACAGATGGTAACTCTGATGTATAGGAAGAAATGAAGAGTAGCAGGAGTGGTAACTATGGAAGTAATATAAAAATACATTTTTTTCTTTTCTTCATTCTGTTAACAGTCATATAAAAATATAAGAGACTATTCATGACTTGAGTTTAGTCAGGATACCAAAAGTCATAAACAGATTATATAAATAAGATTTCCTCAAAACTAAAACTTTTGGTTATCCAAGACTCCATTTAAAAGATGAATGCTAGGTAAGCCGTAAACTGGGTAAAAATATTCATAAAATTTGTTTGGCAAAGGATTTGTCCCACTAGTGTCAAAAAGTATAATTGAAAACCAGTAAAAAATTTGAATATATACTTCCCAAAGAAAAGTATGCACACATAACTAAATAAAATCTATTATCAGGGAAATAAGCATTCACATCACAGTAATAAAAAAGCAATGAAACATTTAAAAACAAATAAAAATAATATTAAACCGTCTTCTAGATAAGGTATAACAAAAATGTGATTGCTACAAAAAATCACCAAGGTGACTGGGTATGCACATATGAATATTTTTAGCTCATACGTTGGAGAGTAGTCATAGCTGAGATCTTTGGATGCTTGATCTATTCTTATGTAGACCTAATGTCTGGTGTATGCGTGTAGGCTGGAAAAACCATGGGCCTTATTCTGTTTGGGATAATATGTTCACTGAGAGGAAAAAATATAATTTTTCCCCTTAAATGTGATTATCTAACATTCTCAGATATCTTAAACCTATTTTGTTAGAACACATACACTGTTGCATACCAAATTTTAAATTAGTTGGCCCTCTGCCCACTTAACTTAAAACAAAGGAGGAGATTGGTCAGTTTTGTGTGTCTCAATAACAGCAATGGGCTTGAAGACTTTAAAACATTTCTTGTTTTAAATCACTGATTGATCTTTGACATATTTTTCATCTGCAAAAGAAAATGTGTAAGGACATAAATGTATGTATCTAATCTTACAGAAATGTATCACAGAAAAGAACCAGTTAACATAAATCATTTTCTGGAGCTATTGAGTAGTCATGGTAACAAAAAGTTACACTCTTTTAAACATTTTTAAATTGTTTCATGTGCAAAAGCTTTTAGTTCTTAATAATTGTTGTTTTCCTCTCAAAATTATTTGAAAAATATTTCCCAGATGAGAGACAAACGTATGGCTTATTTTAATGGTTTACATTAGGAAATACTTTTTAAAAATAGATTTATGGAGGAATATTTTTTTTTTTTTCATTTTTTTTTTTTTTTAATTAGTTTCAGGTGCACAAGACAAAGCAAAACTTAGACATTTATCATTTATATCCCTCACACTGTGTGAACCCCCCTCCCCCCATCCACTATCCCTCTGTACGTTCCCAAAACCTCTCATCTCCCCCTTATGCCCCCACCCCCGCCCCTCTAGCAACCCTCTGTTTTTCCTCCATGTTTCCAAAACTGTTTCTGATTAGTTCATTCACTTATTCTTTTCTTTAGATTCCACATATAAGTGAGATCATATGGTATTTGTCTTTCTCTTTCTGACTTATTTCACTTAACATAATGTTCTCTAGGTCCATCCATGTTGTTGCAAATGGTAAGATTTCTTTCTTCTTTATGGCTGCGTAATACTCCATTGTATAAATGTACCACAGTTTCTTAATCCAGTCATCTACTGATGGGCATTTCGGTTGTTTCCAGGTCTTGGCTATTGTATATAGTGCTGCAATAAACATAGGAGTGCATAAAGATTTTTGAATTGGAGTTTTGGATTTCTCCGGATAGATACCTAGGAGTGGGATTGCTGGATCATAAGGTAGTTCCATTTTCAGATTTTTGAGATATCTCCAAACTGTTTTCCATAGTGGCTGCACCAATCTGCATTCCCACCAACAGTGCACCAGCGTTCCCTTTTCTCCGCATCCACGCCAGCACTTGTTGTTTGTTGATTTATTGATGATAGATATATAGTAAACTGCACATAAAGTATATAATTTGTGAAATTTTGACTCATATATATACCTGCCAAATCGTCATTACACTGAAGATAATGGACATACCCACTATTCCTTTAAATCTTTGTCCCACCACTCCCTACCACAACCCTTTGTCACCAGGCAACCACTGGTCTGCTTTGTATCACTGTTGTATTCTCATTCTCTCCCTCCCTCCCTCTCTCTGTCTCTCTGTCTCTCTCTCTCTGTCTCTCTCTCTCTGTCTCTCTCTCCCCTCATTTCTTTTATGCATAAAATTATTTTGAGGTTTATCCATGTTGTAATGGACTTCATTCCTTCTTATTCCTGATAGTATTACATTGGATGTATATTTTACAATTTTTTACAATTTATTTTTCAATTACAGTTGACATTCAATATTATTTTATATTGGTTCAGGTATACATCATAGTGGTTAGACATTTGTATAATTTACAAAGTGATCCCATCGATTCTTGCATTTATTGAAGGATATTTAGATTGTTTGCAGATTTGATCTATGAACATTGGAGTACAAGATATTTGTATGGTCATATGATTTTATTTCTCTTGGGGAAAGACCTAAGAGTGGAATAGCTGGATTATATTGGCAGGTGTATTTTGACTTTTTAAGAAACGGCCAATTCCAACAAGTAGTGTGTGAAAGTTCCATTTCCTTTACATCCTTACTTCAGTGGTTTTAATTTTGTCTATTCTAATTGTGGCACTGGTGTCTTGTTATGGCTTTAATTTGCATTTCCCTAACAGTAATGGGTTGAGCATCTTTTCATGTGCTTATTTGCCATCTGTATTTTTTTTTTTTGGTGAAGTGTGCAAATGATTTTGTTCATTTTAATATTGTGTTTGTTTTCTACTTATTGATGTTTAAGGATTCTTATATTCTGGATACAAGTATTTTATCAGCTATATGTTTTACAAGTATTTTATCCTGGTCTGCGGCTTATCTTTTTCCTTTTTTTAACAGGGTCTTTTAAAGACCATAAATCTTTCATTTTGATCAGTTTTTTTCCCCCCACTTTGGATCATTCATTTGGTGTCATATCTAGACAGTCCTTGCCTAATCCAAAATAATAAAGATTTTTCTTTTATGTTGAATTTAGGTCTAGGTTCCACTGTGAATTATTTTTTTTCAATTAAAATTTATTGGGGTGACAATGGTTAGTAAAATTACATAGGTTTCAAGTATACAATTCTGTAATGCATCATCTATATATTACATTGTGAGTTAATTTTGTGTTTGGTATAAGTTATAGATCAAAGTTCATTTTTGACATATCTCTATATAATTATATATCCACATGATGAAAGACTCATTGCTCCACTGAATTGTCTTTACACCTTTTTCCAAATCAGTTTTCCATATATTTGTGAGACAATTTCTGACTTTTCATTCTGTTCCACTTCCCTGCTTTTCAATCTTCATACCAATACACAGCATGTTTTAACTGCTTTTGGTACAATTTGCTTAAAGAACTTAAAAAAATATTATTGAATTTCAAAATATGATTGCAGATATCATTTATATC
This sequence comes from Rhinolophus sinicus, assembly GCF_036562045.2. Lineage (NCBI taxonomy): Eukaryota > Metazoa > Chordata > Mammalia > Chiroptera > Rhinolophidae > Rhinolophus > Rhinolophus sinicus. The sequence continues at coordinate 40,504,898 of NC_133751.1, forward strand.
TTTATTGTTTCTGAAAAATTAAACCTTAGGTTTTAGAAGGAAAATGTGATTGCTTTCATCTGCTGGAGAAACATTTTCAAATTGCAATAAATTTTCTTTCTAGTAAGGAAATAAAGGACTTTTGCACGGTTCATAAGAGTTAAATATGTATTGATGTCGATAGAACTATTTAGCTGGAAGTATAATAGGTAAGAACTGCATATAAAAATGTACAACAAGTTTTAGCCCTTCTTGTTTATTCTTGTTTTTCTATTCTTTTTTTTTTTTGTATGTTGTGTTAGTATATTCATTGACTGCTTTCTCTCCTACGTTAGAGATCTGAGAGAAAGTGATCATAGTTGAAAGGGGTTTTAGAATAGTGACTACCACAATCACCAAATAATAGTTTGTCATTAGCTCCACCTCTGCATTGTATTTCTTTCTACATCACTGTGTAGATACTTGGGAATTAAGGCAATGAGTAATGGCACAAAATAATGTGGAAGAAGATATGATACATAACAAAATATATATAAAAATTATAACCTCTAGGAATTTGGAATCATCAGAAGACTTAGCTTTATCATGTTTGAGAATACCTTTAACACTCAAATTATTTATAATGAATTCATTGTTTTGGTGGTAATTGCTAATTCTCTTTGGAAAATTGACAGTTAAGAATCTTTTCTTGGGAATTGTGATAATCATAAATATGGGTTTTATCATCCTGGGTATTTGATATAAGTAAGAACATAAAGCTATATTCCACAATCTTTATCCTGCAGTGTTCAGCACGGGTCAGTAAATGAGCTAGAGCAAATGCTAATTTAGTAGTGAAGGAGTTGTAGGAAAAAGATGCTAATGCAGTTTAGGGTTAGAGCTTAAGGGACTTGTTTGTTCCAGTTAACTGTAAAAACTATGATAAATAAATCATTAGGAAGTTAGTATGGGTTTGGATGGAAGAGATAATTTTTCTACTTGTGATGTTGAAAATTTATACCATTTGTCCTACTAGTAAAGATACTAAACAATTCCATTATTTTTAACACTATTAATCAGTCAATTATAATAGTATAAGGACATTTTAAAATGAAAAGTGAGCTTTTGAATTGATACAACTTTAATCCTTTTTTTCATTTTCATTTAACTCCATCTTGTATTACAATTCCAAAAGCCTAATCTATTTTCTTAATATTCTTCTCTTTTACCCACTTGCTTTTTAGAAGAAATGCAGACTCATGGTGGAACCTCAGGCTTTTAAAAACCATGTTTATTGTTTTTTCCTTCTTCCCATTCCTGTTCTCTTAGATTTAGAAATGCTCACACACACACACACACACACACACACACACACACACACACACGGGGGGGGGGGAGAGAGAGAGAGAGAGGAGAGAGAGAGAGGCAGAATGATGCAATTCTGAATTTCCCTATTATATGGACTAGACATATACTAAGAAGTACTTAAAAGACAAAACAAAAAAAAACACAAAAACAAACAAACAAACAAACAAAAAATAGGAATGATTTATTTTTTAAGGCTAAAAGGATTAGATATTTTAGGAAAAAAACAGAACTTAGTACTTTCCAAGGTCAAATATTTTTTATTTTGAATTATGTGTGGGGAAGAAGATAATATAATATCCTTTCCCCTGACTCTTGCCATGTTTATATTAACAAAGGAAGAATCCCCACTGTGGGAGACCCAATGGGTTTCAGAAGCTTTCTGGCCCTTTGCACATTGGTAGACTATTGGCATGTTCTCATGCAATTCAAAGCCAGGAGATAAGAGGACACGAGTGCTTATGAAATGCCTCTGTTTTCCACACTCGTACCCAAACATCTCCTGTGTCAGAAGTCAAGGCTTATCTTACTAAGTATTATGGACCATTTTTTTTTCTAGGCTTTCTCTTCCACTAACTGATACTTAATAGTTTTAAAAGCTAAACGAATACAATAATGCCCCCAACACACACACTTTATAATTTTTGCACAAAAATTTATAGCAGTTACTGGCCTGGATTTGGGGTCCATTAAAAATGTTATGAAAGCAAGGCATCTGAAGAGTAAAGAAATGGTGTCTCTAAAACAAACAAATAAGTAATTGAAGCACTTCTTTATGCCTGTAACAAAACACATTTATTAAGCATGTTAATAAGAACATTTATTAAGTTATGCTCAAGGGACCATGCGAGGTGACATGATATATAAATGAGATAATCTACCAATGCTAAATTGATCTGCTAATAATCATCCAGTTAATTACAGTTTTTGTCTCTCTCCTTTCCCAGTCATACATATATCCCAAGAGATTTGCATTGACCAATTAATTTGCTTCCCCTCATTTTACTTCATTTATCATGTGTTTAACATTTGCAAATCTTAAAGTTCTGTCTTTCAAAATATTATCATATATACCAACTAATACTATGACATAGAATCTGAGTGCAATTATGCAAGAGTTCTCACCATCTTCCCTCTTGACTACATGAAATTGAGTTTGATTGTGCTGAATTTCTAAGTGATCAGCTAACTAATGATTCTAACTCTCATATCCAAGAGGGACTAGCAATGCATTTTTTAAAGTTTAGAAGAAAAATATTCTTTTTTTTTTTACCATTAATTCTTATATTTCCTTCTGTTTCTCTTCATATAATTTGCCTGCTCCCTGACTTTTCACTCAGCGTTTAAAATGCAGGGAGAATGATTTTTAGGCATCATTTCATATGTGCAGTTTTTGGTATGATCCACATTACAGCTGGCCACTAAGTTAATTTGATTTTTTCTTAACTCAGAAAAGAAACACAATTGTATTGAAACATTTTGTGTGTCCGAATCAAGACTGCTCACCAATGTGGCATTCTTCCAGGCAGAGACTTTACAGAGATGGAATTAATAACTGAGCAGGTCATTAATGGGTAAGCACCCGTCCTGATCAGTTTTTGTTCATGATCTGGGAAGTCGCTATGTCAGTGATGGACATTAGGGTCCATATTTGGCTTTCAAACACACTCCTCAAGCGACTTTCTATAAGCAAAATCTTATATCTTAAATCTCCAGTCAGAATTCAATTAGAAACCCTAATACATAATTATGCTTTTTTTAAAATTACAGTTAATATACAATATTATATTAGTTTTAAGTATATAACAACATAGTGATTATATATTTATATAACTTACTAAGTGATCCTCCTGTTAAGTCTAGTACCCACTGGGCACCATACATAGTTGTTATAAAATTATTGACAATATTTCCTATGCTGTACTTTACATCTCCGTGACTATTTTTTAACTACCAATTAGTATGTCTTATCCCTTCAACTTTGTCACCTAGCCCCTCAAAATTCCTACCGTCTGGCAACCATTAATTTGTTCTCTGTATCTATGAATCTTTTTCTGTTTTGTGTGTTCATTTATTTTGTTCTTTAGGTTCCACATAGACGTGAAATCATATATTTCTTTCTCTGTCTGACTTATTTCACTTAGCATAATACCCTCTAGGTCCATCTTTGTTGTCTCAAATGGTAAGATTTCATTATTTTTTATGGCTGAGTAATTCATTCCATTGCATATATGGATCACTTTTTTATCCAATCCTCAATTGATGTGCACTTAGGTTGCTTCCATATCTTGGCTGTTGCAAATAATGCTGCATTGAACATAGGGATATGTATATCTTTTTAAATTAGTGTTTTTTATTTCTTTGGATAAATGTCCAGAAGTGGTCATAAGGTGCTGGGTCATAAGGTGGTTCTAGTTTTAATTTTTTGTGGAAACTCCATAGTGTTTTTCATAGTGGCTGCACCAGTTTGTAATTCCACCAACAATACATGAGGATTCCCTTTTCTCCACATCCTTGCCAACACTTGTTTTTGATTTACTGATGGTAGCCATTCTGATAGGCAAGCAATGGGCCAACATGTACAAATCCATCACCTACAACACAAATCTGCTCACAGAAGAGACTGACTGCTTTGTGAACAAGCTGGATCCCAGCAAAGTGTTTAATAGCAAGAACAAGACCTTAATTCCCAAAAAGAAAGGGCCCGTTCAGACTGCAGGTGGCCAGAACGGGGCCTCACGTCCTCCCTCCACTTCTAAATCCTCCTCTGGCTCTGGAAACACTGCCAGGAAATGAACACCCCAACCTTCAGTGCCCTGCCAGCCCCACAGCAATGATTTCCATGCACAGGTGTTTTCAAGACAAGTGCTGAGGATTTGATGTTGTGCAGTGCTGACAAACTTCTTGTTTCTTGCCTGGTCTAGTTCTGTTTGCTCAATCCATAAAAGGGCTCTTCCCCCCAGACATCTTAAAGTCATTGTTTAGCTTCAAAAAGAAGCATCGCTGTGTCATATACCACATGATCCATTTTATAAAGATACAGAAGAGATTTTATGACGGAAAATATATTAATAATATTCATCCAAGTTTTGTAATTGTAAAGGTTTCGATTTGCTATAAATTTAAGGTTATTAACAACTGAGCTGTTTAATGATTAGACATGACAGTTTTAGTAATTAGTTATTAATAAGCAATTGCAATTATATGAATACTTTGTATTCAGTCATTTACTGTGAGAAGTTTTAATTTTTTTTGGTCATTTTTTACACAAACATGTAGACATATTTCTACAACTTATTCCAAATGAGGGAGAAGGGAGGACAGACCTCAATAATAATGAAAATGAAGTTCAGATTCCTTCAGAGGTCGAAGGGAAGAGCTAGGAAGGTTGTGGAGACCAGAATTAAGTGGTAGCTGAAAAGAAACACGTCAGGCTTGGTTACATTTAAGTCAGTAAAGCCTTATGTTTGTGTTCATTTCTGTCCTCTGTTCGGAACTGGACAATCCGTTTTAAATGCACAATCCATTTGAGTTTACAATTCAGTCTTCTGCATTGCAGATATATCACTATTTAAAATGTAAAAATGCTTCCATTCAATTCAACTTAACAATTATTAAGCACTTACTTGTACATAGAAAGACAATCCATGTGTTCTCAAGTCCAAATGGCTACTTACTCAAAAGGCTCATAGGCTCATGCACTTTATCTTGCATACACCGTTCTTGTGGCTCTGGCCCATAGTCATGTCAGGGACCTAGTTTTGATTTTTGATAACTACTAGGACTCATGCCAGTCACACACCCAGTTATAAAAAAGAGCATGAAGCAAACTCTGCTTTGTTTATTGTGTTAAGATAGGGTTATAATTCTTTTCAGGGAAAATTGTTGCTTCATATTAGTTTATCCAGAGCCCAATGAGTCCTCAGAAGGCTAATGGGAGACAAAGTATTTAGGTAAAAGTATTCAGGATTTTTTTCTTTTCCCCCTTATTTTAATTGTTTTCTGTTCCACTTTTAGAATAAGTAAAATGTTCTTAAAAATCAAAACAGAGATATAGAATAATATGTCTGCTTCCACCAATTGCTTATCAATTCAGTCCCACTATCACTGCCATGGTAGCATTTTAATTTGATATTTTTCTCTTTGTTTCTTCATGTAAATGCAAACAAAAACCAAATGTGTATTCTTATCCTACCCTATTATATACAAAAGATAGCATACTAGAGACTATACTAATCCTTGTATTTTTCTTTAAACAATAAATCTTGGAAATGTTTTTATATTATCAATAAGCTTCCTTTTTTTTCTTTTTTTTTAAAAATTGAAGTATAATTGATAGACTTCAATTATACTGTTTTAGGTGTATAACATAATGATTTGATATTTGTATATATTGTGCAATGATCACCATGATAAGTCTAATTAATATTTATCACCATACAGAGTTACAAACTTTTTCTTCTTGTGATGAGAACTTTTAAGATTTACTCCCTTAGCAAATTTCAAATATGGAATACAGTATTATTTACTATAGTGACTATGCTGTACGTTATATCTCCATGACTTATTTCATAGTTAGAAGTTTGTACTTTTTGACTCCCTTCATCCATTTTTCTCACCCTCTGACCCCTGCCTCTGGCAACCACTAACCTGTTTTCTGTATCTAAGAGCTTATTTTGTTTTGTTTTGTTTTTTTTAATTCTACATATAAGTGAGATTGTACAATATTTGTCTTTGTCTGACTCATTTCTCTTAGCATATAGCCATCAAGATCCATCCATGTTGTGTCAAATGGCAATATTTCATTCTTTTTTATGGCTGAATAATAGTCCATTCTGTATATAACACATCTTCTTTATCCAGCCATCCATCAATGGACACTTAGGTTATTTTCATATCTTGGCGATTATAGGTAATGCTGCAATGAGGATGGAGGTCTATATAAATATACGTGTGTGTGTATGTATATATACATATATATGTATGTGTGTATATATATGTCTGTATACATATATATGTATATATACACACACATATATATATATATATTTATTTATTTATTTTTTGAATTAGTATTCTCACTTTCTTGAATAAATACCCAGAAATGGAAATGTTGGATCACATAGTACTCTTTTTAATTTTTTGTGAGTTTTCCATACTATTTTTCATAGTGTGAACACCAATTTACATTCCCAATGATAGTGTACATGGGTTCCCTTTCCTCCACATCCTTGATAATACTTGTTATTTCTTGCATTTTCGATAATAGCCATTCTAGTAACTGTGAGGTGATATCTTACTGTGGTTTTGATTTGCATATCTCTGGTGATTAGTGATGTTGAGCAACTTTTCATGTAGTTGTTGGCCATTTGTATGTCCTCTTTCAAAAAAAAAATGTTTATTCAACTCCTCTGTACATTTTAAAATTGGATTGTTCATTTTTTTTGCTGTTGAGTTGCCTGAGTTCTTTATCTATTTTAGGTATTAACTCTTCATCCGGTATATATTTTTCAAAATTTTCCCATTCAATAGGTTGCTTTTTAATTTTGTTGATGGTTTTCTTTGCTATGCAGAAACCTCTTAGTGTGATATAGTGCCAGTTGTTCATATATATATATCTATCTATATACATATAGATATATATATGTATATCTATCTATCTATCTATCTATCTATCTATCTATCTATCTATCTATCTATGTTTGCTTTTTTCTGAAGCATAATTAAGTCTATTATGACTGAGAGGGATATGCCCTTAAAGATAGTAAGAAGGTAGATTCAACGGGATGTTATGGTTTATAAAAGTACCAAGTCAGAGGGAAAAAGAGAAATCTATGCTAGTGAGTTGTACAAAAGATTTTCCATTGGAGTTAGTAATTAGGTTGTCATTTGTGATCTTCAAGAGGGTCGTTTTGATGACATTATGAGGAAGGAAAATATATAGGCTATAGATTAAAAGTGGGATAAGAAGTGGAAACAACTAGTGTTGAAATCAATAGTAGGAATTACAGTACGTACTAGACTAGCTGACTGAAATATCTAAAAGTGCAAAATATAAATGTATTTGCTTCATTTTTAAGAAAATGTTATATGCCATACTACCAGAGAGTAAAGTTAATGTAGTATAAAAACAAAAATAAGCAAACAGACAAACAAAAAAATCTATGGCTACATTGTATAGTTAGAATATACAAATGACCTAGAGAAATGAGGGATTATCATTGGATAATAAGAACTACAGCCATTTATGCTTTCCTGTTCAAATTCTCTTTAATTTTATGGCATTTATATGAATAAATTTATCATTTATTTCTAAGATATCAGTTCTTATTTGATTACTTTTCAAAACATTTCTAATTTTCTAAATTTGATATTTTAAGAAATGAAAAGAGGCAATGTCTCAGTTCCATTTAGTTAACAATTGAAACGTAATTCAAAGTGCAAGATAGACACATTGTCCACTGAAGTTGTTCACAAATACAAGGAAAGCTATATTTACATCTTTCTGATTGTCACCTGTAAATGAAACATAATGACTTAATACAAGGTTATTAAATAGCAAACGGCTGAGGTACCACTAATGCAAAGTGATGGCAAAGTCCAGCATAAATCTATAATATGATAAGTGCTGCCAATTACATAATTTCATTTTGAATTGTATATAATCTATCAAACTGTACCTCTGTGCACTTTAAGCACGCTGCTCCTTGAATATTTTTTTTCTATTAGGTTCTTTAAATCTTGAATAATCAACAAAGTACCGTGCTGTTTTTTTATATTGTGTGTGGAATCTTAATCAATAAAGATTCTAGAAAACAGTGCACATTTGCAAGAAGGAAGATATATCAAATAACAGAAAAAAGTAACATGGGATGGTTCAATATGGCTTATTTATTAAATATATGGTGACAGTTGTCAAAATAGCTACTGTGAACTTGTATTAATGTAGAATCTCTTCAAGGTTAAGCATTTACAGTAAGTGTTTTATTATAGCAAACACTGCACTATACTCCTGAGGGTCAAATCTGCAGGCATTTAATTTCAGCAATTGCCATAATAGAGGCATTATGATAATGTCTCAGCCTCTTGGGAACACACAGAGGTTGGATGTTATTATATTTTTCCTTTTCCTCTCTTTTAAAGCTTTTGTCTATAATCTACACATTACTTGGAAAAGCAAGGATTTCTATCCTTCTTTATTTGAATATATGGAACTTGGTTTCAAAGGTTGAAATGAACATAGTCCAAAAGAAAAATAAATGTTACAGAAAAAGGAATAATTTTCCACGTTTTGGATCTTTGGCTACAAGGGAACGTCACCACATCTGTTTTTTTTTTTTTTTTTTTCCCCTGAGTCCCTTCTCCTTCAAAATGAATGAACAGAAAAATGTTTATATTTCCCATAAGTAAGCTTAAACTTAGTTATTATGCCATACTATTTTGTTCATAGGTTTTTATCATCATTTCAAAAAGTATAATTTAATAAGGTGGTTGTCTTTTATCAACTAAGTTATTAGAAATGATTACTGTCAGCAGGATTCTTACAGTCTAAGATATAAAGTATATTTCTTAAGAACTTGGTATGACTTAGTAGTTACATATGTAGCTGTTTTAAATTGTTTATTTACTGACGTTACAGCAAGAGGAATGTGAATCTATTTTTTCTTTGCTCAGACATCTGGCAAATATACACTATTGCCAAACTTTTGCAGATTTCACTCATTCAAAAGGATAGTTTGATTCCATTATTTTGTTGTTTATTTATTTATTTTTGATTTCCTAGTATTATGCTCAGTCAGTAGCTGTATTATGGGTTTGGGTTGTAATTTGCATTTATTTATTTGTTAACCAGTTTGCATTTTAAAAGAGTAATTGGACTCATACACAGTAGTCAGGTTTGTTTGTTTTTTGAAGGCTGGAAACTTCAGAGTTTCAAGATATGCTCAAAATGGGTATCAGTTATATTTTATAAGAAAGTGTGTTAGGTGTTAGATGACTCTAGTTTCAGGAAAACAGCATCGGAATTTTATCACTTTCATCTGTTGCTTTTTCAAAAAAATATTTTTCTTAAGTTGAATATTTATGGGATTAGACTCAAGGTTTAAGAAAAAGTCAGATGAAGCAAGTAATATAATTCAAAAATAAAATTGATCAGAGTTTTTATTTGATATAAACAATAATTTTTATTAAAATTTGGAACAGAATAATTAAACAGAGACCCACCTATTCTTATTCCTGTCTAAGATTTCTTAAGGCTAACTGTATAACATCTTTAGACAATAAATGAATTTGAGTTGTTTCCTTAACTGCCTGGTTAATAGTTAGTCTTAGAAGGTCTGCAATGTAAAGTCATACATGTGTCATCTTTGTTCATTATTTAATGTATTAGTGCCCCAGGGTAACAACAGCATCTCACCTCTGATATTAGCAAGCTGTGAGCATGTAGGTTAATCTTTGGAAGGTACTACCTATGCTGAGTCCCAATGAAAATGATATCTATAAGGTGTAAATTATGCTATCTGTGATTATTTATGAAAGTTAGTGGACCTGGATTGAGAGAGAAAGGTGTGTGGGGATGGAGAAACTAATAGCCATAACCAGGTCTGTATCTCTGGTGATAGTCTGGGTTTCACGGAAGAAAATATACCAGTCAGTGCAACTTATCAAATGGGAATTCATTAATTCATTAATTCATTCATTCATTCATTCATTCATCAAATATTTACTGAGTACCTACTATATTTAAGGCACTGTTTTAAGAACCAATGATTCTATGATAAACAGGAAAGAGAGCAAGGTCCATACTTTCATTAATCTTAATGGGAGATGGGACATAGACAACAGCAAAAACAACAAAAATAGGAAAGTTAGAGATAGTGATAAGTGATAAGCAGGGTATTAAAATGGCAGTGATATGAAATGCAGTGATTAGGTAAATTCTATAGATTAAGTCATCAAGAAGAGTCTCTCTGAAGAGGTAACATTTATGATTATATAACACTTACATGAAGGATCCAAATGTGTTTTGAAGTCTCTGAGGGTGTATCCAATTAAAACAAACAAACAAACAAACAAACACCCTGTGCTATGGTCTGAATGTTTCTGTCTGTTCAAAATTCACATGCTGGAATACTAATTCCCAGTGTGATGGTGTTCGGAGGTAGGGCCTTTGGGAGGTGATGAGGTCACAAGGTAGAAAGCCCTCATGAATGAGATTGGTGCTCTTATAAAAGAGATCCTACATAGCTCCCTGTTCCCTTCCACCATGTGATGATACAATGAGAAGTCTGTGACCTGGAAGAGGTCCCTCACCTTACCATGCTGGCATCATGACCTTGGACTCTCTGCCTCCAGAACTGTGAGAAATAAATTTCTGTTGTTTATAAGCCTCTGGCATTTTGTTGTAGCTGCCTAAATGGAATGTTTTTTGCTGGTTTCTGAACAAATTATAACATAAAATAGGTTCAAATGCTGAAATAGCACATTTGTCAAATGGAGGCCAGTTTGGAGGACAGCGCATAGTGTGAGGGCCCGATTTGCCAGAGTCAGCCATAGTCTCTGACAGCCTTTAGGTAGAAGGGTTTCACACACACACACAGAGAGCCCATAGACTATGTAAGCAGGGTTGTTCTCCACAGGAAGAAAGGCAGAGTAAAGCAGAGCATGTCCAGCTCGTTTTGAAGGAGTAAAAGGTTAAAAAGAGGCAACAAGCATAAGAGCAGTGAAAATCATTTCAACTGAAAAGAAACATCAGGTATGAGGTAGAAGCTGTCTCCCCTACCACCCAATAGCCTATGAAGAGCTCCAAGAAGAGCGTAGAGACACAAACTTGGAAGTCAATTTGGGATGTTCTTGAAATGGAAAGAAGGCCAGTAGAAAAAAACTGTAGTGCATAAGGGCAGGATAAAATAGGGTTGGGAAGTTTGGCAGGAGTAAGATCAAGCAGAGCTTTGTAGGCCAGACTTAGATATTTTGATTTTATTTAACTGAAAGTAGGGATCATGGAAGGGTATGAAACAGGCAAGTAGGATGCTCTGATTTACATATTTAAAAGATCTCTCTAGTTGCTGTTTTAAGAATATATTGTCAGAAGAGGGAGTGCAAATCAAGTGACCACTGCAGAAATCTAGTTTAGAAGCAATACTGGCTTGGAAGAGTGGATAGGTGGAAAGGTAGGTAGGTTCTGGATCTAAAGATAGGTTAAACTTGGGAAGAGAAAGAAAATGAGGAATCAAGTGTAGCATCAAAATTTTTGTTTGGAACATCTGGAACATTTTTTGAGATTTGTGGAGGAATGCATTTGGTTTTGGGGAAAGGGAATCATGAGTGCTAAGCTCAGAAGCCCATTAGATATATAAATAGGTAGAGATGCCATGAATATTTGCACATATGAGTCAGCTTTCTGGGAGAGGCCAGGGCTGGTGACAACAACTTAGGTATCCTCTGCATAGAGATGATATTTGAAACCATGGGACTGAATGAGGTCATCCCCAGAGAATTTGTAGATTAATAAGACTTCCATTTTTGCAATCTCTGAGAAAGAAGAACTGAAGAAGTAGTTGGTGCACTAGGCATGAGTGTGGGGTTACAGTTGCAAAAGAAAGGCATGTTCAAGCTAGAGGCAATGACAACAATTTTACTTTAACCAGAAACTTATGCCTAAATGAAACAAAGTAAATACATACGCACGCACGCGCGCACACACAGTTTGGAGCATTGGGAATGGGGTAAAGAACAAATACCAGCAGATGTAGTCTGTATTTTAAACATTTTGTATGTATTTCAACTTCCTACAGATCTACTCACAAAGTTATTTTTACATTTTGTTACTAGCACTTAAAATTTATTTTCCTTTTTATCTTTCGTGGTTCAACAAATGATGGTCAAGTGTTCTAGCCCGATTTTAAGTGCAGATATTATTCCAGCATGACAGTTACATATTCTAGGGAAAGATATTATACATTTTTATTTTGTACCATCTCACATATTTGTTCTTATTTTCTTCTATGCATTTTGTTGATCCTTTGTGAATTTTCACTGAATCCTAGATACTATTGTGTGCATATTGAAGCTGTATTATTTATCAAGCCAACACAATGTCAGGTAGAACTATTTAAGTTTGAGCAGTGAGCCTGTGATTATTTACTGGAAATGCACTAACTCGGTCAACTTCATAAACTCCCTTTCTCTTGGTTTTTCAGTTTTGCACTTACTCTCATACTCTTTTATAAAACAAATACTTCAATCAGATATGTTGATTTATATTTAAGAATCCATTCTTATTCATCTTTATTTTCCCTTTCTAAATGAAAATGCAAACCTCTTTGTTAGCTGTATACATAACAATATGCATAATAACACAGATCCTGAAATTGATTGTTACTCAGCTTCATTTACTAATGCTGTGATTCTGACCACTGAAATACCATAAATGGATTGACAAGCTATGCTATAATGCATATTCTGGAGGAACTCTCAACGTAGGCTATGCATCAGAATCACTTGTGAAGTTTTAAAGAACTACACAGGGTTGAGAAGCACTACATTAGGCTAGATTTTAAGAGTATCAGTTGAACTCACTATATCATAGAAATCTCCTAAAATATGGATTTCAGTCTTCTGCTACTGAACGGCAAAGGGCTGACACATAAAAACTTTGTGCTAGCCTTCAAGAAGGAAATAGACATCAGTCACATGACATCGAATGGGTGAGAGCAAGAGAATGATGTTGATGGCTTAGAACAATATTATTCTTCTACCCTGTGAGACGTCAGGGTTCAGAAGGAGTCATTGCCCAGATTCATTGTCAGTTCAGAGACTTCTAAAGATGTGGAACCATGGACTATCAGTCTCCCTACATTGGAACTGTTAGTAGTTCTCAGCCATAAGACCTCATAGTGTTCTTGTCTCTAGCTCATTCTGCAATCAAAACACACTTCTTTTTCACTTAAGAAAGAATGACACAATAATTCACATTTATTGTAGAAAAATGATAATAATAATGTGACAAGCAGAAATAACCACTTTCACATTATTCTCATATTAAATAGACTTCCAGACTTTTCTATGTAGGCAGTAGAATATGATATGAGACAAGTATTATGTTTTCTGGTTAACAGCACAGACTCTGGAGCCAGATTTACTAGCTTTGAATTCTTGTCTTGTCACTGACTAGCTCTAAGACTTTGGGCAAGTTATTTACTCTCCTTTTGCTTCTGTTTTTTAGCCTATAGAGTGGGCATAATAAAAACATGTCCCTCATGGGGCTGTCATGAAGGTTGAATGTTTTAATATATGCAAAGAACTTAGAATAGTGACTTGCACATAGTAAGCTCTCTGTAGTTGTAGACAATATTATATATGTAAAAATATATTATTAACAAAGGTTGAATAAAGCCATTTTGAGTGGCTTTAAAAACAATTGTAAACTTCAATTAATATTTATCTATAGATGAAACAAATGTTTATTTAGCACTGATTATGTGCCAGGCAGTATCCAACTAAATTAATTTCTTTGATAGTATTCTATTATATATATTGTACTGCATTTTATTTAGTCAACTCCCTAGTAGTAGTGGACATTAGAAATTTAATATATATATATATATTATATGACCATAGTGCTTGTAACTAATTACGTACACCTATCCATGATGAATTTCTAGAAATTTTTGTTATTTACTGAAAATTACCATTCAGGAAGATTGTGCCATTTATGGTCATACCGGGATAGAGACAAAGATCTTGAGCAAATGTAGTTGACTGAGCCATAAATAGTTTCAGATGGGTAACTTGAGAATTTCAAACCAATATGTAGCATTAGAAAGCTATAAACAACCAATAAAAAGCAGTCAATAAACCAAAACTGTTTTGAAAATTTTTGTTACCGGGTTAATCATTTTGGTAAACTTGTAGCTAGTGGAATATGAGATTATTAAATATTAGGGCCTAAAATCTTGTTTAATCCTTGTTGGTATTGCCTGTTAGGGTTTGTTTGTTTGTTTTAGGTAAGCAATCATCTATATATTTAAAAATGGCACAAATGATAAATCCTGTTATTTCTCTCACTTTGAGGTTATGGCATTATTTGTATCTGTTTACATTAGTTGACAAGAGTCAAAGCATCTTGTTGTTTTTGGCTGGTGCTAGATATTCCCACTGTATCCAAAAGAGTAGCACTTAGAAAAACATAAACAAAAAAACAAAATTTCTTTCTTCGAATTTTCTGGGAAGTTTTTTGGAAACTATTCCTAAAGTTCCCTACTTTCTATAAAAATGATCCTATCTGCTTCTTCCTTTTGATTCTTCTTAATTGATTAATCAGAACCATAGATTTTTTCCCCCATGGGTATATGTAAATCTTTTAATGGGTTATTTTAATAGTCAATCAAACTTGATTCTTTTTGTCTTATATTGTATATGATAAGACAATACTATTGATTTGTTGTTTGCTCCCAATAGAAGTATGTAGTTACAACTCCACCTTTAAACTTGGTATTTAAAATAACTTACTATTTAGCAGCTATCCAATAGGTAAGATTTAAAAAAGATACTATAGACGGCTTTTCTGTTTGGAATTTTAAAAATTGCAATAAAATTATGAATTGAATATAAATGTAAATTATCCAAATATTGTAAAAGTCATTTTAAAAGCCAGTTAAGTTTTCTATTTTACTCATTGTGTCCACTTCTTGAGTATTAAATAAACAATAAAAAAGGAGTTAATGGCTTATTGAGTGCCAACAAAACAAAACCCATAGTTACATAACTGAAAAGAGCAGTGACTACTTTCCTTTCAGTAGTATAACATGCATATTAAGTTTTTACGTTCTGATTTTAGTCTTTTGGGTTCCCATTTCCATACCACTGTTTCCTTGGACAAGCTATGTAGACTCTCTAACACGTTAATGACTTTATCAGTAAAAAGAACACAGTAACAATACTCATCGTTTTTCAGTTTTGTTGTTAGTGGTGATGGATTGCGGATTAATTGATATAATGCATGGCAACATTTAGCACTATTTGACAGGAAAGATATTTAATAAGTGCTAGCTATAGCTATTTCAGTGAAATGAAAGGACAAATTTTAAAAATTTGAAAAGGGTTCCATTAGTATCACATGTTTCCTTTCTCCACAGTTGCTGCTGGTACGGAATCCAGAGAGGTGAACTGATTTCCCCTTCCTAATAATACAACCACAGCAACTGCAGCTGTGACTGAGGAGAAAGCAGAGCTAACATCTCTTCAAGAGGGGACCCCCTGATTTAACAGACATTTCTTATTATCTGAAGGCTGTGGATAAGATGGATAGACTAAGAACCTTGGCTGATCCTCTGGGGGATAGTCAAACTGAAAGATAACCAATAATAACATTTCTTGTTAATCTTGAAAAACGCAGGCTCCATGAGCTTTCCAGTGTTCTGAGAATAGGGACACAAACTATATTTTTCAAACTGGTCCTTTGTATGTATCTCCTAGGTCCCTCAAAGGAGAACGGTGAATAAGAAATTGTGTTCGGATTAGCTGGACAAATAGAAAAGAACACTCCATGATAGAGAAAATCACAATAGACGACAAAATATTTCCCAATTTATGGTTCTATAGCAGTGTGCTAGTATAAACATTCAATATAACCCTGTGCCATAGTATAGTGAGTTCAGAGGACATCTCTATTGTAACAAGTGTGGAGAACTTGCCATTTGAATTTGGTAGAGCACCTGGTGGATGGAGCATGGAAATCAAAACTTCCCATCATCTTTCCTACAGAGCACCTGATGCTTGGATGAATTACATGGAATAAGACAGAAGTACAAAGTTCACCTTGCACACTTAAGAGACCTTTGAAGAATTTGGGTCACTATCTCAGGATTGCTGTAATATAACATATTTTTTACTTTTCCCTTCTCTTCAGAAACTTCAGTTTTTAATAGTCATGTTTTCAATTTTTCATGTCAGAATGAAATGTTAGCACAGAATATACAGACATCTTTAAAGAGTACTCTAGTTTTTTGTTTGTTTGTTTGTCTTTTTCTTTAGCTGGTTTTTGCATTTTGATATTGTGGGTTTTGTTTTTTGTGGTTTTTGTTTGTTTTACTTGGTCATAATACTGAATCAGGCATAAATCTGTGTACTTTTCAACAATTACCAAGATTTTTATTCTCTCAGCTGAAGTGATTTTTAAACGTTTTACTGTTGCTTTAATGGGATTCTTAAGGAAAGTGATATATCTTTGTGTGTAATTTTTTTAAATGAGATTTCAGCATGAAATAGATATAATAGTGAGTCACGTTCAAATCTTCATTATAAAATTGCCTGATTGAGCAGTTTTTAGCAATTTATTATGTGGGAAGCTGTCCCACAGTTTGATGTTTTACAGGCTAATTGATTTTTAATTTTGGAATGGAATATTTATTTTTTAAAAATATGGTAGCAGGCTATATTTTTAGGCCATCCTGAGGGAGTAATACCTGAGAAAGTAAGTTGAATCCGTAGTTGGGCAAGGTTTTGTACCAGCGCTCAGGGATGATCTATGCAGTTCTGATATAAAGGGATCTTCTCTTAGAGCCTTTTTCAACTTTAGGTGAGTAATCTGATATTGAAAGTGAATACATTTGCTTGATCTCATCTAGAGAGAATGTTTAAAAGTGCAACATATGAAGAAATCATTGCACAACTGCAAAGTTTTCTCATTTGGCTCCTCACTAATAGGGATCCTTGCTTCTGATAAATTCTCTTGTTTACATTATTTATCTGGATAACAGCACCCCTGAAACAGTAGTTTTCATGATCTAAGAGTTAAATCTAGATTCTTTCTGTAGGATCTATTATGACCTTTTTTTTTTCTTGCAAGGATTAATTGTTAAGCAAAAGATTTGAATGTAATGTGCTGAAGTGTGTCTCTCTTTGCTGTGTGTATGAGGTGTGTGTGTGTGTGTGTGGGAGAGAGAGAGAGAGAGAGAGAGAGAGAGAGAGAGAGAGAGAGAGAGAGAGAGATTGATTTTTCAGCTTCTCCAGCTTTCAGTTGTCCTACCTCCAGCTAACCCAGGGTAAGTGAGGCTAGAAGGATGAGTTCTCTGACTCACTGTAATCAAGGTTTTCAAATTCTTCTGTAGGACAATCTGAATCATTACATACATTCCTTAGATCTTGTAAGATAGCTTACTATATTCTAGAGATCTTCTTCCTATTTACCTTCCTAATGAATTATTTTAACTGCAAATTGCTAAGTATGTTATCTTGTTGTCAGCATACGTGCTCTAATCCACATATAGTACAGTTAGGCCAGGGATAATAGTTTGTTTGAAAAAGCACTAGGTTAATTATTAGCAAATGTTTTATTTGCGGTTAGTATGTCAGACACTGTTCTAAGTGTTTTTTGAGTTTTCACTAAGGCAGTCGTCACTTTTGAGGAAGATACCAGTATTCATATCCTTATTTTGCAGATGGGAAAATTGAGGAATGCAGAGATATTCTTATATTTGCTTAAAGTTACACAGCTATTAAGTGAGAGAGCTGGGATTCACACCCACACAGTCTGGCTCCAGAGCCCACACTCCTAACAGATATGGCTGCATTGCTTTCTTGAAAAAAGGGAGAAAGCTGTTTTTAAATAGTAAGTAAGACTGGCTTCTTTTTTAGAGCTGGAAGCTAAAGAATTTGCCCTCAGACTATGGTTTATACCAGGGGTGTCCAAACTATTTTCAACGTTTTTTACCAAGGGCCATATGCGGTAAAATACACAAACAACCGGGCCACTCACTCGAGGTGAAGTATGTATTGCCTCACCTGGTTTATTTAAGTAAACTAAATATATTTTTGGAATTTGCTGCAGGCCAATTAAAAATGGATTGCAGGCCGCAGTTGGCCCGCGGGCCGCAATTTGGACACCCCTGGTTTATACCATTCACACTCATGGATTAGAAACCCTTGGTAGAAGGCCCATCTTGGAGAAGCTCATTTTCTTGATGGACTTTCATGCCTGTGAACTAACACTGCTCCTCACCTGACAATTATCTTACTGGACAGATCTCCAGTTAAGATACCCATCATGTGCAGCATTTCAGTACCTTAAAGACTAATTACATATGAGGAATAATTGAGATTAATACTGATGATTAATGAAAATTACTACCAGATGCTGGCAGATTTCTGAGAGCTCTATCATATATTACACGGTCATTGCTATTATAGTTCATGGAGTAGTTTACTGATTTCTTGATTTTTCTGTGATATTTACATGATTCCAGAATATGGATTTCTAAATTTAATGGTTCACTTATTTTAGATTTCAAGTAACTGACAAGATTGAGGATTTTTCTTCTTTATTTAGTCTGCTACCTTAGAGTGTAACTTAAAAGGAGAAAAATGACTTTATGAGTTTATCTATGTCAAAGATGATGCTTTGGCATAATTACTGACAATATTGAAATTTGTTTCCTAAAACTGTAATCTATTAGAAGATGTAAAGGCAACCTGGCAAAGTGGTTGGAATATGGGACAATCCAGTTTAAATTTTGTCTTTACTACTTTCCTCTAATGCAACTCTAAGTCAATTAGTTACCTCCACCCAGGTCTTCTTTTTCTCAGCTTTAAATAGAAATGATTTCATGGGCATTGTTGGAAGGATTTTCAAGGCCTCGATCATCTCTGACCAAAGGATCATGCTGAGAATGGTCTGGAGTCCAGGCAACTTCACTCTGACTTTATAGGCTGGGCTTTCTCCTTGTTCTTTACATATTTCATGTTATTGAGGATGGCAGAATACACTAGTACCTAGAGCCAAGTTTTTATTCGTGAACTGGACTGTGGTTCTGAGTCTTCTTGCACTAGTGATCCAGACTAGTAAACCAGGGAAGGGCATGCCGGAGGCGATGTGATATGGCACAGTATTTTTCAGATTTGCCTGCTCATAGGAATCATGTAGATCGTGTAGATTTCCAAATCCTTTCTTTAGAGACTGATTTAGTAGGCCTGGCATGGGACACGGGTGTGTATGTGTTTTAACCAGAGAGCCAGATGATTTTGATGATAAGGCAAGGATAGCAAACAGGAGTAAGTTTTAGAGTTCATAGATCTATGTTTGAATCCCTGTGCCACTTACCAGTGCTGATATCATATAACTTTGAGAGACCTAGTTTATAGGTGCCTAATACAGATGTTACTTCCTTTTCTCATAGCTTTGCTGATGGAGTCCAGAGTAAGTAAACATTGTGGCCAATTCCTCGCTTCATTCTTCTGCTACCTTTTTACATTTTCTAATCATGTGCTGTACGAGTTGTCCATTTTCCTCCTCTATGTCTTGTCAGCTTTTTCTCTCTGGTGCTTTGTTCATGTCTCTCTCACCTAGAAAAGACAACAAAAACAATATCAATAATAAAAACTGCCATGACTCCCTCAGATTACTATCCAGTCCTGGTCCTTTATACTTAAAATTCTTGAAAGAGTAGTAGGCTCTCTGTGTCTTTCTTTCCTCACTCACCTTCCATTCTTTTTTCTTTACCCTCTGCAGTTTGACTTCTACCCTACCACTTTAATGGAAATGTTCCTGGTAAGCCACGTTGCCAAATGCAGTGGGCGCCTCAAAGTCCTTATCTTACTGGACTTCTCTACTGCCGTTGACATGGCTAATTCATCCTTCAACTATCTTCTCTCATCCACTGCTGTACACATGATGGGCCCGGGTCTCTTTAGCTTTCTGACTGTCTATCTCGAATCTGACTTACTCACTAGATTTTTACCCAGTATTTTCACAGTTCTGGAATTTTAACCTGCATCAGAAACACCTGGCGGGTTTGTTAAAACAGATTCCTGACTCTGGGTTCTCTTATTCCAGAGGTCTTGGGTCAAGAATGAAAATTTATGTTTCTCACAAGTTTCCAGGTGATGCTGATCCTGCTGGCCTTCAAGTGGAATCACACTTAAGGATCACTGCTTGTCTTGGGTTCCTCTTTTACTTGCTGCCCCTAAATGTCCATTTTATCTGTGACTAGATATGGGCTTACTCTTCTACTCACTGAAGCCACTCTGTCTAGGTGAACTGATCTCTTCATGGTGTCAACACTTATGATGTCTGACTGCAAAATGTTTGTCCCTTACATGTCTCATGACTAGCATCAAGTTAGGACATCTGACTGTGTGCTAGACATCTCCATTAAATGTTCTAGAGGAAAATATATCTTGCCCATGGCTAGTTAGTGATGGAGCTGAGAGTTGCATCTAAGTCTGTCTGAATCAAATGCCCCTGCTTTAGCCACTTACTTTTATCGGTCTCTCTTCCCTTTTATGATTGCGCTAACTCAGAACTTCTTCATCTTGAGAAGACGGAGCCCTCTGTTTCAAGGTCCGCAAGACCATCCCCACGTGTGATGTTTTTCTAGGAGGATTCACAAGACTCAGTAAATAGTGGTATTCAGAGCCATGATTTATTACAGTGAAAGGATTCCAAACTAATCCATAAAGGCAGAAAGCACATTGGCTAGGTCTGGACGAAACCAGGCCCACGATTCCAAGAGTCCTCTCACATTGGAGTCACACAACGTCCTTAAGTCATCCAACAGTGAGTTGTAACAACAAAGATGAAACATTGAAATACTACTAGGGAAGCTCATTAGAGACTCGGTGCCCAGGGGTATTGTTGGAAATTGACCACATAGATACCCTCTGCCTAACACATGCCAAGACTGTAGTCTCTCAGAAAGAAACCTGGTGTTCAGTATAAACTTTACCATTTGTGCAGTTTAGGCACATTCACTATTCTCATCATGCTGGCACTTTCCTGAAATAGAAGTTTGCAGGCGCCAGCTAAGGGCCAACCTTGCAAGCAGACCCTTGTAAGGAGCGTTGTCTCAGGCCTGTGATGTTAACTCTTTACTCTGCACCTTTTAATGAGCCTGTCTGTATACAATCTTTTTTTCTCTCTCATTTCCATCTCCACACTGCAGCAGAGGGAGCCATTTAAACCTGTCTTTTCTGTTCTTGGCTTAAAACTCTTTGTACGTAGTGTATTTTTTCTAGTTCTCAATAAGCAGGATAAAAGGGAATTTATTGGGAGAGGTCTTTGGTATCATAATTGTTTCGGCAGTTAAGGTGTTCTGATTTTGTAACATGAGAAATCCACTCACTTATTTTAACTTTAGGATTCATAAGCGTTTCCCATTGAATGCTGTGGTTGGGAATCTCTGTTACGACCACTGCTCATTTTCTGGACAGAGTTGATCTCTCCTGGCTTTGAGTTGCTTTAACAATTTAAGTTTTCCTCTCATAGCACTCATCACTTTCTTTACCATTATTTAAGTGTATGCCTCATGTCCATATTATAAGCTCTTAGAAGAAATGATCCATGTCTTACTCTTTTTATTCCTCAAATTAATCCCTATAGCTAAATATTTAGGCCTTAGTTAGCTTTCAATAAATATGTTGAATGAGTGACTCAATAACTAAAAGTGAAAACTAATGGTCTGTACTTTATCCTAAAAAAGTTACTTATCTAATTTTATGAGTGGCCATTTGTAAAAGTTATTCAGATTAAAAATCCTGATAAACTGTAAAGAAATTAGTAGGATATTTAAGTGGGAATTAATTACAAGTCCCTATTTTTAAAACATCTACTCATATACTTCAATTTAGTGGAACCAAATTTCCGTGTATAATTTGTTTTTACTCTTTGCATCAATTTTTAAGTAGTTAGAGGCTTTTATTTTTCATTTTATCCCTCCAAAACCACATTTCAGTGGAAATTGTTGTTTAATTAGGGCTGTGCTAAATTATATACACAGAGCGTATTTTTAAGATTAAATGAAAGTGGTAAATTTCTACCCAGCCAGGAACACTGCATTATGTCTTGGTATCAGAAACTTAGTTCTCTCAAGTGACATTTTGATATATTATTTTTATCAGTTAGGCAAAGATATATACGCTCAGTGTCCTGATAAAGAGAATAATGAGAATGTATAATTTGTTCATGATAAATAATTATTAGTGTTTATTAGGTGTTCAGTATTAACCTGTGCATATGTTCTTAATAGTAAAATTAAGGGCACTGAGATTTGGATAGCAAAGAAAAAATAAAAGAACACAGAGAAGTTGACTCACAGACATTGTGTGTGTGAGTGTGTATATGCAATTTCGCTATAGAAATATCAAATAAATATATAGATTGTTTAACAAATGTATATACTTATAAAGATATTATCAAGCCTTTGTGTGCTTCTGTCACATTTGGAATGCCAAAGGTGGAATGTTAAACTCTCCTATCTATTATGTCATAAAAAGTCTTTTGAGGATATGCCTTTGTTATATGTCTGTGGCAACCATAACGCTGTTGTCTTTGGCTGCGGTATGGAGACGTCTGGTGGCAGCACCATGTGCCATTCTAATGGTGCCTTCTCTAGTCTACTGTGACAAATAATTCTACTCAGCTTGTCAGTGGTGACAGCTGAGACTTCTTGCTTAGATTCCTTGACAGTGCTTGTATTAAACAGCTAGAGCCATACACTCCATTAAGTTTCTGTAAAATGAACTGTCTGCTTCTTGCTGTTTTGCTGATAGTGGCAACAGTTGTAAGCTAATCCTCTCCAGTTGTGGATTGCTCGACTGAGTGCCTTCACTCATCGGCAGGTAGTAGATCTCATAGTTTGGTAGAGTGGTTACAAGGTTGATATCTATGATAAGCATGGCATAATTTATTTCATAGCAGATTTTTTTAGCAGTCATTTGCTCTAAATTAGGCTGCCAATATGTCTCTAAATAGGAGGAAACTGACTTTCTAGATGGTGAAGTGATTGATAGGTATTTTTCAACACATAATTACACATGGGTTCGTGGTGTAAAAAATATAAACATGAAGGGGTATGTCTCTAGTAACTATATCTACCTTTAAGTGTGTGCGAATTAATGGAAGCTACATATGAGGAACATATGTTTAAGCAAATTTAGAAAAAAGTAAATAACTTCGATTTCTTGGGTAAAATCAGATGATTGGAAATACTGATACCCTTGTTGTTTACAAATATATGAGGAAAATATAACTTTGAATTGTTTTCTCCTTTAAATGCATAGTAATTCTTTTAATCTATTTATTACATTTATATGTTACTGACATTGAGTCAACTCCGAATCCTGATGAACCTCTGAATGAGTGATGTTCAAATGTCCTGTCCTCAACAGCCCTGCTCAACTCCTGTAGACTCACGCCTATGGCTCCTTTATGGAGTCTATATCTCTTATATTTGGTCTTTCTCTTTTCTTGCTACCTTCTATTTTTCCCAGCATTATTATCTTTTCAAAAAAACTTGCCTTGTTACCATGTTCCTGAGTAGGACGACTTCAGTTTTGTCACTTTTGCCTCCAACAATGTTTGAGGCTTAATTTGCTCTAGGACTTAGCTGTTAATATTTCTGGTGGACTTAGTTGTTAATATATGTGTAGAGATTTCCTCCAACACCATCTTTCAAATGAATCATTTTTTTCCCCAATCACCCTTCTTCACTGTCCATCTTTCACATCTGTACATAGTAATTGGGAATAAGAGGGTGTGGATGATCTTAGCCTTCATCTCTAATGACACATTTTTGCTCTTGCTGATCTTTCCTAAATCTTCCATTGCTGCCCTCCGAGTCGCAGCTTTCCCTTGATTCCTTGGCTACAGTCTCCATTTGAATTGATGACCTAACCAAGGTACACAGAATCTTTGATGATTTCAATGTCTTCATTGTTTATGTTAAAGTTGTATATGTCTTCTCTAGTCATGATTTTTGTCTTCTCTATGTACAAATACAGTCCTGCTTCGACACTTTCTTCTTTAACAGTCATTAAAAATTATTCACATCTTTGCAACTTTCTGCCAGTAAGATGGTGTCATCTGCATATCATAAGTTATTGATATTTCTTCCACCCGTTTTCTCTCCTTCCTCTGAGTCTAGCCCAGTTTTTCATTTGATATGTTCTGCATACAGCTTAAACAAATAGGGAGATAAAATGCAACCTTGTCTGACACCTTTGCCTATAGGAAACCACTCTGTCTTTCTACATCCTATCCTGGCAGTGGCTTCCTATCCACAATACAGGTTATGCATCAGGACTATCTAGTGCTGAGACATGCCCAGTTCTTTCAGAGAACCCTGTAACTTTTCATGATTCATGCTGTCAAAGGCTTTACTGTAGTCTGCAAAACATAGACTTATTTTCTTTGGAGGGCTCCAGTATCCAACGAATGCTCAGTGACATATCGAGTGACTCTTCCTTTTCTGAATCCAGCTTGAACATCTGGCATTCCTTGCTCCATGTAGAGTAGAAGGCTTCATTGCTTCACCTTGAGCATGACTTTTTTTGTGAGGGAAATGAGAGCAATGGTCCTATAGTTATTGCACTCCTTGGCATCTCCTTTCTGGAAGATTGGGATGTATATTGAATATGTCCAGTCTGTAGGCCATTGTTTTTTCCCCCACATTTGCTAACATATTCTTATTAGGATTTTGACAGATTTAGTCTTTGTGGCTTGGAATAATTCTATTGTTATCTGACCTTCCCTTGGTAATTTATTTCTTTCCAATACTTTCAAGGCACTTTCTACTTTGCTTTCTAGAACTACAGGTTCTTCCCCATTGGAATCTTCTGCAAAGGTAGCTGTCATCCTTTTGTCATGTCAGTATAGGTTTTCAGTATACTGTTTCCACCTTCCCTTTATTTTTCCTGGTCAGATAATGTGCTTCCTTGTGGGTCATACAGCATTCATAGTCTAGGTTTAAATTCCCTTTTATTTCTTGAATCTTCTGGTAGAGATCTCCTGTTTTTCCTTTTTTGTTCTCATCTATCTCCTTCCATTGACTGTTATATTAGTTCTCTTTATCTCTATGTGGTAGTCATTGAAAAACTGTGTTCAGGATTCTAAACCTGCTTCTGTCACATTTAACTTTTGCCTCTCGCCTGTGTTTAACAATTTTTAGTGTTTCTTCTGTCATCCTTTGTGATTTTTTTCTTTTTACTTCTGGCATTGTCCTTTCACATTCTTCCCTAGTGATATTTCTAATTTCAGTCCACAGTTCTCTGGTTCTCAGTCAATTAAGTTTAACCGTGCGTATCTGTTTTTTATGAGGACCTTAAATCCACCAGGGATGCTATTTACATTATATTTCCACTAGGATTCTTTTGCTGCTTTTCTTCAGCTTTACTGTAATATTTGACATTAACAGCTCATGGTCAGTACCACAGTCTGTGACTGTTCATGTTTTGGCAGAGAGAATACAGCTCCCACACCTCCTGCTTCCACTTACATAGTGTATATGGTTCTATGTTGGCCCTCTGGTGATGACCATGTATCCAGTCATCTGTCCAGTTGTCTGGAACATTTTGTGATAGACAAATTGTGGGCTTCACAGAAATCCACAAGCCAGTTTCCTGCTTCATTTCTGACCCCTAGTATAAAGCAACATTTGATTCTGCTTTATTTTTTACTTTTGCAGTCCAGTCACCTATATTTACCAGCATGTATTGTGTTGGTGTGTGATCAATTACTTCTTGGATAGTTTTGTAAACACTTTCAGTTTCATCTTCTTCAGCCTCTGTAATTGGAGCATAGACTTGAATGATGATTATGTTAATAGATTTTCCTAGAAGCTTAATTTGTATTTTTCAGTCAGACCTTGCACTGTAGCCCCTGCCTCTCCTATGTGTTCCTCAGTATTAAAGCCACTCCTTTTCTTCTGAGTTTGTCATTTCCAGAGTAAAACACGTTGAAGTTGCCTGACTGGAAAGGTCCCATTTTAGTCCATTTTAATTCGTTAACCCCAAGCACTGCAATGTTTAGACATTCCATTTGTTGTTTTTCGGTTTCCAGTTTACTTTGGTTTGTGCTTCTTATGTTCCACGTTCCAATTGTATGTGTTGCCAGCATTGTACTTCACTTTCACCTATGTGCACATCAGCTGCTGCATGTTCTTCCTGCTTTGTTTTAGTTTCGTCATTAGCAACAATGCTATTTGTACTTGTTCTTTGCTCTTTCCCAGTAACTGTTTGAGTGCATTCCAACCTGGGAGTCTCATCTTTAAGCTCTATCTCATATTTATTTTGGACTGCCTCATCATAGAGTTTTCAAGGTAAAACAAACAACAACAATAAAAGAAAGAATAAGAAGAGGAAATGCAGCAGTGGTTTACCATTGTCTTCTGCTGCTAAATGTGGGAGGACAAAGCATGTGTTCTGAGGTCCGTAGTGTTTCAGTCCCCAAATGTTAAAAGGTAAGAATCTCTGTGGTATTACATTTATGCATTGTATTAACCATATTATACTCTCACATTCCTTTATTCTTTTTTCCATGGAAAGGTATAAATGTGATAATTCTTTTCCATTGCAAAAGCCACTTTTCTCAGCATATACCTTAAATTTGGCTTGAGAAGCCCATGAAAGCCTTGGTGGTCCATATGTAGGCAACTTTAATGTCCTACCTGTCATCACTGGACATTATCAATGATGGAGTAAGTCTTAGAAAAGGACAAATCAGAAGTGTTTACAAGGTTGACCATTCATTTTGATGGAAGTTTAGGAATAGACTTCTTCAAAGTCAAGAATTGAATTCTTAAAAGAAATTGCATGTAGGAATAACAAATTCATGTTCTTTGTAGTCTTCTGTTTTTTTTAAGTTAATCTAAGTTCTATTAATATTTAATGTAATATAATGATCCTTATAATGCCTCATTAGACATATTATGACGAACAGAAATTCAGTGAAATAATAAAGTTTTGGTATGGTTTTTAAACACATTTGCAGATATTGATAATTATACAGATTTGGAAATTAAGTTGTACTCTTATCCCCAAAGCTTTTAGATCTCTAACTTTGGATAAAGTGCATTTTCAGTTGTATATGAGGAATCCTTAATGTATTGTTATCTTTGTCTTAGAGTATATAAACTTTCAATTAATGTTCTAAAGATGAGGAATAATGTTATTCAACTGGATTGGGGAAATTTATGCTATAATAAAACTGTTCTCCAGTATGGAATTCATTAACTCTTCAAATAACATAGCCAACAATTAGAGACCTAAAAGCAGTAATCTTGCAAATAACTTAGTGCTTTCTAATAGTACATTTACCTCATACAGGTGACTATTTCCTGCTGTAGGCAATTTTGCTGGCAAGGTTTTCCTAGGGCAAGGTAAATTACTTTATTATTGTAGGAGAAATGAAGGTTTTTGTTGAATCAGAAAGTGACCCAGAAGAGGCTTGCACACAGGTCCTGCTGGAAAGAAACTATTAAGTATCTTTAAAGAATAAAATGTATACCCTTCCTTTTAAGAGAGAATGGGAACTGTGTCTGATCTGTCCTTTTTTCAGTGACTACAAAACCATCATCTAGTGAAGGTTTAGACAGCATGCCAAACATCTTTCTGCCTCAAGATTTTCTGCTAGTGGTTCACTTGGAAATGTTAGATGTGCCAGCAATTGATAGAGGTGTTTTATTCTCTCTCCACTCCTTCTGTTAATAAAAATAGATTAGAAGAGTCAGTGAATGCAAGAAACAGTCACAAAGAAGTAGCACCACCACAGAAAGGATTCAGAAAAATGTCTTTTGAGGTATTAAATATTTTTTATCATCTTATGAGTCAAGAAAAATTGCAGGAGAATCTGATTAGTCTTTCTTAGAGATCTATGTCATTGATTATATTAGTAAAGCTTCTGCCACTTACAACTGACCTTTGTGAATGATATTTTTTTTCTCTCTCCATTTCTTCTCCTAGTGACTTTCTTCCTCCATGTCTATTTCTAGAAGAAATACCTAGTATGTTGGAGGCACTTAAAAAGCGCTGAATAACTATGTAGACAAATCCATAGTTTTTATTTTATTAGGTCAAATTACAGCTCTGAATCTTACAAAAAACATCTGGAATAAATGGAACCATAATCTTATACAGTACATTGAAATTGTTCTGTGAAAGCTTAAACCCAAAGCACAAATAAATCAAAACAATTTATGTTGCACTTATTCCAGTTGTTTAATAAAATAATGTAAATTACATATGAATACAAGAGAACTAGTTTCCATTCAAAGAGTATCTAATTTGACCTCCAGGTATGAGTCTCAGAGTATTTATGGAGTGTCCACAGGGTACATAACACAGTACTTGAGGTTAGAAGGTATGGGAGCACATGTTTTGTTAAAGGCATGATACATCAGATGGGAAATGTAAAAAATGGTCATTTACTTTAACACTGATTTTTACTAAAGGATTTATCTGAATACTTTAGGTTACATTTAAGAATGCAACAGAACATATAAATATAGGGAGCTTTAAAGTGAAGTTGGGAGAAGAGTGAAGATTTTTGTAATATTGTGCCTTGTTGTTCTTTAATTAGAAATAGTAATGTCATATTTTGCACAGGCTCTGAATGATGGCTGATGGTTTGTATTCCATCTCTGAATATTTCTGTGGAGTTCTTGGACAATTCATTCAGAGCCATTCTGAATTTAAGCTGGTAATTTCAATTACTGGTACCAAGAGTTGTGTGTATACTCATAGAATGAAATAAGTCAGATGAAAAAAGTAAAACACCATATGATTTCACTCATATATGGGATGTAAAACTGAAAGCAACAAACAAACAAGTCAAAGAAAAACCCATAGATACAAACAGCAGTATAGCAGTTACCATGGGAAAGGAAGTGGGGGAGGTAGAAAAAGGGAAAGGAGGTCAAATATATGATGACAGAAAGAGACTTGACTCTGGTTAGTGAGCACACAATGCAATATACGCATGATGTATTGTAGAACTGTATGCTTTAAACTGATGTAATTTTATTAACAAATGTCATCCCAATAAATTTAATTAAAAATAAATAAAATAAATAGGAAGTCTTCTCTTCTCCATGTTAGTCTCCAGAATACACAGTGGTTGGGTATTACATCTGATGCCAAAATCACATTTCCTTATCAACTGTATAGCTGTTTGGAGACTACCAAAAAGTAGATACTAAGGC
Organism: Rhinolophus sinicus; assembly: GCF_036562045.2. Taxonomy (NCBI): domain Eukaryota; kingdom Metazoa; phylum Chordata; class Mammalia; order Chiroptera; family Rhinolophidae; genus Rhinolophus; species Rhinolophus sinicus. The sequence goes on from NC_133751.1 coordinate 40,534,192, forward strand.
TCCCACTAGGAAAACCTAAGAAGTAAGTTCCAGTGGCTCCTAGGATGAAAAAATGGATCCTGAGACAGTTAGATGTTACCCATAATAGAAACATATTTGGTCTGTGTTCTTGATAACTTGCTATTCTAGATTGCTTGTATAGAGTTAATATTTCAATATGTAAACATTTGGATTTTGTGTTTCATTGTGTATACTTAAACCACATATGATATAGTTTTTTTATCACTCATTAAATAGTAATACCCAATGTGAAAAATAATGAGTATAAATGGTCTCAAGATCAAGGGTAAATGACTACCATAATACAATTAGAAATTTTTAATTAATTTAACTTTTTAAAATTAATTCAGTTTTTTTAGTGGACCAGATATTCTGCAAAGACATAGGAATACAAAGATTAATAAGTCATAGTTTCTGCATTAAGCCAGTAAACCTAGTGGGGATGTCTGTTAGTCAATCATTTAAGCTCAATTTGATTGACAAAATGTGGTCCACTTTTTCTTGTCTAACTCAGAATATTTTAGATATTTACAGAAAAAATTTACTTAGCATTTTTAAAATAAATTCTGTCTGCTAGCTGCCAAGCTCTGTGCTACTGCACACCTTAAAACAAACTCTAAAGAAGAAAATAAATCACAAATTTCGTTATCAAAATCTCATTCAAAACATTTTCAATTCAGGTTTTATGTGGGGATAGAAAATGTTGGACATTTGCAGAAAAGTTGTACAATTTAATGTAAGAAAGTGTATGGTAGTAAAAACACTACTGGACATAAATTTTATGTATTAATATCACATGATTATTTGGCCTGTCAATCCAATTTTGGGAAGTAATAAAAACAAACTATATAAATAATAGAATTGATCAGATTCCAAAGAAATCATCTTGAAATTATTAATTACAGCTATGTCTGGAGTAGTTTTTTCCTTGTTTGATAGATACTAATAAAGCCTCCTGTTTCTTGAAAAGTAAAATGAAACAAGCATCTGTGGTTCTGCATAAAAAGCTACTAATTTAACAGATGCAGGAATCAGGCTGATTTTCCAAGGAAAATTTATAAAACTGGGAGGGGGATGTACCTATTTTCTTCTTTATAATATAATTTGAAATATCAATTAGTGTAAGTATGTTTATACACTTTAAAGTTTTGATGTAGTTTATAGAATCTCTAAGAGGGGCATTGTGATATGTGAACTTGTCCTCTAAAATGAATCATAACTAGCTATTTTCCATCTTCACTGAGTTTAAAAGAAAAAAAGCATTTCAAATTGTAGAAGAAAGAAAGTAGTTTAGACACAAAGAAGGAATTCTTAATAACATTAAATCCAGAACGGACTTCACGGAGGTTTTAACTTTTTCTTTCTGGGTGCCTATTAAGAATGTAATAGTAACTCAACATGGATGGTTTAGGTATAACCATTTCTTGAAGGGTATATACAAAATGATTTCCCAAGGTCAGTACGGTTCCTTAATTCTGTGCTTTCATTACCCATTTTAAAATTTGTTCCATAAACTTCTTGCCCACTTTTACTAATTTGCTATGTTTCTTAGAGAGAAGGTTCAATAAAGATTCTCATAACTTCAGTGATGCTATATTGTGGAAAAGAGGTATGAGTTAAGTATCAAAGTATTAAATTCAGTCAACTCTCCTTGATCTTCATCCACTGAGAGTTTAAAATTTTTTCACTCACTCTGCTTAATTAGATATCCTAGACATAAATATGATTTTTGTTTACTGCAACACAGCAGTACCCAAAAGCAAAAGGTTTTTAGTTAAAACAGTTATTTCCTGTCCTAAGGATTATACGGACCAACAAGTTTAGGACTCAACCTTGGGTTGATCTACTAAAAGATATCAAGAAACTCATGAAAGTTTCTGCAGTGTTATAGGCTAAAAAAGAGTGATATCTTGCCATCATTTTCTGAGCCAAAACTTTTAAAGTTTTCTTCTTTTTTGTTTCATAGCTTATGCTTTGGTGATCACAACAAAATACAAATTCAATAGCACGTTGACTGTCTCAATATAGTTCTTCAAAAATATATTTTGTGCTCTAATCTATATTAAGACCTAATTCTTATAAGTATTATTTTAATTATCACACCAACCATTAAAAGAAAACTATAGGTTGGCTTAAGTAATTGTAACAACTTCTAGTACTAACAACAGTTTTGTTTTATTTTTTAATTATTAAATTTATTGGGGTGACATCGGTTAGTAGGATTATATAGGTTTCAAGTGTACATTTCTATAATACATCATCTATATATTTCATTGTGTGTTTACCACCAAGAGTCAGTTCTCCTTCCATCACCATCTATTTGACCCTCTTTTCCTTCTTCTACCACCCCCACCCTCTGGTAACCACTAAACTCTTGTATGTGTCTATGAGTTTTCGTTTCATTTGTCTTGTTCCTTTGTTGCTTTCAGTTTTATATCCCACATATGAGTGAAGTCATGGTTCTCGACTGTTTCTTATTTTGCTTAGCATGATAATCTCAAGGTCCATCCATATTGTCGCAAATGGCACTATTTCATATTTTCCTATGGCAGACTAGTATTCCAGTGTGTATATGTACCACATCTTCTTTATCCAATCATCTATTGAAGGACACTTTTGTTGTTTCCATGTCTTGGCCACTGTGAATAATGCTGAAATGAATGTAGGAGTACGTATCTTTATGGACAAATGTTTTCAGATTTTTTCAGGTAGATACCCAGAAGAGTGATTGCTGGGTCATATGATAATTCTATTCTTAAATTTTCAAGGAACCTCCATGTTTTCCATAATGGCTGTACCCATTTACATTTCCACCAGCAGTGTGTGAGGATTCCTTTTTCCCCACAGCCACTCCAACACTTGGTATTACTTGTTGTGTTGATAACAGCCATTCTAACTGGTGTGAGGTGGTATCTCATTGTGGTTTTGATTTGCATTTCCGTAATAGCTAGTGAGGTTGATCATCTTTCCATTTATCTTCTGGCCATTTGTTTGTGTCTTGGGAGAAGTGTCTGTTCAGGTCCTCTGCCCATTTTTTATTCTGTTTTATTGTTGTTGTTGAGTTGTATGAGTTCTTTATATATTTTAGATATTAGCCCCTTATCAGAGGTATTGTTTGCAAATATCTTTTCTCATTTGGTTGGTTTCCCCTTTGTTTTGTTGATGCTTTTCTTTTGCCTTGCAGAAGCTTTTTAGTTTGATATAATCCCATTAGTTTATTTTTGCTTTTATTTCCCTTGTCTTTGAGGTCCAATTCATGAAATTCTCTCTGAATCTAAGGTCCATTAGTTCTTAGTATCTGTGCTTTCTTCTATGCAATTTATTATTTCAGGTCTTATGTTTAGGTCTCTGAACCATTTGAGTTAATTTTGGTATATGGTAACATCAGTCTAGTTTCATTCTGTTGCACATGGATTTCCAATTTCCCCAGTATCATTATTAAGGAGGCTTCCTTCTCTCCATTGTGTATTTTTGGCTCCTTTGTTGAAATTATCTGTCCATTTATATGTGGATTCTCAATTCTATTCCGTTGGTTTCTGCCAATACCATGCTGTTTTTATTATTGCTGTTTTGTAGTATCAATTGAAGTCAGGTAGTGTGCTACCTCCAGCCTTGTTCTTTTTTTAGGGGATTGCTTTGTCTCTTCAGGGTCTTCTGTAATTCCACACAAATCTGATGATTTTGTTTTTGTTGTTGTTGTTCTATTTCTTGAAAAAAAAATGCCATTGGGATTTTGATGGGGATTACATTAAATCTGTATATTGCTTTGGGTAATATGGCCATTTTAACTATGTTGATTCTTCCAATTCATGAACATGGAATATGTTTCTGTTTCTTTGTATTTTCTTCAATTTATTTTAATAAAGTTTTTCAGTTTTCAATTTATAGGTCCTTTATATCCTTTGCTAAATTTATTCCTAGCTATTTTATTCTTTTTGTTAAGAACAGTTTTAAAAGCCAATAATTGTTAGTAAATCTAAAATCAAAGCAAAGGATATTTGAGAAACTAAAATAGTTATGTTAACCATTCAGTGACTATCACAGAAAGCTTAGATATAATAGTACCTTAGTAAATCTTTAAAAAAAAATAATGCAGAATTGTTTCAGAACAAGTTACTTTTTTCAATACTTTGACAAAATTGAAACAGAAGCAGTCCCTCACAGATATTAAAATTAAATTTATGCCAGTATTTAATAATGGGACACAAATGGGTAGATCACATTGCTTCTACCATATCGTTACAGATGTTTGGTGATACTGTTTAAATTTGAATATGCATTTTGTCTTTAAATTTCCTGAATGAGTTTTTCATTTATACGTTATATTTGAAATTAGCTTGAACACCTTTTCCAATCCCAGCACCCTGGGTTTTCTTGACTTTTCATTGCTGCCTTTCTACCTCTTTGTATTTACAGTTGAAAAGTTGGTGCCAAATTTTGTAAAACACGTTCTCTTCCATGCTGAGATGCTCTATGCCAACAATCTCCCAGGAGCCGGTGCTTTAGTAATAAACCCTGAAAATAGGAACTGATAATGGAAATACTGGCAGCCCCTTCTACAACGGGGTGCTAGCCTGTGTTTCTGTAATTAGGAATGTGATTAGACATAAGAGATGCGTTTGGTCTTCAATTTCAAGCCATGAAATGAAGGGATTTGAATTGGTCTCACTTTTGGCAGACGGTAAATTTCAGTCACACTGTTGCATTCTAAGTCTGGTCACAAAGAGTCTGTTCTTTGAATATGTTTTCCAAGCAAGTAGCAACTGTGCTTTCTTATTCTGTTTGTAACCACAGCTTCATTTTTAAATACAATTATTTCCTGGATTGTCTTCTTCGTGTTTTCAGGTTTATTCTCTTATTTCTGCCCACCATTTCCAGAGGTGAGTGTCTTCCCATTTATGATATAAAGCATAAAATAACAAGATAATCACAGTAATATTTACCAAAATACTTACTGTGTACTGTGTACTATACTTGGTGAATTACATGTATTTCTCATTTAATTCTGTTGTAAGTCCTATGAAGTTCATACTACTATTTCCATTTTATAAATGAGGGAAGCACAATCATATTTAAAAATGTAATGATGTCCATATTCCCTATCACTGTGCTATATTGGCACACTGTGTTATAAAATACCCCATCTAGGGGTAATCGTTTTGCTTAAGTCATCATGAATCCCCTTCGTCATTCATCCACATTCATCTTCTTTCATTTGACAAATATTAATTGACACCTACTTATGTGCTGGACACTGTGCGAGGCTTTGGGAATGCAAATAGGGATCAGTGCAGTCCCTGCCCTTGAAATGCTTACAGATGAATTAAATAAATACCAATAGCTCCTAGAACAATGGACACCAAGGTGTGTACCGAGTCATGCCAGGTGCTGCAGCAAATGCACAGGGGCTGCTGCAAAATGATACAAGTTTATGGAAAATACGGCAACTTCTACTGATGTTACATGAATTACTTTAAATTTATGTGTAGTTTTTAAATGGCTATTAAAGTAATAAATACTTCTTGAGGAGTTTACAGCTAACTATTTAATAACTAGAGCTATTCAGTATCGGTTTTGGCCTGACTACTAGAAAAAAAAAAAAATACCAAGAACATCATGGACAGAGAAAGTTTTGGAATCTCTGACCTATGGAAGACAGTTTGAAATTTCTATCAAACCAATTTAAAGGCTCCAACAAACAAAATATAACTGAAGCTATTGTAGAAACTCAGGATTCAGGAGAATGAAATGGGACTGCGAAATTGATTATGAAGTTGATATGCAATTGGGTACACAGAAATACTTGTGTATTTTGCTTACAAAGATCTTTAAATAAATCTCATTTAAATGAGCTTGAATGGTTTCAGGATAACAATTAATTTGAATTCAAATTATGAAAGTACTTTAGGAAATAGGTCAAAATGCTTTTCTTCTAGTGATCTAATTATATGATTTGGCTTATGTCTAAATAATAAAAAACATAATGGGCTATCAGTCTTATTAATCTGAACATGACATTTTTTGATGCTTTATTCTATTGCTTTTAACCTTAGGCAAACTGAATGTACTGAATAGGAAGAACATATTATGCTGTCACCGTAAGAATATATGATTATAGCATCTCAGCGGATGGGTAGACATCTCATGGAAAAATAACTGTAAATCTGAGGGAGAGATGTATTTGACAGTTCGATGTCTACACACTTCTACTTTTCTGTAGTTCTGAATTGCTGCAAGCTTCTCTAGTAATTGGAGGCCTGCAGCATGTTGAAATTGCTAGCAATGTTTCCCTAGCTACTTTCTCATGAAAAGATGATTATGTGATGCTAAGAGGATTTGTTGACAAGGGGGAGAACTTTTATTGCACAAGTCTGCTTTCAAGGAATAAAAAAGAGAATCAATGAAAAATAGCAGTTGATCATTTTCTGGAAGATTAGAGAGATTACCACTGGGACTTGCTCCCATTATCTCAGAGCTAAGACTTAACCATTCTTTTCATATCACTAAGTGAGGGAATGAAGGGTAAGAAAATATGAATGAGCCATTAGGGAGAACCTATGTAGGAGAAAGCAACATGAATGAAATAGATGATTACATGTATGTGTGAAATGTAGGAGAGCATTATAAAAATTACCACTTTAATTAATAGAATATGTCATCTCAATCCTTGTTTGAACTTTTTATTTACTGGAAATATGACCTTAATCTTGTTAGTTAACCTTGTTGAGCCTTAGTTTCCACAACTATAAAAGAGCATTGTAAGGTGCAATAAATGAGACAATATAGGTAAAATACTTAGGGCAGATCCTTGTATATAATTAACTTGATCAGTCACTTTGTTTTCCTTATATTTTTTAAATTAAATTTATTGGGGTGACAATGCTATTAAAATTACATAGGTTTCAAGTGTACAATTCTGTAATACATCATCTATATATCACATTGTATGCTCATCACCCAGAATCAGTTCTCCTTCCATCACCATATATTTGACAACCTTTACCCTCTTCTACCCTTTCCCCCTTACCCTCTGGCAACCACTAAATTCTTGTCTGTGTCTATGAGTTTTTGTTTCTTTGTTTGGCTTGTTCCTTTGTTGCTTTCAGTTTTATATCCCACATATCAGTGAAGTCATATGGTTCTCGACTTTTCTTGATCAATCATGTTTGACTGCTGGTAAGAGTGACTAATGAGATATACCAAAAGGAAGTTATTTTTTTTCTTTTGTTATTGAACAAAAAAAAGTCTGGAAAGTTGCAGTCCTCATCTGGTAAGGTAGCTTCATAATTTCATTAGCATTCTGCTATCGGCTTCACCATTCTTAGTGTGAGAATTTCAAGATCTCATCCTGGTTCAAGATGGTACAGAAGCTCTAACCATCATACTCAGATTTGAGGCAGGAAAAGGTGGAAAAAAAAGTGACAGCTGTTTATGCTCTTTTAGATGAGGTTTCCTGAAGATTCTATCCAACACCTTGTTACATTTATTTAGCTATAACTTAGTGACTTGGCATAACTAGTCTGGAAAAGTTTGCCTCTGAGCTGGGCATATGCATTTTTGGAATTAAACAAGGTCCTGTTAGAGGGCCCTCTTAGAATGAAGAGAAGGATGGGCAACTCATGGTTTCTCATAAGTTCTCTATATTGCTCATTTAATATGAGCCTTTATTTCTTCACGCCTAAACTGATTATAATAATATCTGTTTTCTTGGATCGATGAGAGGATTCCATGTGATTATACATGCAAAGGTTACAGTCATCATTTGTGAATAAATGCAGCAGCATTAATGTTTACATTCTAAGGTATCCTTTAGGATCTACTAAGAGTCTCTTTAAATTGCTCTAATTTTGAAATCTCTAGTCAACTTCTTGAATGTTGTTGATGCTTTTGTTATCAGAAACTTTTTTACTTTTAACATTCTTATATCAATTTTCTGACTGCTTCAGAGATCTTAATGTTTTTGTAATAAAAAGAGATTCAAACTCTCCTCCTACTATGTAAATAAGAGCCAAATTATGTAAGCTTTCTAAAATGCAACCAAATACCTGGAAAATAGGATCATCCATTTAGTTGTAAATTTGGATTACCATTATGTTTAACACAAAATAGTGAAAATTAGAATAAAATTTATGTATGCTAACATTTTACTGAGCGTAGTTTGAAATATTCAGGAAGCATGTCACTATCTTATTTCAAGATCTTTTAAACATATTTAAAATATTTTACATCTGTCTAAAATTTTACAATTGATAAAGCACTTTCACATATACATGATGTTTCATTTCCTCATAATAATTTGTAAGTTTATACATTTCTTTTTAAGTTGGCAGAGAAATAAGAACTTATTAAGGAGCCACAGGCCATTTTAAAATTATTATATAAATTCTGTTCTTCTAAGTTCAGTGCACATTTCATTCCATGACGGCCATCTCCACTTGGAACATCATATATAAAATTGTTGGTACCATGTGGAAAGTGGACTGCACTGATCTATGTCATAAACCTAAAGTATCAATTTCCAAATATTTGATAGTTATTTGGATTGCAATCTCTAAGAGGCAGAATTATGATTGTTTCTCATATGTAGCTTTGAAAGTGTTTTGTTAGTGGTCAAACATTTTTGAGTGTTATATATAGTTTCTTCAGATTACTAGTCATTAAATAGGATTATTTGAAATTAAGTAGTTTATTTTGAAACAATGTTATGTCTTGATGTTCACATTGCTGTTGTTTACCTATTGGCATTCTCTTCAGAAAGTCTTTGTTGATAAGATTTTCATTTAGATTCGGAGGTAAAGAGTATTCAGAGATAAAATGTTCTAAATAATATCCTCAGAATTATATTGTTATACAATTTTTGATTTAATGGCTATATACTGAAAATTCAAATTATTTCTTTTTCATGTCCATGGGTGTATTCATACCATGACTAAAAATAAAGCCCATGAAGATATCAAAATGTTGTTTTACTTTTGAAGGCATTTCATTTTTAGAAAACAAAATTGACCTGAAAAAATTTTCAAACTGGTAAAAAAAAAAAAAAAAAAAAAAAATTAAACATTGGAAACCACTATTTTATCCTAAATAAACAATCTGAAATGTATGCAAGAATGTTTACACATATTTTCTGAAATATATTTATACTTGTGAACTATGTGATACTGGAAAATAATGCAAAACTATATATACAGCTAATTGTGATTGTGATTTATAAAACCATACATAAACCACACACACACATACACACACAAACCTATGCATGCACACACACTTTATTTGGAAAAGATTAGACGACTGTCCCTCACAATGTTAATGTACTAGGGGCGCAAAAAAAAAAAAAAATGTACACAAGTGGACACTGGGCAACGTTGCTCAAGCAGTAGTTTGCCATAATCAGGAGTTTCTGGGCGCTGATGGGAACCAGTTTGAGCATCTCTTTTAGTTGCAGAAGTCAAACATGATTTGTATTCATCTTTTCTTATTGGCATATATTGAGTATTACAATTTTAATACAGTTTTCCTTTCTTAAAATGTGTATACATTTTTTTGGCACCCTCTGTATGTAAGTGCTAGAATGGAGTTTGAGTCATTTTATCAGGTATGCCTTTATTATTTTTTCAATGTTCCTATAATTTTAAGGTATGCAAATATAAAATAAAAGAATAAAACATGTTTAATTTGGTTAATTCAAAAATAGTTACTGAGTACCACCAGATACTCCTATTCATATGTACAACTATAGAATTTATTTTTGTAATCTGACCAAAATGGTGATCATGCATTGCATTGCATCTTTCTATAATTTACTATCCAGTCGCCTTTGATGGTCATTTCTCTTGTGAGACTAACTTTCTCAAGAAAAGATTTAGTAATGGGATTTGGAGGTCAAAGGCTAAAGTCAATTTTGAGTATGACTATACTATGCAGTCTTCCAGAAAATTCTACCAACTGGGTATGAGTTTTTTCATACCTTCAATAATTTTGAGTGTTGTAATTCGTTTCATCTTTATCTGCTTGATATGGGAGCAATTAATCATATTTTCATTTCTATTCTTTGGCTATAATGAGATTGAACTACAGTTAATTAATTAACCAGAATTTTTATGACTTACCTATTTATATCTTTGCCTGATTTTCTATTAGTATGTTGAGTTTTTATCTATTGGTTTACAGGAGTTATTTGTGTATTAAACCCTTTGTATCAAGCATTTCCCCCCATTTTATCCCTTTTTATTTGTAAAGCTTTATCGTAACCAATTGCCACACATCATTACAATTTTTTGAAGTAGTTAAATATGTCATAATAGTTAAATATGTTCGTGATTGTGGAACAGGCTTAGAGGGGCCTTTATTACCAAAGAGTATACAAAATATCTACTAACTTATTCTAGTATTTTTAAGTTGAATATCTTTAACAAAATTTTTTATCTTTGTGGAATTGGTTTTACTAGAATGAGTAGAGTTAGAAATGATAAGTGCTACCTTTTGCTTTTATTTTCCAATGGACCTTCCAAATTGTTATATGTATATACATACACTTTATTGGGGAACAGTGTATTTCTCAAGGGCCCATCGATTCCAAGTTGTTGTTCTTCAATCTAGTTGTGGAGGGCGCAGCTCAGCTCCAAGTCCAGTCGCCATTCTCAATCTTTAGTTGCAGGGGGTGCAGCCCACCATACCATGCAGGAATTGAACTGGCAACTTTGTTGTTGAGAGCTCATGTTCTAACCAACTGAGCCATCCGGCCGCCCCTCCGGAAGCTCAGGGGCAGCTCATTGTCTTCAATCTAGTTGTGGAGGGTGCAACTCACTGGCCCATGTGGAAATCAAACCGACAACCTTGTTGCTCAGAGCTCGTGCTCTAACCAACTGAGCCATCTGGCCGCCCCTGAAATTCTTAATGTTAATTTTGGAATAATGGTCTTATCCCAGCTGATCTCAAGGACAAATTTTATCATATATAATTTCCCTGAATACTTGGTAATTAAAACAAATCCAGATTGCTAAAATGTGAGTAGTTAACAAAGGTGATTCATTCATTCATGGAACTATTAGTATCCGTCTTCTTTTACTGTCTTTCATTCATGCAGTGCCAATTTATTAAGAGTCTGCTCAGTAGTAGATCATCATAGTTCATAGTTTCTGACCTCAAATATCTCAAAAGTAAGGCCATTTATATTCATCTGCAAATGAACAAGTGTGAATATGTCACACAGAAATCTGTTTTGTGATAGAATATTAGAATAATGAAGTGATTAATAAATTATTTCAAGAAAGTTTGTAAAGATTAAAGTTTCTCCTTACATTCTTGTTAAAAAGGACTTTTCATTCCTCAAGTATTTGAAGATACAGATCATAGAGTATTTGTGTTGAAAATGACCTTAAAGATTGTCTATTTCTACCTCATTTTACAAATAAGGAAACTTTGACCCAACAAAATTAAATGGCTAGATCAAGATCACATTTTGAGTTATTTGCAGAGGTTGAATTAAAATGTGGATTTCAAAATGGTCCTTGCATTTTGGCTTATAAAGACATTTCCATGGAATGAAAAAAAAGGTTCATGGTGACAGTTCTATTATTATTCCCTCCTAACGTTTTGTAGCAGTATAACAGCATTTCTGAGAGTTAACCATGTTTTATTTTGCATTATTGAACACTTTTCTCCCATCTCCCACATCCCTCTGTTACCATTCGATGGTTTTCTCTTTAAGCATATTGCTTCTCTTCACTCTCAGATGAATTCTTCTGCCTTCTCTGTCCTTGATTTAGAACTTTTGTAGGGACATGTGTGGGGAGTGATGATTCTCTCTTTTTGTTTTTTTTTTCCTGTTTGCATTTGTAAGATTTCTGATAGTTGGTTCTAAAATATCTGTATGGTTCATGATGTTAATGATAAAGAGACAAAACAGGATTACAAACCTAATTGTTTTTAAACTTATTAATTAAGTCCTACTAAGTAAAAAGAAAATAAACTTAAAAGGCAACTGTCTTTGGCTAATTGCTAATATCTGATGCACTGCACACCATTATTTTTATCACAGAAATAAATGAACATAAAGATGAGGCTCTAACATTACCTAGGGGAAGTTTATGTTTATATTTAACAAATTGGCCCTCTTTGCTGTGGAAAGAAAGATTAGAAACAGAGACAAGTTATTTTTAGGGTCCTAAATGAGTCAGCAGTTGACTAATTAGTAGAGTATGAACTTTACTTACCATGCCTTACAGATGTGGGCCCAAGAAGTGCTAAGAGCAGTGAATCTTTTGAAGGCAGCACCGATGTTTCAGAATAGAGAAAAATGAGTAGCTTGATCATTGGCTTAAGCATTTGACTTTTGGGTTTTTTTCTATTTAATTCTCCTCTTTAGGGGTATTGACAAAAGCACTCTTTTAATTTGCACACATTGTATGAAGAGTGTGAAAGTGAATTTTATGATCGTAATACTTTTGAACTTGTAATTTTATGGTGTACTGTGTTTATAATATGCTTTTAATAAAGGATAAGTATTAAAAATAATAGTCTTTCAAGAAAGTATATTCTCTCTGATCCTACATATGACACCATCTTATATTTTTGTACACAATAGGGTAGCTGTCTTCTGCAGGAACTGTCCCTCATCTCTGTTGTGGGCTTTGTTGAGGGACTTAGCATTCCCTTCTTACCCATTTATGTGTGCATATGTTACAGATACTGTGTGAGTCCTACGCATGCAAAGCCAGTGCTCAAATAAGCATGTAGTCCTTGGGAAGTAGGCAAGAAAATGAGCAATTTCACCCTGGACCACAAGTGACTGATTACTTCTGGAATTCTAAAGTTGAAAAGCTAGTTGTTAACAAAACGTTATGCATAAGGAATGTGGTGGTTGTCACTCTACAACTTTTAATATAATATGCCATTTGGGGCAGCTTTTAAATATATTATGGTATAGTGGATACTTTTTAATTAGATTTTCCTGTAGTATAAATGAAAGGTAATGCATTATGTATGTAATGCTTATTCATTTAAAAACCAAACTACGTATTTCTGAAACACAAATGTTATTGTAATTTTTCATTTTGTGGGTTAAAATAAAATATTATATAAAACACCATTAAAGTATGACTTTCATTATTAATAATTTAGTGACTTGTCCTGAAGTTACTACTTAGATATTTAGTGGGTAATTTGCCTTTTCAGGAAGATGCAAAGGATTGCTCTTTGATTGAAGTATATGAGAGCTCTTTGCTTCTCCTGTTTTGGCGAAAACTTGGATCATACATTTTTACTATCACTTATATCATGTTAAAATAAGTTTTAGAAAAATTTGTGTTCTAAATTTCCACCTCATTTAAAAGCTAATTTCATTCTGCATAAATTTGTAATACATTTATGCTTATACAATTTATCTTCACTTTTCCTGATAGTTTTTACATTCAAAACAATAGGAATGGAAGACAATATTCAAATGTTTTGATCATGATTCCCTGTTCCTTTTTCAGCCTGTATTTCTCTTTGTCACTCTCAACAAGTATGTTTAGCAAGATTTTTGACTTATTTCAAATTTAGTGTGAAAGAAATCAATTGGAGGAAAGGGGAATGGACAGCAATTATTACATTAATTACTTCAGTAGCTCAGTCTGTATCTATAAAGAATTTGTTAAACTGAAATTGGCGGTGAATCACAACCAATATTGGAAGCTGTAGCTTATCTCTAGGATGTTCTTATGCTATGTGTTTTACAATCAGATCCCTTGGACTTTAGGTGGGATCTACCAGCTTATAAAGCTAAATGAGTCTTTCTAGTAGAACTTCTTTGGGTCCAGTTATGTAATTTCCAGTTTCCCTGGGTAAAAACAGTTATGCCATTTTTAGTTTCCCTGTGTAAAGAATCAGTTCATTTCACTTTATTTCACTTTTTCAGAACGTTTGGGTTTATTTTGGCTCTATCTTGCATTCCTCAATCCAGAAAAGCTCACCATGGAATAATACTCATTTGTGTGACTAATAAAATCTAGGGAGTAATCATTCTCAGTTCCCATAGATTCCCTACATATTATTAACATCATTTGTTGGTCAGATTCTTTCTGTTTCTCTTGATTACATATTCTTCACTGTATCTGATCAAATCTTCTGATTTATTTCATAGTATCCTAAAGAGTAAAACAAACATTTATTTACAAAAGAATAGACAGACTGGTTCAGGAACACTCTTTCTAGAAAGTTATTCAACTGTATTAACTACAAAATTCCAATTTTAAAATCCCCACCAACATTATAATTACTGGTGAGAAGAAATCAGTAGAGAGCGTAGGAACAGTTGGATGATTATTGATTCTTTCACCCATTCTTTATGGCTAAAACATTTTTTTTTAATTAGATGCTTTCTGAATTTAAAAATCTTTCTCTGTTTGGGCATTGGCAAAATCCATTCTTTTCATAAGGTTCCTCAAATGCTGATTAATCTTTACCTGTGGTGCTGATTGTTAGAAAGCAGGGGGGGAAACAAAAGAATAGAAGGTGTATATGAGTATGTGTCGTATGTAATAGGAAATTGAATAACCTGATTTTATTTTCAAAATGGGCCACAGGAAGATAGATGGAAAAATAAAGAAGTCTGAAATCTATATTGCAGAAAATGACTGCATGTAATAGTAAGTACGTATTGTAAGGAGTATGAAGACTTCAAATATCTGTTGTTTTTCATTATTTTTTCTTTTCAAATACACTCCTTACATAAGCTTAAATATTGTGTATAACTTATTTTCTTGTCTCAGCAAATGTTTCATGACATTCAGTTTACTGGATATGAGGGAAAACTGGCTGTGACATCTGTCAACACATTGATTCCCAGGGTTGATACAGATGGTCTTAGCTGATCCCTGGTCTCCCTCACCACTCCATTTGTGTCCCTTCCAAAACTACCTGTGAATCCAAAGTAAGTGACCTTCTGAAAGAGGACCAGTAAAGAAGGTTATTTAAAAGGTTTATTCACTTGATATAATTTCTAGGCATGTTCAAAATTTATTCAAAGATGTTTATATCTGTAGAACAGACACACTTTGTTGGGAATATTTCTTTTTTCCAGAAGCACTGTAATGAGTAGAGAGGATTGAACTTGAGCGTCCAAAATGACTTCAGTAAGCTACTGTATCTTTTCAGCCTTAGTTGTTTTTTCCCCCAACAAAATGGGTTAATAGTATCTCAAAGGATTGTTTACAAAAACTATACATCTTCATTAAATCAGTATTTTTAGATACCAGCTATGGGCAAAGCACTATTACAGGTACTGGAGCTACAGTACTGAAGAAAAGAGGTTTAAATAAATCGTAAACAAATAATTAAAATATCCATGACCTCGCAGTGATTATATTCAAGTTTGGGGAGATAGGCAATAAATAAAATAGATCTGCAAAAAAATATACTATGTATGATAATGATACATGCTATAGAAAAATAATTAAGGAAGAAAGAACAAAAGAGAGTACTAGGAAGGGGCGGGTTGCCATTTTTAGTGAAGTGATGAGCAAAGGCTTCATGGAGGAGATACTCTTCACAGAGGAGATACAAGAAATTAAGGAGGGGAGGGAGAGGCACTAGATATCAGGGGAAAGAACTATCACATTAAATGTGATATTTATATAAAAAATTAGCACAGTTGCTGGCTCAAAGTACAGTAAGTATTTAATCAGGGTTAGCAAGTATTATTGTTATAAATAAATTAATCTTGGTTTTAAGAAAAAGATCTTTGATGTGAAAATTGGGACTCATGCTGTAATCTTAGAAATAACATGCAACTGAATTGATGGTACCAGTATTTGGTTGCTCCTCCTTTTGCTAAGTGAAAACATAATCCAAAGAATAAGTCATAGACTCAAAATCTTGTTGTCAGAAGGACAACATAGTGTTTCAGATACATTTATTTTTTTTCTCCAAACTAAATAATAATAATAATAATAATAATAATATGCCTTAAAATATTGGAATAGAAACTATTGTTTAAAAATTCATGCAGAAACTGATAAAACCAAGTTTGAGCTTGTTTTCTTACTTCAGAAGAATTTTTAAAAAGACTTAAAGCTTATTTTTACCTTATTATAGGAAGAAAGCTTAAAATAGATGAGACTGAAACATTGACTTTTATCCATCTTGAATTTCATGGAGCATCCAGAATGATGCATCTTTCCTTTCAAATATTTATCCATCATTTCCAGACAAGTAGTGTATGAGGCAATAAATAACAGACAGCTAGAACAGGAGAAAACAGTTTTTTAATGCCTTGTACTTAAACTGTCACCCTGGCAGGAAGTAATAACTGAATGCTGCATTATTTAAGGCAAGGTAATAGACTACTTCCTTTTAGAAGCAAATTACTTTGGGATATGCTGCCTTACCCTCAGAAGAAAACCTTTCCTTAGTGAAAGGCTATGGTTTTGAGGTTTGATATGTGGTGATTGGCTACTGAATCCTATACACCAGTGAAGAGTTTCCTTTGAGGCTCCTGGTCATCATTCATCATTTGGCAACAAAGAATGTTGCCAAGTGCATGCTTTTCCATATGGTAGGCAGTGGGGTGCATTATAAAAGCATAGACTTATCTGCATTTCGCTCTACTACTTCCTAGTATGATTCTGGATAAATAACGTAATGCCCTGGGGTTCTGTTTCCTTACCTGTAAAAACTTAATTGAGTTCCTGAGATGATTACATTAAATAATGTGTGTAAAGATCTGGACCTTATACTTACTACTTACAGATAATTTAAACATGTTAAGTTGCAAAATGAACATATAGGTGTGTAGCTGTTTTGTTTTAAGAATTAGGTATTGTGATTTCTCTAACATGTTATAAAAGGCACCCAGGAAATATTTGTGCTGTTTCCTGTTCCTGTGATTCCATTGCAATTTTTTTTTTTTAAGTCATAGTTTGTTGTCCCACAAGGTCATGTTCTACTTGAAGCCTTTATATTAAGCCTCAACCTACACAAATATTCTGTGTCAAATATCTTTTCAGTTTTAAAACATTGTCTGGCAAGTATAAGAGAACTTGTAGACTAAAACTGTTACGCACATTAAAGTGTTGGTTGGCTGGGTTTGGGCCTGTTTGAGTGCCGGTGTTTTTAAAATACAACTTCTACTCTGTTGAATAATTATAATTTGATGTATAAAATATACTACTGAATATGCCCTACTCTCCAATACTTATGCATAATATAATTCATTGTTTACTTGCTTTTGGATGGTAGTCCAAAAAGTTTCCCTGTCATAACTGCAAAATATAAGGCTTTCATCTTCTCTTTCTAGTGGCCATTATTATTTTGGTCTGTAGGATAATAGGCCAAGGTGGGCCGATAAATAGAAAATGAAATTGGTTGTCTGCTCTTCACTTTTTAATATCTTTATTGTGGATTGATACATTTTTATAGGTGATTGAGTTTTACTTTCTCCACTTTTTACTCCATACAAACTAATTTTATCGTTTTTCTTGATGTGCTGTGAACTTAAATTGGACAATAATTATAATAGTCTTTCAAATTGTTACAGTATCTCACAGTGCTATCTTCAGTTTTTATTTGGGATTTTTAATCACTTTTTGGGTTCTTAATTATCAGGAATTTATAAAATTAAACTTTTTTATTTCCCTCATTAATACTATTTTTGTATTTTAAACACTATTGACAAAAATATGACATTGCTACAGACTGTTTTATCATACACATTTCCAAACATCATTCATCTGTTGAACATGTAAATATTTGAAAATTTCTATATTAATTTTTTATATATAATTGTCTCTGATTTTATGTCCAGTGCATGTTTCTTTTTATGACAATCTATTTTGAAGATCAGGTGTAAAATCATTAGCATCATGTGGAGATGGGGCTTCATTGATCCTATGTTATAAGGTTAAATTGTTAATTTCAGAAAATTGATAGTTACTGGAATTGCAAACAAAAAAATGCAAGGTTTACATTTGTTTCTTCTCTGTGGCTTTGGAAGTGCCTAGTTATTCAAACATTTTTTGGTGCTATCTACTTATTTACTTCTACAAGTTATTAGTTATTAACTAGATTTATTTTAAATTAAGTATGTTATTTAAAATTAGTTAGTTTATTTGGAATACTGTTAGAGTCTGATGTTCACATTACCGAGGAACGTTATATGTTGTAGTCTCTTCAGGAAGTCTTTACCTGTTGATAACATTTCATGTGGGATCTGAAGGAGTGACGGTTCATAGATAAAATGATCTAGATAATATCCTCAGAACTCTTACTATTAAGTTTCTGTGATTTAATGGACAGATTTTTAAATCATCCCTTCTACTCTCTATAAAATAAATACCATCACTGTACAGCAAGCAGAATATTAAAATGTAAGTATTATTTTTTTATGTGGAAAGCATTTTGTTTTTATATTTAAA
Source organism: Rhinolophus sinicus (assembly GCF_036562045.2). Lineage (NCBI taxonomy): Eukaryota > Metazoa > Chordata > Mammalia > Chiroptera > Rhinolophidae > Rhinolophus > Rhinolophus sinicus. The sequence continues at coordinate 40,552,590 of NC_133751.1, forward strand.
AAAAAAATGCTATGAATAAACTACCCCAGTGGTTAAAAAAAGCATCAAGAAAACCAGTTTCTCTTAGCCTCTATAATTGGAAAACAACACAAATTTTATATATGATGTTCATTGAAGCATATTTATATTTGTGATGAGTACCTAAGTGTAAAAGAACAGTTAAATAATTTATAGCATATCCATAAATTGGACTTTATGCAACTTTTAAGAATATTTTTTAAGATTAGTTTATGGCAGAAGAAAAGTTTACAATATAATGTTATGTTAAAAATATATAACTATATATTTACTCTGACTTCAGTTTTGATTCATAGGAATATACACATGTGCTCATATAGATACATATATTTGTATATAATATTTCAGGATTTAATAAATCTAATAATAAATATTACTTAAATTCCTCTACTAATGCTATTTTTACGTTTTCAAATCACATTTACAAATAATATTGCCTTGCAAATTGTCTTACATATATTCCCAAATATCAGTAATCTTTTGAATATGTGAATGTTTGATTTTGGTGATTCTTTTTATGTGTGGTATGTCAGGAATAATCAAAATGGGTAGCCTATTTTTAAATTACTAAACATTCAGTGCTCATATTTCTTAATGTAAAATAAAGAAATAAATATCAGTAAAACACGTTAATAGTTGTGTTTTCAAATAAAATTCTAGTAATAGGGTAGTAACAGGCTGCTTTATATTGCCATGTAAGACAAAATCTAAATAAAAATATTTACTGTGGTTTTGCTTATTCAAAGCAAAATTGTGAGCTTATTGCATTATTTTAAACACAATGGAAAAATTGTAGGTTTTTCTGCATGGCCTTCATGTAATAGGTAACTATGGAGTGTCTAGTTTATATCAGCTCTTTTGTAGGCCGTGAAGATAATAAAAAGAAGAAGACATTTTTTCTGTTTTTAGAGAATTTAGTGAAGAACAATTTTATAATATAGTACTTTCATTATTAATATAATAGAGGCCCATGTAGGAAGTTATGGGGCAAAAGAACATAACTCTGGTGGATTGTCAAGGCAGCCTAAATGGAGTGATGCATCTGAGCCCAGGCTGGAAATAGGGCTCAAAGATAAACGAAGAGAGTGAAGGGCATTTTCCACACAGAGGACCACATGAACCAAAATATAACCATGGCACTAGGACAAATTGCAAAAGCAAGATCAGGCTTTCAAAAGAAAAAATACTGATATTATTATATGTAACAGTATGAGCATAATCAATTAAGAAGACTGTAAAAAAGGTAACTATAAAAATATGCTTTTGCATATTAACACAGTATTCAGAAATAATGAAGGGATTGTTCCATGTGAATTAATTTTCTAATAAATATTTAAGGAGGGACACTTTATTCATTCTTGATAAACATATATTTTGTATTTTTTGCTTCATTGTGCTTAACATTTCTGTTCCCCTTTGTCCATTTTACTTCTTTTGGAGTTTTTGGAGTTTGTATAGTTTCTTCCTGGACTATTTAGATAGATAGAACTATCTGTCTTCTCTTTTAATGGCCTCAGATTCCTTTATTTTTGTAGTTCTTATGATTGTTATCTTTTACCTTTTCTTGTTTCCCTCCTAATAAGGAGCCCTGTACCATTTTCTAATAGTGTTACTCTGACCAATCACCTTTGACTTAATCAACTTTGGAATTTATGACAATTCCTTTGGCTAGATAAAAGTCATTGTTACATTTTTTCTGGGTGGCTTAATTAAGGTTGTGTGGCATTATAGTATACATTGATGCTAGATAATTTTCATGTTTTTTAAAGTTTGTTCATATGCATAATATAGTAAGTGCATATATTACTGAGTTCTTTCATATGCTGCAGGCTTTTCATATCATGCAGTAAAAAGGGAAATCAAACTAGGACTCAGGGGTGCATATGGTTCCCCTAAAATAATTTTGAAAAAATATGTACCTTTTTACATATTTTAAAGTTCACATCTAAACTTTTCATAAGTTTCATTGTTGTAAGATATGTAGTTTCTTGTTAATATTATTATTAATTGCAGTTTGTGGAATCTAAATATCATAATAATTTGACACCTACCATCATCTATGTAAAAATAGTTGAGCAAGTTCTTTATTAAGTAGAAAATTTACATCATTTATTTTTCATCTTGAACTTATGTCAGGCAACTGGTGTTTTGAAGTCCTGAAGCACATGTACTTAACTTCCCTCCATTAACTCTCAGAGTGTCCTTTTGTAACCTTCCTAAGGTTGGCTTGTTACTTGTAAACCTTTAAAAATATGTCAGGAGGTGGAGAGGTTGGCATACAATCTGACTGAGTCTAGAATTGCCAAAGGCCTTGGGGCCTTCTTAATCATGGTTGTCCATCAGAATCACCTAAGCACAACTTGGCTACGGAACCCCTGTTCTTAGTCCCATCCCTGCCCTGAACTGCCTCTCGTGTAGACAAATGTGTCCTGTAGGGTGCCCAGGAAGAACAGAGACTTGGTTCCTCTTTAGCCCTGCTTCAGAGGAGGGTTACAAGGAGTCTCCAACCTTCAAAGGCTGCGTAGTGCCAGGGAGTTCTGGCAGAGGGGTCTGGGCAGCTAGTCACCTGCTATCCGTGATATCTCTCAACAAGCGAAGCTCCCAGGTCATTTTATAAAGGCTTGATCCATATGTGGAAGAGGAATGGGGTGGTCCACCTCCACTCAGAGGAGTCTTGTAGGGCAGGCTTCTGCTCTCCTTTCCCTCCTGAGCCTTGGTAATGGGGATCAGCCAGCCAAGCCAAGTCAGGAGGGGTGCCTGCCCCAGTGCTCTATTCAGGATCAGGAGTCCCAGGAGATCCCGGAAAGAGTCAACCTAGCCAGGGTGTCTGGCCCTCAGGGGACCTCTTGTCTTTAGCTCTTTTGATCTCATAGCCAAGCCTCTGGGTGTATATGTGCAGGACTTGGCAGATGGTTCTGAGATGTAGCAAAATCAATTAAGGGGAATTGTATTGTTTGCTGACAGTGGGAGACTAAAAGCTTGGGGTAATTCAATGAAAAGGAAGACTTTCATCTTTTGAAAGCTTGGGCTCTGGGTTTGAATTCTGGAAGAAAAAAAACCAAAAACAGTACCCTGAAGAGAAGCTATTGAAAAGACATGTTGAAAGATAGTACATCCAGCCCACAATCTAAACTCCCTAAGTCAGGATCACTTAAAGTGTATGCTGTAAGCTCCTTGTAATTCCTCCTCTTCCCTGGGTTAAAAACCATTTCAGATTGCTTGATGTCTGATGACTTATTTCAATTAAAAATGATTGTGTGACTCCAGAATAAAAATATAACTTCATTGTATTGAAAATATATTTTTAAGAAAGAAAATTGTTAGTTAATAATAGTATGTTCTCATTAAAAATTTATGTAATGGTTCTTGTAATGCCAGACACTGTTTTCAGCGCAGGGGATGGAGTCCCTGCTCTCATAAAAATTATATTCCAGTGGCAATGGGATGGTTGGGTATATTGTTGAAGGAGACAATATACAAGTAAACAAATAGATAATCAAGAAAATCATAGATACCAAAGTGGTTTGAAGAAGGGAGAACAGAATGACCACAAAATACTGACTTTGGTACATTAGAAACATTTTCTATACGATCAATGATTAGTTTTCTTCTTGTGCACTGCTTTCAGAGATACTATTGTTATCGAGTATACAGAGTCAAAATAAGAAGCCAATACCAAGTGCTTGGTATGTAAGGGTTGTGATATCATATTGCTATTTAGATACAACAGTGAAGTCACAGGAAGCCAAATGATTTTTGACCCTGAACTTCAAAATTGTTAAGCAAGCAGAATACATAATAAAGGATGTATGGAAATAAGACAGGATTGAAAGATTATGAAAATATTCTATATTATTCTGCTACAAACATCAGAGGCTTCTCTTTAGCTCAGTTCATGAAAATGCATCACATTTAACGTTACTACCATATGTGCTCATGACAGGTCTTGTTCTATTTTTAACCAAAGAGATCCACTTAAAATGATCTTAATGAGAGTAGCTCCTTTGGTAGTAAATTATTTGCTTATATTCATTCATTTATTAAATGAAATTATTAATGAGATATTAGTATGGATTAAACAAAGATAAATGATACTAGATTTCTGATTTCATGATCTGACCAAGGATATTCAATCTCTAGTTAAACCTCTTTGGTGTATGAACATGTTTAAGTGGCTTAAAAGGGGCATAAATAAAATGCAATGAGAATTCAAAAATGATGGAGCTCACCTCCAGTAGGAAGGACAAAGGAAAGCACCATGGATGAGAGAGACTGAGGAGCACCTGAAAGAAGGAGCGTATCCCTCGGCAGAGAAGACAGTGAAGGATCTCCAGGTACAAAATATAGAGTGAGTGTAAGTATTTATTTAGGAAGGTATAAGTCTGCTCAAGAAACAGAGACTGCAGTTATTGGACCTCCAGAGGAATTATATCAATCAATGACTTTGGGGAAGGTTAGGTGGTACCGTGGGAGACCTCAGAAATATCCTAAATGGAGCCCGAGACTCTATATGATGGTTTTTCTTTCTTATGGGATGCAGATAGTATTTTGAAAAAACTATTACTATTATGTGCTGTTTTTAAGCCATGTTTGCTAAGAGATATGTGCCTGTTCTTAAAGATAAGCTGCGTATCTACAAACAGTCAAACACATGTCATCTGTAAATTCTCTATTGAAAGTATGTCTTGGTTTAAAAATTATGCTTGCTTTATAAATTATGTTTACTAATTATATTTCTAACATAGACAACAGGAGACCTGAGTTAAGAATTGTGACTGGAATCCATGATGGGAGCACTTTCTTTGCCATCAGGAAAGTAATGGAAGGATAGGGATTCCTTTTCTCTCATCCTGCCAGCCTCACGTACGCAAGGCTAGATTCTGAAGCAAGAGTAATCCTTTGTCATCTTCGATTACACAGAGAGCAGCTCCAGCTCTGGGGCCAAGTTCACACATGGAAAGAACTGTAACATCAGGTAGCAGATAGGAAGAGTACAGGGAAAATCTGGGCATTACTGGGTCCCACATAAAAGAAGGACTCAGTGGAGAATAGGACCCATGTCAGTCTCTTGGGGTCTTGTAATTTCAACTTTGTTGTAATAAGCAATTAAAATATAGTATGGTCATAGCAATTCCTAAAATGTTTGAGATCATATTTTTGAACTTAAATGCTGGACTAAGGAGGCTTTTTTTCCCCCATGCAATACTACTTTATATTAATTTCAGGTGTACAGCATAGTGGTTAGACATTTATGCAATTTAAGAAGTGATCCCCCTGACTAGCCTAGTACCCACCTGGCACTGTACATAGTTATTACCATATCATTCATTATATCCTTTATGTTTTACACCCTCATGACTATTTTGTAACTCCCCATTTGTACTTCTTAATCCCTTCCCCCTTTTCACCCATTCCCAACCACCCTGCCATCTAGCAACGATCAAAATGTTCTCTGTACCTTTGAGTTTGTTTCTGTTTTGTTTCTTTATTTTGTTCTTCAGATTCCACACATTGCATCTGTCTTTCTCTGTCTGACATACTTCACTCAGCACAATACCCTCCAGGTCCATCCATGCTGCTGCAGATGGCAACAACACATTCCCTGCCATGGCCAAGCAGTATTTTGTTGTATACATGTACTACCTCCTCTTTATCTATTCAGCCATCGATGGACATCCAGACTGCCTCCATATCTTGGTCATTGTAAAGAATATTGCAATGAACACATGGGTGCATATATCCCCTCGAAGTAGTGTTTTGAGTTTCTTCGAATAATTGAAAGTGGGATTACTAGTTCCTTCTTTGTCATTTGTTATATAGCCTTTGTTTTAAAGTCTATTTTGTATTGTATAAGTACTGATACCACAGCTTTTTTTGTTTTTGTTTCCATTTTCATGAAATATCTATTCCCCATCCCTTTACATTCAGTGTGTTTGTGTCTTTTGAGCTGAACTGAGTCTCTTGTAGGCATCCTGTGTAAGAGTTTTGTTTTCTTATCCATTCAGCCACCATACCTTTTGATTGAAGCATTTAATTAATTTATATTTAAAGTAATTATATATATACGTATATATGTATACATATGTTTGTGTGTGTGTATATATATATATATATATATATATATATATATATATATATAATTTTTTTCCTCTTAAAGAAGTCCTTTTAAGATTCCTTGTAATACCTGTTTGGTGGTGAGAAACTCCTTTAGCTTTTAGAAAAAGCTAAATCTGTCCTTTGATTCTAAATTATAGCTTTTCTGGGTAGAGTAATTTTGTTTGTAGGTCCTTGCTATTCATCACTTTGACTAGCCCTTCTGCCTGCAAAGTTTCTGTTGAGAAATCTGCTGACAGTCTTATGGGACCTCCCTTGTAGGTATATAACTGCTTTTTTTCTGCTGCTTTTAAGATTCTCATTGTCTTTAACCTTTGGTCCTTTAGTTATGATGTGTCTTGGTGTGGACCTCTTTGGGTTAATCTCGTTTGGAATTCTCTGCACTTGGAGTTATATATCTATGTCCTTCTCCAGGTTGGGGAAATTTTCTATCATTATTTCTTCAAATAAGTTTTCGATTCTTTGCTCTTTCTCTTCTCCTTTAGTACCCCTGTGATGCAATGTTGGTATGCTTGATGTTATCCAAGAGTCCCCTTAAACTCTCCTATTTTTTTTTTTTTTGTTGTTGTTGTTGTTCTTTTTTCATTTTGGTGCTCTATATGGGTGTGTTTTTTTTTGTGGTTTTTTTGTTTGTTTGTTTTGTTTTGTTTTACTACCTTATCTTCTAAATCACTGATTCAATTCTCTGTTTCATCTAATCCACTGTTAATTCTTTCTAACATATTCTTCATTTTGGTTATTGTAGACTTTATTTCTGACTGGTTCTTTTTTATGTTTTCTATGTTCATTTTTAAGTTTCCTATCTCTTTGTTGAATTTCTCCCTGAGATCATTGAGCATCCTTATAACTAGTGTTTGGAACTCTGTGTCTAGTAGATTGCTTGTCTCCTTTTCAATTCTTTTTCTAGAGCTTTGTTCTTTTCTTTTATTTGGGAGGCATTTCTTTGTCTCCCTATTTGGGCTGCCTGCCTGTGTTTGCTTCTATGTAGAGCTGCTATGTCTCCCAGTCTTAGTAGAGTGGCCTTATATAGTAGGTGTCCTGTGATACTCAGTCATGCAGGCTCCCTGATCATCAGAGCCAGGTACTACAGGTGTGTGCCTTGTGTGGGTTGTGTGTACCCTTATCTTTCAGGTGAGAGTTGATTGCTATTTGCACAATAGTGGAAGGAATTGACCCTTTGGCTGATTGGTTATGGCACTAGCGTGACTACAGTGAAGGAGCTATTGTGTAGGGCTGACCCTACAGAGCAGGGTTTGCTTTAGCAGGGCTATGGTGCCTGCCCAGTCTGCCCTTTTGGTTTCGTCCTTGGAGGTGGCCAGGTGATGCTCTGGCCCAGTCTGAAGCTGACCATTGGGCCTTCCAGCCCCAGAGCCTCCTGCAGGGGGGTGGGGGGGTGACCTGATGCAGGCTAAGTTCAGCCACAGTCTGTGCCCTGTCCTGGGCCATCTAGCATGAGTCAGAAAGCAATCCAGAGATGTCCCTTGCCCACACTGTGCTTGGTGGTGCCTTGAGAGGCCAAGCTGCAAACCCAGGCCAACAGCTGTTGCTAATGCTGGGATTAGGTCTGCTCAGACAGAGTTACGGGGCATGCTGAGGCCAGATGCTGCTTGTTTGGGTTTGACCAATCTTTAAGAGATTTCATAAAAGTCCGCTGCATGAGCCAATGTAGGCAGTTTATATGAAAAAGCCACTGGAAGCAGCTTGAGTGTACCTGAAATTTGGGTGGGCAGGGTCTAAGGAATTACTAGGGTGAGGCTAATGAAAGGTGATAGCCAGTTTGATGTAGATTCAGACGTGGCGTCTACCTGCGTCTGTACTCAGGGAAGGGGAGGGCTCAACAAAGAACCAATGACTTCTGCCCTCTCCTCCATCTGGAAGAAACTTGCCTCTCCAGCCCTCACCCTGAGGCTAGATAATTCAGGCCCTCCCATATGTCTCTGTCATCTTTCGAGCTGCTGCCCCAGCGCTGGAGCTCAGAGCGAGTGAGTCCATCAGCAAGTAAGTTAATGTAAGATCCCTTAAGAGGAGCACCTGGGAATGTAGCTGCCCTCCGTCTCAGTCAGCCACAATCTCTGCTGGTTTTTACAGCCAGAATTTATGGGGACTTCTCTCCCTGACACTGAAACGCTGGGCTGGGGAAGGGGGGTTGGGATCCCTCACTCCTCTGGGAGCGACTTTCGCAGCCAAGATAGACCCCCTGATTTTTAATGATCACACATGGGTGTGGGACCAGCCTGTTCCGTGTCTCTGCCCCTCCTACCAGTCTCGAGGTGGCTTCTTCTGTATGTCTGTAGTGGTAGGGCTTCGGTGCAGCTAGACTTCAGGTGATTCCCAATAATGGTTGTTCTGTGATTTACTTATCATTGATGTGGTCCTGAGATGAGGTGAACACAGCATTTACCTCCTCCACCATCTTGACCAGAAATCCTCTGGGCTTTGTTTTAACAGGTAAAGGGCTTGCCGAATGGTTGCTGTTTGTTTATATTGTTTTAGTTACAAGAATTACTTGCTCAGAGTTGTGTATTAAGAAAATTTATTTGATCTTTGTGTGAAAAATTGGTTTGGAAGAGAAAAAACTTCAGGGTCTAGCCCATGTAATTGGTAATATTTACCCCTTACAGAGAAGCAATATTTTCCCCTTAGACACACAGTTTTTTAATGTACTGTAGAACTTTTAAAGATAATTTGTTTGATATAAGATTTTTACATATATATTAGAAGGTCTTGGGTCGATTTAAACGTATTTTCTGGCAAGACCATTATACGTTTAATAGGTGTATTTTCTAATATCACACTAAGAGAATTTCAACCTTATATACTGTAACTGAAAAATACAATTCCTGCATATATTACAGGAATTACAGTTCAGGATGGATTCATAATGATATCACCATCAAATTTTATGGATCAATGGAGATTATTAGACTTTCTGGAACCATGCTGTTCTTATAAAGGCCTTAGGTGTAAAATGAATATATTATTTCTTTTTGCTAACCACACAAATCCAGATAGTGGATGAAAGATAATGCAAACTTTCATGTTATATTACTTACTATGGAAAGTAATCTGAGAAGCTTTTCCTATTCCTGTGTTTATTTCTTAATGATAGAAGTACAGTGTAGTATTTCAACAGTCCTGCAAAATCAGTTTATCTGTTAGCATTCAGCTGAGACCATACACCAAATAGAATACTAAAGTGATTCTCAACGAGGTTCAGAATCAGAATTATTAGGAAGTTTAAGAAAATAATTAGTAGGACCCTTCAAAAATTCTGATTCTGTAGTTCTGGTGTGGCTTGGACTCTGCTTTTTTAATAAGATCATTTTGGAGAAATATTGCAATATTCGGTCATGGGGTAGTATACAATAGAAATACTATAGAAAATAGTTTGGACAAAGGAACACATCAAAAAGTAAGTGATACTTTTAAAGCTAGTGAATGATGAATGAGAAATAATATAAGCAAAACAAAAAAGAATATACACTGGAAGAGTGAACCAAGTATTTTTATTTATTTTTTTCTATTTGTAGTCATATATATATATATGAAACACATTTGCCATTTGAACTATTTTTAGATGTGCAGTTCAGTGGCATTAAACACATTCATATGGTTGTGCAACCAGCATAACCATCCATTTCCAGAATTTATCCATTTTCCAAAATTGAAATTCTATACCCATTAAACAATAACTCCCTATTTCCTCCTACATCTCCTGGCAACCACCATTCTATTTTCTGTCTCTCTGAATTTATTCTAGGTTCCTTATATAAATGTAATTATACAATATTTGTCTTTTTGTGCCTGGCTTATTTCACTTGGCATACTGCCTTCATATTTCACCCATGTCATAGTGTGTGTCAGTATTTTATATTCGTACTAACATTGCACAAGGTGAAACAAGTATTCTCCAATAACATCAAATTTTTGGCGGAAACTACTGTTTGATTCTCTTGTGTTTTTCCCTTAAAGCTCTGGTATGGTGTTTACTAAACATATCACAAAGGCTAGAAACTAACAAGCAGTTATTACTTGCTTACTTTCACTTGGATGCAGAATATTTAAATTTAAAGTGTAATAATTTAATCTGGGGACACTGACTGGAATTTAAATATGATTCTAAAAGAAGTAGAAGTGAATTTCATCCATCACTGTCCAATTAGAGCATTTCTATTACCAACACCTTTGTGACAGCATTTTTATGTTAATGTTGACTGCTTCTAATTGTTAAACATCACCTATATATCATTAATTATTGTCTGTGTGTGTTTTGATGCAACTACCAATAACCTTGAAACATGATGTAATGTTTAAACAGAGAAATCTGGAAAATATTTTCAATTACAATGAAAGCTGAAGAGATATTTATGGATGCATAGGAATAGGTATTATTGTCTCTTTTTTTTTTTTTTTTTCCCTGCTGGTACCAGGGGACTCAAAGACAAATTTATTATTATATCTCAGTAACTACTTTCCAGTTTTTTAGCACACTGCTTGCATTCATGCCTATTATTAACATGAGGAATCTGGAATCACAAATCATTTTTTGGTGGCAAGTAGAAGATATCAAAAATGAATAAAGCAATGAATGAATAAACTGAATCACAGAAATATTTATTTCTAAAATCTATATTTTTCTCTTGGTTGCCAACTTTGGATTAAACTGAAACACATAGGACTAAAAGGAGAACCAAGACTTCAGGACCAACCTTATATGTCAGGCTTTGGTGTTTGGATTAGAATTTGTGCTCTTACAAAATGTATACTCCTGAAAAATGTTACTAGCTTTCACTTTTGTGTAAAGGTTGTCTAGCTCTTAATGAATAGTATTTTTGACTAACTTAAGTGTTAGATCCTTGAGTGAAACATTATTCTTTCTTAATTCATTAATAAATAAAATGATATGTAAAATGCATCTAAGACCAAATATAGTAAATATAACTTGGATTTCGTTTTCAAAATGAGATTCAAATTGTCGCTATAAGCATGTACTCGTAGGAAAAATTAAATAGGATGTAAATGTGGTTCTCTTTATAATAAAATTACTCCTTCCTATTTTTGTATTTACCCCTTCCTATTTTGATTAAATTAAATTAATGAATTGGAAGAAATTTATACGTTAGGTGGTATTGTATCTTATTTGTAAATAATGATAATGAAACACATATCAGTCATTGAATCCAGTCGTCTTTATGGGTTTTATCTCAACTCACATAATTTATCCCACCTTCAAAATGGGCTCATAAATATTTAGAGATTTTTTTCAGCAGCTATTTATATAAGGATCTATGTCCATTTTTAGTTTTAGGGAGTTTATTTATCCTTGAAGACAGTGAAAATAGCTTGGAAAGCATTTGGGGCTTTGGGACTTGAAAGTCTTGGGTTTTAATTCTGTCTCTGCCATTAGCTTATGAACTGTGAGGCAGTGATCAAGTTAGCAAACCTTTCTTAAGTTTCATTTTCCTGATTTTTAAATTAATGTGGTAATGTGTATCTCATAGGGTTAGGGCATGGATTCGGTGACTTAATATATAAGTCCTCTGCTCAAGATAAGCACTCAATACGTGTTAATTATTATGGCTAATAAAGATAAAAATAACAATAAGCTGCTTGTATTCTAAGATTCAGTAGTTTTTAATGGTACATCAAATAGGAATATATCAGAGCAAACTATGAAAATAACCTTTTTTATATATATAAAAATTGCATGTGTTATAAGTATGATCATACTTGCCAATCTCAGTAAGGATCCAGAGAAAAAGTGTAAGAGATTTGTTGTTACATAAAACTAAATTGTTCTCTAGCAATAGATTTTGATCAAGTTATTAAAGTCCATTAAGTAAATGAGGAACCCCAGTGACATTTATATGTATTCAGTAATGAAAACAATTGGCCAAAGGGATATCTTTTTTTTTTTTTTGGCATAGAAATATATTAAGACATGATGGCATAGTATTTTTGCATAATGTGAATATCAATAGCCCTATAATATCAAACATATGCAAGCACCAGATAATAAGGATTCAAAATTTGGTAACCATCACCATTATAGACAAGAAAAAGTCAATAAATAGCAGATAAAGCACTATGAAGAATGAAACCACTAAATTATAATTTTCACCTGCATTCTATGAGTAGGAATTATATTTTGAAATTTTATTTAGAAATAGAGGTGTCCAGTTTTTGAAGTTGAATGCACACACACACTCATATTCAAAAGAGAATTTGAAACAAAAACAATAATGATAGAATACAAAAATACATTTAAAATTAAGACTTTTTTTACCATAATATTTTAAGTAACAGTGACATTAGATTTTAATTCTGTAATTTTTTATTATAGACTTACTATAAGCAGAGTTGCTTTTCTTTATGACACCTTAACCTAAAATGTGTTTAAAATTTATTATTACTACCTCATGTTGAATGCAAATATTTTATAGACAAGCTGGGAATAATTAATGAAAGTACTTATATATCCTACCTGCTATATTTTTTTATTTTAATAACTTGACATTATCTTTCCTAAAATAACATTACATTTGACTAAATTATTTTTGGCACAAAAGAATCAGCACAAAAATAACCCCAATGCTGATGATGTATTTTCTGCTTGCATTCTAATATTCACTAGGTATGAATTGTACATCAAAGTCACTGATAACATTTGCAGTTTTTTTTCTTACCTATTAATTTAAAAACTTTAAAGTTTGTTTAGGAATTTATTATGCTTTAAATATGACCACTTTTTCACTTATTAGAACTTTAATAACAAAAATATAATACTTTAAGTACATATGGCCTTTACAGTTCACTGAACCTTTTCTTGTCATATTTAATCTCCTTTACTTCTTACAGCCACCCTGTGATGTGGCAGAAGATTACTTTCAGATTTATAGGTGATGAAATTGAGACTCCTTGAGGATAAATTACTTGCTCAAGGTTGCACTGCTAGTAATTATCAAAATTAAGACCTGGGCTCACTATTATTAACACTGATTGTGCAAAGCCGAGTTTACAGAATCAGATTCCTGCACGAGTGAAAGCAATTGGGTGAAACAGAATAAGCAGGGACACTGGGGAATGCTGTGGTGAGTTGGAAGACACCTGCTCTGTCTGAGGGGAGCCACAGCATTTGAGCGTAACTGTGTTACCCTGAGCCTCTTGCGTACAAGCTTGCCAGACTACTGACTTTTTAAAGAGACGCTCACAGATCAAATTTTATGTGATATGCCTTTTAAAAAAAACGTTGGCAACTAATTCCAAAGTGAAAAAACAGCCCAAGGAAGAGAAATCTGAGGGCTGATACCACAGTCAATTTACAACTTGTGGATCCTCGTCCTTAGGTGCAGTGTGAGTGTGTGTGTGTGTGTGTGTGTGGGGGGGGCACTGATTATTCATATGGCTAGTGTAAGGTGGTAGCGATATCACCCTAAATTCCGTTTGTAGGATTGACCCAGCATTTATCACTAAGGAAGTATTTAGTGGCAATCTTTATCACTTGACTTTCTTAGTAGACTGTTTATTCTTTCCTTTGTTCAACCCAAATATATTACATCACATGTACCTGACACTGTGGTGCAAACAAGAATATTATTAATATATAATATTTGCCTGACACACTGCAGTGGTGCATACATTTCTATAAACAGGAGGTGTTGGAAGCACAAGGGAAAACCTCATCGTGAAGGTAGCATTTGCAAATGCTTGTTTCCTATGTAACACCACACTCCCTTTTACACGGAAGCTAGAGGGCGCTCTGTGGATGTGCACGGCCACACGTGTGAGAACACAGAAGTGGTTCCACACCACCCTCCCTCATGTAGGCAACCTTACAATAAGAATTCTACCTCATTAAAACAAGAGTTTCTAGAGCTGTGTTATCTTGTTTCTGGGCAGATTGAATAACACTAGATTAAAGACTTCATACTGAACCACAACATGGATTTTCAGAACGTATGTAGTATTTTCCTACCATACTTTTAATGTTTTCCTTTTTTGATGCCACAGAAGGCTTTCTTCACGTATAACCTTCATCCAAAGATATATTTGCTCTTTGAAAATATGAAAGTATAAAATATATGAGATTAAAAATTAAAATGATGTGTATTTAACTCTTGAATGGTTATATCTGTAGATATTACACACACATGTGTGTGTGCGTGTGTGTGTGTGTGTATGTTGAGATTGAGAGAAAAAAAGGGAGGAAAAGAGATATATAGAGAGGTGTTTTACATAATTTGATGAATTGCACTGAGTCCAATAATGAAAACGTGTGATTATATTTCTCTATTGCCCTCTGTCAGAGAGTTCAGAGCCTAATTTTGATATATGGTCTAAGTAACTAGATGGGCATACTTGCAGTTCTGATTTTGTAAATCTATACATGCTTTTATATACCTTTATATTTATAAACCTTTCCATTACATGCATGTGCATACCAGGCGTATAGAAAATCTTTGCTTTTCATAGTTTCTGACTACTCTGATTATTTAAGTCTTCATTTCAATTCCCTGGTAAATCATGTATATCTTCTTTTCTATGAGTATCATTGTATTCTTTTTGGAAATAGGATAGAGGGAAACAGAAGAATAGCAGAGAAGGAAATACACCATTCCCTAACACGCTCAAACACATACACACACACACACACACACACACACACACACACACACAGATAGTTGAGTGGAGTATAAACTGGTCCTGTTTCTCTCAAGTGACAGAGTGAGTTCATATATAAGTTAAAGCTGAAACCTAGGTGTGTATTTCTCTTACCTCTTTTGGCAAAAAAGAGGACATTGTTTTAGAATATTAATACCTTTTTATTCCTCTCTGGCAAGACATTATTCCTGTCTGTTTTATATGCAACAATATCTCTTGCACATTTTCTCAGAATTGGGGATATGTTATATAGCACATAGCTGAAGGACAATTTATAAATCTTACTGTGATAAAGCTGACTCTTTCAATATAGCAGCAGCAAGTCAATAATAATACGAGTAGCTATGATACCAAACATTTTAAAACTATTTTTTATCCTGTGCAATGAACTGAACCTTCTGATGGTAGTGAAATATGGTCCAGGGTTTGGGAAGGAGAATATAACAATCCAAAATTATTTTCTGTTGATAAGAATCTATTTGGGTGCGTATCCTTGCCTTTGAAATTGCTGTGAGGGACTTTCAAAGTCTATAGTTCTTTTCATTTGTATAGCATTCTTTAAAATCTGGTGACATAAATGTTCTCTCTCTCTCTCTCTCTTTCTTTTTGAATTAAAGAAATAATTAGGCATTATTATTCCCATTATTTGAGAGGGAAAAACTGGGACACTGATAATGTTAAGTGATTTACTAAATATCATGTGGTGAATAAAGAGACAGAGCTCAGACTTATACATTGTTTTCTAACCTCCTGTTTGTGCTTTTTCTGAAGTTAGGCTTTCATGTCCTTCAAATCATATGCAAAAAGTATATATGGTATTTTCTAATCTCTCCCTATTAAATGTTTGAATTAGTGGCTTCTTCTGCTTCCTTTATTTTTAAATGATATTTTAAAGTAAACTTATTTAATGAACTGTAACACACTCATATATGGAAAAGCAATCAAATCATATGTTTACAACTTAATGTAATTTTGCAAAAGGAACACAGCTGTGTAATCCACCACCCAAATCAAGAAACAGTGTGTTACCAGCACCCAGGCACCCTTTTGTACCTACCCCAGTTACTAGCTCTTCCTTCCTAAAGATAACCACTATCCTGAAATCCAACATCATAAAAGAGTTTTGCCTGTTTAGTAGCTTTTATAAATGTAATTATGTGTTAACTTTTTTATTTCTGGATCACTTTCACTTACATTGTTTCATCCATGTTGATGCAGATAGTGAATCCAGAAACACCCACATACTCATATAGAAAGACGTTTGATTTATGGAAAGATGAAACTGACAATCAGTAGGGAACAGATATCAATAAATAGTGCCAGATGAATTGAATATCCATATGGAAAAAATAAATTTTGACTCATCCTTACACCATACACCAAAATCTTTCCCAGATGGATTATAGATTTAAATGTAAATTGTAAAACAGCAAGGATTGGAGAAGATATATGTTTGTATCATCTAAGAAAGACACTAAAATGGGATTAGAAATGGAAGAGAATTATTGAGAAAAATACTTTTGAGGGGAAATGGAAAAATAATCAAGGGAGGTAGGATAAGCTATGCGATTATAATACTTATCAGAAACGTTCATAGAAGGAAATAAGGAAGTAGAGTTGGGTGGGAAAGTATTAGACTGCAGTAGAGTTCAAAGAAAATTAAGCAAAGTTAATGGAGTCCTCTAGCCAAACCCACCCATCAGAGCAGTCTCACACCTCCCAGGAGCAGGTCTGCTTTTCAATCCAATCATTAGCTGGGAGGGGACTATTGGAAGCATGGCGTCTCTCAATATGGTGATAGATTTTAGAGTGCAACACCTGGGGCCACCAGTTAATTATACTCCCTAGAGTTAGGGATCTGTAGCCACTACAGTGCCATGGGGTATATCTTCATGACAAAGATATCTTAAAGATGACACAGAAAACACTAGTCATAGGATTAAAAACAAGCAAAAAAAAATCATACTGCATTCAATTAAGAACTTTTGTAAATCAAAAGACATCATTGAGAGAGTGAAAAGGAAAACCACAGGATGAGAAAAGATATTTGCAATACACAGTCAACAAAGAAAACATATACAACAAATATAAAGGATTTATAGAAAAAACAAACAAACAAAACAACATTTGAAAATAACCCAATTGAAAAATGGGCAAAAGACTTGGACAGTCAGTTCATAGAGTAGAATATTCAAATAGCCAGTAACCATATAAAAAGTATTTATTTGCATTAGTTATCAAGGAAATGCAAATAAAACTTCGCTGAAATACTACCACACACATACCATAATAGTTACATGTAAAAAATTGATTTTAAAAATGTCAGCATGAATGCGGAGCAGCTGGAAGTCTCATACACCACTGATGGAAGTATGAATAAGACCACTTTGGAAAATTGTCACTCTCTCCACAGGTGAACATACGCATACCTTAAGTTCCGACATACATATTTGCTCCAAAAGTCATATACACAAATGTTCACAGGAGGATTTTTTGAAATAGCCCTCAACTGGAAACAACCCAAATGTTCATCCACAGCAGAGTGGGTAAATTATGGTGCAATTCACAAAATGGAATGTTATAAGTAATATAATAAGTCAGTGCACCTTTCATTTTTAGTTTGTTTATCACTTTTGGGTTATTCCCCATTTTCATGTGTTTTGTCTGTTGGGCTTTCGATGTTGTTGTTGTTTCCTAAGTCAGTTGAGCAGGCATTGGGGTAGGATAAATTCAAGGGTGTCTGTCATTGAAGACATTGAAGTTTACAAATTCATAGGAAAGAAAACATGTACAGGAAATACTTTATGTAAGTATAATATGTTAAGAGGTAAAAGGCGGCTAAGAACTAGTGCCTTGTGATTTCAGTACAAGAAGTGATTTTCTTTATGATGGCACTAGATTTCATGGGGGAGGGAGCATATGAACTGATTCCTGAATTATTAATAGCATTTATATGTACGGGCGTAGCGGAGTGGAACTTAAACTTGAGTTGAAGGAAGTATTCAACAAAAGGTTTGAGAAGCTTTGGAAGGCTTTTAATGTCATTAACCAAACACTCAAAAACTTTTAAATTGAGGTATTAATATTGAGAAGGTATTGATTTAAGGTCTATAAATAAAATCCGTGTTTTGGTCTTCCTTCCTACTTCTTTTACCTAATTTCATCCATGCTTTAGAATTCTGAACTTCTGTGAGTCTAAATTCATTGAACCCACACACAAACATTTTTTTCCCCCCTCTCTTTTATTGCCAGGAAAACAGCTGCAGATTACCTCAAGATTTATTTTTTCTGTTCTTCCTCTCCTGGTGTGCCATACTATTTAGTGGTAGGGTGGCTTGCTTTTAGTGTGTTAAATATGTGGTTTATATCATTTATATTCTTGGCTAAATTCCTCTTCACATACAGAACAGGAGAAAGTGGTTGAACCCTTTCATTTCATTATAATCTGCCAAGCTTTTGATAAACTATAAAGCTCTGTCGATGTCTTAGTGTGTGTTGAAGTTTCTCTACAGCTAGTAAAGTATACCTGGGTGCTCAATAAATATTATCACAATAATAGTTAGAAATTGCCACTAGCAGAAATACAAGTATGTAAATACCATTTAAAGATGTTTGTTATTTCCTGATTTTTAAAATCAAGATTAATCTGAGATTGTGATAATGAAACAGTGACCATCCTAAAATTAATGAAAATCTCGTTGTCTGGTAGGGAATTGGAAAAGGCTAACTTGGCACTACTTACAAGAGTTTTCTTTTTCTCAAGTGTTATAATTATTCCTAAGAAATAACTCGCAGAAACCTGTCAGATACATGAGATCTGGAAAAAAAAAAAAAAAAAAGAAGTGATTTTGATACTTTGGTAAGCTTGCCAGAATTGTGCATCTAAACAAGAGTTTTCCTTCAAAAAAGCTCAAATTGAGAAGCTGTTTTTATGCTGTACAACATTTCATTTGAGCCGTACTTCCTTTTGAATTGATTCCATGACCAGTTTATGAGCCTTGTAATAAAGTTACTTTTTTTACTATTCTATCTTCACTTTTGTCGAAAAGTAGTATTATATTGACTGATTACATGCATATTATTTTTTAATCCAAAATTGATGGAATATAAAAGGAATTCACTGTATACGTTAAGATGTATAATAGTAGTAACTAACAAAAGGGAAGTTTTTAGATTTCTAGATAAATATTTAGAATGGTAACAACAATCATTTAAATTGTTTTGTTGCACTATCATATTTGCTTTAGAATGCCACCTTAGACTAAGTAAATCTCAAAAGGCATCCTCTCAAAGATGATTTTTAACTTTTCTCATATGATACTGAAGACTCTACAAATACTGTATGGTGAAAAGTTAATCGTGAAGTGCTTTGATAAATAGCAAATAATCAGTGAGTATTACCCATTCAGTTATATGTTTCTCAGTATTTTTTCATACTACATTATTAAAATTTCAATAATTTTAATAAAACTTAACTATACTATAACCTTGCTGTAAAGTGAAAAAAATAGGATAATTCAGATAACTTAATGTAAGATTTACTTTACACTGGAAACATACTTTATATAGTCAACTGCTATAGTTACATTTTGTATATTTGGCTACTAAACTTATTCCATTAACAACTAATGAAGAGGATTTAAATTACTGTATTTTACCAGATTAAAATACAAATGTTTTAAAACACATTATGCTATCTCTGAAATCGGGACCTGCCCTATGATCAAGGTATCTTAAAATTGCTAGCATCCAGACTGGGGATGCATGTGCAGACTTGCCATAGCTGTTCATATTAACATCACTTCAACTGAGTTATGTGTAGTAGTGGTACTTTACAAATATTGCATTTAATTATTATTTAAAATGTTATCAGAAGTATTACACCAGGATTTGGCATTGAAATGAAAGGTTATTTTGTACACAGACAAGCATGGTGAAATACAGCCGAGCACACATTTTATATCAATGAAGCAAATTTCTGTCATTGGAGGAAGAACTACAACTTTATATTTTCTTGCAAAGTAACCATAACATATTTTACATGGATGAAAGGAAAATACCCTGAAGTAGATGAAGATCTATTACATTTTATTACTAAGATTTATGTAAAAGGATGGCCCATTGTGCTCACAGAAATGGGACTAAAGGAAAAAGAAACTGCCAAATTTCTCAGAATAGGTAACAGAAATTTCAAAGCAGAGTGATATAACTGATTTGCGCATTGTGAAAGTTGTTGAAGTTATTTTAACCGACTTTCTACTGACTTTGAACAGAAGCTGATTAACTTCCAGCTATATGTGATATAGTTAAAGAAAAATGAAAATATAAGTGAATAGGGAAACATCAGAACCAAAACTCACAGAATTGGTGTTAGCTACTTGAAAGAAAATCTCCAAGACAAAAATGGAGCACACTGTTAAGAAATACTCTACTACCATTACTTTTGATGGCACGGAATATTGCATGAAAAATTAGGAAAGTTGACAACTCTGAGACAAAAAGAGATTCAGAGGATTTGGACTCTAAAAGTGAGACATTTTAGGGATGCCTTAAATTTGTTTAGCTTATATTTTACTTTATGGACAGACTGATATATTTTTAAATTATGCCTAAATGATAGTTCTTTCAATAAGTAAAATGTAAAATTCTGAGTGGTACAAAGACTTTTTTTTATGGTTTCATTGACAGTCATTTTTCATTTTTATACTGGTACACAAGAAATGGTTCATCTACAACAGATGGTATTTTGAGTTGATGAAATATAGTATTAAGAATAATAAAGATTATAAATGCAGATTTAGGAAGAATGTTATAAGCTCCATTATCAATCAGTATACTGTACTTCAATTGTCTGCCTTCCTCTTGTGCTAAAGTTACAATAGTCAGGTATCTCCTTTCTTCTTTTCTATCAACTTTTACTACGTATACTTATTTGTATAGGTTTCTCAAAAACTCTAAACGTAGTGATCAATTCCAATATATTGTTTTATATTATTAATCTGTCCATGTATGATCCTTGCCAAATTTTGTGTGTATGTGCACTCATGGACAAAATATAATTTTAACCATACTCTCAAAGGGATTTGTTGTCTAAGAGATAGTAAGAACCATTGGTAGAGTAATAAATGCAGAAAAGAGTATGGACTTTAACTGAAACTTTTTTTATGCCTTTGATTTGTTTATTTAAAATTAAAATTTGAAATTGATTCACCCTTCAGGTCATAGGTATAGATATAATAACATAAAAAGAAATAAAGCTGGGACCAAAGGATTAGAGAGAAAAGGATAATGGCTAGGTGGCTCTTTATGCCTATTTTTTATAGATGATTTCATTTTAGTGAAGATGCTTGTATGTTCTACAGTTTCCAAATTGATGTATTTCTTTATTGTGAGGTTCTCTGGGGGATGAGGTAATTGCAGTAAGGCTTTTGATGCAATAATTTGATTATAACTTGAAATCAAAACTATAATACAATCATTAAGTAGGGTTGCTATTAAATTTATATTATTTTCTTTAATTTAACATAGAAGCAAAGAGGAACAGAATCTTGCTTTCTAAATTTTTCAACATGAATATATTTTATATTTTTAAATTTTGTTTTCAATTTAAATTGAGATCTAGTACAGATTTTTTACTCTGTGTATTTGAAAGATATGAAAAGAACTTGCAGGACCGAATCGTTAAAGCATAGGGTCGATAGCAGACTCATTTTTGTATTCTCAGATCACAGCTTAGTGGTTATCATAGAGTAAATATGCTGGTTATCCTCTATTTTCCCCTTTAGATCCATTCTCTCTGCCCAGCTTGATGCCCAGAAAGGTTGATAACAGTGAACTGCGTCTTTCAAACTCACTAGCCTTCTAACTACTTGTTTCAGCCTGTGGCAGGCACAGGCAACAGTTTGTTGAATGGTAAGAGGGAGATTTATTCCTAAGCCTTGTGGGGCTGTGTTTGACAGATGGAAGCAAACTTATGTACCTGTGGCCACATCTTCTGTTATGTGACCCTTTTTCAACAGCTCCTACTCTTACTGGGTTCCAGTAACACTGCCCCCTCTCCTTGGCCCTTTTATGACCCAGGGGCTTTCTATTGTCATTAGTTCTCTGGTGTCTCACCCAGGTGTCCCTTAACCCTGCCCTTACCTCTCTGTAACGTGCCCTCTGTTAACTTATGGGGCTTTGCTTGAAACAGTATTCGATTTGTGTTATTTGAAACAAAATTTTGAAATGAATGTTAAGAATCTGAATATATGGAATACAATACACATGTTTGTTAAAAAAAAAAAAAAATGATAGAATGCCTGACATGCCTTGTAGGCCATTAGCAATGTAATATGTGGCTACTTTTCTAGGATATTTTCCAATTTTATTATTAAAAATACATACTATTTATAATAGAATATGTTTTTATTATTTTTAAAACGATTAATAGAAGAAAACTTTTTAAAATGATTACATTTGTGAATTTAGTTAAGCTGTTAGTCAGATGCCTCAGATTTCTCAACATTTTTTGCTATCCTTTTGACTGACAGAATATAATTTTCACTGAATAATGTTATCTTATTTGGTATTAATATATACATTAAGTTTTTCTTTCTTTTTTTTCTTTCTTTAAAGAATTGTAAGATACTCTATGATTGGTCATTTTTACACTGGACAGTTATTATTTATATTGATTAAATACAGAATGTTGTCACCAAGATATGAAGTGATTTGTTCACAATCATAATGTTTGTTAAAAATTTGTAGGTTGGTTTTGAATATTGTTTTGAAAATATCTTTATTCTCATTTTATTATGATTACAATATGTGTATCTCTGAGGATGTCCAAGAATGATTTGTGAAAAATGTCACATACAATTTTAGAAGTTATTTATTGGACATTTTTTATTCTTTCTGCCTTTATCCTAAGAAATTCATCTGAAGCAAATAGTGATTTTACTCTGCACAAGTCTATTGAGAAGAAAGTGCAACGTACTTTTATAATAAACAAGAGGAACACAATTTTTTTCTTATTAAAGCTAGTAAAGCATATTCATTTTTGGAGCAGGACCATTAAAATTCTGTATTAAATAAAAAGCCATTGACCCAGAGACCTTTTTATAAATATGATTAGTTTATCTTTAAAAATATATGTATTATGTTTGAGCCTGCAATTTCTGGAAGATTATTAAGAGGAAAGCATTATTTAAAACTGTCTGGAAAATCAATATTGAAACACTTATGTGCAGGGTAAAAATGGTATATCATTATTGATCGTTATTTGATAAGGAAAAATACAGCCTCTATGTGCATAGAGGTCTCACTCTCAATTAAAGATACTTAAATTAAAAGATTCAGCTTCATTAAGGCCTTTGGCACCTAAACTGTTCATTTGTTTGTAGTTGGAATATTCCTATAATTATTTTCTGAGGAAAATTTTGGCCTTGTCCATAGTTATTTCCTCAGGATGGGTTTAGATTAAACCCATCTCGTCAGGATGGGTTTAGATTAAAAGTCTTTAATGTCAACCCTAGAATCCACTTGACTAGATTTTTTATCAACATAGAATATTATATTCCAATCTTAGAAAATATTATGACAACTCATAAATACCCAAATTTTGTGAAGCTTTTTTTTTAATAATTAATATTAAAGGACAGTTGTTTGAAAGATATGCAGTTAATTAATTCTTCTGCATTATTGCTGTTGATTTAAACATTTTTCTTAAGTGACAACGCTGGGAGATAGAACATTTTCCAATTAGCACCTATGTAGTATAGTGACTTAAAATCGGGAGGAACTCTTCCTTAGACAAGAAATGTCTAAATGGAGTTCCTGCAAATATCCCTGATGCATTTTGGTGACATTTGTACTTCTCCCTCAAGTTGAGAAGTGGTGAAGACATAGCATTTAGGATGACACAAGCTATCGCTCAATCTCATAAACAAAACAAAGCAAAACAAAATATATCAGTTTCCTCATCTCTACTATAGTAATAAAAATAAAATAAAATAACAGAGTTATTTTTAAGATTGAAGATTTAATTTAACTAAAATTTCTAGGACAGTATCATGCATATGGTAAACATTAAATGTATGTTATCAATAGTGATTTTTTTTTATAGTTAACATTATTTTAAACTTTAGCTCAGATAAAGCTCTGTTCTTTTAGAAACACTTTTACTGAACTCCTTGAACTTCTTATCTCAGCTTGAAATGAAGAGTATAAACAGTATGGAATTTGCTTCTATATTTATTATAAAAAAGTTATTAAGGGTATCATCAAAATTGTAATATCTCCTTTATGAGGACTCATAGGAGAAACTTTGAACAGAATTATCACCAACTTGCTTTCCTCATTAATCAGAAAGCTTAAAACAAAATCTAACCTTTTCTAGTTGACTTGTGGTTATTAACACTGCTATTTTGCAGAAGTGTTGTTGTATCCTGAGGCCTATAGAGTTGCAAAGAAGTATTTGCCGTGACAGAGAAAGAAGGCACTGTAACTTGACTGCAGTTAATAACATTGCTATTGAGAGAAAAGTTGGGAATAGATAAATGAAAAATTTAACATGATGAGATGGTCTGCAGGAAAACAATCCAAAAAACCTAATTTTATGATAAGTGACAGGCATGGAAAGTTTAGCTTGGCTGTGTTATTCTTATTACATTTGAATTAATTTGCTATGGCACTTAGGACCACTGCATATGGCCATTTGGTATATGCTCTGCTTGACTGCACTTGGGGTATTCATAGAAGCCAGGGAATTAGCTTTGCAATTGTTCAGGACTCAATATTCATGTCCTTATGCATAGCTTTGTATTTATTATGTACTGACATCCATGAGTTTTGCAAGATTACACTCATATAACAAAGCAAGAGAGGTTTATAATATAAAGCTAGAGTGCAATTATATAGGTGCTTTTCTATAGCAAATTTTAGTATTAAGTAATATTATCACAATTGCTTCCAAAGTATTATTTTTATCGTATTTTCCCATTTAAGTTACTGTAACTCCTTTTCAACAGTGAATGAACTACAGATAAGGTGAAATGGCTTTCAATCTTTATAGATATATGTGTTTGGAAGACAATATTTATCCAGTTATGAAAATAACACTAAAAAGTAATAGAGACTTTTGTTTGCCATATTTACCATATTTTTTGGCCAATTTCAATTCACCAACCCCTTTGTGACAAGCAAAAATTAGTTTTAATTAAAAGGAAAAATACATGCAAAATCTAAGTTGAAAGTGATTAATAAAATGGCATTGTTTCTTCATACCTCTAAAATATTTTATTTCAAAAAAAAAAAAAAATTGTGGTCTTCTATTATGTATTCCTGTAGTCACTTGACATAGTGCTCATAAGATAGCCAGATTGTGGTCAAGCAAGTAGTCTCACATTGACTGTAACAGTTTTTCAATACTTAAATCATGAACTATGAGACTATTTTAATGGGGTTTTTAAAAATATAGAGTCTCATACTGATAAGCAATTAATGAGTTTTTAATTACTAATTTTAAATACTAGCATCAATTGATACGATCATAAATATTCATTCTTATACACTGTTTTAAAATAGAATGCCCTTTTTATGCAGCATCAGTTAAATACTGTATTTGTTTTAAAGTGTGTATACCGACATAAGTTTACACATGCATGTTACCCATTTAGTGTGTCACAGCGGCAGTTTAATGGTTTGAATGTTGTGTTTCTGATATTTGCATTGAGTGATAATTCTGTTTGGTGCTCTTATCTCTGGCAGGTTTTGTGCTCCTGTGGTTGCTGCTTTGTCTCATAATTTAAGGGAATATTGATTTACTATCTTACTGGGTTGAATGTATCAGGCATTATACATGCTAAATGATGCAAATTTTTTAGGTTCTGAAGTTACTTGATAGATCACTAGAAATAACAAAGTCCCTCAGGTCTTCATTCTGTCTTTCAGAGCTTAAGATGGAAGAATTTATAGCCTACCAAGCAACTTGTGCCATAGTGGAACACTTGGTTGCTGAGCCACAAGGCTAGCTCACTGTTTTTCATTTTCTAAGTATCAGCAACATTTTTCATTTCAAGGTAGACTTTAAACTTAGTCTTGTGGAAATTGTGTGCATGTCTTGAACACGTGTGCAGCACTTCTTAGCAGACTTGAGAAGAAAGAGGAAATTAAAATTGCTTTATGCATAAATTAAAGGAGAGGTATTTTCGTTGAATTATTATGAGAAAAAAATAGAAACAAATAGCCTAATGATATTGAAAAAAAACAACCTGGATTTCTGTGGTAGCAGGAACTCATTAGCCATGAAGTCAGGTACCTAGGTTCTGGGCCTGGTTCTCCCTCTAGCTGTTGATTGTCTTTAGGAAGGATAGCTCCTTTGGGCCTTATTTGCTTTCCTGTCTTTTTTCTCCTGGCCACCACTCCTGGATTTGGTGCAGGTAATTTCTATGGCTCCTTCAGACTAATATAGTATATTTCTATAAGCAGCACTGTGCAAGGAATTTAAATGTCTTTGCCCACCGTTATCTCTTGGAATTAGATGAGATGGTATGGAAATCGTTTTCTGGATTTCCACATATTCTGATTTCATAGATAGCAAATTAACTTTAAAAAAAATTAAACATTTTACCAAAGTGTAATATATATGTATATATATGTACATATATATACACATATATGTGTGTATATATATACATATATACATATATGTCGTGTGTATATATATAGATATGTGTGTGTGTGTATATATATATATATATATATATATATATATATATATATATACACACACACTATATGTGCCAATGAAATATATTAAGCTTGAATTATTATTTTAAAGTAGAAACTACATTGTTAATTATCCACCTATTAGAATGTGGAATATTATAATTGCTCCAAAAATTCTCCTTCTACCCCTAAGGTAGCCATCGTCATGATTTTTAACACTGTAGATTAGATTTATTTTTTATTGAAGTTTATTATGTGAAATCATACAGTATGTTCTTTTTCTGTTTGACTTTATGTCATTCAAAATTATGTTTTTCAGATTTATCCATATTTCTGCTGGATCAGCAATGCATTTGTTTCCATTACTATATATTATTCCATTGGAAGAATGTGTCAGTTTATTTATCTTGTTGATAGCCATTTGTTTCTATGAACATCATTGCACTGAATATTTGTATACATATATCTTAGTGAATATTTGTAGAATTTGGGGGTTATATACCTAGAGTATAATTATTAGGTTATATTGTATGCATATTTTCAGCTTTAGTACCCAACAGTGAATTTTCCAAAATGGGTGTTCCAGTTTACATACCCAGAACCGATACATGATAGTTCCAGTAACAATACTTACTTATAAACTCTTGGTGTTGTCATGATGTTTAATGTTAGCCATTCTGGTGGGAAAATGATCATTATAATTATTTTTTTTTGTTTTGGATAACTAATAAGTTTGATCAACTTTTCATACATTTATTGGACATCATTTCAAATTTACCTTTTGAGTCAAGGAAGCCAAACTTTATCAATGTATCTGCAATATATTTGTCAGTTCTGTGAAAGTCTATATTCCCATAAGAGCTGTATAAAATGAGTTTAATTTCTCCTATTTAAAAAATCATGAAATCAGGGGCCTCAAAAGTTTCCCTAGCTTAATCATACAATATTCTTGGCAGATGATGATATAACCTTTACAGAAATAGCTGTACTGTTAGTGAAGCAGCCCATTCCATTTGGGGAGAGATCACATTGTCATGAAGCTATTTCTTATATTGATTCAAAATCTGCATTCATATAATGTTGTTCTGATGACCCAAATACTGTTTTTTGAGGAACACAATTAATTGACACTCGTTCCCATCTGTCAAACCTTTACATATGTGAGCAGAGTTATTTCTCTTGTGCTCTTTAGGCTGTATGTCTGAAGGCTAAATTTACTTCTTACAACCATTTCGCGTTTGTCTTGCTTGCTAGACCATTCACTCTTTTACACATATTTCTATAGACATACTAGAATTTGTCATTGACTTTCCCAATCTGTGATGTCTAAAATTGCACTTAATTTTCTATGTATCATCCTAAAGTGCTGAATTGCAACCACTGTGATCTATAAACAATTATTAATTTTCAAGGTTGAATAAGTACTATAATTAATGGGAAACAGCTCTGCTAACACAGGAAAAATATTGTATAGAAATGTAAGTTATGATTTAATAAAGAGCTGAGGACAGAACCCATTTTTATTAGAAATAGTATGGCATGTAAGTGGGTAGTGAATGAAAGTGGCCATTGGAAACACAAGTATATACTGGTGTTTGCAGTCATATTCATTTTGCATTAGACAGTTTATAGGATATGGATTTTAGGCAAACAACCTTATATTTCTTGTCTTTGAGAAACTGGTTTTAATATATTTAATTTAACATGAAGAAGACATGAAGTTAAGTAAAAGTATTGGCACATTTGAGTGTAATGCATGAGATCTAACTCTAATGTCAGGTGTTACTACTTTTATTATTTGTTGAACTCATCATGTGGCAAGTTCTGGTCATTGTATATTATTTCAGTTAATCTTCACAATTCAATTATTGCAGTTTTATAGGAGAAAATGGATGTCAGAGACAATAAGTAATTTGCTAAGAATCACATTGAAAATAGTCAATGGAGCCAGGTTTTTGAAACTTCACTGCCCATGCTCATGCAGATTTTGCACCTTTGTGCACACACATGTTTGTGTATTGTATTAGTTTCCTAGAGATGCCATAACAAATACCACAAACTGGATAGCTTAAAACAACAGAACTTATTTTCTCAGTATGGGGGCTAGAAATCCAAAATCAAGGTTTTGGCAGGGTCAAGTCCTACTGGACCATCTAAGTGAGAATCTGTTACATGCCCCTCTTCACCTCCTGGTGGTTGCTGTCAATCTTTTGAATTCCTGGCGTGTAGTTTCAACAGTCTGTTTTCTGTCTCAGTCTTCACATGGCATTCTGTCTGTATCTAAATCTCTCTCTTCTTATAAGAACATTGGTCGTTGGATTTAGGGTCTGCCTTGATCCAGTATGACTTTGATTTATCTTGATTACCTTTTCCAAATAAGGTCACATCCACAGGTATCGGTAGTTAGCACTTGCACATGTCATTTTAGGAGACACAATTCAACCTACAACCTGCACATACAAAAACATGTATAGTACTCACACACTCATTTGTATTTGTATATAGTTAGCATGAAACAGCAAAATAACACGTAAGTACCAAATGTTTCTTAAGTCAAAAATAAGTTTTGATGATGAACACTCTCGGTAAACTGTCTATGGAGAAATCACAAATGTACTGTAATTGCCAAGGGTAAAAGACTGAACCCAAAGTATTCTCCACTATTTGCAAGCACCAAAAGTGGATTTGAAGTCTTAAATTTAAAGTTATTAAATTATGACTTCTGAAACAACTGCAATGTGTTCTCTAATCTAAAAATATATTTCAGTATAAAATTCATTATCATTTTTAAGAATATCAGTATCTTTATAGGTAATTGCCCATGAATACTGGCTTAAAATTTGTGGCTTCCAATTGTCATTAAATTATTTCATTTTTATGTAATATTTGCTTTCTTTAAATAAACCAATAGGAATGCACAAATATGCATTGTGGATAAAAATGTGATTTATCTGCCACTGAAGTGCTATAGCCACCATTTCCTTTTTTTCTTTATACAAAATGTTTAATTGTGGTTAAAAACGCATAACAAAAAATTTACCATCTTAACTATATTTAAGTTTACAGTTAAGTAGTGTTAAATATATTCACATTATTGTACAACATAGCTCTCGAACTTTTTCATCTTGCAAAACTGAAGCTTTATACCCCTTGAACAACAACTCCCCATTTTCCCTCCTTCTGGTCCTTGGCAACCCTTATTCCATTTCTTTTCTATGAGTTTGACTACTTTAAATACTTTATAAAAGTGAAATCGTACAGCATTTATCCTTTTGTGACTTGCTTACAAGGTGTGACAATTCAGTTCAAGAACTTGTTGCAGCGATGTTTCTAACCTTTTATAATATCAGAGGGATTATTCATTGTAAATTTGTACCAACTGAATAAACAGTTAACCAAGTTTACTATTTGTGCTGAAAAGGCTGTGTGAAAAAGTTAGATGACCTGAACTTCTCACCAACAATTCATGGCTCTTGCATCACGACAATGCACCAGTTCACATGGCACTGTCTGTGAGGGAGTTTTTAGCCAGTAAACAAATAACTGTATTGGAACACCCTCCCTACTCACCTGATCTGGCCTCTGTGACTTCTTTCTTTACCTGAACATAAAGGAAATATTGAAGGGAAGACATTTGGTGACATTCAGGACATCAAGGGTAATACAATGACAACTCTGATGGCTATTCCAGAAAAAGAGTTCCAAAATTGCTTTGAAGGGTGAACTAAGCACTGGCATCAGTGCATAGCTTCCCAAAGGGAGTACTTTGAAGGTGACCATAGTGATATTCAGCAATGAGCTATGTAGCACTTTTTCTAGGATCAGTTTGCAAACATAATTGTCAGACCTCATATTTCATTAGGATAGGTCTTCATGGTTCATTCACGTGTGTGATAGGACTTCTCTTTTTAAGGCTTAATCATATCCCATTGTATGTATATATTATCTATCCTTTATACAATTATCTGTCCATGGACAAATGGATTACTTCCATGTCTCGGTTATTTTGATTAGTGCTGCTACGAACATAGATGTGCAAATATCTCTTGGAATTATCTGATATGAGTATACACATTACTTAAATTCTAATCTAATGATGTTAGAAAATTTCTTATTGATTCCGATATGCCAAGAGACAATTGTGATTCAGATATGTTCTGTCCTTGGTGGCTCTGCTGCCCCAACACAACACATTTCAATGTTTACTTTTCCTCTCTTTCACATTGGGTAATGGCTAAACTTTAGTTCTCTATCCTCTAGCCTTGGAATATAGCCATTTTTGTAAAAAGTTTAAAAGCAGGACAGGTCTGCAAATACCAACAAAAATCTGTTATCTACTTAAAGGCACTTTATCAAAAGATGCATAGAAATTTTACTGATTCAATCAACATTCAGTAAATGTTTATTGAGGGCCTACTATGGGTCAGAATCTATTGTTTCTAAATGGAGCAGTGAATAAATCAGAAAAAAATAAATCCCTGCCCTTCTGGAGCTTATGATTCCATGACATGTATAAGTATGGATGATGATGATGATGATGGTGATTGTGATTGTGATGGTGGTGATGATGATGGGTCTTTGTTTATTATATGTCAGGGAGAAATATTAAAGAGAAAAAAAAGTGGAGAAAAACAATATGAAGTGTCAGGGGGCAAATTTCTATACAAGGTATCTAAGAAAGGTCTAACTGAGGTGACTTTTCAGTAAAGATCTAAAGGAGATCAAAGACTGACCTGTGTCATTGTCTAAGAGACGCGCCTTCCAGGCAATGAAAGCAGCAAGTGCAAGGGACCTGTGGTGAGTGAAGCCTAGTGAGGAGGTCACTGTGACTCAAATGGAGGGATAGGAAGAAAATGGAAAAATAAGAAAGTGGAAGCAAATAAAGTCAGAGGGGTTCATGTGGGTCATCACTAAGACTCTCTGGCATGTTCCCCAAGTAAAATGGGAAACCCCTGTGGACTTGTCAACGGAGTAGTGACACACTCTGATGTATGCTTTCATGAAATCTCTCTGTCTGCTGTATTGATTAAGCCACCTTAAAGGATGGTCCATCTAAGTTAATGACATGTACATTGTTATTGTTTTATTATTATTATTATATTATTTATTATTATTATTATTTTAATGAAAGAAAAGGCTACATTTTGACATATGAGAAATAGGCCAACAGAATACTGTGCTGGAGGAATTTCAACACAGATCAGTAAATATGTTTTATGAGCCCACTTTATGTAAGTAACTTGTTCAAGGTATTGGGGGTAATAGGTAAATGATGTCATCTTCCTTTAAGAAACTCACAGTTTAACTCTAATACAAATTCAGTTTCATAATAAAAGAATAAATAGTATGGGAATTTGGAAGAATAAGTGTTTAATTTAGGCTGTGGGGACCTAGGATAGCTTCATGGATATTTTCATGGATAGCTTCATACAGAGGGTGCCAAAAATATATATACACATTTTAAGAAAGGAAAAAACTGTATTAATTGTAATAATATATGCCAATAGCAAAAGATGAATACAAGTCACGTTTGACTTCTGCAATTACAAGAGGTGCTCAGAGTGGTTACCATCAGTGTCCAGACACTTCTGATTAACGGCGAACTACTGCTTGAGGATAGATAATGTCTCTTAAAATGTTTATACATTTTTTTGGCACCCCCGGTATTTGACTTCAACCAAGGAGGCATAATAGAAAATTGGCAGGTTATAAAGGTGGAGAGACAGGCATTCCAAACCAAGTCACAAAAATGCCTTGTTACTGAAGATACTGACTGCACAAATAATGTGATATTGAGCTTCTTTGTTTCAAGTGAAAATGTCCTGGTTTTACCCAAAGGCCCTACCCATCCCCCCACCAATATATTTATATGAACATTGTACTGTTTAGAGGATTTCCAACATAACACTGAAAATATTTATTGAATATTAGCTTTTTGTGGAAAAACTTAAAGGATTCCCTTTAAGTTATACTCATGTATCTGCCTTCCTATTAGTCCCAGAGTTGGTGTTGGAAGTGGACAATGATCGGGATGATAAAGGAAAAGGGTTTATTTTCTACACAATCATTTTTCTCTTCCTCTCTGCTTCCTGTCTCCTTCCACTCTCTTCCTTTGTCTCTGCTATTTTGTCTGAATTTCTCTTCTAACCGCAGAATTCAATGCATGGTCTGAATGTAATGCATGACTGTAAGTTATTTATGTTTATATCTGACTTTATTTATTCCTTTTTGAAAAAAGTAAACATTTTATAAATTCGCTATTTTTTCTTACAATTGTGGGATCATTAAATTTTGTTTCCTGTGATTTAGTAATCCTGGACAAGGAAAGATCTCTCAACTTAGCTCTATTATAGGTTGTTACATGCAATATCAAGAGTTGGCTTAATGTAGTTTGTTTTCAAGATGGGATTTAACTTTTGGTCTACCCCTTTCTTGTTTAACTGATTTCTGCTATAAATT
The DNA here is from genome assembly GCF_036562045.2 of Rhinolophus sinicus. NCBI lineage: Eukaryota > Metazoa > Chordata > Mammalia > Chiroptera > Rhinolophidae > Rhinolophus > Rhinolophus sinicus. The sequence continues at coordinate 40,585,551 of NC_133751.1, forward strand.
CATAAAAATGCTGTACATTTGCCTTATCTTTATTACACATCAATTCTTGAATATATAAAGTGAACTTCAAGGAGTGGCTTGTTCGTTTAACAACCTTTGGAAATAAGTATTCTATTTTTAAATTTACCATTTGGACAGAAAAAACTACCTAAGGAAGCTTGGAGATTCTTTCTAGTTATAAAGGAAGACTGTTTAGGTATGACATTTGCACTTGAGAGGTGCTGCAAAAATGGGTTCATCTTGTTAACCTTCATACGAATTGCCATCTTCTACTTTATGTTTTGAAGCAACTGGTGAAGGAGAAAATGTTAATTAGGGAGCTTTTCAAGATTAATTTTTTTCATTTTCAGAAAGTGAAGTGTTCGCCACTTTCCATGTTAAATAAGGTTCCTCACTTGGCAACGTAGGCATTGCTGCAGTAATTGTGTGCTCGCAGCAAATACTCGATGGTAGAGAAGACAAGTGCAAAAAGCAATTTTTGCAACAGCCAACCAGAACAGCCTGTTCTGTTCCCAATAAATTAATGGATTTAACCTTGCAGCTGTAGTGGTGTTATTATGCAAATATTCTCTGAGTATTATGAAAGCCAACTGATTCTCTATGGAGAAAGTTGTTTCTTTCTTCCTGAGAATTCTAAGTGACTAGATAATTGACATTGTGTAACCATGGTAGGTGAGGGAAAAAACATATATATTTTCAGTAAATCTACTAAGTTTCATTTTATGTTGCAATGTTTTCAGCAATTTACAGAGGCTTTTATTTAGAAAACTATTATTTAGTACAGTAAATTCGAGTGCCCACAGAAAACCTCCCAGAAAAGGAAGGGATGAAAAAAATATTGTATTGCTCTTTCCTTTGTATTATGTTGATTTTAATTCAGGCAGAAATTAAAATTTCCTTCAATATTATTCAAGTGTAGTGGTCACAATGTTATTCAAGTGTAGTGGTCTGATCATTACTGAATGTCTTCGAAGCAATATATTTGCATTCTGATTCAGGATAGACTAGAGAATTATGTACAATTATTTGATCAAGTTGATAGCCACTTTGGTTTCTAAAGCTGATCTTAGATTTATACCACATATAAAACACTTACAGTTGAAGGTTCACTCTCGATAATTGACCAATTGTGAAGATCACTCAAAGTGCACTTCAGTGGATTAAAGTTCCATGGCTAATGAAATCTTTGGTGATTTAAAAATATTTAAAAAGAGAAAGTATAAGAGTGGGAACATTGGTGGCTTCATTGTGGTAAGGCTCTAGTCAGTCGATGGGGAAAATGATGATGTTGAGAATTAGTATAACTACTTTATATGAACAATTTGCATGTATTATTTTTAGTTTTGTCAAAGCCTTGTGTTGAGCTTTATATTATTAAGACATATAAAATCAATTTTTAAAAACGTACCCCAAAGTGTTTTGTAAACAATATGCACATATACATATATTAGGGATTATAATAACTGCAGCTGTTATATAAGTGAAAGACCACTAGATTTGGAATCTGAAGTCCTAGATTTTTGTACTTTGACTTTTTTAATCTCTTAAAGATCTTTTCTTAACCTACAAATAACAATGCCTGAGAATAGATTTAAATTGGGCATATACAGAGGGTGCCAAAAAATGTATACACATTTTAAGAAAGGAAAAATAAAATGTTAAATGTATGCTGATGGTAACCACTTTGAGTACTTCTTGTAATTGCAGAAGTCAAAGGTGACTTGTATTCATCTTTTGTTACTGGTTTACATTGAGTATTACAATTTAAACAAAGTTTTTTCTTTTCTTAAAATGTGTATACGTTTTTTGGCACCCTCTGTATATTATAATTTTTTAATGATATTAGCCTATATTTATGGTCTTTAACTTTCAGTAAAATATGTATACACCAATATTTCATTTCAACTTAATAATTCTTACATTTTCATTCCAAACAAAGTATTTTGACATTTTTGTGTCTTAGTTTTAAAATTTTTATCAAGTGGTACATCACTATAGAAATATGTTTGTAAAAACTAACAGTGAATAAAATTTAATAAGTATAACCTTGCCATTGCTTTTAAAATCTCTGGTATTTATAATTTGGTTCATCAAAATTCTTGATTCATGATACAGTCATCATTTGTCATGCATACCCTTTATTCTAGTTATGCATTAATCCTTTCTTTCTTTCCTATATTTCTATAGTACCCTGAATACTTTTTTACACACCATTCAACTTTTATCTGTGTAGATGCTTGTACTCTATCATGTCTCTCTGTCTTCACCTAGCCCTGCAGTGACTCTATCATGAATTTGGCATTTGTCATTTCTTTGCTTTTAATCCTCATGATTTGACACATATGTTTGTGTCCATAATCAATATTATGCATGCTTTGGGACTTTATGATCATGTTGAATTTACTCTCTTGGGACTTTCTTTTCATTCAACATTATATCACTTTGTCATTCATATCATAATATTAATGTACATACACATACATATATCAAGTCATACATATTAATTAATGTAATTAATTAATTGTCACAACTGTTATATTTCATTATGTGACTATACCTTCACCTTTTCTCCTGTCAGTGGCATTTGGTTTCTTTCTTTCTTATCTTTTTTTTTTTTTTTTTGGTTTCTTTTCTTTTGTATTTCTAATATAGGCACCTCTTATATACAGTCCATTCTCAGTATTTGCACGGTAATTGTTTTTATAAAGTTGACTAGAACACTGTCTTAGCCAATACTAGATCATTGCCCTTAGGGGAAATGCAGGTTTGGGTTCCTGGGATCCTCTGGTAACCAACATTTTCCTCAGTGGATCAATTCATAAGCTTTTCTTAGGTGTGCTTCTCTTTAAAGACAACTTTTGTAATGTACATTGTTGATTCATTGATATTGAACTCATGGCCAAAACCGTTATAACTCATGACTGAAGCTTACTTAACATATGTATTTTCTCCTCAAGGCACTTCACAGCTTCTTGCACTTAGGAATGCTGGGCAAAACTTTAGCTCTCCATGTGGGGGCTGTCATAAACAGCAAAAGCACACACACACACACACACACACACACACACACACACACAAGTACGTACAAAAATGCAAAGGAGGTGGCATTACATAGCCTATAAAAGGACACTTTTTTAAGTATGAGAACTGAAGCAAGAAGCAGAATGTATGTTCATCTCACCTGAGAATGTGCATATAGGATGATGTAAAATTTCCGTCACTCTGTGAGTGCATACGTCTTAAATGACAACAAAGCGAAGCAAGTTACAATACAAGTAAATTTTAGAGAGTATGTGAATTCACAACACAAAATCCACAATTAATGAATGGATTTTATGTCTTTTACTGAAGTGATTCTCAAACTCAAGCTTGGTAAGTATGAGATTCCTGGGCCCACCCTCTGAGATGGTGATTTAGTAGGTCTGGATTTGGGCCTGAGAATTTGCATTTCTAACTAGTTTTGGGGGGATGCCGATAATGCCAGTTCCTGGAACTCACTTTGCAGAGCTCTTTCTTAGTAACAGGTATAATAATTCTCTAAGGTGTATGCCTTTCTGAAATTGCTAGCTCAAAAGTAGTGATAATTTGCTAACTCAAACTTTGTTCTTACCTTCAGTTTTAAATGCAGGATGTCGATACCACATACCACAGAAACACACAGATGCATATGAACATTTTCTATTATGCCTTGGAGCTCTACAAAATTTGGTCCTTGGCCAAAAAGGAAAAAAAAGAAAATATCTAAACACTGCCAAAAAAAAAAAGAAAAAGAAAAGAAATATATATATATATATACATATATATGTATATATTATATATGTATATATATGTATATACATACATACATATATACATGTACATATATACACATATACACATATACATGTATACATGTATATAGGTATATATATCATATATATGATATACATGTGTATATATATCATATATATGAGATGTGTATATATATATATATATATATATATCAACTTTAGGGAAAACAAAGTAACAAAATATTTTCTAAATAGCCCCTGCATTACATGGGAATTTGGAATAATGAAAAGCAAAATATCTTTAATGGATATTTTAAATACTATACAATAATGGATATTTTAAATACCATACAAAAAAATACCTTGTAATGGATACAGAAATTTAACAAGAATTTTAACTAACTAGTTCAAAATGAACTCAAAGCTTACTTTTGTATTAATATTGAGCTATCTCTCCATGCTATCAACAATATGATTATACTTTGGATATCATAGTAGAGCATTAAATTAATTTTCCTCATTTCAAAATTAATGACATTTAATTTTAAATATCGCCTGTAATTAATTTTCATAGCTCATAAAGAAATACTGGACATCTAACCAACTTACCAATCAGCAATCTCTCCTGTTACTGAGCAAAGAATTCCATGCATATTAGGAGCAAGACTTAGCAGGTGACAGGGCTTCAGAATGCTTTCTATGTATCACGCAATGGTTGTTCAGTTCCTTTTAAAAATAACTCCTCCCTGTTATTCTTCTCTTTGGTTTTAGATGTAGCCTGTAGGATATTTCTCTTCTGAAACAGAAGACAGCTGTTATCTTGATAATTTGGTATACTCCTGTCTGAAGGTGTATACCATTTAAGTCTTTCAGCATCAGTTTATTGATTTTGTTCGGAGTCAAAATAAGAAGCACCATCAATAATCTCAGTACAGCATAATGGTATGCATAGTACAAATTTTAAATATTTATTCAACAAGTTGAGTCTTACAATGTCAAAGGGAAAGCTCAGTTAACAGGATAATAAGTAGCTATGTTGATATTATAGCAGACTTAACAAGTAGAGTCATGATATTTTCATGTCTTAATCATATTTTTGGCTTCTTCTATAATATGCAGGAATGAAAAATCTATTCCTGTTTTTAATTCTGTCTTTATCATTGTAAAAACATTAAAAATACTAAATTTTGATTATTTTATGCATTTTACTTATTATGGCATGCCTATTTGGTGTCAGACTCAGAAAGAAGCCCATTTGTCCACTTATATAAATTCAAGATAAATGGAAATGTAACCAGAGGAAAGAGTGCCCTACTTGAACCTGTTTACCCATCTTATTTTCTCTAGTTTAGTATGCTATTTCAAAATTGTATATAATAAAAATGTCATGATAAGAAGGAAAACAACTAAGTAAAATTTTCAAAAATATTATATAAACTTTACCAAATACTGTACAAACTTACCAAATCCTATATAAACTTTAGTTTCCTAATACAGTTATGATTTGCATATATTGATACATGAATATAGTTTCTGGTATAGATGGATAGATAGATGACAATAGATGTAGAGGTATGTGTGTGTGTGCATGCACACATGTAATTAAATATATTTATTTTTAACATTTTTCAACCATTTGGTATTTCCTGAACTTTTCCTTGGTAATATAAAGAAGAATTGAAAGAATATAAGTATTATGACTTTTGCAAAAGACATATTAGTTCAACTTGACAATTTTAATCTTGCTTTAACACTAGAAACTAACATTCATTATACTTGTACTATGCATGTGATTTAAAGGGCAAATGATAAAACATTTTTTTCAGATCTCTAGTGTTTGTTCCAAACTCGAGTTATTCATAACCGTTTACGTTTTTAAACATTTTATTAGGGAGAGTTTTTTTAAAGAAACATTTACATTCATTTCAATCTTAATTTAATTTTTATTAGTGTTCAATGCATCTCATTTAGAAAATATATAGGCTTTAATATATTTTTCTCTCAGTTGCAGGTATTTATTAAAAGAGGTTTGCCATTTCAGCCAATAATTTTACATATTGAAATCTCACACTCTCCTTACACATAAACTTCTTTTACTCGTATATACTAAATTCACATTCTTCTCTCTAATAATAAGATTGTTAACTTAAAAATGGTATTACTTATACAGTTATAAAACCAATATATTGATTCTTTTAGTATTTGTGGAGATTCAATTGGAGTAATTAATAAATATTGCCTTTACTTGATCAACATAAATTATAGATTAACTGTTTAAACACACATGAATGGTTATTCAAAAGTCTTAAATGAATAAGTATCCATAAGCCCTTGCAAAATATCAATTTATAAATATATAAATGCCACTCATAAGTTAAGCTCGTCTATTCATTGTCATTGTTCCTGTAGATGTCTGTTAACCTTATTATAAAATTGAATTTAAGTTTTGTAAGCTATTTTGAGTAACTGCATGCAGTTATGATGCATATAATTGAATTTATTTAAAATATTCAGACTTCACAGTTATTCTAAACATCCTCGATTACAGTAAACAACCTAGATTGGAGTTTTTCTGTATTTTTACAATAAGCTGTAATCAAAGTGGTTTATATATATATATATATATATATATATATATATATATATATATATATACTTTTCTAAGACTAATATGGCAGCTTATTGTAGAGAGGCTGTCTTTTATGATTGTGTTCTATAGTTTGTCGATGGTACCTGGGCATATTAGCAGTTATCTGTTGATTAAATTTGTGATCCCTTTAAATTCAATACACATTCTGATCAAAATTCTTAGAATACTATGAATGGAAGTTTATTTTCTTATCCTTGTAAGGAATCTGACTCAAACCAACAAGCTATATCATATTTAACATTGAGACATTAGGTGAACTACCATTAAAGTCAGAAAAAAATGAAAAGGCTTTTCTTGTCATTTGACCACTGTGATAAAGTAGATCTTACAATAAAAGAGTACTTTGCTTCCAGATTTTTATCTTTAGTTAAAATAATATTGCTTTTGCCTTTATAAATGGTTACTGGAGACAGTGTTTTGTGGGGGAAAAAAATAATTTTGGAGTTTGGATCCAGCACTGGCTGTTTAACCTTGTTCAAGATAATCTGTTATCGTCAGAATCTTTCATCTATAACCCTGTTAAACACCCACAACAAAAATCTATGTCATGAAATTTTTACAAGAACATCTGAGAACAACAGATATGAAAACACTTTATAAGTGTTAGGCCAATAATAGATTTGGTATGATTATTAACATAAATAGTGAAAACAATAGCATATTCTTTATTTTTTGTTAATTCTGAACCCGTTGTATTTCCCCTTCGTAAACTGTACATTCTGCTTTTCCATATTATTTAGTATTCTCTTCAGACATGCTGCATTTTCTGCCCATTCCACCCGGACATTTTTATTAGTCTTTTTCCTGTATCTAGATTGCCCTTCTTCTATGATCTATGTTCATTAAGATAGTCCTCAGTCTTCAAGATAATAAGAATACTAACTGTTCCATGAACCAGTCTTGAAATTTCCCACTCCCACCTTCATTGCAAGTTAAAATAATCGGTTCTTTTTTCTGCCTATCATGGAGCTTCTTTCATTTTTCTTATTAATTATACTATTCAGCCTCTGAATCCCTTGCTTCTCCACAGTAGTTTGTGAATTAACAGGATGGACATCACCAGGGAGCTCGTTAGAAATACAGAATCCTAGGCCACACCCCACAGCAAGATCTCTGGGGGAGTCTTATGCATATTACAGTTTGAGAAGAACTGCCCTAATTAGAAACTCCTTTGTAGTGTGGAGATGGTGAAGGCAGAGGTTCTTCTCAGTCTTGCCTTAGTGTTCTCCACAAGAGTCTGCATCATTCAATGCTTTGCATGTAATAGGTTTTGAGTTGAACTGCATTTTATTTCTAATATTTTGAAGTCAGGAAAAGTCAGTTTCAGAAAACTCAGATATTGGGAAAAGATGTTTTAAAATCAGAGCAAGAGAAAAGCTATTCGTTATTGATGCTACTCATGTCAAGTAATCAATATTTCTTGGTCATCAACTACTACTGTAGTTTTTCATGCATAAAATATTAGTATGGATTCTTGATCTTATTAAAAAAAGATCTTCAGTCTAACCTTAACCTTCAAAGAATTCATTTAGATAACTGAATCAAAATGTGGTTGCTTTGTCATCCTTGTAAATATTTAATATGCTATTAGAAGTCATGACAGAACTTTAAGGCATTGTGCATCAGAAATGACTGGTAAATATCAAGTTGTGATTTCATTAAATTATTTAAACAGATCAACTTATCATTTGTCTTGATTTTCCATAACATGTTGAATAAAACCATAAGCAACGGTTTCTCATTTATAATTAAAGATAATTTTATACTGTAAGATATTTTCTACTCCAGTGTATGATTTTAAATCAATTATAATATTTCCCCTCTAAAATTTAATTAACAAGGTTTTTATTTTTGTATAGAATTCCATCAAAACTTTAAAAGGGTTATGAGTACATTCATTCAAATTTACCTGTCTATATACACTAATTGTGTTGAATGAAATTAAGCCCATCTCTAATTGTAAGTGGTTTCTTTCCATTGCCTAGAAAGTCGCAAGTCTGCATATCCCTGCTATCAACTGATATGCGATTAGGGAACAGAAACTAATTTTAACATTAGCCAAACAAAATGTAATTAGGACGGCTAATCTGCTAAAAAAAATCACCCCCAGCAAAACTTCTTTTTATATGTAATGCAATTTTAATGGAAATGTCCTTTTTATGAAATGCAAGCGACAAAGACTTGAATCATGCCTGTAAGCTTTTTGTTTAATTTTGTGTTCACTAATTTGTTAATAAAAGGAGAGTTTGAGCACTTTATTCCTATCGTTTTAGACATGAAATAGATTTTTAATGTAGAATTCTTAATGTAAACAACACTTTTATTTAAAATTACTTTAAAAAATAACAAACCTAGACCCTAATTGATCATCTAAAAGGAGGATGTGCGTGTGATGACAACCATAAGTAGAAGAGTCTTGAGAATTATGTCATGTTTGTCATCACTGCTCCTTTATATTAATGTGGATGATTAAAAAGGACTTTTCTTGTGTGACTTTCATTTTCTTTTAAAAATAAATATTCTGAATTTTCCGAATTTAGAATTTGGGTATTAAGAGCAACTTAAAGGGATTAATAATTCTCTTAAAAATACCAACTATGACTACTACCAGAATTTATGAATTTTTAGTTCATTCTAGGGGGTAAGTGTTGCTGGTTTTGTAAATTTGATTCTGCAACAACTATGTGACAATGATATTATTATACTAATTTTGTTGATTATGAAATTTAAGCAGGGAGACAACTAGTAAATGGACCAACTGGGATTTGATTTCCTATTAGCCTAAAGCCAATTCTAGTATTCTTAATCTATAGGCTCAGGTGCCTCAGGAAACATAATTTGTTTCTTAATTCTATGCTAGAAACCTCAGTGACAGAATAACATATACACACGTCAGCATTTTTTCTTGAATTGTGTCTGAAATGAATTTTAGGCTTTAATTTTGGTCTCACTACAATGCAATTTCACTTTCAAATGCCTGCTTTGAAATGTGATATATAGATGATGTATTAACAGAATTGTACACTTGAAACCTATGTAACTTTACATTGTCTCCCCCAAAACTTTAATTTTAAAATGATGAAGTCCAAAATTATCTAAATGTTCAAAACCTTCTGTGAAATACATGAAGCACAACTATGGTTTTGTCTAACTAAGTGGTCCTTAGAAAGGTAGCGCTAATAACTTACCTAATTCTTGGCCAAAACTCAAGTTCTCTCTGAAATAGTTCTCCATTCAAAATTTAACACTTTTCTTCATTTTGCCAGCCGAGGCTGATTTTTATCTTTTAATTTTAATATGAATATGATAAAAGTTATAATCTGAATTTTCATTACATTGCAACCTATTTTGGAAATTAAATTATTTTGATTAAGATACTCATCACTGGTTCATGAACTAAGTGGAGAATTAATATGTACAAAATTAGGCATGTGAATCCATATTCTGCCATTTACCGAGTCTATCTACTAGGGAAACTGTTTTCAAACAGTGGGATGCTACAGTAAAACTCAGAAGAGGGTCACAGAGAAGCAAATATATTTTCATTTTTCAAGGAAAACACAAAGATACTTGATATCTGTTGGACATCTGTTGGACACCGTGCAAACTACAAGCTCAAAGAAGTTTATCATTTAAGCATTAGAGTGTGCTTCATTCCTTTGGATGATATTATATATTTACAGAGCTGGATTTTAAAAGTTTGCTTGATGTAAGCAAGGGCCATGGGATTAGCAATATGGGCCAAGAAATGAGGGGTGTGGTGTCCACTGTGATTTCAAAGTTTGGGAAGTTGGGTGGAGCCCGAGAGGAACACAGATCCCATTAGTCAGTAACTGTGGTTATTTAGCCACATAATTTTCTCATTTAAAATATACAATTCAATAGTGTTACTATGTTTACAGGTTTGTGCAACCATCACCAAAATTGATTTTAGAAAATTCTCGTCACCACTTATCAAAACAGAAACGCCATACTCATTAGCAGTCCTTCTTCATTTCCCCCCAATGTCCAGCACCAGGCAATTATTCTACTTTCTGTCTCTATTGATTTGCCTATTCTGGACTTTCCATCTAAATGGAATCATGCTATATGTGGTCTTTTGTAGCTACCTCTTGACTAACTTCTTTCATTTAGCATGTTTTCTTGTTTTATACATGTCGCAACATGACCTATATATCATGACGTACATATATGTTATATGTTATTAGATGTACCTAATAACAACAGAATATTGTTCAGATATCAATATATATCTATATAGCTATATCTATATATCTATATGTACATGAATAATATTCTGTTGTTATTAGGTACATCTAATTTATCCATTTATCATTTGATGGTCATTTGGGTCATTTTCACTTTCTGGCTATTGTGAACAAAGCTGCTATGAACATTTATGTGCCAGTTTGCATTCAAACATGTTTTCATTTCTCAGGAGTATGTAGCTAGGAGTGCAATAAACATAACTCTGTTTAGTCATTTGATGAACTGCCAGACTGCTTCCCAAAATATTGCATTATTTTGTATTCTCACCAGAAGTTTATCAGAGTTCCAGTTTCTTCACATCCTCTCTTAGATTTGTTATTACTTTTTCTTTCTTTCTCTTTTTCTTTTTTTTTTGTTATAGACAACTAATGGGTATGAAGTGGTATCTCATTGTGGTTTTAATTTGCATTTCAGTCATGGTCAATGATCTTTTAATGTGCTTATTGGCAACTTGTATGTATTTGGAAAAAAAATCTGTTCAGATCCTTTGTCCATTTGTTAGCTGAGTTATTTATCTTTTTATTATTGAGTTGTGAGTGTTTTGGATACTTATGTATCATCTGAATACAAGTCCATTATTAGACATGATTTGCAAGTATTTTCTCCTCCTCTGTGGAGATGTCTTTTGATTTTCTTGATGGTATCCACTGAAGTACAGAACTTTTTAATTTTAATGAAGTCAAATTCATCTTTGCCTTTTGGTGCCATATTTAAGAATGCTTTGCCAAATCTAAGGTCATGGAAAATTTCCCTTTTATTTTCTAAGAATTTCTGCATTTCAGCACTTACATTTAAGATTATGGTGCATTTGAGATGATTTTGGTATATTGAGTGAAGAAGGGGTTCACCTTTGTTCTTTTGCATATGATTATTCAGGGTTAACAACACCATTTTTTGAAACAAATTTTCTTTCCTTATTGAGTTGTCTTAACTCTCTTGTCAAAAGTTAATTAACTAAAACTGTGAGGGTTTATTTCTGTACTTCCAATTCTATTCTATTGATCTAAGGATTTATCCTTATGCCAGTACCTTGCAGTCTTAATTTACAAATAAAGTCTGTAGCTTTGTAGTAAGTTTTGAAATCAGGAAGTGTGAATCCTCTACTTTTTTTTTTTTTTTTTCAAGACTGTTTTGGCTATTGTGGGCTTGAACTTTCATATGAATTTAGGTTCAGCTTTTGATCAAAGAAGTCAGATGGGATTTTGATAGGGATTACATTGAATCTGTAAATCAATTTGAGGAATAATGACATTTTAACAGTCTTAAGAGTTTCAATTCATGAATGTGGATTGTCTTTCCATTTATTTAGATCTTTATTTTAATTTTTATAGTTTTCACAGAAAAAGTTTTAGTCCAGCTTTATTAAAATTTGTTCCTAAGTATTTTATTAGTTTTGATACTATTGTAAATGTAATTTTTTTCTAAATTCAGTTTTTGGATTGTTCACTGCTCATGTGTTATTGATTTTTTGATATTTACTGTATACTCCACATTTTTTCCTGAGATCATTTATCACTTGCAATTCTTTTATTATAGTAAGAACATTTAACATGAGATCTACTCGCAACAATTTTTTAAGTGTACAGTACAGTATTAACTATAGGCATTATGATGTGTAGTCTAGCTCTAGAACTTAATAATCTTGCATAACTGAAACTTTTTACACATTGAGTAACAGCTCATCATTTTCCTTGGACCTTAGTCCCTGGAAACCACCATTCTCTCTACTTCTATGTGTTTAACTATTGTAGATACTTCATGTAACTGGAATCATGCAGTATGTTCCTTTGGTGACTGGCTTATTTTACTTAGCATTATATCCTCAAGTTTCACCCATGTTGTAGCATGTGCCATAATTTCCTTCCTTATTAAGGCTGAATAGTATTCCATTGTATGACTCTACACAATTTTTATCCATTCCTCTGCTGATGGACATTTAGGTTATTTTCATATCTTGCCTATTATGAATAATGCTACAATGAACATGGAAATGCAGATATCTCTTTGAGATTTTTAACATCAATTCTTTTGGATAAATACCATGAAATGGGGTGGCCAAATCATATGGTGTTTTCTGTTTTTAATTTTTGAGGCATCTCCACAGTGTTTTTCATGCACCATTTTACATTCCTATCAATAGTATACAAGGGTTCCAATTTCTGCACGTCTTGGCCAGCACTTGTTATTTTTTGATTTTTTGATAGCCATTCTGACATATATGACGTGGTATCTCCTTGTGGTTTTAATTTGCATTTCCCTAATGAATAGTGATACTGAGAAATCAATGCAATCCCTGTCGAAATTCTAATGACATTATTTTTTCCAGAATAGAAAAAAATATATATGTATGTAAAATTCACATGAAATCACAAAGGACCACAGATACCCCCAAAAAATCATGAGAAAGAACAAAGCTGGAGGCATCAACACTTACTGATTTATAAATATATTACAAAGCTACAATAAATAAGACAGTATGAACTTTCCCCACACTGTTAAAAATAAAGTCAGTTCCCTTGGGAGAGCTTCAGACCTCTCTGTTTCTATATGGTGTGCTTCTTTCCCCAGGCAAAATTTCTGAACAACTACTCAAGAACTAGGAGCAGGTAAAGTGGCCTGCTTCTCTTGGAGTGTCATCCTTGCTTTATAAACAAGAATGTGTGGGTAGTAGCCTTGGATTCTTGTTTTGTCTTTGCCAGCATAGAACTTCACCCTACAAGTGAGCTGGATCAAGGGCAGTTGGGTTACAGTATTCTTGGCCTGTCATGCCTGTCATTAAAACTGTGTTATAAGTGAGAGCTGGGTGGAACTAGTGAATCCCTACCTTCTTGGCCACACTTGCCTCGAATTTAGTCTCTGCAACACAGACCAGGATGATGGTGAGAAATGCTGGTGGCTGGGTCCTCCTGTAGACATATTTTATAGCCCTTGGCTGAGGGTTGGAAGAAAGGGGAGCCTTTCCTCTTTGGTGCCGTCCACTAGGAGTGAAGCTTCTTTCACACTGAGCTGAGGAGAGGGAAGCGGGGGAAGCAGGTTGTGTCTCAAGTGCAACAGACTCTTGCTGTCTGTACTGAGATTTAGTAGGTTTTCTTAAATAAATCTTTCTTTTTAGTTTCTTGTACACCCTTAGGACAATTCACATTAACTTTAAATGCTTGTGTTTTGTAACTGTTACCTCTCATGGTTATCTCATTGGAGTGAGGGTCTGTGGAAGTCCTCATTCTGCCGTTCTGGAAGTTGTCTGTTACCTGTGTCTTGTACCCTGAGGATACCATGTAAAAACTACTAACACGCTAAGGGAACCATGACCAGAGAAAGTTCAGGAGCCTTTATACTAGGACAAGTTAGGAAACCTATCTGAATCCCAAAATTTATATCTTTAAAATAGAGATAATAATGTATGAGCATGTCTCAAACAATAGCTTTAGGAGTAAATGAAATAAATCTATGAATATTCTTGACACATAAGAAACTAACACTAAATTTGACTTTTAAAAAATGTATATAACATATGCTTGTTATGTATATTCTAAATTTTAAAATAATATGTAAAATACTCTAATTATTATTATAGGTTTAATATATATATATATATATATATATATATATATATATATATATATATATTAATTCAATCTGATGAAAAGTTGTTGGCATAGAGTGTGCTGTACATAGAGACGAGACACAGGTGAACTAATGCTTTTCATGAAATTCAACAAGTAGATTCTAAGTAGAAACCGGAATAAATGAAAATGCAATGCCTCTGCATCCCTTTTAAGTCTCTGACCAAAGTAGAAGCCTCAGTTGATGGTATCTCTAGTGGATTCAGACCCAGTAGGCAATGATGCCCCAGCACTGCCCTTGGAAACAACATGTCTTCACATCTGGTCATTGCTCCCCAGGGTTTTCTTGGCCTTAATCATTTTTGCCTAATTTGGGTATATTTAGAACTGAAAGCTAAAGCCCATGAAACTTGAATGTATGAAAGCGTCTTGTTTTTATGACATAGAGAGCTTACTTACTGCATTTCCTACTCTAAATTCATGTCAAACTTTCAAATATTTTTACTTAGTCGAAGTAGTCTCTAGGGTTCTGAGTCTTTGTTAAAAACATTTTATCTGTAAGTTCTGAGAACATGTTTTAAATAATATTTGCAAAATTAATTGTTCCTCTTTCAGTCCTTATTTTACTACTAAGAAATTTTCCAACTCTAGTATTCAGAATCTGGGACCAGAAAAGCTAATGCAACATTTGTTTTTCACTGTCAAAAATACAGATAAATAAGACAATTGAAATTATGTTGGAAAGGTTAGTGTGACATGATGTCATTGAATTGCCTTTGTGCATTTTAAAAGACATAGTTACTATTCAAAATTGGGGAGTGGAATTGAAGCATTAAGAAAGGGATAAAGCTGATCATTATTAGAATGGGGGGAGAGAGGTATAGAAAGCAAGGGATCCAGAGAATAAGCAATGAAAGATAATGAGGGAAAATTCAAAGTCAGTGTAGCATGGATCATAATGATAACATTCATGGTTTACAGAGTGTTGTGTGTATAGTTTGCCTGTCAATCTCCCTCTCCTAGTCAGGAATTATTTAGCCTATAAAAGAAGAACCCACATCCACTCAAACTACACAAAAAGAAGTTAATTATAAGAATCCTGGGAAAAGTATAGAATCCACTTGCTAGCAATATCATTGGGCCTCACAGGGACTGGAAAGCTCTAGTCTGTCTACAGGGGCATATATTTCTTCTCTCTCGCTCTTTTTTTTTTTTTTTTCTTTGCACATCTCTTCCATTCATGTCCACAATCTAGTTATCTTTGCAAAGCCCTTGGTCTGTGTTCTTTCATAATTTTCGTCCACATGTGTCTTTATATTGCCCAAGTGCCAACTTGAACCCTTGTTTGCTGCACGTATCCCCATCTCTTCTTCTCCATAGCTCATTGACTCAGAAGCAGTGGCCTAATTCCAAATTCCAGGTAGAGAAAATATAATTGGCTGAATTTGTATAAGTTGTCTGCTTGTGGTCTAATTACGGTGACTGAAAGGATGAAGTGTGTTATGTTGGGCTGTTCTGATGAGGGATGTAGGTAGAACTGGTTCTCTAAGAAACTAGAAGGCATCGTTGAATATCTATCATGTGCTGTCTAGTAAACTCCTTAAAGGAAGAGATCTTATCCTCTGAATTTCTTTTCCCAGCACCTTGCACAGTTTTAAAATGAATATGAATAAAATGACCTTCATTTTAAGAGCAATGTGCATTTCTGCCTCCGGGGGGTATTGGTGTTGGCACAAATGAAGTAAAGATTCCAGTCCTTTTATTGATGGATACCATTAAGGTAACTCTTCCCTTGGAACGATGGTTAACTTTTTTTGGAAAGTAGACTTCTTTGAGTACACTTTGAAGACATTTTCCATACCTGGGAATGATGCAGCAATGACAGTATCACCTATCCATAGTTGTAGACCAGTGATTCCCACATCATTTTTAGTAGTGCATCTATGCTAAAATTTTACATAGAACACGCATAGATAAAATTTATAAAAATAAAGTGCGTGGTTAGAGCAGGTGTAAAAGGCCAAACTGCCCGTTAACCATCTTTGCTCTATTCATCTTCCAAAAAGCCCTCCCCCAACCATAGAGTCAACTCTGTAGAACTCCAAGGATTGCAGAGATGATGATTTTTGAACCACTGCTTTTAGATTAGAAGCAATGAACTTTTACTCTAACTTGCTCAATGCAATGTTTTAGTACATCTATACTTTTATTGCTACATACAAATATGATGCACGAGATTTTGTGAAGACATAGAAAATAGATATATTCCCATTGCTGCAAGTTTCTTTGGGGTAAAATTCAAAGACAGAAATTCATTTATTTGATAAATTTTTACTGAGCCATGTATGCTACATCCTATGCTGGGTATCAAAATATGAATAAGACAGGATCTGAGTTATCATGTATCCATAATCTGCACTTGAACTGTATCCAATGAGAACATTTTTTATTCCATTATGCTAAATGAAAAATAGACCACATGGTTAGAACCATCAATGGCAAGGAACTAGAAAATACTTCAGTGCACAGAATAAGTTCAGGAGTCCAGATTTTTCTGATCTCATCTTTGTCTTGAACCATACACATAACACTATTGTTGGTTTGACTGCTAGATCTTTTGGGTTCTGTTGTGATTTTTATTTCTCTCCCATTCCTCCATATGGCTTGAAACATTGATTTCCAAACAAAAATGACAAAATGTTTGCAAATTTTATAATTTGTGTCAGTCACTAGGTAGAGTAACAAACAATGTTGTCCTGAAATTCAAAACAATATTTCTGCTTATATTGAAAAAAGTATTATAGTAGTTTTTACTTGTGAGAATATAATGTTGGAATAGCCAACTATTTTTTATGAGTAAATCTGTTTGTCTAAGCCTAATATATCTTCATAGAGTTATAGATGTTGGGACTACAATGTCTGTGAACATTGTAGACAATTTTAACTTGTAGGCACGATGATTGTCTATCAAATATCCATTCATCACTTCTTAATTTGCAACAGAATTCTAGTTTTGTTCAGGGTGGACATGTGCCCAAATTTAACTAATGGTTCTTAGGCAGGATAGGTACTGTCCCTTTAAGGAGCATTTAGAAATGTTTGAACATGTTTTAGAGTGTCAAAAGGACTAATAGATTATATTGATATTCGGTGTCCTTGGGTTGTAGATGCCACATGTTGTGGAATATGCAGAACTGTTCTGCATAAAAGAGAATTTCCCAGCCTAAAATACCCATAGGATTCCTAATAATAAACATGGGTTTAACCAAATCCTTCTAATCATATTGTCCTCGTTTTTAATTAGTATGTACATGTGATCTAGTTCTGGATAGTGCAATATGAGGAGTATCCTAGAGGGTGAGTATGATTGGATGCTTCAGGAAAATAATATTTCTGGCATAAAATAGAGTGATATGACTTGCTATTTACCTAAGCCTATATAATACTTGGAGCTATGGCAGTAACTTGCAACAAGGAAGACCAAAAGCCACCAGCCAAATTTGGAAGAGTAGACATATGGTAGCACCTGGGCGTCTGCTGTTTGGCATAAGTAACATTTCTTGTTGTATGAGTGCTAGACTTCATGTTATGTGGGGAAAAAATAAACCTTTGGTTAAGCTATTATTACTTGGATTTTTGACACTTACAGTTGAAAACACTCATGACAGATACAACTATCACTTAAACATATGACCTTTGACCCACATCCAATCCTTTTATTTTATCTTTGAAAAAATTAGGAGTCAGGCAGGTTTAGTTGCCTGAAACAAACAAACAAACAAACAAACAAAAACAAACAACAGCAAAAAAATGCCTAGTTATTTATTGACAAGCTTGAATAACAAACACTTTTTCTTCATTACCAATATGGGTTTTTCAAACTATGGTAGGTGGAATTTGTTCCCCTTTTCTTGAAAAAGAATTATGTATTTTATAATTGATTTCATTTGAAATCTACATATACCTGATGGAAAAAAAATAAATATACGATGACATTAAAAATATATTCTGAATGTGTTTTAAAATTTAATCTTTCACAAGGTTCATCCCCTGATTTATAAGGGTTACAAAAATAGCCTTTCTTACAAGTTTTGCTAAATTTTACTTCAGCAGGTGTAACAGAATTCAAAGCAGCTGGTTTTAAGCAGAGAAAGAACAAGGCAAGTCTTCTAATCAAGTAGACTCTTACAAAATGAAAAACATATAAAATATTTTAAAAATGTAACCATTTTAAAATGTTTTCCATTTTATAATTCATTTATATGGATGCTTTCTATATGGTTAAGAGATAAGTATGATGTTAAGCTACATCAGATTCCGCCTCAGATTTCAAAGAGCTCACGTATCCTTGAGAAAGAGAAACTGAAAAGTATGGTAGTGGAAAGTAAATTCCCAATAAAAAGCACTAAAAATAAATGCCCCTGTAAATATTCATAGAGGAATTCCTGGAGAAAGTTGGACTTCTAGTTCTTAGTAATTAATAAGAAAATATTAATAAGTAAATAATATAAACAAAGTAGGTGAGTGAGGTGAGGAGCAGCAAAATTCTTTTAAGGTTTTAAAGAACAAAGAGTATGCTGCGTTAATTGGGCCGACTAGGTCCCCGGGTATCATGAGAGTTCAGGATGCACAGTGTTATTCTGACCATAGGCATTTGATAATAAATGAACAGTTTTTAGTGTATAATAGAATTCTTAGGCATACAAGGTTATCGTGTCAATTTTACAACTTCATTTAAGGTATAGTACTCACCATAGAAAGTAAAGAAGACAGAGGGCTAAATATCCCATGGAAACTTTATTTTTAACTATATAGACATCTTTAAAATATGCTCTTCTCTGCTCTCCAAGTTTTACTTTTTCATTTGCTTTATCCTGTAATAGCTAAAACAAAATGTTCTGAAATCCTGGGAAAGTGCGATCTCTGGCCTTGTAGGGTAGGGTAATTTTTTAAGTCTGAGCATGCTCTATGCTAGATTGAAAGCTAAGTGCTTTAAATTAGAAACTCTCTGGAAAACGAGGGTCTACTTTATTTTTCTGTCAGTTCAGTAAGTCAGAGAACATGGCTGATGAGATATGGATAATACGTATTCTAATGGAATGGACTAGAAGATGTGGAAGCTTCAGGCCAGAGGTCATTCACTCATTAATATATGGGTGTCTTTTTGTTTTGTTTTGTTTTTCACTTTTCCTCTTGTGTTTGTAGTTTGATAAAGTGTTCTAGTGATATCCACTTATTATAAAAGTGGGACCTTGGTAGAACAAACTACAGAAATAAATACTTGCCTTTTCCTTTTCTGGATTCCTATTTTCTGCAATTTCAAATACAGTCTAAAAAAAGTTCATAAAAAGAGAGTATTCTACAATATATTGATATGACAAGGAGATTCTATTATAACTGAATTAAGAATAGTCACTTTAAGTAAAAGAGAGATGTTTATTAGACGGGATTTTTAATGTTTTGATTAGTATTGACATTTTTTGAATTATTCATTATAAAATCATGCAAAATAGATTTTATAATACCCAAAACAACCATGCAAGAGGATAAATGAGACAAGATAAACACACACAAATACACACATATGTATATGCACATATTTATGCACACATATAAACAAACACATTACACACACAATGTGATGAAAAGCAAATCCAAACTTCAGAGCATAGGAGGAATATTATCAATTCATGTATTATGGATTAACTGGATAACATCAGACCCATGTGTTTCATAGTAGTTCTCTTCTGAATAGCGTAATTTGTTCTGTGACATATCTGAGTCCACATATATTGCTACAGACTGGATGGTGTGTCCCCCACCCAGATTCATATGTCAAAACCTAATTCCTAATGTGATGGTATTTGGAAGTGGGGCGTTTAGGAAGCGATCAGGTCATGGAAGCTGAGCCCTCATGAATGAGGTTAATAAATGCACTTGTAAAGAAGGACCCAGAGCACTCCCTCGCCCCCTTCTGCCCTGTAAGGACCCACAGAAATGATGGGCATCTGTGAACCGAGAGCAGGCTCTAACCAGACATTGAATCTGCTGAAATCTTGATCTTGGTCTTCTCAGTCTCCAGTACTATGAGAAACACATTTCTTTTATTTATAAGCCACATAGTCTATGGTATTTTGTTATAGCAGCCTGAACAGACTCAGACAATAACTGATTGTTTTAGAGCTCTAATATGATTCAGGGCAAGTTTCCCATGAAAGAAGAATTTCTTTTACAATTTTAGTTCTAGCTCCTTTCAATTGTCACAATGTTGAATAAGTAAGAAGTGGGTATGGGATGTAGCTTGAAAGGCCATTCCTTCTTATGCTTCAGACAGGTGAACTAAATTTCCCAGTGGATTTTTGTATATAGCAATTGACAAAAACAAAACTAGAATTCAGGTCTCAAGACTCCTAATTTGGCATTCTTTCCATTACAATACTCTTCTTCCTAACTCCTATTTAACCCCCACTTCCACTTTTATAATTACTCTCTACTTGTTCAATAAATAAATTCAATAAATTCACAGGTACAATTTAGCCAAAGGAAGTGCTTGTTATCTGAGAATAATTGGTACTAGTAAAAAGCTAGTTAATGAAAACACATATGAAATACCAATAAAAATTTTGTTAGTAAACCTTACATTTATGATCTGTGGATTTTTGACAAGGATGCTACAATAATTCAATAGGGAAAGAATAGTCTTTTCAACAAATGGTGCTGGGCAACTGGATATACACATACAGAAGAATAAAGTTTGATCCTTACCTCATACCATATACAAAAATTAACTCAGGATGGATTATAGACCTAAATTTAAGAGTTAAAACTACACAATACTTAGACAAAAACATAAGAGTAACTCTTCATGACTTTGAGTTTCTGCAATGGTTTCTTACGTATGACATCAAAAGCACAAGCAACAAAAGAAAGATAGAAGATCTGAACTACATCAAAATGAAAACTTTTGTCCTGTAAAGGACACTGTCATGAAAGTGAGAAGATAGTCTGCTGAATGGGAGAAACTGCTAATCATTCATCTGATAAGGGAATAGTAAATAATATATCTTATAAGTAAATACAAATATATCTAGTATATATCTATATCTATATATATCTATATATAATATATTGCATATATAACAGTATAAATAAATATTTTACATGTATATTTTATATACGTATAACAATATCAATAAATATTTAAAAGTGGGGGTTAGCTGTATTCTGTGATACTGTTAGCTGATAACTAACATACTTAATTGCATTCCATTGCATCACTCCCTTTTATTCTTAACATAAAAACTCTCTAGCTTAGCCTTCTAAGAATTTAAAATTGTCCATAATATGAGGAGCAGTAGGCAATTTACTATCAACTGCCATTGGAAGGGGTATAGTAAGTCACAGATTACAAATAATGCTTGACTCATTTTACTTTCTGTCTCTTCTACCTACCTCTCCACTTCTTCTTTTCATGGGAAGCTATGGATATAATAAATAGAGGAGACAAAGAGGAAATTTGGTTCGTTAAGCAAAGTCAATGTATTTCCCTTTGGAAACTCCTCTAAGCCAAACAGAATATTATTTAAGCTATTGCCACTCACATAGTTTAACACTCACCAATATGTTTGTTTGAAGTTTGCATGTTTTATCCATTGGATAACATATAAACTATTGCATTTTAAATCAAAACTTTATGCAATATGTACTAAATTTAAATCTGTAAATCCGACCTGAGAAATTTCAGTCCTCTGAACTGCTTCTCTCCACAAGCTTGGCAACAATCCCTCAGTGGTCATTATGTTTATAACATATAATTATAAAAGAATGCTATTTTGTAAATGGTAAAAAGTTAAGTTTATAAACTTGTTGAGTCAAATGCTGAAAAGATACTTTCTGTTTATAGATTTGTTCTTCAAATATGTCTGTGTTTCTCAAGAGAAACAGGGTTTGACTAACCTCATATATGAATCATTTTTTAAATGACCTTTTCAGGTTTTCTTAAATTAATAGCATTGTTGCTGTTTTATTCTGTTTAGGAATATGTGTGTAAAGGATTCAAAATTTAAACTTCAATGGCAGCATCTTAGAAATACTGAGGTAGAAAAGGAACTTATCATGTTTGATTTTTCAATCTCTCTCTCTCTCTCTCTCTCTCTCTCTCTATATATATATATATATATATATATATATATATATATATATCATAGGAATGAGTTTATATTTTAAATAAGAAAGTACTTTATCGAATCAGATATTTTTGGATATTTTTATCATTATAGTAAGGAAGACCTATTCCTTAATCTGACCTCTCAACTCAAAATGTTCTCCAAATAAAATTCAGGCATTTATAATAAATGTACAAGGTTATGTGTGCTTGACATATGCAATTTATTTATTCATTTATTTAAATTCAGCCTTATTTGTCACAAGTTTTGAGATGACTTGGACAGAGCATGAAGAACAAGGAATATTAGTAGAGTCGAAAATAAAAAGAAGATAAAAGCACAAACTTGTCATCCCAAGGTCATACATGTTCATTAGAGTTGATAGTTCAATTTGGCTGTAAATTTTCTTTCAGTGAAAATAAGAAAGGAAACCTGATCTCTTCCATCATATTCATTGTTATAATTTAAAGAGTATATCTGTTTCTGTCACTTAATTTTCAAAGAAATTTTTCGTAGAAAACTTTCTGTAGGGAATTATAAATGATATGGTGATGGAGTTTCTGTAATGACAAATTTATTTGATTAAAGAAGGCTTAGCACTGAATCATAACTCCTGGAAGATGACTCTGGGTTTCCAAAGGTAATATAATCCACATTTCTAGTCTTGTGATTTGGCTTGATCCAAGGAAATGATGCAGCATATATAGAAGAGTGGCTAGATTTTAGTTTCTACAAATCATCTTTTATAAACCAACTTTATCAAAGGAGTTAAGACTCCTTTTCTAGAATGGAGCCAGATAAGGTACAAATCTTAATGTGTTGGCTATTCTGGTAAGCTTTATTATTATTTGTTTGTGGAGAGTCCTAGATATTAGCAACTGTATTTACTTCCTAGAACTCTCCAGTAGCCATCTCTGGAAGAAGTATATGAGGAGCGGGAGGTGTTAAGATGAGGTGGCTACTGTTAGTTGTTTCTCAAGCTCATGAGGCCTGTATGCTAGGAATTGTTCCTTTCCGTAATGCATCTGTGTTCTCACAAATTGAATGTGATTAAGTTCAATTTGTATATTCCTTTTTGCAAGGAGTACATCAGTTATGATGCTTTTACGTATCAATATGAAAAACTGTGATTTAGACCAGTATAAATATTAAAGTGAATTGATTGGGAGGCAGAATTATGTGGTAGGCAGAATTCTATGAAGATAACCCAAGATTCCCAGGCCCTGGCATACACTGTCTCCCAGTTATTCAGTTGAACATGGATCTAGCTATTGCTTTGAAGGAATTTTGTGACTATAACTAAGGTCTCACATAAGGTAACCTTACAATAGGGAGATTATCTGGGTGGTTTTCAACTAATCATATGAGCCTTTTAAAAGTAGTGTTTTTTATTGTTTTGTTTTGTTTTCTGGCTAGTTGCGGAAATCAGAGAGTTGAGGCACAAGAAAGACTTGCGCACCATTGGCTGCTTGAAGATGGAGGGGGCCGCATGGCAAAGAATTCAGGCAGCCTCTAGGAGTTGAGAGAAATTCAACCACAGTGACCTCAATTCTGCTGATGACAAGAATGACCTTGTTGTTGATTAAATCGATTTTTTGGGTAGAGTTTCCAGGGAATAACTCAGTCTGGCCAGAAACCAGAAAATTGATTTCAGTCTTGTTATATCCTGAACGTGATATCTGTGGTGAACTTCTGAAATACAGAACAGTGAACTAATAAATGGGTGTTGTTTTAAGCTGCTGTTAGTGATCATTTGTTATGAAGGAATAGAAAACTAATACAGCTACACAACTGAAATTTCCATGGTAGGTTAAGGTGTACTTCAGATGTGCTTTATAAGAGTTCTGGTTCCGTTTGTCTGAAATTCTCATGGCTTAGTGCCTATGTTTTTCCTCTTAGGGGAAAAACTGGTTGCAGCAGCTTCAGTGTCAAATACATATAGTCCTGTACCTTCCAGATGTAAAGAGATAACCTCTTCACATCAGCACATATTATTCACCAATCTACCTTGATGATGGAGAATGGTCCAATCGATGGGAAGCCTGGCACTGGATTGGTGAGGCAACATTGCAAGCCAGATTTCAAAAAGGCCTCTGAAGTGAGATTATATCAAACCAGTTGGTTTACCTATTAAGTGTAAACTTCCGAAGTATGCTTACTTCTGACTACAGTCTATTTCCATTCTATTTTTCAATGACAAACATTTATTCTTCCCAAATTGTAGACCATTTAGCTTACTAGATATTCTATTCAAACTCTATGTATTTGTTTCTTTCTTGGTAAATTAGAAATCTCGGATTTTTAGGCCAATATTCTGCATGAGGATGCTATATCACTCTATTCTATCAGTGTATAGAGTGTTTAGGATAAACACAAGACTATTTTACACATCTGATTGCCTTTTTTCTTACCCTTATCCCCAGACATAAATTCATTATTAGGTAGGCAGTATGAGCTATTGATTCTCAATATAACCTTAAAACTACTTTGAGAAACTGAATTGGTCAAAAAGGTTTCTGGATGAATTGTTTAAAAATTTCTAAAGGGATAAACCGGCATGTATGTTGTCCATCTTCTTAACATACCAGAATGTTATGATGAAACTTTTCAATGAATTCTGCCAATATGGCTCCTACTAATAGTTTCACTCTTACCCCCCAACTCAGCAGCAGTCCTTGTAAAAGAAAAATATATGCATTTGCCTTCATACTGGTGACAACTTTTTAAGGTTAAAAGCTGGAAATGGCTATTATTAGTCAATTGACTCTGCTATGTGCTTGCTGTCCAGGACAAATGATTTAAAATAAACCTATCTTAAATCCAAATCAATTTTGGAAGCTGTTCTTCAATGTTTTACAGAATTAAACCCACAAAGTATCTGCAGCAAGCCAATCATTCTAGATACTTAGACATGCATTTTGCAACAAGCTTATCTTAAAAGATTCATCAGAAATTATGATGTATAAAGTCAGAAATTGTATGGGTGCAATACTGCAATACTGAGATTATTTTATATGTGTGTTAATTGTATGGGCTTTAATATTTTCCAACCAGATTAAAATTATCCGTGGTACTTCTCTGTTGATGGAAAAAGCCCAGGATTCTTTAAGAAAATACTGGCAATGTTCTCATATTTTCTTAACTTATCCTTGTATTGAGAAGCTTGATATTTAAGTATTGGTAGACATTCTCAAATTTCATTAGGGAATGGGTTTCTTACTCTCAGTCTGGCTGACAGTAGAACATATTAGATCTGTTGATCATTTACACCCAATCATCAGCAAAAGCCTAGTTTCAAGAAATTCTGTATATAATTCAGGATTAGGCTTGATGGTTACAGAAGACATTCTTTTGAGCTGTATTGTTTTGGCTCCTCAATTCTTCTCTGATGACTGTGTTAGAAAGTTTTATAATAGAGATTAATCAAACATGTTATAGACTTTACTCAGGATCTAGTGTTGGGTGGGGATGGTGCAGTGTTACGGACAAGATTTACCACATGGCAGTGTCCTCTCTGTGAGGTCAGAAATTTACCTAAACTACTGGTTTTGTTTGTTTGTTTGTTTGTTTGTTTGTTTGTTTTTGGAGACTATGAATGGCATACTTCATATTTCTTTTTTTCCTGTGTTTGCTGAAATGCTCAGAGTCCAATTTTTAGTTTTCCCATCACTGACATGTATCTTACTCCAGATATTTTATTTACCAGTCTTACTCCTGGCATTTGACTTTTTCTACCTTTATTCTCCATTTGACCTCACTTCCTCATTCACTTTTTAATCTCATCATATAGAATATCCTTGATAGAAGGTACATTTCTGGGAAGATGACCTATAGGCAGATGAAATAGAAAGGGATACCCATTTAGCCAGCTATGTCAACAGCTAACCCTGGTGGTGACCGCCTGAGCAGATAGCTAAGGCAGGCCACTAGCAAGTCTATTATTCATTGTATTTGTTTGTTTGCTGTTTTGTTTTGTTTGTTTTTTCCCCAAAGGAGGATAGTCTCACCAGTTTTAAGTAATGAGGCATTTACAGTGTTCTAACATGATGATACAGCAAGACAGGTGTTCTAAACGAATACAGTCTACATCAGTAAGAGAGAACACCACATCTGTGTCATATTTCTAGCTAATATAATAACATAGAGTAATTAAACCACAATATTGGTGCCTATATTTTTCATTTCATCAAAATAATGGATATTAATTCATGTAGTGATCTCCACCCTGAAGATAAAAAAAAAAATGCCAGGGAAATGTTCATCTAATAAGAAAAATGTCTTCTTCTCCTCAGTCTACCTAATCAGAATCACTGAATTAGCCTGGAAAACATCTCTGAATTAGCCTGGAAAAAAATACACATATATATGTATATTTTATAGTCTATTTTACATATATATTTACTTATTTAAAAATCTCCAGTGATGATTCTGATGTGCAGGTAGGTTTGAGAATCACTGTATTCATAATACATTATCAGGGCGCAGAATAAAAATGTTATTCAAAACCTAGCTTCAGAAAATGCCATCTCTGAATTATTGAAGAAGTTGGAATGCTAGTAGATTTTATATACTGGGGGTGCCAAAAAGATATATGCAAGTGGACACTTTGGTCAACGTTGCTCAAGCAGTAGTTCTCCATAATCAGAAATGTCTGAACGCTGATGGGAACCACTTTGAGCACCTCTTATAATTGCAGAAGTAAAAAGTGACTGGTATTCATCCTTTGTTATCATTATATATATTGAGTATTACAATTTTAATATAGTTTTCCTGCATTAAAATGTGAATACATTTTGTTGGCATACTCTGTATATATATTTGAGACAATTAATATTCTCTAAGACACAAATAAAATGGGTGTGAGATTCTTGAATTTTTTCCCCCCAAAGGTCTTGTTTTGTATAGAAACACAGAACCCCATGGTGTGTTTGATTTTGTAATATGGGGGTTGAAAATCACTTTTATTCCTCAATGGTCTCAAAATCTAGAATTTAAAGCAGAGCTCATTCTTCGAAGTGAGATTTTACTTCCTGAATGCTAATCGTAAGAGTTTAATGGTAAAAACAGAGTAAAGAGAACAGGGCTTAGAGCAGCGTCTTCCCCCATCTTGCTGGTGACTCAATTTTTTTTTTTTTTTAATTACGCCAATTCCCAGAGAGACTCATTATAAAGCTGAAATTGAAGTAAGTAATTAATTCAGGAAGGTTGATATTGGTTTTGATGCACCAGAGACTTTCGGTTCGTCTGCTGAAGTGTGAAAATAATGCTGTGGACTGCAAGATAGAAGGAGGGAGAAATGACATGCCAGTATTTTTGCACACTTTTAACAATGTACAAATTTAAAAATACCTTCCATTTATAAGAAAACCTATCTTAATTAGAAGAAGTCTGAGAAAAGATCAACCAATTAATCTTTTTGCTTAGTAGGCCAAATGTATCCTTTTCGGAGACCTATGATGAAAGGTGCTTGAGACTTCCCCCCCACCCCACAATTCTAAATTATATACTGAGTGTAGTAATTACTTAAGGATCTATAGTTTATGTATCATTAGTAACTGTCTCATCCAAGTGGTGCCAAACAGGTGCCAAATGCTCACTCTTCTTCATGGAGTACTAAATATGTAATAAGAAATGATGCTTTAAATCATTTCTTTAGAAATTTAGAGAAAACTTTCTTCAGGGTTCCTTGATATACATACAATTCTGTTTTTTTAACAATAATCTTTACAAGAGTACTTCTTTAACCATATACGCTATGCCAATGAAAAATTTTGCAATGAAGAATCTTTTTTTTTTTCCTTTTTGTTATCTTTTCCATTGCCTGTCTGGATTTGTGATCAGATATTATTGAAATGTTTATAGCTCATTAGTTTTAGTAATTTATATCATTAAAATTTTAATAATTTTTATCCTTCATCCTGTTTCAAGACCATTCTACCATTAATTTCTCTGAGGTTATTTGCTAACTGAAAGTTAGTGCCAAAGAGTCCCTACCCTCATTATTTAATTGATACAAAACCTGCGAATGAAAATAGTTAAATGATGCTAACAGAGTACTTAATATCAGAACTAGGATGAGAAGCCATCTTCCAAAAAATAAATAAATAAATAAATAAATAAAAGGACCTGGCTTCCACTGCATTTCCAATTCCAATTTCTACTCTGGAAGACTGATTTATAATCCCTGCTTAACAAAATAAAGAAACTGATGTCCAGAGAGGTTAAGCTACTTAACTAAGGTTCCCAGAATGGTGAATTTCAAAATTCAGATTAGATCCCCTGTCTAAATCCAGGTCTCTCTTTTACCAGAGCCCGTGGAATACCAGTTCTCCTTCAAATGCAGAAATCTGCAGCCAGCACAAATATGGGTAGAAGAAAATGAGAGCTATTGATTTAGACTATACTATTAAAACAAGTCAGTAGAGTATAGTAGTAAGATCCAATGAAAACTGGAGGAAGTGATAGGAGGGAAAGTACTTTTTTTAATGAAGTCTCCTCCCCTCCTTTCCCCTTCCCTCCCCTCCCCTTTCTTTTCCTTCCTTCCTTCCTTCCTTCCTTCCTTCCTTCCTTCCTTCCTTCCTTCCTTCCTTCCTTCCTTCCTTTCCTCCTTCCATCCTTTCTTCCTTCCTTTGTTAAATTTCCATTCTTCTAGTTGTTCTTGAAACCATTCTGTTTATAGAAAAATAACCCTGTACAAGTAAGAAGTCTCTGACAGTATTACTGTGTAATATCCCATATAAGATGACTTGAGTTGTTAAAAATGGTTGTTTATTTTCAGTTATGTTCCATTTAATATGACATAATGCAATTCATTTAAAAAGCTCTATAAAATATTAAAACATACATATTAAAATATCCAGGTTATTTTAGGAATTACCATTTGTGCTATTTCTCATACCAGTGACACTAAATAATATTAATAGGATATGATATGTAGCAACTTTCTCTTGAAACTCCCCAATCTCTTTATACTTTTATGTTATAAAACTATATATATATATATAGTTTGCAAATAGTTTTATGCAGTTTTTATTTTTTCTTTAAGCTACAAATTTATTACCATGGTTATTTTAAAAGTGATTGATTTTCTTGATATCAAAAAAAGGTATATAACTTCAATGCTTATGTGTTACATATTCACGAGTTCTTACATTTTCTATATTTTCTAAGTGAAGGACTTAGCAACCAAGGAGGTAAAGCGACTAATAAAACCTTCACATCAAGATATAACTCAGGTATTACTTCTAATATTATCATGCAGCTATCTTGACATATGAAGTGAGAGAAAAGAAAAATATTCTTCTGAATTTGATATATTTGAAGCAATGTTACATTTAGACAATGGAGTGGTGCACTAGTACATTCTTTGTCAAGAAATCCATCTGCATTTGACAGTAATCTTATTAAAAATATCCAGAAGTAATTTGCTGTATGAAAGCGCGGTTTTCATTTTACTTTAAACAAAAGATTCCAGAGGATCCGTTTTGACATAAACTTTTATTAAAGTAACATATGAAATGTAATTTATGGTTACTTTTTTTAAAGGAATGGTATTTGTTTATTATCTTTCTTTAAAAATGGATTTCAATCTATTTGTAAATTTTTTAAAGGAAGTTACTGACATGACTATTAATGAAATATTTCCTAGCAACAAATGTTTGAACTAATTTATTTTGTGTATGATAAATAATCCAAGATAAATGAGTCGTATATGTTATATATAATAGCTATATATATATAGATATAAGTAGATATAAATAGATATAGTATGTATATATATGGATATATAAACATATAAAGATATGGACATAAATAAAGATAAAGACATAAATAAGGATATAGATGAGAAAGTGTTTCATTATAATCTAGGACATTGTTAATTTAAATTTATGGAACACCATATATTTTAAAGCTTGAGGCAAAATAAAAAAATTTTCAATTAAAATGCTGAAACTAAAATTTTGGAACTACCATGTTTGTTTATCAGCAATATCATAAAAGAAAAAATCATCATCATTACAAAAGTAGGTGTTGGGAATACAGGTGGGACAGCTGTTGTTCTATAATTGTGCCTAGATTAATAAAATAGCAGTTTTTACAACCCATTGAAAACATCACTGGGGAATATATTTTAGCACTACTTTGGGTGTCTTTTGCTTAATAAATTCTTGCCTTTTGAGTGTAAGTATTTGGCTTCAAATTCCAGAATCAAGTTTATTAAATTTTGTAATAGTTCTTAGAGACTATAAAATGAAATGAAGTGCACAAAATATGTGTTTCCAGTGCTTGACTTTAAAACGATTTTTTACATGACTAATTTCAATATTTTCAACTTAAGCAGACTGTTGTTGAATTTAAATGATTATTAAATATTTAACCAGACTGAGAAAAAGAGAGAGCCAAAGAGAAAGGAGACAGAGAGAGAGAGAGAGAGAGAGAGAGAGAGAGAGAGAGAGAGAGAGAGAGAGAGAGAGATGGGTTTGTACGTATTGTTTTTGAGTAAAGTTTTCTTTCACTATCTTGGTAGTTTTTTTAATAATAGAATGTGTGCCCCATATTAACACACTATGCTAATAATTATGACTTCAATAATATTTAGGTGAAACCGGCTGTAACTTTAGATCTGAGTGGTAATAAAGCATAGTTAGTATAGTTAATAAGAAGTGATATGTAGAATTATCTGTCAAAGGATTTTTAAGAAATGCTTAATAATATACACTTTTTTTTTTGGGGGGGGGAACCAAAGCATTTGGGATATGACATTGGGTATTTCTACGTTTAGCATTATTCTACTGTTTTCCTTCTTCAAACACACATATGAGAGAGAGAGTATTTAAAATCAGGTTAATGAACAGCCCCTCTCCCTCAAAATCTCAACATTTATTTCTAGTGAGGTGACAGTTGTGAGGCAATGAAGCAAGAGTGGACAAAGACCCTCCTCATTCTATAATTTTGAGTGAAAACTGACCTAAAAGGAAGATGTGGCTACTTGCTGGCATTCCTCTCTCCTTAATAGAATAAACTTTGTGTCTCGATAAAACAAGTTTGACAGTGTAGAGGAGAGCTAGTAGTAGCAGAAATCCCGCTGGAATGACAATAGAAGCTAACCAATGAGCCACCATAGTTCCATGGATGCTGGCAGAAGACCCAGGCTCCTGGGGTTAATCATGCTTAAAGCAAAAGCCAAAGCAGTCTTGCTGATTCTCCAATCTTAAAATACCACAGAATCATGTAGAGTGCTAGCTGGCCCTCCAAAAGCAATGGGAACACCACCGTTGAAGAAACCGAAGCTTACAGGACCCATGGCTTTTACAGCAATCAGCAAGCAAGACTGTTCTTTGATCAGAAAAAGACCAGATGCATCTCAGAACTACCTGATGCTTTCCTGTGATGTCATCTCACTTCTCAGAATTCCAGTTTCATAAACAACCCTGAAAAGTGGCCTGAAAGAATAGGCAAGGCCATGACTTTAGCAAAATAGTAGGAGAACTAGAGGCCTATTGGTGGATTGCACTCTTACACTTTTCTCCTTTCTTTTGTTATCCTGTTTTCTCTCCCATTTTTTACCTGTAACAATATCTGCTCCAAACCTCATTCCAATCACATCCTCCAAAAAGGCAAAATCTCTGAATCCTCCATCATCTCAGGAAAGCCATGGTCCTTAACTGACATTTGTATTCTTTCTCTTTGGGGGCATGGTGGTATGGTTTGGATGGAGGAGTCCTTAGCATTTCCTGAGGGCCCAATGCGTTGCTAATATCCACTGCAGCTTTTCACTCCCCTACTTCCCAGGGATCCCTAATTTTTTAAAGATTCTTTTAGACTATAAATCTCCTACATTTTTTTTTTTTTTTTTTTAATTTAAAGAGTGATCAATAAGATAAAATGGGAATATAAATTTTTATTTATTGACAAAGGTCTTTTCTTAACAGTGTAGTCATATTCTAACAAGTTTTGTTAGTAAAATCAGGTAGCACATGTAAATAAAACACAACTAAGTTTAGTTAAAATTATTATTTTTGGCTTTTAAGAAGCATGCAATTAACTAGCTTTCAAAATCAAAGAGCAACAGATATTAATTCAGTAAACTAAGTAGAAGGATTCTTGGCCTGCAGTCATCTGACTGAAGATGACACTCTATAGTCAAAGTTAACTGGTTTCGCTGGCTAATAGATATCTTCTTTTTACCTATTGATTTATACATGTGTTCTGTGTAAACTCCATGGCTTGCCAAAAAGTCTTCCTAAATAGGAACACTTTTTTTCTTCAGTCCACTTTTTTTTTTTTTTTTTGTGGAGAGGATGGGAAAAAATAAATAAATAAAAATCCATATGATAGCCAGGAAAAGAGAGTCACCTGGAGAGAAAAGACCAGAGAGAGAAAGTGATAGAGAGAGAGACTTACTCATTGCCTTATGATTTTATCTTAAAAGGACAGAGAAAGGTTGGAGAAACCTCATGTTTGAAGTTTTCCTTCCTAATAATTGAGTGACCTTGGTTAAGTTAATTTACCTTCTGAACCTCTTCCCTAATCTGTAAAGTTTGGATGATAATAAATACTTCATGGGATTATAATATGGAATATTTGCGGATTACTTGTGATTAGTTTCAAGTTCCTAACACCTGACTCCTACTTGGCATTTAATAAATGGTCGCTGTTGTAGATGTTAACTGTATTATTTAGTTTTTAAAATAAAGCCCAAAGTTTCTGCGACCGAACAAATCAGAAAATATTAAAGGGAGGAGAAACACTTAGGTAGACATATATTTTATACTATACTGCAGGTTTTCATGATTTATGATAAATGAACAGTTGAAAAAATGTTTTCATCAGAGTCAGTCTTACAAAATTGAAAGGGTTGGCAACTATCTGATATGCATACTCATTGCTTTAAGATGCAATCAATTGATGAGGTCTTTAGGAAATATATATATGTTTGATTATACATTTTTTGAATACTAGAAGAAACTCCCTTAGAACAATGGAAATCCTTTTTGGGGATGACTATTTCCCTATGTTAATTTATTTCCTCAGGCCCTTTTTCTTCCCCTGAAAGTGTCTTATGTAACTTGTGACACTAATACTGATTTTAAGGGAGTCTGACATATCACATATTAAACTACATTGTGAAAGTTTTGCTCAAATAAAGGAAGGTAGATGTTAAGTTTCAATTAAGAGCTATTAATTAAGAATTAACTTTTGGGAAATTCACCTTTCTCATAGCTGCAGGACAAAGTTGTATTTCTCACAGTGTGGTCATAGATGACTGTATTTCTAAAGACATGCCGTATGCTGATACTCCTTATGTGCTTTTGTATTTTGAAATAGACTATTACAAGCAATCGCATAATTCAGAGAAAATCTCTAAAAACTCTGTAAGCCCTTTTGAATACTTCAGTTATTAAATATTGACATACTGATATAGTAATGCCATATTCATACTTAACTATATTTTACTTTTTTAGCAGAATATTGCTATTTTAGGAATAGGCAAATGAGAAATTAGAATATATTTGAGTTTTGAAGTATTAGAAAGGGATTGATAAAAGTCAGTTTAATGTATATATTGCAAGCTCTCTATAGATAGGGGATTTTTAAAAATAGATTTATATTTGCATTTATTGAAAACATTCAACAAATACCTATGACAATATTTTATTGGTCATCTTCATGGAACTCACGTACTAACTTTGTTATAAGTAATTTCCACAACATTTATGTGTTTTTGTTAGAATGGTAGACCTATTTTGCAATAAATTTCTGCTATGAAACCCATCACGTATGAATAGTTATGAATGATAGAGTTTATGTTTATCATTTTCAGTGCTTCTTAAAGCTTGGTACCCTTGAGAATCACTTGGGAAAGTTTGTTAAAAATGCAGACTCTGTCCTCTCCCCCGCCACCCATCCCTCCCCATTCAGATTCTGACCAGAAATCTGACTTTTCACAAACCCACAGTTGATTCATGGAGGTAGTTTTAGCATACAATGAAATGTACTACTCTCTAATCTTTGAAGAGAAAGTCATTTACTAACTGGTAACGTGTTTCTTTCTTTTTTTTTTCTTCTAAGGAACACATATTGTGTTAATTTTATCTTTTTTAGACATTCCCCTTGTAAATACTCTTCCAGCTCCACTACTCATAGTGTAAAGTGTCTTCCTTACTTTTCCTCATTTAACCGTTGGTAAAAACATGCATTAGAAGGGATGGTTTTAGCTTGGCATAACTATAACCTAATTCATCAGACTTGAAGTCTTTTGAGATTACTACTACAAAACAATTAAAAATATGTTTTTCTCCTTGAAGTGTTTAATTCTGTTTTAATTAGGAATCTTTCACTTTAATTTACTTAGTACTCCCTCACTTTCGTTGACATTGATACAGTTTTCTGTGGATCATTATAAATATGTTTGTATTTGCATATGCATACTAGAAAGTTTTAAGGGTAAAGACATAATTAAGTTTCAGGGATCATTCTGTACCTGAGATTACATTTATAAACTAGTTTGGACTTTCTCCTATGAAATATCTGTGCATCTAAAATATTAAAATTGGAGATTTACTACATATTTCAAATGAAATCTAAATACTATTGCAAACTAGATTTTCTTTTTAGTAACAATCATCCAGGTTTCAAGGAAACAAGTCTTTGTAGAGGTGATTCCTGGGATATGGTATGTTTAAGAGAAAAGTATATTAACATATATGTGGTCAGAAACATTTCAGAAGTAACCTGATTGAAATCATGGTGATTTTTGTTGGTTTTCACAGAGCTTCAGGCATAGGTAGCCAAAGTAATACCTCCATGTAGATGGTTTTCTCTAAAGCAGGAGTCTTTTCTTCTTTTCATTTTTTTTAACTGTATTTTTACCTCTCTGCAAATAAATTTGAGGTGATCCCTTTGAATAAAAGAGCAGTTTATCAGTTTTATTGCCTCTTGGATTATCTACCCTCTTGTCCTCAGGCATTTCCCTTTCTAACCCTTTGCATTCAACCCATTCTCTCTTTGATCAACTGTAATCTGGCCTCTCCCTTCACCATCACATTGAAACTACTCCCAGTAAGTCATCAAAGACTTTCTAATTGCTACACCCAAGGGGAGCTTTCCAAGTCTCAGTCAGGGTTGTGCCAAACCATATAGGAAACTGTGGTAGAAGGAACAAGGTGTGCCCCTGTATACACTTATTAAACTATCCTCCCATGTTTTGAACCAAGTGGAAAAGTGAATAAAAATTCTGCAATCAGAAAACATGACTGTCTCTAAAGCCCCATGCTGCCCCATATCCGGGCACACCATTTCAACTGCTAATCCTGCCCAGTCCAGGACCTGTCGTCTGTCAGGGTGCACAGTAACACAGGGTAAAAAACAAACAAAAGGCATCTTGTCTTTATTTAAAAGTTTGATATTTTGTCCACCATGGGTACTTTTGCATTGGTGTTTTAAAATGATGTGTTTACGTATTATTTATCTTGATGCCTGGTTTTTTGATGCCCCTTACAAGGTGGGTGCTTAAATTTAAGTTGAAATTACTCCTTGATACGTGGGATGCAGAATGGATGTTGTATTACCAGGCATGAAAATAATATTAATCTCCTTGTACATCTCCAGCAGAGCTGTTGGAAAATGAGGTACAGAGTCAACAAGCAGTAATATTTTGTAAGGGATTTTTTTGTTTTGTTTTTTGAGCAGTTGGTCTCAACAGTGGGTTTAAAATATTCAATAAACCATGTAAACTGATGTGCTGTTGTTGAGGAAAAGTGGTGAGGACCGAGAAACTCAAGCGGCTCCCAGAGGGCAGGGAGAACACAGCTTTATTACACTAGCGCACCCAGTGGGATTGCTCCCAAAGAACTGAGCACTGACTGGGGTCAGACACATTGTTTCATATGTTTAGGCCTCCGGGTTGGGGGGGAAATCTGGCCCGGGGTGCCAGGGAGATCCGTCCCTAGCAGCTGTGATCCCTCAACTTTATTTTGACAGGGAGGCCTCTAACGATGGTGCCTGCGGGAGACAGCTCTGATAAGGAGGGAGGAGGAGGGAGATTGAGCTCTTAGTGGGGGCCTGCAGGAAAAACCATCCCAACACTGTCATCTTGGCTTTATTGCTCCATTTATAGAGCGGAGGCAGAGTACCTGCAGCATGATATTAAGGGCTCTAAGATTTTCAGAATGGTAACTGAGCATTGGCTTCATCTTAAAGCCACCAGCTGCATTAGCCCCTAATGAGCGAGTCAGCCTGTCCTTTGAAGCTTTGAAGCCAAGCATTGACTTCTCTCTAGCTATGGAAGCCCTAGATGGCATCTTCTTCCAATATAATAAACCTGTTTCCTCTTCATTGAAAATCTGTTTAGTGTAGCCCCCTTCATTAATTATCTTAGCTAGATCTCCTGGATAACTTGCTGAAGCTTCTACATGAGAACTTGCTGCTTCACCTTGCACTTTTGTATTATGGAGATGATTTCTTTCTTCAAACCTCATGAACCAACCTTTTCTAGCTTCCGTGTTTTCTTTTGTGGCTTTGTTACCTCTCTTGGCCTTAGAATTTAAGAGAATTAGAGCCTTACTCTGGATTAGGCTTTGTCTTCAGGCAATGCTTTGGCAGTTTTGATGTTCTTTTGAGAACAGTAAAACTTTCTGCATATCAGCAGTAAGTCTCTTTCACTTTCTTATCATTTGTGTGTTCACTGGAGTACCACTTTTAATTTCCTTCAAGAAATTTTACTCTGCATTCACAACTTGGCTATCTGTTTAGGGCGAGAGCTTAGCTTTTGGTCTATCTTGGCTGTCAATATGCCTTCCTCACTAAACTTAATCATTTCTAGCTATCCATTTAAAATGAGAAACTTGTGACTCTCTTTTACTTGAACACTTAGAGGCCATTGTAACATTAATTGACCTAATTTTAATATTGTTGTTTCTCTGGGAATAGGGAGACCTGAGGTTGGGGAGAAAAATGGGATAACAGCCAATCAGTGGAGATGTCAGAACACATACAATAGATATTAATTAAGTTTGCCATCTTATATGGGCACAGTTCATGGCACCCCTAAGCAATTACAATATTAACATCAAAGGTCACTGATCACAGATCTTGGTAACAATTATAATAATGAAAAAGTTTGAAATATTGCAAGACATGAAGTGAGCAAATACTGCTGGAAAAATGGCACTGATAGGCTTGCTCAGCACATGGTTGCCACAAAACTTTAATTTGTAAAAAAGCATAATATCTATGAAGTGCAATGAAATGGAACACAATAAAATGAGTTATGCCTATATTTACCTATTGAAGGACATCTTGGTTGCATCCAAATTTTGAAAATTATGAATAAAGCTTTATGAACATCGGTAGGCAGGTTTTGTGTGGACATAACTTTTAAACTCATTTGAGTAAATACCAAATTGTTGGATCATGTGGTAAGAGTATATTCAGTTCTGCAAGAAAGTGCCTAAGTGTCTTCCCGAGTAACCATACCAATTTGTATCCCCAGCAGCAATGAATAAGAGGTCCGGCTGCTCCACATATTCATTAATGTTGTCAGTGTTTGGGATTTTAGCCATCCTAATAGGTGGACTGATATCTCACTGTTGTTTTAATTGGAAATTCCCTAATAATGTGTGATATTGCACATCTTTTCATATGCTTACTTCCACCTGTATGTCTTCTAAGGTGAAGTGTCTGTTAAGATATTTTGCACATTTTTAAATTGGGCCACTCATTCTCTTATTATTGAGTTTTAAGGGTTCTTTGTATGTTTTGGATAAATGCCCTCCTGCAAATATTTTCCCCTTGGTTTGTGGCTGTCTTTTAGTCTCTTGACAATACCTTTGCAGAGTAGAAGGTTTTTCATTTTAGTAAAGTCTAACTTGTCAATTTTTCTTTTATAGATCATGCCTTTAATATTGTAGCTAAAAAGTCATTGCCAAACCCAAAGTCATCTACATTTTCTCCTATGTTAAACTAGGAGTTTTATAATTTTACATTTTACATTTAAGTCTCTGATCCATATTGAGTTAATGTTTGTGAAGATTTTGATTTCTATATCTAGATTATTTTGGGGTTTATTTTTGTATATGAACATCTAGTTGTTTTAACACCATTTGCTTAACAGACTATTGTTTCTCAGTTGAATTGCCTCTATTCTTTTGTCAAGGTCAGTTAACTATATTTGTGTGAATTTATTTCTGGGCTCTCTATTCTGTTTCATTGATCTATTTGTTCTTTCACCAATACCACACTGTCTTGATGACTGCAGTTTTATTATAAGTCTTAAAGTACGGTAACATCAGTCCTCCAATGTTGTTCTTCTTTAATATTATGTTATCTATTTTGTATCTTTTGCCTCTCCCTATGAACTTCAGAATTAGTTTGTCAATATCCACAAAATCAATTGCTGGGATTTTGATGAGGATTGCACTGAATCTAATAAATCAAGTTAGGGGTGGGGGGGCGCTGACATCTTTACAGTATTAAATCTTCCTGTCTGTGAAAATGGAAACTCTCTCTATTTAGTTTTTTTTATTTTTATTTATTTTCTTCATCATAGTATTGTAGTTTTCCTAATATAGATCTTGCACATATTTTGTTAGATTTACACCTAAGTGTTTAATTTTTGGACGGTGCTAATATGAATGGTATTGTGATTATAATTTGAAATTTCAGTTCATTGCTCATATACAGGAAACTGATTGACTTTATATATTTACCTTATATGTCAACCTTGCTGTAATTGCTTATTAGTTCCAGTAATGTTTTGTTGATTTGTTTTCCGATTATCTATGTAGATAATCTTGTCATCTGTGGAAAAAAGAGTTTTATTTCTTCCTTCTCAATCTATATACATACTATTTCCTTTTCCTGTCTTATTGCGTTATCTAGGACTTCTAGTGCAATATTGAAAAGGAGCGGTGAAAGGGGACTTCTTTGCCTTGTTCCTGATCACAGCAGGAAACTACCTAGTTTCTCACCATTAAGTATGATGTTAGCTATAGGATTTTACACATGTTTATCAAGTTGACAATGTTCTTCTCTATTCCTAGTTTGCTAAGAGGTTTACAATGGATATATGTTAGATTTTAACAAATACTTTTTTTTGCATCTTTTCATACGATTATGTGATGTTTCTTCTCTAGTCTGTTCATGTGATGGATTGCATTAGTTAGTTTTTGAATGTTGAGCCAGCCTAATGTGTCTAGAATAAATGTCACTTGTATAATTGATTTTATATACAGTGTGGTTTAAAAGAAATATTTGTGAAAAACATTTAAAAATTGAGACATTCTCCAAATTTATTTTGGGCTTCTTTAAGAAGAACTGACATTCTGGGCTTATTATACCACATGGCAACATTCCACCTGAGTTGACAGCTGTTGCACCCCACTTTATCACAATCCTTGCAGTTCTGTTGCTTTATGTCCAGATGCTTCATTCACTTGCATTGCCTGCCTCAAATGGTCTCAAGCATACTCCTCCCTTGGAGCCAGTGGACATGCTCCAAGTTGTGATGTTACTTGACCTCTGTGTTACCTAAAGTTTTGCACATTGTTGAGACCCCTCACTGCTTTTCACCTTGAAATGCTTTTTCACTGCTTTTGCTTTTTTCATTTTTTGATATCACTCTCACTTCTTTTACATGCCTCCCTCATGGATCTTTCTCTTCAAAAGTTGAAGTTCCTGTGAATCCCATTAATGACTGTTTTCTCTCTTTGCACTCAGCACAGGTGATATCTACTCTTAGTGTTTCTTCAGGTCCTAGAGTCCCTGCTATTCTCCTCTGCTCATACTATTGGCTTCCATTAATATTATTCAGATATTTAATGGGAATATTAATTGTCCAAAGGAGCCACAGAGAACATCATGGGAATAATTACTTGTGACAGGTCTTTAAAGGGAATAGTGAGTCACAGATTTGAAATGGCAGTGATAGTTGGAAGGAATGGAAAAAACGATCTACATCATGAAACATATTGATAGTCTGGAAATGTGTTCAGTTTATTCTCACTAGTGTAACCATAATCTTATTTGACAAGGGAACAGATGAGGCCCCAACTGCTCCTATTTATTTAACAGTTAAGACTGTCCTCAAATCAAACATAATCTTAAAGACCAGCCTGGCAAGGAAGTAATCTTTAGATTTTTCATCATTACAGGATGATGTAAAATACATCAGAAACAAAGTACATGTATTGTGTGGTTACAATATCACACATCCAATCTGTAGAGAAAAAAAGCCAGTGAGCGGTGGCCTGTGGCTGGGATTGGGAGGAGGGATTGACTACAAATGTGTGTGAGGAATCTTTTTAGGATAGATAAATGTTCTAAAACTTGATTATGGTGCCGTTTACATTATTGTATAAATTTACTAAAAATCATTGAATTATATACAATGAAAGTGTTATATAAATTATATCCCAAAAAAAGCTATTAAAATAGAAGTAGCTAACCTCTTTCTATGCACTTATAAGGCACAATGAGGCTAAGTAAGTACAACAATAAATATTAGGGCTAGGATTTGAACCCACACAGTCTCTCTCTAGGACACTTGAAAGCATTTTTCATGAATTACCAGATTTTTAATCCTTAATGTAACACTAGGAGATGATATAATTAATATAATTTTTCCATTTTACAAATGAAGAAATAAGCCTAAAGTTTGAGTAACTTGCCCATGGTCATAGAGCTAATGGTTTAACTAGAATTGAAATGCAGAAAAATTGACTTATAATTTATATCTGTAATCTTTTTTTAGTTAATTAACCAACCAGCATTTATTCCTGAAGCCACAGATTTGAGTTTATGTTTATGAACAGCTGGCAGGGACGGTGGCATTGTAAGTGTGAAATCCCAAAAAACAAAGTAGTCTCGAGTTTTACTAGTAACTTTTGGGGCTGCCTTGCTGGGATCAAGAACTTCACATAGAGCACAAACCCCAAAGGCTAAGGCTAATTCACGGTCCGTGAACTCACAAGTGGTCTGAGAAGGAGTTTTCAGGCTTCTTTTAACTTGGGTGAGAATAACTGCTGTTTCCATAATCAATCTGATGAAGGAACTGACTGATCTTTCATAGTGTATTGGTAAGTAGGACATGTAGTAAGAATCTATGGCTTGTCACTCTAACTGTCCTTTTCAACATTTTTTAAACTGATTTCCTAAAATTCCCTACCTTGTTGACCACTGTAAACACTAATAGCTGTTAATAATAATGATCACTGAATGACTATTATTTATAGGTTCTCTGCTTTACTGCTATTAAGTCATTAGTATTTCGAATAACCCTAGGAGGCGGCTACTACTATTATAATCTGTCCTCATTTTCCAGATGAGACAACTGAGGCATAGTGACATTAAGTAACTTGCTCAAGGACACACAACTACTAAGTAGCAAAGCCAGGCTTTGAGCCCAGGCAGTCTGGCTTGGGTTTGGGTCTCAGTAATTAATGACTGCAATAAGACTACCTGCAATAAGGCTACCTACCTGTCAAGGACTTAAATCCTAGAAGAGAGGGTCTCCAGAGGGGAGGTGTTCACTTGTCATTCATTTAATATTTACTGATTACCAACTCCGTGCTATGCATTGAACTGGGGAATTGCTGGTAATTAAATCTGGTATTAACTATGCAAATTTGATGAATGAACATGCTATCTTTTAACATATCTTTTGCTTGAATTTAATATTTTGAGTGGACGATTCAGGAGTACTTTTTACCCCTTAATTATTTGTTTTATCCCTTCCATCTTCTCTTTGTTTTTTTTTGGGGGGGAGGGATATATATATGTGTGTGTGTGTGTGTGTGTGTGTGTGTGGCAATATTAGTAGTATGGGTAATCTCCACAGCATTTCCATTTTCTCACTTTTTTTTTTGATGTGTGTGAAATCATGGCAGTTAGATATGCAAAACATGAGTAAAAGAAAAAAAAAAATCATTCATTTAGTACATCTCCATAGTCATTCTCTTGAATAATTCCTTATGGTATTTTGGCAAAATTGGGCTCTTGTCTAATTTTAAATGACTCAATTGAAGAAGCTCCAGCCGGAGGTTGATTCTAGAGGCTAATGGACTTGCTATGAAAGGTTTCTAACATTTAGTCTGATTTTCTACTCCTTAAGATTTTATAGCCTGACTTCTAATTACTTTCTGTAACTTACTACACCTCTGCTGCCTCCTTGTTTCATGTTCTTTGTGACCTACTGTCCTTCTAGATAGCTGTTATATCTCCCCACTGTGAATGATTTCTGAGTGCAGCATAGTTTTTATCTTTAAATCGGTGGTAGTTCCTATATAAAGGGATAACTTCATAGTCTTCCTCTTTGAATTTGGGCTGTGTAATGCATAATTTTACCAAATTATATAAACATTTATCTGTGATTTAAATTTTTATTTAAAATATATGTCAAAATAAAAGCACTTTTCAATGGATATTGAATAAAATGTTTATATAGATTTTAGGAATATGGAGTCAATGTGCCATTGTCAAAAGGGAAATAATGGTTAAAATGATGGGTGGGAACATAATGTTGTTTTATGACTAGGAAATAATGTGAACTTTCTAGAGGCTGTCAGTTAGTGGTTTATTCTTATTTATTGACCCATGTTTCTTTTAAGCTTTACTTAGAGACTCTTCAATAGGTTAAATCATTTTACTATTGTTTTCCTCATATAG
The DNA here is from genome assembly GCF_036562045.2 of Rhinolophus sinicus. NCBI lineage: Eukaryota > Metazoa > Chordata > Mammalia > Chiroptera > Rhinolophidae > Rhinolophus > Rhinolophus sinicus. Next base: position 40,628,632 of record NC_133751.1, read on the forward strand.
CTGCCAAGCTTTCAGCATTAAATATAATACATGGAGATTAAGGTCTTTCCAGAAGAAATAACTTTATCATGCTTGTCTCTTATCAATACCTTGCCATTATTTATTTATTTATTTTTTTTGTATAGTATAATCCTTTTATAATATAGCCATAAACTGCAGGTGCTAGTCTGTGTTTTAGAGAGAAACAATATGGAGCGAGAGGGATTATTATCAAGATTAACTATATGTAATTTTGTGAAAATTGTATATATGAAACAATCTGATTACATATTTTTTTCCCTAGGGGGAATGCTAGCTAGTTACTACCTTCCACAGGGCTTGGTGGTGATTATTCCTTATGTCTACCTGCACACTATCATGGAAAGTGCGATTTGGCCACAGTGAGACTTAGAGCTGTGGAGATGCATGTTGGAACAGATCCTTGATTAGCAGAGTCGCAGGCTGAGTGGCAGTCCACTTCTCCTGGTTCCTGCTGAGCGCCACTGTGCAGAGGTTGTCTTGACAGGCAGTCCTGTACAAACTGTAGCTTATCTGCTATAGTGCTCTGATATTTCAATCTATTTCTTGATAGATTTTACACTTTGGTATTTGGTATATTGTCTTTCTTTTGGGGATACAGCTGGAGGCTGTATGTAATAGCATTTACTGAAAGTGTAGCAATTCCCATATCAAGGTAATCCTGCTTCTTAGTGTTCTTTCAGACTACACCCAAGGTGTTACATTTCAGGGCTGGTGAAACATAAGTGATATCTTTTAATCACTTAAAATCTCTGTATACACTAGTGGCAGTTGAAGAAACTGCATCTTCCACACCCAGGCCAAGTCCCTGTGCTGTAATCTGGTAGTTCTCAAATTTTCATATGCGTTAGGGTCTCTTGGAGGGCTGGTAAAAAACACACATTTCTGGCTCCCATCTATAGCACTTCTGATCTGTAGTCTGGGATGGGGCCTGAGATTTTGCATTTCTAACGCCTTCCCGGTGATGCTGATACTGCCAATCCAGGGACCTCACTTGAAGAACAACTAGATTATGGAATATTGTCTAATCACAGTGCTTAAGGCTCTGAATGGGCCCAATCTTGTCTGGGGCCCACGCTGGGGAAGCACTGATCTAATATACTGATTAACAGTGGACCAGATAGTAAATATTATAGGCTTATGGCCAGACAGTCTCTGTTGCAACTACTCATCTCTTCTGTTATAGCAGTAAAGCAACCATAGACAATACATAAACACATTGATAAACAATAACATTTTACTTATCAAAAACAGACAGCAGGCTGAATTTGGCCCATAAACCCTAGTTTGCTAAATCCTGATCTGATTCATGAAAAGGAGACTTGTATCTTTTCCTAACTCTATGTGCCAGTGACTTGTGTGCCCAGTATTGAGCTAGGAGCTGTGGGGATGTATAAGAAGTATGGATATGATTTTTCTACTCTTCTTCAGGAGATTAGAGTTCAGTGTAGCATAGTCTTGAAAAAAATAGAGATAAATTAAATGCCTAGGCTGGAGAAGATTTCACAATATAAGTGAATTTTGGAGAATGAGTAAAAACTAGATAAAAGAGAGCAGAATAAGGCTCTTCCTTGGAAAGGGAGACCAGCTAGGGAAAACACATGGAGGAAACATTCAGTGTTTTCTTCCATCAGGCAGTGAGAATATCTGTGACATTGAAAGGATTTATTGAGCATACTGTAAATATTAGCACAGTGATAGATCCTGGGGGCACCACGAACCAAAGTGTGAAAGCAAGAATCTCAGAGGTGGATCACGATATTAAAGAACCCCAAAGCCAAATGTAAGTATTGGGAGTTAATATGCTTAGTTCATGGTAGGCTTTCAGTGGATGTCAAACTGAAATGAAATTTATGTGATTGACAACAGGGAATTTTTATTAATTTTTGATCAATTCAGTGCCTTGAAGAAAACTGTTTCAGGGAAAGTAATTCTCCATAATTTTGTTAAATTATAACTATATAAAAGAATGTTTGTTAGTATTACATTAATCCCATAGAAACCTTGCTAAATTGAAAATTAGTATTTGTTGGGTTGTTCTTTTGCTTGTTTTTCGTTTTTTTTATTTTGTGTAGTTTGTTTAAGAAAATCCAAAACTAGTGTTTTAATATGTTTACATCAAGCTATAATCAGAACTAAAGGCAATTTTCAGAGTTGTACCATTTTATCTTTGATACAAGTGCATGCCATTTAAAAGACTGACTAGAGAAAATTTTTTCATAGACAAATGGGGCTTTTTATTTCTGAGATTTTATGCCTAAGCATTGGATATAAGGTCTGAGTGACATCTGTGATCAAACAAAACATCGTGTAGGAGACGATGGTAGGTGTTTGTGTGAGTATTTGATAATTTCGAAGCTTCCATCTAGTTCCGGTATTCAGATTTTAGGTAATAATTGAAAGATCCACAAGCAACTAATTCAAGCAAGTTTCCCTAAGAACCTGAGGAAATCACATATTGAATAATGTATCTTCATACTTGAAACTAGAATTCATTTCATTTAGTAAATAAAGTCTTGAACATGGGGTTAGAAAAATTGACGATTAGTTAAAGGCATTATGTTAGACATGATGCCGTATGAGTTCTCAGCTCTCTAACCTGATCTAGAGTTTGATTTTTAATCAAACGCAGGGGTGCTGATAGCTGCATGCCATTTTTATTCAGTTAAATACCAAGAGAAAGGTTAGGAGCCAAGTCCCATGTAACTTAGATTTCCTGTGATTTGTAGCTTGAACACTTAAAAATCCTTGTGAGAATGCCTATACCATTTTTGTTATGGATCCTTCATTTTCAGTGTCAAGGGAGAGGAGAAACCTACATTTATAATAAGACAGTAATTGATTTCTTGCATAACCTTGCCCATAAATAGAATCTTGAGGCACTGGTAAACAAAAGATGAGAAGTGAGTAGTGAACTTTATTCCTTCCTATTTCACATTCTTTGTATTCCCTACAAATGAAATATTTTAAAATGTTCTGAGCTATATGTGTGGGTGTGTATGTACATTGTCTGTACTAATGATGTACTTTCACAAATCTTGAACCAAGGACTTTACTTGATAATAAGTGAGTCCAGAAAGCGTATAATTCCTGCATTAATCAAGTTAGGTTACTCTTATCAAGGAGTTCTGAAATTGTATGAGAAAAGAAAGAAGAGTTGGATAGGACTTCCAAATTGAATAAACATAGAGGTTCTAACTTAAACAACTTTTTCCCTGAAAGCGGAAAGAATTTAAGGCACACATTCAGAAATATTTTTTTACTCTCTATTTTGGTGGTTGAGTCCTTTATGACGTATTAGTTTCTATTGTATAAAGCTTAAGGGAGATGTGAGATTTGGAAATAGGGAGAAAAAAATTAGGAAAGCAAAGAGAAAGAAGTAAACCAACCTACAAGGGGGGCAAATATATATATATATATATATATATATATATATATATATATATATATATATATATATTTAATCTGGTTACAAGCTTCTGCAATGCTGCATTATTACTTAATATCATAGCCCATAAATATAAATAACCAATCTTGGCATAGAAGATATAAAATAATAGGGAAAGTCTGTCAATGTCCTAAAATACTGTGTAACAATACCAATCGATTATTGAGTGCTTAGTACATGTTGGGTAATGTGCTAATCACATTATATGCAATTTCTCTAATTCTCATAATAGTTCTTGTACTTTTAAAGTGAAGAAATTTGTATTTCAAGAGTTATAGAAATTTATATTTCAAGAGTTATAGAAAGGTCACAGAAGTGTTTGACAGAAGTGCCAGGCTTTCAGCTTAGACCCGCCCTTTCTACTACACATTTCTTCCTTTGGTGAGCTCTTTCTCCCCAAAGACAATAGGTAACTTTGTGTCCATTTAGTGTTTTCTTCTTTATCTTTTATTGTGTTTAATAGTGCATAGCACAAAGTAAGTGTGCCTTTAGGCTAACTAAAGTAAAGTACAAATGTAAACATACACTTGTAATAAACATTATTCTTGGATTATCTTACTAGGTTCATCAAAGTTCTCATTCCAGGTCAATTAATGAGAAAAGAAACATCTCAGAAACATGTATTAAACTGATGAGAGAAAAGTATATATGTATTTGTGTATACAGTTGTCCTTGAAATAAAATGCTGTGCTTTAAAAAAAAAAAAAAGTATATATATATATATATATATATATATATATATTCTTTATTTCTAAAAAGAAAGAAGAAATTCAGGTGCTTACAATAAAAAAGAACTGATAAAGTAACTCTGAAAAGCATTAACTAAAGCATAAATTCAGTAGCCAACTAATACATTATCTAATACAGCTCTCTGTTTAAATTGATCACTTCTATTTTTTTTTTTTATTAATGACCAGGAAATGAGCTTTGACTGTTAGGCACCTGGATGAAGAGCCCTGGGTTCAGCTTGTCAGAGGCCTCTAACCTGCAGAGACCCCCTGGTTGCACTAGGTCCGCTCGATTGAGGTAAGGCATAATTACTTTAATTAGAATGTAGGACTTCTACTCTTGAATCAAGTTTAAATAAGATGAGTTAACATAACTGTACAATGTGTCAATAGCGGCGAATTCTGAAAAAAAAAAAAAAAGAATGCAAGCATTATTCTGTTGCAAAGTCTTATGTATTCCAAATTCTACTCATCTTGTACATTTCATGGACTTGAGCCCATTTTCTTTGGAGAATATTATCTAAATATTTTAATTTCTGTGTGACTGTTGACATTGGTACAATTTTCTTGCCTTTGTGGTATCAATTCATTTTTATAAAATTATACATTTTATTATAAGTTATCAAATTAATTACTCTCACTTTTTAGTTTATGTTGGACCACTGACTTTCTTTAAAAGTGACAACAATGCAGTTTGTGCTATGATGCTACAGGACTTTGCATTGCTTATTTATTCCAAGTTTATAGAGATCTGTTGACTTTTTGTAACATCTTTGTATATGGCCACACATAGATTGTGATCTTCCATTTAGGCAGTAGAGTTTGAACACATGTTCTAAAGGGAGTTTTAAGCTCTCTGAAACGCTCCTCTTTTGGGAGGATAATGCCAGTGTGTGAATAGAATACTTTTTTTCTGTAGAGACTAGCTACTGTCAATATTCAAATGCTGGTTCACGCTCACTGTAAAACTTTACATGGCGTGGATGATGCAAAGGTCCCAAAGATAGGACAGAATCCAGAGCTGGGGCATCTGTGCAGACCCAGCATGGCCACCAACACACTTGAGGAACTTGGATGTACCCGGTTAACTTTTTGAGCATTCCTTTGGTTTTGAATTGAAGGGGTTAGATTAAATCATGGGAGTGTGACACATTCATGTCCTTTGAAGATCAGGCTTATAATGGAAATGTATGACTTGACTGGGTGTGAGAGAGTAGGGAGTGTTGAACCTGTGGGGAAAAGACTGTGTCCCTTGTAAAGCCATTCAAATTCAAGCATGTTAGAGCTGGACAAAGAGGTAAATCGTGTGGCGTGTGGACTGAACTTGGCTGTTGGATTGAATAAATTCTAAGGTCATTTCCAACTCAATATATGGTTTTCAATTTCGTTACCATATAAAACACAATATTGCTTAGAGTCTGTTGAGCTCTATGTGTTCCCTTTTATGTAGTTTTTGGTTTGAACTTCCTAAAAGAATTACATAGTAGAATTGAGGGAAAAATGATTTTTTTGACCATAAAATACTTAAACGATTCATCAGTTTAATACTTTTTTCTGAGATATTTCTTTTCTCATTAATTGACCTGAAATGAGAACTTTGACTCTAGTAATATAATCCAAGAATAAAATCTATCTTGTAAAGTAGTAGTTAGCACTTTCTCACTGAATAGGCATTTTCACTAAAACATCATTTGGGCAGAGAAATGAGAGTCATACACTCTGTTTGGGCTATTTTTATGATTCTTTAGAAAGCACTTAAAAGTTCTAGTTTCTTTTGATTAATATTTTAATACAAATGCTATTTTATATAGAAAAAAATTAAACTGGTACATAAAAAAGGGTATTTTCTAACAACGTTTTAGCTCTTTTTATTTTTCTGTTTATAGTGATGACATATATTTATTTCTTTTTATCACCTTTCACTGCCTTTCAAACTGTGATTTTAGCTGAGAAAATAAGTGCTTTTTATCAGATGCTAATGGCAATTAGGCAACAAGCCTAGTGGAGGATGGGAAGTGGGCCAAGTCAATATACTCTAGGGGTCTTATGTATTCTCTTTGGCTCAATTTAAATCAGAATTTATGTCTACTAGAAAATTGAACTCATGATTGTAGAGAGCCACATGTGTTACCCCAGTGACAAATGGAGAATTAGAAGGACCTGGAATTTTTATGCCTTTATTTGGGCCCTTCCAAAAGCTTCTTTTTTTATACTCTGTAGCTTTTCATTTGATGGGCATAAGCATTTGTAGATGAATTTAAGTTATTTCAGGTATGATCAAGATTGAGAAGGGATGTATTTGTGAGGTGTGCTCTATCTATAGATTTCAGGTAATTTTTCCTTGTGTTATTATAAACTGTTACTGCCTTAAGATATATAATCCCTAAGTAATGTCTTCAGAGCCTTTGCATTAGATGTTATAATCCAGCCTTGTTGTAATTATTTTAAGTATTTGCTGTCCACTTCTTTGATAGCCAAGTCAAAACTAAAGTACTTGGATATTCATGCTTAAACTGATTAGACCTGGTTACATCTGTTCCTTGATGGACCCACAATATCTGACATTAACCATAAGTCTCAGCTCTTTTTTTACAAACATCCATGGTGCCTTCTGAAGTCTCCACATATTGCAGAAAATATGAATAAATATAGAAAGGGAGACGTTAGTAGATATGATTTAAGGTAAGCCATACAGGGAGGCTTTCTAATGATGCTATGTGTGTCCTATTTCCTTGTTTTAGGGAATCACGTTATAAGAAGAGAGAGGAAAAAAAAATCAGTGTGTCTATGCATTTTCTTTATTCTCATTAAGAAAAAAATTCATATGTGTTTATCTTCAATGCTTTCGTAACAGAATTTATGGACAAAATGGACATTTAAAAAATAAACTCAGTTATTATTTTTCTAGGCTTAGAGAATTGATAACAGGAATGTCTAATCCATTGCTTAGCTGAAATTCCTAACGTGAAAGTAAAATAATGTTAGTTTCTAAACTGAGATAATTAATTGCCACCTTTCTTGTATGTACACTTCATCAGTGGTTCTGAAACTAAGAACTCTCAGACTTGAATTCCTTTCATAAGAAAAATGACGCTCTGATATGCACTTAATATAAGTTCACCTTTAGCATTTGGCACTTAGTAGTCATGGCTTTCAAATGAAGTGTTTAATTGCAATCAAAGTGCCATTGTTTTTAATAATGCAGAAAAAATGTGTATGAACTAAATTTTTTTTAACACGATAAGACTGTGGAGTCAGGAATACTGTAGCTCCTGTGTGACGATTGCAGTTGTTTGAAAAACTTTGTAAAATATTCTTATTATCAAAATCCAATTTAAGGTTTAATGAAGCAGTAAAGTTGAGATGTTCACAAAGAAACCAGAATAATAGCATTAAAAATTTAGCCATAGTTTAGTACAATCTAACCAGAATTTTCTAGTCAATTAGATTTCGCTGTGTTAACCAGTGATAAACTACAAAAGTAATTAGAAATCACAAATTAGTGAGTGGCGGGATGCTGGAACCTGTTAAAGGCATTTTATACTGCCAAAGGTTTTGCCACCCCTTCTTGGGTCTTTTTAAACCAAAGTAGATCAATTATCACAATTTGTATTTTTCTTGAGAAGGTTCTCTCTAAACTGTTTAGTAAATGTGATTTGTCCCAGAACTTACTCTCTACTATTTTATTTCCCTTAAGAAGATACAAGACTAAAATAAGTAAATAAATAAATAACCAAAAACAAACAAACAAACAAAAAGTAGTTAAATGACCTAACAGAAGAAATTCAACAACAGAAAAAAACCCTATTATCATACACATCCTTAGAACACTGAGGAGTTGTGCGTTTCTAACCCAGTGGGTTTAAGCAGAATACTTCTGATATTATAACACCTGTACAAGGGAGAAATCGGGAAGAACGCTAATGGTGGAGTCTTGTACTTTTCATCTCCCCCCAATGTAATTTCATCTACACAATGATTTTCTAGTTACTGTACTCAGCATATTAGCTTTGTTATGAAAATACTCATAATCTATATGCATAACCTTATTTCATTGTACTTGGATTCAATATGCTTTGCTGACATGGCATTTTGTATAAATTGAAAGCTTGTGCCGAGCAAGTCAACTATTTTTTCCCAATAACATTTGCTCATCTCATGTCTTTCTGTCACACTTTGGTAATTCTTTCAATATTTCAAATTTTTTTATTATTGTTATGTTATGGTGATCTTTGATGTTGCTAGGGCAAGACCCTCAACCAGCAGAGAGATTAGGACTCTCTGAAGACTCAGAGGATAGTACTTTTTAGCAATAAAGTATATTTTAATAAAGGTATGCACATTATATTTTAGATAATAATATAGCACTCTTAGTAGACTACAATATACATAACTTTTACATACATACATGCATACATACATACATACATACGTGTGTAACAGACTACATAATTTTTTATGCACTGGGAAACCCAAAATATTACGACTTGCTTTATTGTGATATTCACTTCATTGCAGTGGTCCGGGGATGAACCCACAGTATCTCTGAGCTTTTTCTGTATTTCTTTTTAAATACATTTAAATAAAATCATTCACATATTTTTGGTTTACTATATATATATATATATATATACACACACACATATATACATATAATGCACTTAACTAATATAAAATCCATAAAAATAATTTAAATATAATAAATACTGAAAATGTATAGTATTATTTCTGGTAAAAAAGGTAATTTTTGTATTATTAAAATCTATCCTTGAAGCTGAAATTATATTAAGTTACTTTTTATATTTTCTTTATGTATGTTGTATTTCTCTCAGAAGACAAACTTGAAACAGTTTCCTTTTTAAGAAATAAAATAAAATAAATTTATTCATATAAGGCATAAAAAGTCAATCATTAAAGAGGTAAGTGGTATTTTAAAGGGGAAGAACCCAATCATCAACGTTTTAGCTCTATAAAGAAATCAAAGTTAGATATCTCCTGCCTAATTTCATAAGTTTTTTGAAGATTTTGCATATAGCTTTTGATATAAATTTCAAAGATACCAATTTTTAGCTATATTAATCAGTTTGGCACGAATTTATTTAGCACTTGATTCTGAAAATTATGTTTACACAAATGGCTTCATTTCCTTATGCAACTGAAATCAATCTGTAACATTACTTTGCAATTTTGACACATGGTCTCTTGTTAACTTACATGGTGTGAATTTCATACTTTTGTATATATTCTTGTCCTTGAAACATCTTTTTATTTTTATATTTATCATTCCAAGAGAACTATTTCTAAAATTGATTTTTTTTCAAGGTGCATGTTCACCTTTTAAATGAAAGTTTGTTTGTATGGCTGCAAAACTCATTCTCTTAATTTCCTTACTCTCTTACATATCAAATATTTCCACTCTATGTAACATGTTAAGATTTTTAAAAGCACTTTTAAAATTTTATGAAGCTAATTGCATACATACATTTTTGATGAGCTTATTATATGACAGATGCTGTATTAGATACTGAAGAAACAAAGATAATTATGCTAGACTATATTCCTTCAGGATATTCAGTGTTAAGTGGGGATGCAAATTATAACAACATAGTGTGAAACTGTAGTGTGAACATTTAAAACATAGCACAAAGGTGGAAGTGATTTGTTTGTAACCCCCAAATACTTATTTTCAAGCCATATCAATCCTTTGATTTCAGATCCAAATATTAGGCCGATCAAATTTTTAGACAGCTAACCTGGAGCACAGTCCTACAATGACAAGTCAGAAAAACAAACAAACAATGTATCATAACATAATGTGACATGTAGTTCTTATAGTCATGTATGTTGGTACTTTAACATTAAAATATGAAAAACAGGTCAAAATTTGTTTGAAATTACATATTATTTTTATTTATTTTTCTATTATATAATTGCTATTATTCAAATGATATAGAAGTAGAATAGTTCAAAGTGGTAATTAGTACTACTTAACAGGACTAATTAAACAAGTAATATATGTAAAATACAGTGTTTTCATAATGCTTTTTTGTTTCATTCTCTCCTCTGATGCACAACTTATTTTAACGATTTTTGAACTTTTATTGGATATTTAATTACTGTAGACTACACATGTTATACATTTTTAAGATAAATAAATTTGAGATTGTAAGTGGAGAATGTAAATGCAAAAGGGCTAATATTACCTATTTTTCTATAAAATAACAATGGCATGTTTCTTTCTATCCCATGATACAATAGGAAATTTTTATTCTTTTTGTTTCCTTTTCTAATCACATTTCTATGAACTGCAGGCTGCCTTTAGTTCATCCTTCTTTACTTTTAATAGGAAAACTGAATACAGTCACATGTAAAATTTGTTTTGATTTAAATATCTGCTTTTAACAAGCCCTTATTACATTGGTTCCTGATATCAGTCCAATGCAGTAACATCAAGCTAAATATCCTCTCAACAAAATTATCTAATTACTTATGATTTCACTTTCTAGCAGTGGCAGGTATTTAAATCTGTTAGAATTAGATTCCAGATCTCTGTATTTACTTTATTATCTACAAGCTTGTTTTGGTAGATCAGCTGTTTGTCAACCAGGTCATTTACTTTTATAAATTTACCTATAGGCTATTTCTGTTTAAAATATCCATCACTTTTTTAAAACTTCAGAGCACATTTTATGGTACCATGAGTTAAAGCTTTCTTTCGCAGGGATAATGGTTTTAATGTACAGAGATTTGTAGTTACAAAAACAAATTTGATTCCAACTCTTTTAAGAATGGTATATATTAAAGTCTTCAACTGGCTGAACCTATGTGAGATGAATAAGAAAAAAACAATTGTATTTCAAATAAATTACAGTCTTAGTAAATAAATGAGAAAGTTCTCTTTAACATGGCTAAACTTTTCTGCTGATATTTTTTTGAGTTTTGAGGTTGTCTGTGTTTTTTTCTCAACCTAAATACCAAACAAATCAGGTGCAGTCGATTCATGTTTTCTAGATTCCTTATAGCCATTCAGAGTTCATCAAACAGATTTAGAGAAATAATACATGAATGTCTATTTTATTTTAATTCTTTTCTTCATTCTCATCTTCAGTGTGTTTCAAAATTAGAGAACATTATTCTTGTATTTTTTTCTTACGTTGAAAAAAAATTATGGGAGGCCAACGTTTTAACAATCATTTCTATGCCTAATGATGATGCAAGCCATGCTGTAGGCATATGACTAAGGAGGATATATTTTTTTTCATTTCTATAAAGTCCAAAGTCTTATTAAGTACTTCTGCACTTTCTGAGAAAACTGAAAAATAATCAAACACTTTTATTATGGAATTTTCAGTATCACAGGTGGGCAAATTACACCCCTTTTAGCCATGATGTATACAAGGTGTGCAGAGCATTTAGCAGGTAATATCTTCACATTTTCCTTGGTCAGAAGTTTATAGGCTGATGGGCATTTGTCAAAGTTTACATTCACACTGTGTGCCAGGTATGCAGACACATGACTGTTGTAGGCTCTCCGCTGGTCTCACAAGACCTTAAAGTCCTAATCTCTGGAATTTGGGAATAATTTATGTCACAGGAGGATTGAGGCCACAGATGACATTGAGGTTGCTAATCAGCTGAGTTTAACATAGGAAGACTGTCCTTGATTATCCAGGTGAGTCCAAAGTAATCACAGGGCCCTAAAATGTGGAAGAGGGAGGCAGAAGACTCACTGCCAGAGAGATGTGATGTATGAGACTCGACCAGCTAAGGATCGCTTTGGAGATGTGAGTAGGCGACCAGGCAAGGGATGGAGATCACCTCTTGAAGCTGGAAAAATCAAAAGACTTTCTCTTAGAGCCTCCAGAAAGGAACTCAGCCTAGATAGTACCTTAACTTTTAGCCATGACAACTTGATTTTTTACCCAGTTATATCCATTTCATAATTCTGATCTCCAGAACTATAGGATGATAAATTTAGGTCATTTAAAGGCACTAAGTTTTTGGTAATTTGTTACAGCAGCAAAAGAAAGTTACTACAATGGTCAGAGCCTAGTGTTTATTTGGACAAGATATCAGCACAGCATTCTTTGTTTTATGTTTTCTGTGGTTTCCCAATATCCTCATGAAAACCAACAAGATGATTTGAAACTCCATTTTTCAAATCACCTAACAACTAGAGGGAAGATTTTTCACATTGTTGATGTAATTCAATACATCACTTGATACACTCTAAAAAGCATGACTGTTAGTAAGGTCTAACTAAATCAGGTCTACACAATAATGGGACAATACACCTGTTATCAAAATTGCTCCTTTTGTTTGCCTACATCACTGCAACCTCTGAATCTGGAAACGTAACTTTTTTCATTTTTATCGAATAATCAAATAGATGTAAGATGTATGTTTATTTTTGTCGTGTGCCCACAAGCTAATACAATGGCTATTTTTGACTAAGCATTGACGTCTTTTGGTAAGATGAAAAGGCATTTGACTGATTGAAAAGTACTTTCCTATTTCATCTAGGACTTACAAAATATAGACTCCCTATGTCCTTTCACATTTCCTTTTCCACCATGCCCCATCCAAAATTCCTTTCTGCCTGTTGTGTAGAATGCTCTGTTTTGGTTACTAACCTCCCTGATCCAAATGAGCGTGTCTTTCTATCTGTCATTAAAATAATATGGTTATCTGGGTTATGCTGACATTGGTATTATAATCATTCTCATTTCATTATCTGAAGTCTTAGAAAACACATTCACAATATTCACAATGTTAAAATTAAACTAGCTTTACCTGAATACAAAGCACACAGCTAATTCACAGGCAAAGTCAAGGACAACTTTTAACGCTCATGATTATAATGCACTTAGGTTGCACACGTAAGTCACATCACTCAGATTGATGCAGTGATGGATGTTCCATTATTAGGAACTACAGATTATGTTTGCCAATGTCAGTGGTTGGGGGAAAAAAAAAATCACAATAGCTACTGAAAGTGGATAATGGCATATCCTTTTAAAACTAAATAAGTTGTTACTTTTTTTTCTTTTTTTTTGGCTGCTGAATGGATTTTGTACTTTTTCTCTAAACTCCTGTACTCATTGTTGAAAACTGGGAAATTTTGTATCCTGAAGAGGGGTTTCCTGGGATGTAGGAATTTTAGTGCTTAAACCTGAATAGTGACAGGTAAACCTGAATTGTTCATCACCTTAAGACCAGTAAAGCTTTAGATATAATTGATCCTCAACATACCTAAAACTTAGTCTTATTTCCCACATACATGCTTACAATATTTTTTTCTAGCTTGGTATGTTGCACTAAATTTTTCAAACCAGAAACATAGAAATCATAATATTGACTCTTTCTCTTAACCCTTTTTCCAATAATTCACTAAGTCCTATGACATATTTTAAATTCTTTTTCATTTTATTTTCTGAAAATGGAATGTCTTTCCATGCTTAAGAAAATTATAAATATGAAAAGGTAAACGGAGAAAAGTCTGTTTCTACCTTGTCCCCAGTCTTTCCAGTTTTCACTGAAAGGTTAGGCTAAAGCAATAATCACTTATTAGTTTCAAATGCATCTTCATGAATATAAATGCAAACAAGATACCATTTTTATTGTTTCCTTTGGAAATAATCACTGCAATTTGAAAAAGGGAATAATGAGCGCCGTATAGCAGTCAGAGGTCCCTAGCAATTCTGAAACGCATCTGGGTAAATATGTACCCTTCTACCTTGAGGGTAAGACAGTCACCTTAAATTAGATCCTGGCTCTGCTCTTTGGATATAGCTCCAAGAAGAGATCAATGGCAGGATCGAAAGGTGTGTGTGTGTGTGTGTGTGTGTGTGTGTGTGTGTGTGTGTGTGTGTGTGTCTGTGTGTGAGTTTAGAGTTGTTTATACCTCTCCTCTCCTAGCCATTGGTTATCGTTTGTCTGTTCCAGCAAAGTGACTGCTATGGACTAAAATTGTCTTCCCCTAAAATTCATAAGTTGAAGCCTTATCTCCCACTGTGATGGAATTTGGAAATGGGGCTTTTGAAAGATAATTAGGTTCAGATGAGGCCATGAGGCTGGGAACCTCGTGATGGGATTATTGTCCTTATAAGAAGAGCCCCCAGAGAGCTTGCTTCCTTTCTCTGTCTAGTATACATACACTGCACTGCATACCAAGGGAAGGCCCTGTGAGGCACAGCAAGGATGCAGTCACCTGCAAACCAAGGAGAGACCTCTAACCAGATCCTGCCAGCATCTTGATTATGGACTTCCAGTTTCCAGAACTGTGAGGAATAAATTCTTGTTGTTTAAGTCTATCAATCTGTGGTATTTTGTTATGACAGCCTGAACTCACTAAGACAGTGGAATTCCTTGTCTTTTATTGAAGCCTCTGCTATCTGTTGTGTCTTTTTCAAAGTAGTAAAAAAAAAAAGATAGTTTTTACCATGATAGTCATTCTCATGGCAGATTGCTGATATATGGAAAATGGAGGGGTTTTCTTATAATTTCTTTAAAATATATGTTTTTAAAATTCATACCAAGGAGAACATACAGAGGTATAGTAAAAATAAGAGGCTAGAAAATATAATGAAAATATATTAAGTTTCCAATTCAGAAATTATTACTTAATATGATTAAGTAACTTCTTAGAAATTCATGATTCCCGTGTGAATGAAGATTGCACAGTGTGAAATGAGGACAGCATATTTCCACATATGCAAAATTACAGAGTGATTTTTTTTTTTAAGATTAGAAATTTGAATTTGCTTACTTAACATTAAGGTGTATTTCAGAATAGGATGGGTTAAATTATGAATATCATTGAAGAGCTTACTGTGGGACTAACCCCTATAATTGTGATTTTTAATTTTTATTTCAATCCTGTCCATTCTGGGGATAAGACATTCTCATTAATACTGATAGCCTTTTTATGTTTTATATCAATTAGTCCTTACTACCATTCTTTGTGAAAGGTTTTGTTATTTTCATTTTGCAACAAGGAAAATGAGAGTATGAAAGGGTGCATGGACCCAAATTTATATAACTAGATTGTGGCAAATATAAGGTTTAAATTAGTTTATGCCCTTAACCACTGAATTATATAATTTTTGAGTATATAACTAATGAGTTCCTCCATCAGATCAAAAATCTAGTGTAATTAACATCCAACAAACTTCCGTTTTTCTCCTAATGATCATCTCGATACAATTTTGCGAAATACCAAATATAATCTTCAACAACAAAAAAATTAGCTGCCTCTAGTTTGTTTATGTCCTAAATACAGAAATCGTCTTCCTTTGAATGATCCAGTTCTGCATATCACCAAAAAGTATAACAGAGCAAGACGCATGGTAGGTTCTTGAGAGAAACAGGACATTGTTCCTACTTCCAGTGACTATTAGAAATTCTTTCCTTACAATACTTATTTTATGAAACCGTAACTTGAATAGCTCATCCATGATTTCAGTAATCCTTAAGGAATTTCATCAGATTGAAGACATTTACCTGAGATCTAACAGTTAGAATTTCTAATAAAAATATCTGCTTCTTCACAGTTATTTTTTGGTGCTTGTAATCCCACTTGCTGGTAATTTCCCAACTATGAACCTGCACGGCCAGCTCTCTGCTGTCGCAGTTTCTGAGCAGGGACTTTGTTCATTGTTCCATTGTGCAGGCAGAGGTTTTAAGTCTGCAGCCTGCTGTGTTTATTGATCTATTTCTTAATAATTCCATATCAGGCAATCCCACGATTCACGAATGGTCTGGGAGGGAAAAAACAGGTATTACAAACAGTGGGAGACTGAAGTACCATGCATTTGGAGGCTGTCCTAAAGGTTTTAGCCGTGTCTGTGGCACACAGAATGATTGTGAAGCACCACAGTAGGACTTTTAAACAAATCAAAATGACACCTTTCTTATTCCAAAATATAAGTGTTTCTTTAAGGAATCATTTTGTATTTGCCTTAAGATTGCTTTGCCCTTCAACTTGAATAGGATGTGACCTTTTTTACGTCCAAATTAGGTGATTCACAAAGCGGTATTCTGTAATGTTCAGTCTTTGCTCTCAAATATGCTTTTCCCATTTCACGGTCCTACTGAGTTTCTGGACTTGTACTGTATATTCTGGGCCAAGCAACGTTCAGCTATTCTGATGTCACCTCTGCTCCATCTACTGGAATAATCATTTTTGCTATGTACACTGTTTAGCAAAATCACTATTTTTATAATGGCTTTTAAAGGACGTTTGTCAAAAGCATGGTGCCAAAGCGCATTCAAGTTATTTAGTTAAATTGAGAAATCTTAGAGCAGAATGAAGATGAAACTATTAAATTAACCCTGTTCTGTTGTACTCACATGCACACAGCCAGCAGTCTTCTGCCATGGGAAGATAGAGTACTGCTTTGCACTGAGGGAGAAACTGAGGGAGAAAAAGGCAGAGAAAGTAGGTGAATTTTGACATGAAACCAGTACTGCAGTGTACAATGTGCTCCGATTCCTGATCTCTCAGCCACAGTGAGTTGTTTGTTCTCAGACGTGGCCTGACCTCTCAGGTCTCTTGGCCTTCCTTCTTCCTTCTTCTTAGAGCCCCGTTCTCAACCTTGCTTTCTTGGAAAACTCCTGTGTGTCCTATTCTTCAAGATCCTTGACAGTTCCATTATGTGTTTTCTGATACCCCTAGGTATCGTCTCTGTGCTCTAAAGCACCTCCAATGCATTTCTGTTTTAGCATTTTTCACAAAGTGATTGTCTGTGTACCTATCTGTCTTTCTTCATTAGATTCTCAACTCCTTGAAGACAACAGAATGTTATTGTTACTGTTACTTGTCATCGACTGCTTTTGTTAGGGAGGAGAAGTCCCAATACTTGGAAGTCACTTCCCTTGCAAAGTGCTGGGATTTAAGTACTCAAGTCGAGAGAAGTTATGACAAAGCACCTTTGTTCTGCATAAAAATAGTTGCAAGATTTGGTGTAGGAGGTGGCAGCGAGATCAAGTATCATGATCCCATGGCTGAGACAGCCAATGAACAGGGCCGGGCTTAATGGAGCGAGTGGGCTATGGTGAAAGGCACTTTGCTTAGATGCTTAGCCAGAGAGACATTGTTAAATAGACATGAATTAGGAGCATTTTGGAAATGGGAGCCTATGGCATACAAGATGTTCACCGTCTCCTCTGGCTTTTCTACAAAATATTCAGTCTCTGTTGTTCACCAGTGGGTTTGCTGCTCGGGGTGATTTGGGGGAGACATAAGAGATGTTATGGTTTTCCTCAAGTCTGGTCGGGGGAAAAAGCAGAGATAATATGTCTGGGGATAGACATATTCTTCTGCTTACAGTGAAAATCTCATGAGTAGCAGAACACCCGGGACATGATGGTGCTCAATGAATGAATTAATAAGGGAGTGAATGATGGATTCTTAGCAAAATGCAGGAGGAGACAGTAGAATAATTGGTATTAACTTTTTTATTTCCCAGAAATTGAAACTTCTTTAAAATTAACAAGGAAGGGGAAAGGCACATATAGCCTGAAGAGTTACTAACATTATTCTTTGCAGCTGCAGAAACCAGAAGTCTACAGGTTGGCAGTGAGTGTGCTGACCACCTACCTTTAGATCTCAACAGTCCCAAAAGGACTAGCAAGAGCCCCTGTCCTGGCCCATTTTGGTCCCCAAAGGAGACAACCACAGTGCCTCAGTTCCCCATTTTAGAATCTTGTCTTTCCCTTTTGATGAAACATCGATCTCCCCAGGGTGTTCCTAATATATATCTATCTTTTCAAGGATGTAGCATGATTTAGTGGAAGACAATGGAAGTCATATCTGGATCCTTGTGCTGACACTTTCTCACCATCATTAATTACCTTCAGAATAATTAATGGAATAATAACATGTAAAACTAAAATCGAGCCAGGGATACAGTAGATGCTCAATGATCTTTCTCTTTCCTCCTCCATCTGTCATCCATACCCATGGAGTATGAAGTCCTCAGTAATATTCCAAGGGTAAACGTGGACAGAGTGGGTGAAGTACACAGAGCAAGAACAATTCAAGGTAGCGTCAAGTACATGGGATGAGTGCCTGAGAAAGGGCCTCAGGTTTAGAAGACAAAAATCCCCCTTTCTCACTTTTGCCTCATGTTTGCATTTGGCGTAGACTTTTGCCTTGTTATAATCAGCTTCTTGGTAGCAGAAGGAAGCCTGTCCAGTCCCTGCCTCAACTATGGAGCTTACTGTTGATTTAATGTTTGTGTCCCCCTAAAATTTACTTGTAGAAACCCTACCCCCCAACGTGATGGTACTAGGAGGTGGGGCCAATGGGTGGTGACTCGGTCATGAGTGTACAATCCTCAGAATTGGAATTAGCCCTTGTGAAAGAAACCAAGGAGAGCTAGCTCACGCTTTCCACCATGTGGGGACACAGAGATAACTGCTGAAAGAGAGTCCTCACCAGACAGTGAATCTGCCAGTGCCCTGATCTTGGAGTTCCCAGCCTCCAGAACTATGAGACATTTCTGTTGTGTATAAGCCAAAAAGTCTGATATTTTGTTATAGCAACCTGAACAGACTATGCGTAAGACAGAGGATGTCTCCAGATTGTTAAATGGCATAACGGTCTTGTAATGTAGATGCATATTCAGTCTGTCTAGGATGGGTTTAACAAGTTATTCTCATTTGGATCATAAAAAAGCATATATATATATATATATATATATATATATATATATATATATATATATATATTTGTTGTTGTTGTTTGTTTGTTTGTTTTTTGTTTTTCATACTGCTGCATCACTTAGTTTCAAAAAAGAAATTTGAACATTTTACAATGAGATTAATTGCTTGTTTCCTACTGGGCCCTATCCAGACTGTTTTTTTTAGGAATAAAATGCTATGTCTATCATTTATAACAGGTTCTAGAAAAATGTGTGTGTGGAAGTAATTATGCCAGCAAACATTCTATCTACTTAGGTTAGAAGTAATTTCATCCACATATTTTTTCTGTTGTCATTAGAAAACATAAGATTTGTTTCTCAAGAAAGTAAGAATTAACTAGAAAATCTGTTTTGTGTTTGTGCTACCAAATTTTTTTGTGTTATTTGGTATCTGGCATTAGTCTACTATTTGCATTATTTTTTTAATCAATGCACGCAATGCTGTTGTTATATTTGCGTTCAGTCAGTTTACCTGGACTGATTCAGATGTTTTAAATGTATCTGCTTTTAGATGAGGAAAAAATATCATGTATCCTTATCACAATTTGCATGAAATATCCAGATACAAATTTATCTGTTTATCTGAAAAATCTTTCTGTGCTTTTTAAGAGACAAAATTCCCCTTTTCTACTCAGATGGATTTAAACATGGTGTGTTGCCTTATTAATTGGTCACGATACAGTTATGAAGATGCTTGTAATTACTGCTTAAAATTTTTTGTTAGGTTTTAGAAAAGAAGAACATGCAGAAGTTAGAGAAGCAGTATTCTGTGTATTATACTTTGATGGCTTAGAGTTTCAGTGAAGATTAGTTTTCAATTAAAGCAAATTTTTATCAATAGTGAACAGATCTGTCAATTGAAGTTTAGACGTAGGACCAGACAAAGCTAGTAACATGTTTTTTCTTCTACACTATAAAATACATTAATAACTTTGATTTGACTGATGCTTTATGGCCTAGAAAACATTTCAAGTGTATCTTCTTATAACCTCTAATCCCCTGTGAAGTGGATAGAACAGGCAATAATTTTCTTCCTATTTTACACTCAAGGAACCTGATTCTCTGAAGGGTAAAGCTGTAGTGCACAATGAGAGAGCTGCAATCGGTGCCCATAGCCTTCCCATTCCGATGTCTTCCCTATGTCTCCATGTTGGGGAAGACTATGCATGGCATCCTCACTGCCAAGGTGCAAAGAAGCCTTCCCACGCAGGAGCTGCCGTAGTAATTC
Source organism: Rhinolophus sinicus (assembly GCF_036562045.2). Lineage (NCBI taxonomy): Eukaryota > Metazoa > Chordata > Mammalia > Chiroptera > Rhinolophidae > Rhinolophus > Rhinolophus sinicus. The sequence goes on from NC_133751.1 coordinate 40,648,759, forward strand.
TGCAGTGCAAGATAAAAGACAGGTGAACTTTTTAACCCAAGGGTAAATACCTTGGCTGGTTCACTCACACAGAAATCATTCACTTATTCAGTGTGGAACTATGATATGGGCTGTGGGCAATACAGATAAGTGAGCTGCAGATTTAGCGTGATCCTCCATTCGGTTTTTGAATTATTTGTGGTGGAGAATTTAATTATGCAGTTGTGTATAACATCACCAAGAACAGGCCACAAGGCTTTGTCAGGAAGGCAGCTACATGTTTAACATGTGGACAGGCTCTGGGTGGCCTCTGCCAGGCTCTTGCTGTCACTATTGCTGCTTTCTTGGTGTAGGTTAAGTTGATGATGCAGCCATTGATGAAATAGTTTTGGCTATGACTTGAGGTTAGCAATATGATGAACATGGGCTTCCATTCCTGTTTGAGAAGAAATTTTCCCATCACAGCTAATTAAATTATACGTACTAATTTTGAATTATATTCTATTGTCTAAGTTGTTTTTTTTAAATGTACTTCCAAGTTTGCTATTGTAATTGTTCAAGTCCAGTAAACAGGAGGCAAAGAGAAAAGAAATGATTTCTTTCCTGGGCGGACCTGGTCTGTGATCTCTTAATTCTTAATGATCCTCACACAGCTGATAAGTACCCAAGGACTCTTCATGGGTCTTTTAAAATAGCCTTCTCTTTCTGATCTCAGATCCTAAATCCTCTCCACAGCAGTGTGCACTGCAGTCTGTCACCTAGTCTCACATGTCACATTGTCTTAAATCTCTCCCACTTCTAAAGAAAATAGTTGTTCTGAAAGGTTGGTGCTATACCACAATCCATTTTCAAATGGTTAGCAGTATCTGCCATATAAGTGAATTTGGTTATTCTGATTTGAAAAATTTCATGAAACCCCTGTTTATGGATTATTTTATTACAGCTGCTTGATATTTTTCACATTGATTATAGTTGGAAAAACTCACAACCTGCAAGTTTTAATTGTAATTAGAAGATATTTGTAATAAAATATATTTTAATGTCTCATAGTAGAAAAATAGCAAATGAAAACTTACTACATAACATGTAAAATACATTGTTTACAATGTTCTAGAAACAAATTTTAGGAGTGTCAGCTGCTTAGAATATGTGTCAATGGCCATATATATATTTTGATTTGTGTAACAGAATATGAAGAATCCTGTTATATTAGAATTCTCTGTTCTGTTTTGAGCTTTGCAGGTAAATAGTATGTTTCATATTTTAGAAAATTTCACATCACTGAGTCTATATTTTCCAAATATATAGTCATATCATGTATTTTTTAAAGCCCTGTTGAATTTTTTCTATTTTTTAATGAAAGGGCATATTGAATCTGGAGGAAATATTCTTTCTATACACATATCTTCTAATTTATTTGGGACCTCCTTATATACATACATGTATTGAGTAATTTGAAACGACTGTGAGGTCATTTTGTTATGAGAAAAGCATTTTTCATTTGAAAGTCTGACATTTGACATGAAACAATTTGGAAATAAATCTTATGTAATGATATTGAGAAAGGGAAACAACTGAGACATTTTTGAAAGAAAATAATTTGTAATTCAGTATATTGTGAAGAGGCATCCAAGAGCCTTTCCCCCCAGTTTTGTGAGAGGTAATAAACAAAGGAGAAGGTGGCAAATTGGGAAGAGAGGGGATGAGTTTCATAATTGAAACAATTCTTATATTAACCATTGTGACTATTTGAAATTAATTGCTCTGCTAAAAAATATTAGGAGCTAAGTTAAACTTTTTTTTAATTTGCCCACTATTTAAATGCTGAGGGAGATCACTGTCATATGATTGTAGTAATACTGCCAGGATAGAGGGTTATTTCTGCTTTGATTTAAATCTTGAAATGATTATTCAGGCTTCCATAATTTCATGGATTACTACCACTTGTCTTGGCTAGATGACCTGACACAGTACAGTTTAAGCTTTTGATACATGGCAAAATGAGACACTGGCTTTTGTTTTCCTTATTTATAAATACCTGGAGAATGCAATCTAAAGATATTTTTAGATAGCTTATCATAGTAATTTATTTATGCTCTACTTATTTATGGTTGTAAACAAGGCATAATATGGCTTTGATTTAGTTTGTCTTCCTGACCTTTTGATCGAAATTTCTAAAGCTTTGCATGAAGAACACTTGAAATAAACATCACTTACATGTTCAAATCGGATAATTGCTCACACATTTACCTACCAATTAGTCACTTATTGATGCAATTAACTGGATGTACAGCTAATTTTTGGTATATATATATATATATATATATATATATATGTATTTTTATGTTACCAAAAATTAGCTGTACATCCAGTTAATTTATATATATTATATATATCAGTTGCAAATAAGGACAGCCAAAAATCTGGCTTAGTGGTTAGTTTCACTTAGGATAAGAAATCCTCATTCTCAGGCAAATGTTAGAGTTTGAACATAATTTTACGTATCAACAGTAGTATACAAAAATATGGTCATTTGTTCTTGTTTTACATAGTGGTATTGCTGGCTCAGATCTTGGAGGTAATAATTGCTTTGAAGAAATGTGGGTCATTTTCATGCTACCTCTTTTTTTCCCTATTTTATTTCATTTCACTTTATTTAATTTATTTTTTGTGTAATTATTATTTCAGCTTTATTGAGGTATAATTACACACAAAATTGTAAGATGTCTAAAGTGTACATAATGATGATTTGATATACATTGTGAAAGGATTCACCCCTGTTTAGGTAATTAGAACATCCATTGCCACATTTGTATATTTATTGAGTGTGAGGAAATTTAAGTTCTACTCTGAGTCATAAGGTAGCTCTCTTCTTAACTTTTGAGGAACTTCCACACTGTTTTCCATAGTGTGTTTTCCAATTTACATTCCCATCAGCAGTGTATGAGGGTTCCTTTTTCTCCACATAATTTTCAACACTTGTTATTTCTTGTGCTATTGATAATAGCCATGCAAATAACCAACACCATTTATTGAAGAGACAATTCTGTCTGAATTGTACATTCATATTTTCTTCATTGTAAATTAATTGACCATACATGATGAGTTTATTTCTGGGCTCTGTATTCTGTTCCTTTGATTCATGTTTATGTTTTTATGCCAATACCATACCGTTTTGATCACTATAACCCTGCAATATAGTTTTAAAACAAGACGTGTGATACCTCAAGCTTTGTTCTTCTTTCTCAAAATGGCTGTGGTTATTTGGGGTCTTTTTTGGTTCCATGCAAAATTTAGGATTGTATTTTCTATTTCTGTGAAAAATGTCTTTGGAATTTTGATATTGATTACTTAAATTTATAGGCAGTTTTAAGTAGTATGGACATTTTAACAATATTAATTTTTCCAATTTATGAACACAGATATGTTTCCATGTATTTTTGTCATCTTCTGTTTCTTTCAATAATATCTTACCATTTTCAGTGTACTGGTCTTTCACTTTCTTGATTAAATTTTTCCCAGGTATTTTCTTCTTTTTGATGCAATTTTAAATGGTGTTCTTTTCTTAATTGCTATGTTTTATAGTTTGTTATTGTATTTAACATAGCTTTTTCTATATTGATTTTGTATCTTGAACTTTACTGAATTAATTTATTAGTTCTAATAGTTTTTTGGTGGAGTCTTTAGGATTTCTATGTGTAATATCACATATCATCTGCAAATATACATAGTTTTACTTCTTTCTTTCTTATATGGATGCCTTTTATTTCTAATTTGCCTAATTGCTCTGGAAAGGACTTCCGGTACTGTATTAAATGAGTGGGAAAAATGGGAATCCTTGTCTCGTTTTCATTATAGAGTAAAAGCTTTCACCTTTTTCACCATTGACTATGACGTTAGCTGCTGGCTTATTATAGATGGTCTCTATTATGTTGAGGGACATTCCCTCTATAGCCACTTAGTTGAGACCATTTATCAGGGATGGCTGACAGATTTTTCAAATGTTTTTTTCTGAATCTTTTGAGATAAACCTGATTTTTATCCTTCATTTTGTTAATGAAGTGTTTTTCATTGATTGACTTGCCAATGTTGAACCATCCTTACATCCCTGGAATAAATGCCACTGATCATGGTACAGTAGTACCTCAGTTTTCGAATGTCTCCATTGACAAACATTTTGGTTTACGAATGCCATAAACCCGGAAGTAAATACTTCGGTTTTCGAACACGCCTAGGAAGTCGAACATGTCACATAGCTTCCGCTGAGTGCAAGATCCTGAGGCCTAGCTGTCAGCTGGTTTTGAACATTTCAGAACTCAAACGGTCTTCTGGAATGAATTATGTTCGAAAACCAAGGTACCACTGTATTTAATTATTTTAATGTGCTGTTGAATTTAGTTTGTGTTTTCCTTCCTTCCTTCCTTCCTTCCTTCCTTCCTTCCTTCCTTCCTTCCTTCCTTCCTTCCTTCCTCCCTCCCTCCCTCCCTCCCTCCCTCTCTCCCTCTCTCCCTCTCTCTCTCTTTCTTTCTTTTTCTTTTTTTGAGAATTTTTGCATCTATATTTGTCAGGGATATTAGCCTGTAGTGTTCGTTACTTGTAGTGTCCTTATCTAATTTTGGTTTCAGGGTAATGCTCACCTCATGAAATCAGTTTGAAAGTGTTCCCTCTATTTCTAGTTTTGAAAGAGTTTGAGAAGGATTAGTATTAATAATTCTTTAAATACTTGATAGAGTTCACCAGTGAAATCATTTGGCCCTGGACATTTCTTTGTTGGGAGGTTTTAAATTACTAATTCAATTAATCAGACAATTAATTGATTCAATATCCTTACGAATAATTGTCTCTTCAGATTTTCTATCTTTTTTTATGATTTAGTCTTTTAGGTTGCATGTTTCTAAGGATTTATCTGTTTTTATCTAGGTTATCCAATTTTTTGATGTATAATTGCTCATGGTAATCCATTATGGTCCTTTTTATTAGTGTAGTATTAGTTATAATGTCTTCTTTTTAATTTCTAATTTATTTATTTGAGTTTTCTCTGTGTTTTTTCTTGAATCTAGCTAAAGGTTAGTCTATGTTACTTAGCTTCTTCAAAAAATCAGCTTTTCATTTTATTTTTATTTCATTGTCCTTTTAGTCTCTATTTCATTTGTTACTGCTGTGATCTTTGTTGTTTCCTTCCTTGTACTAACTTTGGGCTTCATTTGTTCATTTTCTTTTCCTAGTTCATTCAGGTATAAAGTGAGGTGTTTACTTGAGTATTCCTTTATTCTTAATATACGTGTTTGTTACTGTGAACTTTGCTCTTAGAACTGCTTTTGCTGCATAGCATAAATTTTGGTATGTCATATTTCCATTTTTATTTGTTTCAAGATGTTTTTCTTATTTCTCTTTTAAGTTACTCTTTGATCCACTAGTTGTTCAGAAGCATGTTGTTTCAAGACTACGTATTTGTGTATTTTCCAGTTTTCTTCTTGCAATTGATTTCTAGTTTCATGGCATTTTGATTCTCAAAGATGCTTGGCATGATTTCAATCTTCTTATATTTATTAAAACTGGTTCTGTGTCCTAACGTATGATCTATCCTGGAAAATGTTCCATATTCACTTGAGAAGAATGTGAATTTCCCTGCTTTTGGATGGAAGGCTCTGCAAATATCTGCTAAGTCCATCTGGTCTAAAATGTCATTTAAATCCAAAGTTTCCTTATTAATTTTCTGTTGAATGATCTATCCAATGTAGAAAGTGAGATACTGAAGTTCCTTATTATTGTTATTTTGCTGTGTATTTCTCCCTCTAGGTCTGTAATATTTGCTGTATATGTTTTGGTGTTCCTATGTTGTATGCATATTTACAAATGTTATATCTTTTTTAGATTGACCCCTTTATCATTATATACTGGCCTTTTTTGTCTCTTATTAGTCTTAATCATAATATCTATTTTATCTCATATAAATATAGCTACTCTAGTTTTCTTTTGCTTTCCATTTGCATGAAATATATTTTCCCATCACTTTACTTTCAGTCTGTATGAGTCCTTACATCTGAAATGAGTCTTTTATAGGCAGCATATTGTTGGATGCTATTTTATTTTTTATCCTTTTAGCCACTGCATATCTTTTAATTGGAGAATGTAGTCCATTTACAAAGTAATTATTGTCAGGCATTGACTTAACTATTACCATTTTAGGAATAGTTTTTGGCTGTTTTATAATTCCTTTGCTTTCTTTCTTCTCTTACTCTCTCTTTTTGTAATTTGGTGATTTTTCTATAGTGCTTACATTCCTTTCTCTTTCCTTTTGTGTGTCTACTATAGATTTTTGCTTTGTTGTTATCATGAGGTTTACAGAGAACATTTTATAAGTCTATTTTACTTGTTAACTAATAAGTACTTAACTTTGAATACATGTTGAAGCTCTACATTTCTTTACTCTCCCACCCCCACATTTTATGTTTTTGATGTCATAATTTACTTCATTTTGCCTTATATATCCATTAATAAATTAGTATAGTTATGGTTATTCTTAATACTTTTGTGTTTTAATGTCATACTGGATTTATAACTGATTTAACCACTACTGTTACAGCATTAGAATATTTTGATTTCAATTATATATTTACGTTTACTAGTGTAATTTATACTTTCACATGTATTCTCATTATTGGTTAGTGTTCTTTCATTTTAGCTTTAAGAAGTCCCTTTAACATTTCTGGTAAGTCCATTTAGTAATGATGAATTCCTTCAGCTTTTGCTTCTTTAGAAAATGTTTTATCTCTTCTTCAATTCTGGACAACTTTGCTGTGTAGAATATTCTTGTTTGGCAGTTTTTTTCTTTAAGCACTTTAAATATATTTTGATATTCTCTTCTGACCTGCATAGTTTCTGCTGAAAAGTGTGCTTATAGTCTTATGGGGGTTCCCTTGTAAGTAACACGTTTTTATTATTTATTCACTTATTTTGTGCTATTTTTAGTAGTCCTTATTTTTAACTATTGAGAATTTAATTATAATGTTTCTTGGTGAGTGTCTCTTTGAATTCTTTTTCTTTAGAACTCTGTAAGTTTCCTGAATCTCTGTAAGTTTACTGTTTCTTATCCCCAAGTTAGGGAAGTTTTCAATTGCTATTTCTTTGAATAAGCTTTCTGCCCCTTTCTTTCATCTCTTTCTAGGACTCCTGTAATGCAGATATTGATCCATTTGATGCTATCCTATAAGTCCCATAAGCTATCTTCACTATTTTTCTTTTTCTTTACTTTTTGCTCCTTTGATTGGATGAATTCTACTGCTCTGTCTTTGAACCCTTTGCCCCTTTCTTCTGCTTGATCTAGTCTGTTGTTAAACACATCTAGTGTATTTTTCAGTATAGTATTGTATTTTTCAGCTCTTTGATTTTCTGTTTGGTAGTTTCTTATGTTTTCTGTCTTTTTGTTGAAATTATCTGTTCATACACTGTTCTCATGGCTTAAGTGAGCATTTTCATGACCATTTTTTTGAACTCTTTATCAAGTAAATCTCTATCATTTCATTAAGTTGTGTTTCTGGATTTTTATCTTGTTCTTTTGTTTGGGACATATTTTTTTATTGTTTCTTTATTTTCCTTGGCTGTCTTTGTTGGTTTATGTGCATTAGATAAACCAGCCACCACTCTAGTCTTGATGGAATGGTCTCAACTAGGAGATCAATATTACTATTCAGCCCAGCCTTAGCTTTTGATTGTCTATCAAACCTTTGTAATTGTCCCAGCTGACTTTTTATTCTTAGTAGGTCTCAGGAGGTGAGGGTTTGTCAAGATCTATTTTGATTTGGGCATTTTCTTGTTTGCCCAATCGATAGGAGTTAGTCATATTGTTTCTGGATTTCATTCAGGTGGAATTGCTTCATCTGTAGCTGTAGATCAGGTGTGTCCATGGGACGAGGTGAATTCAGGAGCCTTCTATGTTGTTCTCTTGAATCAGAACTTGTACTGTTTGCCACAGTAGTTCTTGGTATTTCATGGTCAGTTTATGGGTATGAAACTTGGCAGAAGGTGAAACTACAAGTTCTGGCAAGCCTCTGTGGTTTTATGCTGCCTCTTAAGTTTTAACAAAACTCATATAAACCTTTTACTTTATTTCTTTATCTGTGAACTGAGAGCTCACAAGCTAATTATTAAGAAATAATAAGTCAATTAAAGCATACCATTATCATAATGATAGCCATCATTTACTGACCTGGTTACTGACTACTAGGTACTCCATTAAATAATTAATACACATTATCTCATTTTCATTCTGTCTGCTACCTTGTGAAAATGTACTGCTTTGTTTCCATTTTGCACATTAGGAGACTGAAGCTTATTGTTTACCTAATTTGCCCAAGATCGCACAGTGGCAGGGGTCAGATTCTAACTTCAGTTTGGCTAACTCTTGAGCTCAGCATCCTTAACAGATGCCCTCTACTATGTCACCATCTAAAGCCGAACTTGACACTGAACAGCTGACTTCATTAAAATAGCTCCTTTTCCTTTTCCCTTGGCTATGACTTGCTCAATCTCAGATATTAAGGTAGAAACAGGAGTAGAAAACCACTTATTATAACTTTTTTTTTTTTTTTTTTTTTTAATTCCATACTGTTCTAAGTCATAATCGGGACCCTAGGGTGGCTAGACATTGCCACGGGAGTCATCCCTTCGCAATTCTGAAACATCGGTCCCTAACGTACTGAAATTAATTTAGAAAATCAGATTGGTGTGTGCCATTCATTAGATACCAAACAGTAACCTTCCTATTTGTAATCTACTGCCATTCACAAAATATTTGAAGTAAGTGCACTGTGTAAGTGCACAGTGCAAAGTTCACGAACTTAATTGTCCAACCGTATCTATATATCATCTTATAGTTATAGCTTTAAAAAAATAAAACAACTTTTGAAAGGCATTTTCTTAATTATTTAACTGTGCCATTGCAATGTATAGTTTATAATAAATATATATTATTTACAACATACTATGTAAAGCTTCTTGATGTAAGAGGTGGTTCCAAATAATGATGGTGAGTAAAGACACATAGCCAAGATTTCAGGAGAATTAAGCAATAAACAGTTATTATGTCCCTAAATGTGTTTCTAATTTTCAAAGTACCCTGTTTGATCCTATTCCAAAAATTCACTAAAACATTGGCTTGACCTCATTTTATTATATTAAATGTTCTACATTGATCTATAGATTTGACTATATCTTGAAAATAATCTATGAATTTACATCTCCAGTTCTGTTCAGAGGAATATGTGACTATAATAATTAATTAATGAAATCTTAGAATTCTGTGCACTGAAGCAGATTATTAAGAGAGAAAAATGTTGAAGTAGCATTTATCACAAATTCATTCCTTGACTGCAACAGAGAAAGTTCAATGAATTTGAAATGTATCTAGTGTTAATGGGGTAGAAAATGAAAAATACCTATGAAAATGGTCAAGTTGATGAAAATTGTAGGGTGAAAATAATTTGAAATTGAATTTTTTTAGAGGTTTATAGATCAATTTTCTTGTTTTCCCTTCTGGTTGGAAAACTCAGAAAATAAAGTCTCAAACTGTTTTAGAGCCGTAACATTTTAGAGATGGTTGGGACTAAAGTTAACTAATCAGCTTGCTACTACCGCTGATTTTAAATTAGGAAATGGAGGCTTAGAAAGACAAAATAGAATGATAGATTTTTAAAAGAAGAACATACCTTTAAAACTATCTAATCCAGCCTGCTCTTTGTGATCCAGAGAGGTTGAAAAAATTTCCCAGGAACACAGAGGTAATTACTGCCAGAACCAGGTTTATCCATTGCTGCTCCCCCCCAATTTCTACTGTTTACTATTGTTATCAAAGTTTTTATTAAACATTATTATTCACTCATCTACTGGAACCTAACTAGAGTTACCAAATGGTAATAATTGTGATTATATGTACCATAGATCATAATTTTTTGCTTTAATCCACAGTTTTAATCTAGGGAATTTTTGTGTACCACATGTGCAATTCCCTTTCCCAAGACTTAGAAACAGAAAACAAATAAAAAACATGTATCATAGTGCTCTTAGGTGAAGGTTTACAGTTAGTTTTTAAGGATACAATTGTAGAAATTTTGATCATTAATAAAACTGGTCAACAGTAACTTTAGGTAAGAATAAGGACATGTACTCTGGCAGTAGTTGGGGGAATGGAGAGGAGGAGAGAAATAAGACCAATGCTAAGCAAGTAGAAGTACATGTAGCAATCTTATTATAATGTGAGTCTTATAACTAGGAACAATCGGGGGAAACTTACTTGTATGCTGAAAGATAATCTGAAGCAAATGGGGACAAAAATTGTTATGAGGAATTTGGAAGTTATACATATAAAATTACTTCTTACCTGCCTTTATTTCTTTTCTATTTCTATGAGAGCATGAACATAACACAAAAAAGCATTTAAATGGCCAGGAAAAACAAAGGCAATTGAGTGATTTAATTTAGACTAGATAAAACATGCACACACACACACACATACACACACACACACACACACACAGATTCGCTATTCACAAATTCAGTATTGGAACCCACTTCAATATGTTAGATACTATACCAAATGGAAAAAGCTATTTAAATATTATAGAAATATTTTTTTGAAATACTTAGAATGTCATCTAAAGAACACGTTTTATTCTCAACATGGAAAGAAAATGTTGAGGTTTATCTTTTGACATTAAATAATAGTATTATTTTCTTCCTTTCATACCCGTTTCCCTCAATGTTCTCATTGCTCTGCACTTGGTCTTATCTTGAAAGGTCCGTTTTCTATGGTTTTGAAATTTTCAGAAACTTGTCATTTTTATTATAAGAGCTGAAAAGGGGGGGTAGAAGTGAATGCCATTTCTCATAGAAGAATGCCATTTTTTTGGCAAAACGATAACATGAGAATATGTTTGTACTATTTTCTATTACTTGAGTTTTCACACCATACAACACCTGCCGGCCTCAAGGAATGTGATATCCTCACCTAACAGTGACAGTGAAAGAAGAAATCAGGGTGAGAGAAATCCCTTGTGTTTCTGTGCACCAAACTAAATGATTGTTGCCAGTTGGAATGATATTCGTACACAAGACTCTTGGGAACAGCAACCTTCCTTCCACTGCTGGGTCTGCTTCAGGATCATTACAGATAAATACCCTTCAATAGTGTTAAAGGTTTAGGCATTTGTCCTCAAATTTTTATTCTATCGATGCTAATTTAGAGAGAGGTAAAAGGAAAGAGACTTCTGCTTTTTTGGGGGAATGACTCTTTATACTATCCTTTTCTTTCTCATCCTATTTGGCTGTTGTTATACAGTGTTTGCATTCAGTTTTGATATCATGGTAACTTCTTGATTCAGTTTTGCTTTGCAAAAGTTAGTCACTATTTATTCGTTAGATGTGGCTTTAGGCCCAGGAGACTTGGGATTTTTAGGTGGCCATTTTAAACTCATCATTTTAAAGTGTCCTCATAGCCACGGATCCTGTTGCTTTTCACCTAACCTCTCACTGAATCCTTGAGGGCCATTGCTTTCTTCAGTTTATCCAATTGATTCATAAGGTGTGTGTATGAAAGAAATAAAGGTAAAGGGTGGGTGAGGGTGTCTAGTGTCCACATTATGTAGATGTGAACTCAATAGTTTCTGTTTCAGGCACCATCAAAAGGCACCCTCTTCAAACGAGCCTTAATAAATGTCTGTACCACTCTGGCCACTATCATGGCTCCTTTCTTTCTAGCATCATCATTATTTAGATACTAGCTGAACCTTTTTAGATTTAGAGTCCTCTTTTGACTCATTCATTTAACAAACATTATTGAATGTCTGCTTTGGAACAGCCACTGTTCTAGGTACTTGTTATATATCAGGAAACAAAATTGAGAAAAATCCCTGCCTTCTGGGAGCTTACCTCTTAGCAGGGGTGAGAGAACATAAAGTGCTATATTAAGGCCTGAGCAGGCTGAAATTGCCTCACTATCTGTGGGTCTTAAGCAGAGCCAGCACGTACAGCCAGGCATTTGGTGCTCAGCTCCTGGGAGTGCCATTCACCTAACTCTCCACATGGCTGAAGTGCCCTGGAATTGTACCATATACAACCTGTGCATCCTTGGTTGGCAGCCCTGCTGTTAGGCCACGGCTTTTAGTCTAGTCCCACATGGTCTCTTGAGAGTGGATAGGCCTGAATTTTCCGCAGGAGTGAGTTTAAACTTGGTGGAAATAAGCACAGATAAGCATTTCAGTGGTTGCAACTTATAGAAGATAGAATCGACTGTAATTAAACAGAAATAATTTATATGATAGCAAAGATATGAGAGCACATCAGAGTTTTCAAGTCTCCCCATACCCTGGTGAGAGATATGGTCAAGTTGTTGTCCAGGCTATTTTTCCTGTTTAATGTGAGAGCTTTCTAGTTACCCACTAAACTCATCACTTGAAACTTTGGCACAATTACTTTAAGTTGCAAAAACTGCCTTTTGCAGGCCATGTCACCTGGATCTAACAATGTTCAAGTTCTGAATAGAATTTCTCATTGTTTATTTCGCACCATTCTGCTACATTGCCCCCAAATTACATAGTGTCACCTAGATAAGCTCTTGCCAGTCACTGTCCACTGCTGGTGTAATGCTCAATGTCAGCCATGCTCTGGCCTTCACATGCCAAGAAAGCCGATCCTGGCTGCCTTTGCCAGGTCTTACCCCATTTACTCAAGAGACAGCACCTGACATTGGGTCATGTTTACATAAGTGTCCAGGGTTGACTTTCTTTTCGAGTTTTATTTTGTTTGTTTTCTGAATCCTCAAAAAATGGACTATCAGTAATATCTAAACTCAGAATAACTTCCTTATTCTCTTTTATATATAGATATGTTTGTTTCCTGTGGCGTTCCTGATACAGAATTAACTGAATGAGCAAAGAATGCATTGGCAGCGAAGTGCAAAGGGTTTGGCTCTGATCAAATTGAAAAGTTTGTGGTTTCAATCTGGGCTAGCAAATAAAGTACCTGCCACTAGAACAGAAATACAGAAGTAAAGAGACCTATTAGAAACCATTACCTCAGTTGTACAGTGGGTTATTTTGATATAGGTCATGTAACAGTCCTAGGGGAAGCATGTCACCTCGACAACCTGGTGAAAGTGGAGGAAAGAGAAGTCTCACAGTACACAGAAAAGCTTTCTGGCAAGTTACTATTTATTTACTTCAGCTTTTGCAGTTTTATCATTCTTTCTTTGAATCAGAGAATGATTAATTTGTCTGGAGAGGCAGTATTTTTCCTGAGAGTACATTCAGTGAGGAAATCATGAATACTTTTATAAGTAAGTATAATTAGATAATATAAGGATATAATAATGTCTTTAGCTGGAAAGTAGTATCATTTAGTGGTTAAGAAAATGAACTTCTCAGTGAGATGGAACTAGGTTTATGTTTTAGCTCCGATAGTTACTGTTCATGATCTTTGGGATATAACGTCAACTCTGAGCCCCGTCCCATTATTAAGTGGAAATTATAACAACTAACATAGGGCTATTGTTATGTGGATTAAGTCAGATCATGTAAAACACCTTTTCCAGTGCTTGACTCAAATGAGGTACTTAATTGTTGCTATTACAATTATTTAATTATTTGGAAATATACTTAGTGTTGTTTTTTTTGTTTGCTTGTTTGTTTTAATAATCCTATGTTGCTCATAAAACAAATTAAACAGATTATTACGTCTTTATCTGTGACATGAGCAGATTATAGAATTATGGTAAAAAATATTTAAAAATCCACTGATAAATCCAAAAAGCCTTGGTTTCTTTGGTGGAAATAATTTTATTAATAGTTACCCTTTTTCCCCCAAAAATAAAACCTAGTCAGACAATCAGCTCTAATGTGTCTTTTGGAGCAAACATTAATATAAGATCTGGTCTTATTTTAATATAAGACCGGGTATAATATAATATAATACCAGGTCTTATATTAATTTTTGCTCCAAAAGACGCATTAGAGCTGGTTGTCTGGCTAGGTCTTATTTTCAGGAAAACATGTTATATAAATTATTGCATTATGCTATGGTAAATCATAAATTAGATTGACGCATATTTCCTTATTATCCTATAATTAAACTTTTAAAATTCTTTGGTTATGATATCTCCATTTTCATTTTTTATTTTGCTGGTACATTTTTCCAAAAAAAACCACCCCTTTACATTTACAACTTAATGCTACCATATTTTGAATAAATTAATACAGTACGTAGTATGCCTTTAGTTTCATCGATTTATCCCTATTGGTTGTTTGGTTTTGTTTTTTGAAATTTGGGGTTGAATGATTGAAAGAGGTTTATTTTTATGTTTATTTTTAAATAAAAGCAACCAAAGCTATGAAATAGCATCCAACCACTACTTTAGCTCCTTGGATGGGTTTTTGGAAGATAATGTTTTCATTTTGTTTTTTTCCTAAATATTCTATATTAAATCCTCAGTGGTTTTGATTGTTTGTTTTGGTTTCCATGGTTTTATTGTTATTATCATTCATATTTGTTATTTAAATGGATTATAAATTTGATTTCTATTTTGCTGCTTTTAGAAAATGTTGACTATAACATTGTTCAGGTATATATATTTTTTCATCTCCTTGATTTGATAAAGGTTAAACCTTAAAAACATATTAACATACTGGTGAAAGAATTTCCTGCCACTATCGTTTGAGTAAAGTCATGTATTGGGATTCTCCAGAGAAACAGAACTAATAGAATATATAGAAATATGTGATGTGATAAAAAAATATGGTGAATGTTTAAATTAAAAAAAATTACAGTGGAAGACACATTGCCATTAACCCCTCTCAAAATACTCCCCCTTGCTTCTAATACACTTATCCCATCATTCTTGCCACTTTCTGAAGCAGTTCTGGAAGTCCTCTTTCATGAGTGTCTTTAGTTACAATGCCGTGACTGCCTGGATGTCCTGAATTGATTCAAAACATTTACCTTTCATGGTAATTTTCACTTTGGGGAAGAGCCAGAAGTCGCACGGTACCAGATCTGGAGAATAAGGGGGATGAGGACACACCGTAATGTTTTTATTTGACAGAAATTGCCGAAGCGATGTGTGACACAGGGCATAGTCATGACAGAGGATGAAGTAAAGACACTCACAAAAGAGGACTTCCAGAACTGCTTCAGAAAGTGGCAAGGACAATGGGATAAGTGTGTTCAAAGTGAGGGAGAGTATTTTGAGAGGGATTAATGGCAATGTGTCTTTTACTGTAATATTGTTTTTTTAAAATTCAAACATTCCCCATATTTTTTTTATCATACCTCGTATATAGAATGAGGTGTATTATGAGGCATCGACTAACAAATTTATGGAGGCTAAGGAGTCCCACAGTCTGCTGTCTATAAGCTGGAGGCCCAGGAAAGCCAATGGTATAGTTCTGGTATAAACCCAAGGGCCTGAGGACTAGAAGCCGATGATACATTATAAGCTCTGGTATGAGTCTAAAGGTCCCAAAACCAAAGGATCAATAGTTTAAGTCTTGGTCAAAGTCCAAAGGTCAGAGAACCTGGAACACTGATGTTCAAGGGCAGGAGAAGATCAATGTCCCAGCTCATCTTTCTTCTGCTCTGTGTTCCACTTGGGGCTTTAAAGGAACTGAAGGATGCCTTAGTAAGGGGGGTCTTCTTTACTCAGTCTTCCATTCAAAAGCTGATTCCTTCCAGAACCACCCTTATAGACACATCCAGAAATAATGTTTTACTAGCTATTTAGGAATCTTTTAACCCAGTCAAGTTGACACATAAAATTAACCATCATAGGTCATAAGTCAAATTATATATAAGCTTTTTTAAAATAAAATATGCACTTAAGAATCTTATTATTATATCTATTCATCTATTTACCTCAATATTGCAGATATTTTGAAGTGGGACCAAAGGTTAAACATTAGAATATTCCAAGTTATTTTTCTTTTCATTTTATTATACTTTTAATTTTTACATTTTATATGATTTATACTTAACTATGAAGACATAGCAAAGCACAGACAGTACAAATTGGATGTTTCTATATTCTCAGTTTTCTCCAGTAACATATTTTTTCCTTCTATGGAAACCTCCATTTCAACCTTTTAAAAGCAAGTATAATGTTCCTCTAATAGCTTATATTCTCTTTAGTTTTATTTAATTTCTTTCCTTGAGAAATAATTTTAAAATAGCTAAAAGTCTTTATTCCAGATCTAAATCGTGTTGTCTATTGTCTCTTACTATTGATACTAAAAATCTTTTGCTTTTCCCAATTTTAGAATATAAAGGCCTCCATATTTTTCCATAAGACATAAATTATCTTTTTTAATAAATATTACAATAAAAAGTATTGGATGTCCGTCTTTAGAAAGTACGTATCAATGATAACATTGTCTTTGAATTCACATATAGAACAGGAAGTAATCTGTTATGCTGTATCTATCTGGACACTCAGTCTAATCACAACTAATATGTAAAAACATTATATACATGCATGTATGTGTAAGAAAGGAACTGTGCAAATAATATACAAGCTTGCCTCTGAGGAATGTTTTCACTGTGAGTTCAAATAAAGGAAACAGAAACTTGCTACTGGATTTTTACCTATACTCACAGTGCATGCCAATTTGGACTAGGATCAAATATGTGATGAAAGAATGATGTGTAATCATTAATTTTTATTAGGGTTACAAATGTTAAGATGTGAAGTTCGTAAAAAAGCAGTGCTGCATTGGAGGTCTGAGGCCTAGAATCAAATTCTGTGTGAACATGGGTGATTCTATTACTTCTCATTTCTAAATAGGTAGGATTGGTAATATTTTATAGATTAATGGATTGCATATATTAGAGAAAAGACAATTCAATACTAGTTAATATAATTTAGTAGATTTTTTGTATTAAGGAATAAATAAGTTATGGAGAATAAATGTTTTCATTTTATTTTTTTTAATACTTAAAATATTTAACTCAAGTACTTTTTCATTTTTATTACATTTATTCATGTGATATTTGTTAACAACATTATATAAGTTTCAAGTACACAATTCTATAGAATCTGTATATTGCATTGTGTGTTCACCACCCAAAATCTAGTGTCCCTCTGTCACTATATGTTTGACCCCCTTTACCCTCTTCAGATTTCCTCAAGTACTTTTAAAATTATTTTTTCCACTTTTTCCAAGGAACATGTGATAATCCAACCCTGTTAGTAAAATATGATAAACTTTCAACAAAAAATAATAAATGGTAAAATGATTTTTTTTTAAAGATGATAAATTTCTATCTGGGCCTTATCCAAACCAGCATTAATTTAGAACTTCCACAGTCTAAATTATTGAGTTTATTTTGTTGTTCCAATATCCAGATGTCTATTTTTATCACATTGATCATTCATTCGTTATACTTTTTATTTAATTAAGTGCATTCTTCAAGCCTACACTCCGTTGGGTGTGAGGGATGTAGATGAGAAGCAAAGCCCTGGATATCTAGTTTAAGATCTACAAACATACACATATAATTGAAAGACAAAAATTAAAACCAAAGTATACTAGGAACACCCCCTACCTGTGTGTGAAGAAGTTTGGTACAGCTTTAAGATAGAGGTAACATCAGAGATGCACACTGATGTAAAAGAATGAGTTCTACTGAGTGTGATATAAGGTTCTACCCAACACACATTGCAATACTGGGGACTTGGTTGTTACCAAATGAAGAAAAGACAGGGAGGGTGATGTGCTGATGTACAAAAGCATACAAGGACATGGCTTGTTTCGGGTGTAGGGAGACACTGGGTATTGCTCATACATAGGAACATGAGATTTGGTGAGGGAATGTACCAGGAGTGAACATTCAGACATGAAGAAGTAGCTTGGAGACTGATCATAAGGGCTTTGCATGTTTCACTAAGATGTTTAGATTGTGTCTTATGCACAAGCAGAGCCAGTGGAGGTTTTGTTACTTAGAAAGGGACATGCGATGATAATAGAAGAGAAGAAACTACTAGACAGTTTGTTGTAAGAATATAAGAGAGAACAAAGCTATGATAGAAATTTGGAGGGAGTTTTAAGAAAAGTAGAAAATTCCAGAGACATTTTTAGAGTAAAAGTGACAACTTTCCATGACTGAGTTTAGAGAGCGATGGAGATATAAGGAAAATATGATTCACTCCATGAGCACACTCAACCTTTTTTCTATACTCTTATTAAACCTGCATGGTTAGACATTGGTTTAGGTATAGAGGACACACAGACAAATTGGACACAAAATTTGGCTTTATAAAACTGATTGCTTAGATTCCACATATAAGTGAGATCATATGGTCACTATATGGTCACTTTCTCCATCTGACTTATTTCGCTTAGCATAATGTTCTCTAGGTCTATCCACATCATTATAAATGGTTAAGATTTCATTCTTCTTTATGGCCGAGTAATACTCCACTGTATAAATGAACCACAGTTTCTTAATCTAGTCGTCCACTGATGGGCATACCATATACCATATGATCTCACTTATATGTGGAATCTAAAGAATAGAATAAATGGGCAAACTAATCAGTCTCAGAGATATAGAAAAAAAAATGAGGGTTGCTAGATGGGAGGGGAGTGAGGATGAAGGAGAAGGTGAGGGGATTAGAAAGTACAAATTGGTAACCACAAGATTGCCACGGGAATACGAAAGACAGTTTTGGGGAATATAAACAATAACATTGTAGATTTTGTAAGGTATCAGAAGGGTGCTTGTCTTACTAGGGAGACCACTTCATGGACAGTGTGGATGCCTGACCACTTCAGTGTACAACTGAAGCTGAAGTTGAATAATACTGAATGTTAACTATAATTTAATATATATATATGTGTGTGTGTGTGTGTGTGTGTGTATATATATATATATATATATATATATATATATATATATATATTTAATATATATGTGTATAGAGTCAATGGAATTGTAACAGCTATATACGATGTCAGAGGGGTAGTAGATTGGGGGAGAGGGTTTTCACTTTGTGAGGGGTGTAAATGTCTATTACATTGTTTAGTACTAATTAAAAAAAGAAAAGAAAACAAAAACAAACCTGATTGCTTAGTGTTTCTTCTAGTGAGATATAAATTGATGAGTGCTTCTCTGATGTATAGGGTAAGACTAAGCTTTCCCAATATATATAAATTAATCATTGGGTTAAGTCTGATTGCTTTCCTGAAATCTTAAATCTTTTTTCTTCAGTGTTTTGATGTCACTGGGCTGGTATGCTACGCTCTGTTTCTTCCTAAATTACTTGGAGAATAAAAATATGTGTATAAGGTTTTTCAAGAATAATTTATTGCTGTATTAGAGAGAAATAGAAATGTATCACCCCCCAGATTTTCACTGCAGTTTGCTTTTGAATATTTGTAGATTCAATTTGAGTAGAGAGGATGTTAATTAGTGTGAAGATTTTTTAATTGTCTATAATAGGTAGCTAATTGGTGTTTTCCTTAAAGAATGAATTTAAGGAAATGTGATTTGAAAAGTGTGTTGTTAATCGCAGTGATCCAAGTAGTAGAGACTACTGATTGAGTAAAATAAGCAATTTTGATTGTTTGACTGCAGGCTTCATTCTGGGAAACCAGAATTAAATGGCTGTCATAATTACCAAATTTAATACATGATATCGTTGACCCGACTCTGGGTGTATTTCATAGAAATTAACTCATTAACTTACATGACCTGAATTTTGAATTCTGCCTCTGCGTCATCTGCCCTCTGCACCCTTTTTACTATAACTCCTCCCCTGCTTCCATTACTGTTTATCTAACTCACAACTGCTTGCAGTTGGACTCTTTACCCTATAAGTGGCCCTCTTTTATGGAGTGTAACAAATAGGTACAACTCCAGCTACCTCTGTGGCATCCAGGTGGTCCATCAGAAACTCATATATCCTTGCCAAGTCAAATGGTGGAAATATAGGCTAACCCACTGGTATGCCCTATCTTAGCTATTCTATCAGTCTCTCTCCAATATTATTTTCCAACTACTTAGGCAGGCTCTGAGACAGATCTACTGGTTAGCTAGCCAAACAGACATCTAATCAGGAAATAAAATCCCTGAATCTCTTTCTTGAGGGAGGCACCCCCTTCCTCAGTACTACCTCAACATCCTACTCTTGACTTCAGGAGACACAACAGCCTCTCATTATGAATCCATATTCCTCACAAGACAGAGGGCTTGTTGACAACCCTGTTCCTTCAGAAGTGATGAAGTGATGGTTAGTGGCAGCGGGGCAAGTTTTGCCTCCTTATAGTAAGCTCATGTCTCGTCCCTACTTTAGGTTGTTCATAGACCCTTCTCTTTTAAACATGGCGTACATAGCATCTTTGATAATTCTGTACCAAAAGAAAAATATCATATAATATCCTGTTGGAGGTACGTACTTACATACACACTTACATACAAATGGATTCTGGACACCTTTTGTTATCCTAACCACAAAAGTAATAGAAAAGTAAACTTCTAAACAAGAGAGCATTCTATCTGAGAGCCTTGGATTTCACTTTGTTCAATCTCAAATTAAAACCTTTATATTACATGCAAATGTATTTTAATGATTTTACAAATTTGGTTGTTTGGTTTTCACTTCAGTTCTCTCAGATGAAAAGTTGGGCCACTCTATGCTCATACACTGAGAAGTGAAAACTGTCAGTAAATAATGGGCACAAGCCCTCTGACTGTCCCCTAGCGCCACTGTTAGGATTATAGTCTTTTTTTAAGAAAACAGAAAAAGTATATAAAACATTACTTAATGGCTTCATTGAAATAATTCATACACACAAACTAATTTAAAGTATATAGTTCATTAGCTTTTATTATATTCACAGAGTTGTGCAACCATTAACACAATCAATTGTAAGACATTTTTCACAACCCCCCCAAAAAAATCCCATACCTGTTGCAGTCACTTTCCATTTCCTCATCTTTTCAGGCCTGGCATTACTAATCTACTTTCTGCTTCTAGAGGTTTATCGATTCTGGACATTTTATAAAAATAGATTTATATTGTATACAGTCTTTTGTGACTGGCTTGTTTCACTTAGCATGATGTTCTCAAGGTTCAAGCACATTGTTGCATGAATCAGTATCTCATTCATATTTATTGTGGAATATAATTATAAATGTATTGTAAAAATTATCAATTGCAAGTTGGGTTCTCTACCAAGAAACTTAGCAATGGAATTAGGCATACAAAAGTCTTAATTGGTGAGTAACACCTGCGAAAGGAAGATAGCAGAAGCAGGATTGTATAAGGGGCTGTCAGACCATGATGCACATCTCCCACAGGGTCCCCAAGAGCAAAGGTTGCCCATTGGAGGAAATGGCCAGGCTCTTGTACTGTTGCCTTGCTTGGGCTGTCCTGAGAATAATCTGGAATGCTGAGTCAGAGCCAGAGCCTTTGGCTGTTAGCTGACCACACTCCTGGCAACTGGGAAACAAGTCCGTTCTTAAAGAGCATCTGAGTGTCACATCTCTGTAGCTAATGTGGCTCGAACAAGCATCTGTTAAAAAGAAGTGCTTCAGTTATCTGGCTGTGCACTCTCAGAATTATGGATTAAAGGTAAGACTCCCCTACATATTCATTCATTGTCTTTCCTCTCTCAGCAGTTAGAAAACAGAGGCTCTTACCTTCTTCCTTTTTGAGTCAGCTTTCTTCAAGTAAGAATCTGTATATATCACGGGAGCTCAATAAATGCTGTTGATTGACAGACCTAGACAGCAAGACAAATAATCTCTTATTTGGACCTAAAGTCTCTTTTTTTGTTAACACCGCAGCAACACAGCTCTGGAGCCACTTCTTATTGAAATCTTCTTATAAAAAACATTAAACCATATGCTCCATCCAGTCCGTAGGTTCCTGAAACTTTCCCGAATTCCCCATACCTCACTGTGAACTGGAAAGCTAATCTCTGTGCCCTCAGCTATGAAATTTGCCACTCAGAGAACTGCATATCCATAATTTGAGAACCTATAATGATGCATTGTAATTGACAGATGATCTAATCTCTAGGTACATATTGCTTTTGGTTTTACTTATTGAAGATGGAAGAGATTTCTCTCATTTCTATGATGGATCTTTATATGCTTTCAATGAATCATGGTGGCAGTGTCATAAAATTAAGAAATTCCATTGATTCAGTTATGAAGGGCTTCATTGCTCACTATGCACGATAAGCCTGCATCATTGTTTGCGCATAGTATACATATTTAAGGACACAATCCATTTCAGAGTGCACAGCACACTGTGTGATCATAGAGAAAGCCTGTTTTAAAATTTTACCCTTAAATGCGTTTGAGGCAAAAGCAATGGAAAAGGCTTTGGAAAATAGTGCAAAGCCATACATCATGAAGAATTAATTAACTGAAGTTTATTGCTTCATACACTTCAATTTCAATTACAATAAAAATAAGTAATGTGATTATGTGCTTTTGTCAACTACGTATCATAATATTTGCAAGGGATAGAATACTGCAGTCTCCTTGATTACTTGTATACCAGTGTAGAAACCACTGTCTTACCTCCTTGTAAGGGACCTATCTCTTTATGAAATATGCATTGAATTAAAGGAATGTTTTGGCCAAGATAGGCATGCATTTCATAGTTTGTTTTTGCTAAAATATAGATAGTGTATAACAAAATCAGGATACAACCCATTGTTTGCACCAAGTGTCCTCCTTCCTTTGTTCTGACACAAGGATGTGGTGGAAGTTAAAATAAAACTGGAATTCAAGCCCCTCAGATGATTAAATAATTTGAAAGTATTGGAAATAAGTATTTATACTTGAAAGACTGACAAATGTCAGAGGTAGAAAACAAAAGTACATTTCCTAAAGATGATGAAAGTCAAGTGTACCAAATAATATCTAATGTAGACCTGAGTAGCACCACATATTTTCTGTAAGAAAACAATAACTTGGCTGTTAAATAGCAATTATTATTTCTGTCTGGATGAAAGATTTGATTTCTTGAAAGATTGAAAGTTAAAGCAATGAAAACTATAGCAAAAGATATCTCAACTTTGAACCTGTTCTGTTCAGTGAGGTGCTCGGTCCATCCACTATTCCTGCAATTTGAACTGCTTCCTTCCACACCCGCGTACATATGCACACTATTCTCCATCTTCCCTTCCATAGTTCCACAGTTTTCACCTTCAATTTTCTTGTCAAAAATTGGCTAATGACTATAAGGAAAACCAAGGTGGTCTTTTGAGTGCCAGAAAGTGATTTCAAAAAATGTACATAGACTACAGTATCATTAGGAATTGATATACATTAATTTATATATAAATTAAGGATGGTATGGTACTGGCTTTCTAATTCTGTCCCAGTCACACAGACAGATTGTCAGCCTGCACTAAGTGAATACTTACTATATGCATATTGATACAGTGCTGTGTATTAACTATGTCCCAAGTGGAGAGACACCCCACACTCTGTGCATTCCAAGGAATGCTGTAGACTAAGTTTTAATTGTGCCTAAGAGAGGACCTGGAATTGGTCTTAGATAATTAAAGGGAAACTGTAGCATGGTCAAGATAAAATTCATCATACAATCTGTCTTGAAGCATGTAATATGTATTGTATACAGAAACAAGAAGAACCCTAAAATAAATGTCATGAGTTAAAATGGGAGAGCACCACATTTCAGCTAAGTGTCAGGAAGAACTAATTTAGTACAAAGTTAGAATTGTTCAACTTTACAAATGAAGTATTTTTATTCATTCAACATTTACTGGGGCGACTCTGCACCAAGTTCTCTTCGGTATATTTATATTTAATAAAGAAAATGTGCACTTCCCATCCTTGGAAGCAGATGGGGAATGGGGAGCTAAGTAAACCAAGATGAGCGTCTGCCAGTGGTGTGGAGAATGGCTTCTTGCATTGCCTAGGCTTTGGATGAGCTGTCTCTTGTCATCACTCACAGTGCTGAATTTCAGTGATCCCATGTTATACAGACACTAGTTAGCAAGGCGGTATATGGTAAGTGCCATCGATGAGGTATAAAAATAAATGCTATAGGAGTTAAAGGAGAGGCAAATGTTTCCTTTTTAGAATAATGTTAGAAGGCTATATAGTAATAAAAAGGGGATTTGAAGTGAGCCTTAAATGGTGGATTAGACTTTGTGTAAAAGGACTTAATTGGTCCAGAAAGGGGAACAGAATGAGTGAAGAGTTGAAGCGACAAGGGCTCAGTGTGTTCAGGAGGACTAATAATAAGCACCCTGGCCACAGTCATGATTTTTGTAGAGAAATAACGGGGACAGACTAGAGAAACAGTCAAGGTTTTTACATGCTGAAGAGAGAATGCTTTTCTTTTTCTTTATTGATGAAAGAAAAGAATACCCCCCATGTTCATTGTTACTCAGTACAAGATTTTTATGCCCTAGGAGACAGATCAGGGTCACTGTTTCCTTTTACCAGCATCATTAAAATTTTAGATATACTTCAGTCTTTTCTCCTTGTGGGAAAGTGTGAGAATAGATATTTCATTGTTTTTGACTATCAGCTGCTGTTTTGGGTTCACTGCTGAGATAACAGTTTACTCTTATTAAAGCTGTTAAAGTACTTGATCAAAAGGAGGGGTTAAGTGAAAAATAGATCCAGAGAATAGCATTGCTCTTGGGCACACCATTCCACTTCAGTCAAGGGTGTTCTCTAAGCGAAGCACAGTTCAAATAGAGGCTAGCGAAGGAACTACTTCGAGCAAAAATTAATGTAAGACCAGTATTATATTATATTACATTACCTTACATTACATTACATTACATTACATTACATTACATTACATTACATTACATTATATTATATTATATTATATTATATTATATTATATTATATTATATTATATTATATTATGTTAAAGACCAGTTCTTATAGTAAAATAAGACTGGGTCTTATATTAATTTTTGCTCTAAAAGGTGCATTGGAGCTGATGGTCCAGCTAGGTCTTATTTTCAGGGAAACATGGTAGTGCAGAAGGGGTGTGTGCATGCGTGTGTGTGTGTGTGTGTGTGTGTGTGTGTGTGTGTTTAATACATTAATTCTCTTGATTTTCATTGGTACTTTTACTGTTACACTGGCTTTGACAAAGTTGTATAACGGGCAACAATAATTCCAACATTTGCAGTGACACAAATGACATAAGAGGATAAAAGCTTTTAGAAATCTCTGTGTTTATATATATATATATATATTTATGTTTATGTTCATGTGTTAAATGCATATGTGGTAATTTTTGTGAACTACTCACCCAATCGAGCAATAATAAAGTTAAATCAAGCAACGATATAAATGCATTCTATCATATATAAGGTGAAGGTGCTTGATGTCTCTGGTTTCCCTCTATTTCTTAGAGTCCAACCATATTGTAATTGGTTGGTGCAAAAGTAATTGCAGTTTCTGCAGTTATGTTTAACCTTTTAAACTGCAATTACTTTTGCACTGACCTAAAATTTTATAGATGGCCAAAAGCTTGTAATGCTGTCTAACTGAGTCAACATTTTGTTTTTCATCCCTATTTTTAAAATAATTTGCATTATTTTAAACATGTATGCCTTTGAAACTGCCATGTTTAAGTATAAAATGGAAAATCCACTTTTTGTGACTTCTCACCTGAAGGTTCCTAGCTGGGTGGAGATATACTACCATTTGTGAAACAGCTGTAGTCTGTTTCCTTTCCTGGCTTGTCTCCTGTAAACTGCTCTGAATTTCTTCTATAAGTGTATTATACCTGATGAAAATGAGAATTACTTCTTAGCATGAACAGCCCAATGGGCCCTGTTGCAGAGTTGAGGGGTATAACACTCTACACTAAAGAGTTACGGTTAAATCTTAACCAATCCTGACCCTTGACAGAGCTTCATCACAGGGATTAGAGTCCTTTGTCCTTGGTGCAAATGGTGTGTGTTTTGCAGCCATTGCAAACTGCCAATCTCTAGACCAAATTCAGCCCGCAGGTCTGTTTCTTTAAATCTCCACGGGGCTTTCATATCTTTCATATTTTGTTATTCTGAGTACTTTAGTCAGTGCTACAATTCCCACGTCTGTTTTAAACTGCCGTATTTGGGGCCATCAACATTATCTGTCAGGCCCTGAAGTCAATGGTGTTTGAGTTTCCAGCAGTGGCTAGAGAAGGCTGTAGGAGTGACAACACATTCTCAATCCTAGCCTCAGATTTCTTATATCAGAAATTTCAGAGGGTTTTCAGGGTATCCGTCTTTTAAAAAAATACTCCTTGGTGATTCTGATGTACAGGCAGGGATGAGAACAATTGTGATAGTATTCCCCTGTATAAAAGGAGAAGTTTGCCTCACTAGACATATTAACTAAATATACGTTAATTCAAGGCTTACACTGTTTGAAGTTATCAAGGGAAAAAACAAAAAACAAAAAAAACCTCAATAAATAAAAATCACAAACTCTGTACTTAATGATTACTATGTGCTAAGCATCTCATGTATGTTATGCTATTTAGTCTTCCTGGTAATGGGACATTTTCTTGTTCTCTTCTTGGTTTCTTGACCTTGATCTCTGTTACATACCTCTTCCACTGTGTACATACCAAGGCCCTCACTCTTTGCCTCCTTACACTGATGTATTTGCTTCGTAGTAATTTATTTTTCACCTTAAATTACTTACTTGTTTACTTCTTTGTTTTCTTTCTCCTCTTCTAGAATGGAACCTCTATAAGGACAGCTCTTTGTTTTGTTCATTTCTATAGTCCATGAAACTGCTTCATCATTAGAATTGAGTAGATATTTTAAAATTAATGAGTGTCTACTCATTTATCGTTTTCTTTAACTTCCCATCTTCTTTTATGTCTCCTCTGTTTCCTTTGTTTTTGATTAGAAAATTCTAAGACTTTATTTGAAGCCTGTGTATTAGTGTTTTTTAATGAAAGAAAAAAAACAAACAAAACAAAAAATAACTGTACATCTTCATATTTCCAAAATAGTATCTCACTATTACTGGAGTACTGATCACCCAAACTGGATTATCCTGTCATACAAGGTTGATTTTCAGAAGAATAAAATGCATGATAAAATTGCTTCTGTGTTTTTAAACTTTCAATCACACGTATCTAATAGTAGCGTTACATACCTCACAGAGGTATTGTTATGATTAATGTCTGGTTAGTAATTTCAAAATTGTAAGGCACCCTGAACCCCCCTTAGGGAAAAATAGTTCTATAAATACACATAATTAGTATTATAGTTTTCTCATTTGTGGCCACAGAGAGAAAATACCTATTTACATTCACAAGGGTATTATTAAGATTAATTAATTAACATTTACAAAGCAGCTGGAATGTGGGAGGAAACACGTTTCCTTGCTATTTAAAGTGTATTTTAAAGGTGAAGAGGCAAATTGCGTTTGTAGTTTAGAGTTATTTATTTACTTATCCTGAATTTTAAGATAAATTGCTGTTTTTGCACTTGTCCTCTTAAACCACATACCAGATCCTAGTCCCCTTTTTACTTTTATGTTTAGGCAGATACTATAGCCCTTCACGTTTTGTTTCAATAAGTGAAAGTATAATAAACGCTCAATGCATAGTATGTTATTTCTTCTTTTCAAAGGTAGTTCATTATGTAAAACATACAGGTTATTTTAGTGCTTTGTTGACATGATAGATTTTATTTTGTCCTTTCAATAGGCTTTTATGTAAAGCTACTGATTCTTGACATTTTTCTTGCCAGGCAGATGTAGACTTGGGGCTACTGTTTTGGCCTTTTGTTGTGACCCTTACACATGATTTCTTATTGTTGCATTTCAATTGAGGGGATATTAAGATGTTGGCTCTGAGAGAATAAGACACAGACTACAGTCATGATGTTTTCCTGCCATATTTATTTATTTTGTCTTATGCTGTTTGAAGTTTTGAAATTAAAACTAAGTTTTCATGATTTTTCAAATGGGTTCCAAAGGTGAATTTTGGCTGTAAAACTTGTCAGCGTACTCGACTTCCCTGTTCCAGTTTGCCCCTTCATTACCTCTTTACAACTGTTTTCAGTAGATTACAGCAGACTCTTCTCAGTTCATATTGATCCTTTTTTTCCTAATTTAGCACAGGGATTACATGATGAACTGTGGTATCTTTATACCAACTTCTAGTTAGTGAACTGGTACCAACGGGGGAGGGCACAAACAGGAACTCTAGTTAAATTAGCATCAAGATGCCATTTGATTATTTTTGCATGATCCCTTCCTTGGCAGAAAGCTTTACAGAAAAAGTAAAATTATGCTTGTTATTTTTGTGCAGAAGAATGATTAATTTGTTCCATATTTCCCTTCCACACCCTCACTTATCCCTCCCTCTATAAGAAGTAGCCCTGGGATTTTTGTTTAATTTTTTGTTGTTGTTTTTTGTTTTTTGTCAATACTGAGTAACAAATTTAGGAAAAGACAAGACATGTTGATGAGGAGAAATCAGGTATAAAATTGAATTGTAAAATTATATAAGTGGCACAGGTCCTTGTGGGTTGAAGAAACACAATGTTTGTTTAAAGATTAGGTAAGGGTTATGTCCTGCTATAGTTATAAAGACCAAGAGAAAATAACTCAGTTTTTCTCCTTCTACCTTCAAGATACAAAAACTAAATTTGCTTCTTCTTTCTTCTTTAGTGCATTATCAAATAAATATAGACATTCTGATGGGAAGTTAGAACATCTGTCCAACCATGTCATTGTTATGCATTGTATAAAAATAACTACAAATCAGAGAAAAATGAAGTTCAACTTTAACTAACTGGTTAATATAAATATGTGATTTTTTATTACTTTAAAGACCCACAAAGAGATGAGATGGCATCTTTGGGGGTTAGAGTTGCATTTGAATTCTTTAGAGATGATGAAATTTTTAGATGTTTTAAATCCTCCCTCCAAACTGACAAAATATTTCACAAGTTAAGGGAAACACTGAAAGTGTAATGAAAACACCATGCCCAAGAATGCATAATGCATCTTGTTTTATTTACATTTCTGGGTTTTGCAAAGCTAAATTATTGGAATTCATTGTGGTTTTGACAGAGCCATGCTAAACTGACTTAATAATTATTTTACATGCTTTTAACTAGATCTGGAACCAGAAAGAAGAGAGGGCTAGAAATATGCTTCATTTAACACAGGGTTTGCCAGTAATGTGATTTTCAATCTTGACCTCAAAATTTGTTAAGTATTAGTTAATCTGTTATTTTTCACCTTTAAAATAGTTCAAAAGAAGATGGAGATGTATCACCATATATATTTAGATAAATATTTACATCTTTACAAATAAATAAGTCACTATGCAGCTAACTATTGTCTTGTTCTGTGGTGTATACAATTATTTGGTTGGTTAGTTGGTATAGTATTAACTTACTTATATTCATGCAAAATAATATCACCCACTTATATTATTATTCTATAATACAAGGTTCTCTGGCTTGAATCAGATGTTGACTTAGAAAGAAGAATACATATGGATATGCAGGTTTGATAATGCTCTCAGAGGTTATTTGTCTAAAAAACTCCAATCACATTATGTGAAGATGAATCTTTGCAGTACAATTCAGCTCTTGGTTAAATAGCCTATGTCTGCTTTTTCTTTTTGTGTCACAAACCAGATTAACTTAAACAGAGTCACTTATGATCTGATTAATATAGACCATGTACCCTGATAGTTACCATAGTGCTGGATGAAATGAAATAAATTGTTGTTGAATAAATGGATTAAAGGTGTGATCATAAACTTAGAAGTCATGTTGGATGTTTGTTGTGAGGGGAAGAAAACATCAAAATTTAAGTCACTGAGCAATTTTAGCAAATGTTTGTGGGTTCGATGTATTGAAGGTCTCAGTAGAGAATCACAGGTTTCTCTGAAATCTCTTTATCAACTGGACAAAATTTGATAAATTCTTTATGCCCTGGCAGACATTTCTTCATTCAATTTGGAGAACAATTCTTTAACTCAGAATTGCTAAATGATTACTCTCTTGTTTGCCATGAACCTTATTGTCTATACCCCTTGTTCAAGCAATTAATCATGCACTACCTTGTGATGTTTCTCTTGGATTTTTATGTTGTGCAGCATTTAACTCTTTTATTGTTCGTGGCCTCACGTAGAACACATTTACAAGTACATTACTGAGGTAGGAAACAAGGGATGGGTGCGTGTGTGTGTGTTAGTGTACTCTGAATTCAGTAAACATTAAGAAATATTGCAGATTTAATAGCATTTTGAAGAATTTCAGAAGGCTTAGTACTGAAATAAGGTAGGACTGCATATTACGCACTGAAAGAGTTACTGTTGTGTAATTATGAGAAAGGACATAGTAGATGAGACTTGATCCTCACCCCCACCTCCGAAAAAAAGAGTTGAAAACCTAAGGGAACCTGTGGACTTGGAAAGAATTGAGTTAATGAATATTGACTGGGAGTGAGGGAAGGGGCTAGCTCAGTGATTTGTGGGACAAAATCATAGTACATTGTATTCTAACTACCTGACGTTTTCAAAACCTTGGGATATGTTAGCATATTAAGCAAGTCAGCTTATCTAGGCTTATCTGTGATCAATCTGATTTCCTTCAATTGCTAAATTGATTTGGAGTAATGTATATTATTTCTAGTGATAAATGAAGAATGGGTGAAATAAATGGCACAGCAGAGGTATATTGCATTTGCAGATTGAAGAATCATTAAACGTTAACTTTAGACAGCATCATGGAGAAAGGTGACTTATCATAGATTTCCATGAGCAAAAGTGTCTGGGAAGGTAGCCTAAAAACCACAGGAGAAGTCAACGTACACATTAATGGAAGGAAAGGATTGCTATTACAACAGGTGTGTGGCATTAGAAGCAAACACATAGAGTGCATAAAGGATGATTGCTATAAATGAATAGGTACGTTATATTAGAAAATCAGCAAAGACTAAATGCTTCGAGATGTTTGCCCTTTCTCAGGTCAGGTCATTTAGAAGTAGCTCACTGAACAAAATTATAGACTAAGAATTGTCGGACAACTGTAGTTGTTAATGTCCATTTTATCTTTGAATTAGGGCTTAAATGTACTTTTGAAACCTGGTCAGCACAGAGATATATTAATGACAGGGAATACATCTTCCTGGGTTTTTATAAAATCAGTGATAAACATGAGTATTAATTTTTAGTACATAAGCCGAAACTTTCTGTGCTTTCTAATAACTTTTGTACAGTTTTCTGAAGTGTTTGTTGCCATCTGAATTGGAAAAAGGAGATTTACTTGTTTGATAATCAGATCAGTAGTTCAAAATCACAGTTAGAGTTTTTGTCACACAAAGTTTAGATAATAGATGAATAGATAGAGGATGGGACCATATAGATAGTGTCATGCAGGGTGTCATGTGGGGTCTCTGCTCCCGCTCCCCACATAAGAACGCAGGATATGGTGAGGCCAAAAAGGAACACCCACAGAACCATAGATACGGGAGTCATGCCACCATATTTTCGCTGGTGGCATCCGCCTCTCTGCAATCCGCTCTTGCTAGCTCAGCCACCATCTTCTTGCTAGCCCCCATTTTCTGCTAGTAGCCACGGCAGTTATATTAGTGGCCAATGGCTCACAGGTTACAGCTGACGGCCAACTAGCCACAGCTAATGGCCATTTACTATCTGAGCCAGCACCTTTCTATGTGAGGCCGAGAGCCTGGAAACTGCTCTTTGGGGCTCTGTCCCCATAGATAGATATCCTTGTTGCTCTCTACGGTAGACTGAAAAAGATGTAACTGTCTTTTGCTAAATCTTTGATATGAGTTCAGGTCCTCTCATGAAAGAGTGATGTGCTTTTTTTTTTTTTTTAGCTTCCTGAGGGACATAAAAACAATTAGAGATAGCTTGACTTTAGCCACAGGAGTTTGGAATTTTAGATCCAGCAAATACAGCAACAAAGCACCGTGGATGGTAACATTATCGGTGGTTGATCACCCAAATCTGTTTTATTTAAGAAAAGACGAAGGCATGGGGATAAGGAAAAGGACGCTATAGAGTGCTGACA
Source organism: Rhinolophus sinicus (assembly GCF_036562045.2). NCBI lineage: Eukaryota > Metazoa > Chordata > Mammalia > Chiroptera > Rhinolophidae > Rhinolophus > Rhinolophus sinicus. The sequence continues at coordinate 40,680,804 of NC_133751.1, forward strand.
TTTTCAACATTACCAAGTAGAGGTGAACCAAATGCAGAGTTCTATGAAGTTGAACAGAGGGTCCGATTGAGACAAACCTTCACAGGCATTGCTCCTGGTTACTTAGATTACAGGGCCCCTTGCTCAAGCTTAGGGTATTCTAATGCGGGGGCGGGGGAGGGAAGAAACAATATCAGTAAATAGAGGGAAATAAACAGGTTTTTGTTAAGCCTGCCTTTGGGAGGAGTTCGAGAGAATTGTGTTGGAGGGAACAGAAAAGATCGCAAAAGGATAGACTAGGTCTTAAGTAGAGAAATTGTGATGCGCCTGTAAAATTCGGAACTTCTTGGGTACGGGAGACTTATTGCTTCTTCTACTACTGAAATCTTCGTCATTGTAAGCACACTGTTTTCATTAACCCATATTGCTTCATTTGTTCCGTCTGGTGGCCAATAATACATGAACATAACCCCAGGACTAGAAGAAGGCACAGCTTATAATATTGGTGTGGTGGCTTCTAAGGATTGCTGGAGTTGCTACTTATTGTGGCCCTTTGTACTGTTTCATTTACTTTCTCTGCACTCTGATGCCAACAAGGAACATTAAATCACCAGACAGGTGGGTAAGGAGGAAAAGGAGAATCAACAGACCCTGCAAAGTATTACTGAGTCAGTTTGCCCAACTGTGACTTAAAAAACCAAAAATAAATAAGTTAATTATAAGTTAATTATTTTGAAGTGTAATTATTTGAAAAAGCTGTGAAGCATTCTAGCTACCTCTATAGCTCTCACCAAGAACCCCATCATGAAAACCTTCTCAAGATGGTGCTGAGGATTAACAGGAAACTCGTTAATTGATTAAAAAAACAAAAAAACAAAAAAAAACGAAACAAAAAACCTACAAGATGTTTGGATACCAGTATTTAAGGACATGAGTAAGGACTGAAATGCAAAACATAGATGAAAGCCAGAAAGATAGCTTTAGGAAACCACTTTACCCCAGCAACCAGTATTATAACAACAACAGGGAACAGCCAATGTAGCAACAACTGCTCAGAGAAGTAAATCATGGAAGCTGTAGCTGAAAGCTGCCACTAAGAGACAGCTTCTCTGTCAAAGTCAGAGGGACAGCCTCTGAGATCATACCCAAATGGGAGCTGTGTGTCTCCCTCCCCCTACTATCAATACTGTACAGTTGGTATCAGGGAGCTGGAAATCATCTGCCCCAAATGTACTCCTATCATGCTTCCTGGCCCTGCTCAGGATCCTTTCAGTATCTGTCTTGGGTGGGGCAAGGCCAAGGGCAAGGCGGGGGGTGGGACAGATAGGGCTCAGATGCAGCTTGTGGTCTTCATGATAGCACCAGGCTTCTGATTTTTACCAATGGAGCCAGGTGTGGGACAAGAAGGTGATGAGGCTTACTCTGTGTAATTTTGCTCTTCGCCTTGCAAATGTTAGCAGGGTCCACATACTGAAATAAAAACAAAATGAAAAACCAAAAACAATCATAGTTATTTGGGGATCAAAAGTAACATTAACCAGTATGATTAAGAATTAATCACAAACCTGATTATGAAAAAGAGTTAAGATTGCATGAGATAACTCTTAAAAGTAAATTAGTTTAGTTTTCAAATAGCATTCTTCCTTATTAAAACATTCATGTCCATATGAGTATGGTATTTACTTGCCAGTTGTAAATAATTACATCCATTAAATAATTAGGAAATTGTAGAGACCCATTATTAATCAAATGAATAAAACTACCATGTTTCCCTGAAAATAAGACCTAGCCTGACGATTAGCTCTAATGAATCTTTTGGAGCAAAAATTAATATAAGACCTGGTATATATTATATTATATTGTATTGTATTGTATTGTATTGTATTGTATTGTATTGTATTGTATTGTATTGTATTGTATTGTATTGTATTATAAGACCTGGTCTTATATTATAGTAAACTGAGACTGGGTCTTATATTAATTTTTGCTCCAAAAGATACATTAGAACTGATTGTCCGGCTAGGTCTTATTTTGGGAGAAACATGGTAGGTCTGGGATGCTTCACCGTTCTCTGTTGATTCCCATAGCCCTGCACATGCTTCTGTACATTATCTGTTAGTTAAACTGTCACTTCACTCCTTTGCCTGAGCTGTCTCCCAGGACCCTGAACGATACAAAGGTAAATAGCAGTGATGAGGAGAAGCTCACAAAAATACCTAAGGAGGTTCAGATTGTCCTCTCAACTCTTATTCCATTTGGAGAATGGAGATATGCGTTCTTTACAAAGATTTTGACATTGAGAAGTCTTGAACAGAGACCCTCAACAGAGCATCTACTTCAGAAAATCTGACAGAATCCACATACCATAACTGCATGAGTTTAAAAGACTCCTAAGCCTATAGGCAGTATCAGAGGGACTTCTTCCAAAAGTTTCTTCATGATAACACTTAAACAGATTCTCCCTCAAATTCTATTATATTGATATAATGTTCCCAGGACCAAATACTACATGAGAGTGTAGAGCAGAGAATTATGTTTCTTCACGTTTTTCTGTTGTTTAGATTGATGGTGAATGACCCATCTTGTATGTCAATTTTCTTGCTTTTTCAATCCCTTTTTATCCGGCTGTGGTAGAGACAGTATAGCCCCACTCACACTGTCCTCTCGCCCCATTTTGAAACATCCACCCAAGGTAAGAATAAGCTGTCTAAGGTAGCAAATGACCTTGGTTTGACATTACCAATCTTTCATAATCTTTTTTTTTTTTGTCCTTTCTTTTTTTAAAAAGGAAAGCTAGCTCCATCCCTTGTATAGTTGTAATTTTCTCCAAATTTGAGGATCTTTCATAATGTTGGCATTGCATTATAGTATAGCTTTATTTAGTGCCTTAAAGTGATTATCTGTTATATGCAACTCATTCTTTTCAGGGGGAAGAAAAAAAAAAAGCAGCTAAATTTTCAAATACAAAATCTGACAGTATTAAAAGTAAGATGCTATCAACTTTGGATTCATCACTCTTAGGAGATAGTAACAAGCATAGATGGCATATTCATTTTGAGTTGTCCTTCCTAAAATAAGTCCTCTTTATCTAGAGTATAAATATCTCTCATTGCCAGTTTAAAGGGCTTGCCAATGTACTTTTTTTTTTTTAACTTAGCAGAGTTTTGGATTGATTTATGTAAGATAAAAATAGTCACTTTATCTTCCTACAGAATGTGTCATAAGCATTAAAATGTGAAGTTCAGTTTGGGTCAATAGAACCACTGCATTTATAAGGTGTTTATAAGAATAACAGTGTCTTTAAGTGCATAATCCCTCAGTGCATCAAGATGGACCAGTTTCTAGAGAAATAAGCAGTATTCCAATTTGTTTTTGCTTGCTATGTTCTAATTTATTTATATTGATATAAAATGATTTATCATAATAATCTTATGTATTATGTGGTAATTTATGATTTTTATTAGGTAAATTCTCTCTACTGATATATAAAAACTGAATTGACATGGCTTTTAATTTTTAGCAACGTAAGCCAGTTAGAGAATAGTCATAGTGAACAACCTGGAGCCAAAATTGGATTATTTCAGGTAATTAACACTGTGTTTATACAGCATATTCTATTGATTACTTTATTCTCTTTGATTCAGAAAATAGTTATTTACTGGGCGATAATATAGGGTTGACACCTTGATAGGTGCTTGGGAAATTCTGTAAATAAGACACAAATCACCACCAAAGCTATGGTCAAAGCATGTATCCATTTGTAGGGCTGAGTAGTAATAAGTCAGATGGTGATTCTAGATTAAGTCAACCAGAATCATTGGCTGTTTTGTACAATATTTTACTAATATGTGTTGATAGTCGTTCTTCCCAATTGCAAAACGAAACACATATAAATAAATAAATAAAAATGTAAATATTATTAAAACTTGTTTTATAATGAATTCACTTCTGTGGCTAGTTTTCTCATAAAGAGAGCATAATTTAAACACTTTTATCCGCTAAGAATGTTGTTTTGAAGAATGATTTATATTAGTCCTGAGTTTTTCAGACCTTATCACATATGACATGAAATACATAATATAATAGGGTGCTTTTATAGCTGCATAAAAATGGTTTGAATAGTACAAGTTGAAAAATATACTTGAACCCATTCAGATTCACAATGATATTACCTTTATCCTCAAATAAATTATTCGGTTTAACAATAACTTTCTTTTTATATAAGATAGAATAATAAAGCTTGGAAGTATCTAATGTCTAATAGAAATGATCTAGTGCAATTACAGTTGCTGAGCAACTGAGAAACTATGAGAAGTCCAAGCTCCAGAGAAGAAGGAAGCCCAGTTTTTGTAGCTGTGCATTGATTTTCATCTTTTTCAAAGTAAAGTACGTGGGAAAACTTGATTTTATGAGACTTTAAAATATATTTACTATTTGATGACCAACAGGTTAGATTCCGAGAATGATAAACTTCTCCCCAATGTGATTGCTCTAATATTTATTCAATATATCGTGTCAAGTAACATTAACTATTTTACTTTTTTCTTTCTTTGGTTTTAGAAGTACTAGACAAACTTATGATTTTACAAAATAGAATTATCAATAATATAAATCTAAACCAATCCATGATTATAATCTTCTGTTATGTTTATCCTTTATATTTTAGCCCTATTAATGAAGGATGAGGAATGGGAAATAATAAATAAAATATAAGACTGAAATAAAGGAAAATGAATAGTTTTCTACACCCATAGATACTCATTTGCTGGAGGCTGGTTACCATTGTCTTCCTGAGTCATTGGGTGGTTGCCAACCCAGGGTATTGTCTCTGTAGTACTTCAGTTTAACCATCTCAGAAAAATATTCCCTGCATAGAGGCTATCAAATATTAGGCACTGTGGTCCTTTCCACATGGAGCTTACTATCCAATTTAAATTTTTTCATTTTAAAAAGATTTGTATTTTTCATTATTTTTATTAACACAAAAATTTAATATATATTCAAGTTGTTGAGAAATAAGGTACTGTGAATATCTGATAGTACTAGAATTATAATTAAGATTTCTGATCCTTTAATATTTTCTCTCTTGGTTTGGGGACTGTACCTATTATAAAGCCAAAATTATTATTTATAAAAAAGCACTTTTCTAATAAGAAAATTTGAATCATGGAAAATTCAGCAATGGATTTACAAAAGAATAAATAATGGATTTTTCATAACACTGCAGAAGGAACTTCATCTTATCATTTAATTTAAAAATTGAAATTACTAGCCAGCATTTTTTATTATGTGCTATAATAGTATGGCTAATTGGTTAAGCATGTGTATAATTTTCTTAAATGCATTTATATGCTGAGAATAACTAATGCCAAAAATAGGCATTCCTCCATCTAATGGGAAAATAAACAAAACAACAAAACAAACAGCTATGCATGGGCTATCCATGAGATAATTTCACTACTCTCTTTCTCTGTCATTCTTTCTATTTTATACGTTTTTCTTTTTTAGGGGGTCATTGTCTCACAAAACTGTCTGGCACTGGTGTAAGGATAGTTATAAGGACCAATGGAAAGGAACTGAGAGTCCAGAAATGACCCCATACATTTATGGTCAATTGACTTTTTCTATGAGGGGAATTCAATAGGGGGAAAAATAGTGTTTTCAGCAAATTATGTTTGAACAACTGGATATGCATATCCAAAGGAATGAAGTTGGATGCCTACCTCACACAACACACAAAAATGATCTCATTATGGATTATAGACGTGAGTGTAAGAGCTAAACTATAAAACTGTTAGAAGAAACCATGAGAGTAAATCTTCATGGTCTGGATCAGGCAATTTTTTTCCTTTTTCTTTCTTTTTTTTTTTTTTTTTTTTTTTAGATATAATACCAAAAACGAGAGAGAGAGAGAGAGAGAGAGAGAGAGAGAGAGAGAGAGAGACTTATTTAAAAATTAAAACCTCTTTGTTCTACAAACAATACCATGAAGCAAGTGAAAAGACAGCACATGAAAAGTTTGCAAATCATATATCTGATGAGGGCTATATTAGTCTTCTAGGGATGCTATAACAAAATACCACAGACTGGGTGGCTTAAACAACGGAAATTTATTTCTCATAGTTCTGGGGACTAGAAACCCAAGATAAAGTTGTCACTATGTTGTTTTTTCTTGAGGTCTCTCCTTGTGGCCTTCCCACCTTCTTCCTCTGTCCTCATATGGCCTCCCCTTGGTGTGTGAGCGTAGAGAGACAGACAAAAGAAGCGGGCATCCTTGGTGACTCTACCTTTTCTTATAAGGACTCTAGTCATAGAATTAAGGCCCACCCATATGACCACATTTAACTTTAATTACCTCTTTAAATACACTATTTGAGGTGTACTGGGTGTCAGTTTTGAAATTCAGAAGAGTAAGTCCTACAAACTTGTTCTTTGTTTTCAAAATTGTTTTGGATATTGTTGGTTTGTTGAATTTTCATATATATTTTAGGATCATATTGTTGATTTCTACAATTTTGATAAGGATTGCTTTCAATCTTTAGTTCAATTCGTGGAGTATTGTATTCTTACCAATATTAAGGGTTATGCTCAAAGAATATGGGATGTATTTCTATTTATGTATAACTTTTTGAAGTTATTTCAACATTGCTTTGTAGTTTCAGTGTATAAAATTTTCACTTTTTTTGTTTAATTCATGCCTAAGTATTTTATCCTTTTTGATACTATTTTAAATGAAATAGTTTCCTTAATTTCATTTTCATAAAGTTAATTATTAATGTATAGAGACATAATTTATTTTTGTATATTTGAGCTTGTATCCTGCCATCTTGCTGAGCTTTTTCATTAGATGTAATAGATTTTTGGTGGATTCCTTAGGATTTTCTACAAATGGAATTAGTTTTACTTCTTCCTTTCCTAAGTGGACGTATTCTTTTTTTCTTGTCTAATTGATGTGGCTAGAACCTTTATTACAATGTTGAATAAAAGTAGAAAGAGTGGACATCTTGTCTAGTTCATGATGTTAGGGGGAAAACGTTAAGGTTTTTATTGTTAAATATGATATTAGCTGTATTTTGATCATAAATGCCTTTACCAGGTTGAGGAAATTCCTTTGTGTTCATTCTAGTATTCTGAGCATTTTTTCCATGAAAGGGTGATGAATTCCGTCAAATACTTTTTCTATGTCTATTTATATGATCATATAATTTTTTTATCCTATTTATATGTGTATTGCATTAATTAATTTTTAGAATTACTATCATTTTTGAAGTACATTTTTGATGCATTCCTTATCAAGATGGCTTAAGGGGTCATCCAAAAGCTGCACCTACACTCTGACATCTCCAATTTGGGTAATTTATTGTGACTGGTGTTTTAGAAGTTAATGCTGAAATTAATTCCATAAACACCTATCTTTGCCACCAATTCATAATTTAATCTGAGAATATTTTTTACCCACATTTAAAATTATTTCAATTGTCATTTTCAAAGATGATATCATACTTTTCTTAAAATTTTCTATTGAAGTTTTCAGTATCAAAGTCTGTATCCACACCTATAATATATTCTTTAAAACACATCTATCTATCCCTATCTATCTATCTATCTATCTATCTATCTATCTATCTATCTATCTATCTATCTATCTATATCATGTGCACAGTAAATTCTCAGTTATTCAGGAACTGATTTTAATTGAGTTACAATGTGAACACCTCCTTCTTTTCTGACTTTTACTCATACATTAAAAAATAATTATTTGTCCTTTCTTGTTACAAGCCCATTGCAGGTGTTGAGGATGCAATATAATCAAAACCAACAGGATTTACACTTTTATCAAGTTGACACTATAGCATGGAGATAAACATTAAACAAATGGCACAAAACTGAATGTATAATTACTGATTGTGATAAGTGTTATAAATAAAATATAAGATAGGAAAATGAAATTAAATCATATTGAACATGGGAAAGGGAGTGAAAATTGCTTATCATCTGTGATTACCCTTGAACATCTCTTAGTGGCCTATAAATTATGATATACATGACTTCTGTATATAAGGTTTCACAGAAATTTTATGATATGGGCTCTGAATTAGACTAAAAACAGGAATAAAATGGAAATTTATATTTAGATATTATAACTATTTAAATAAATTACAATTCGTAGGATAAAAGGATAAAATGAGAGTAGATAGCAAATTCTAAAATATTTCTGCCTTCCTGAAGGGTTTACTCTTTTTTTATTTGATATCAAGACTACATTATATTCATATGTATATTTAATTGATTTATATATTATGAAGATTAAACAAGATACTATGCTCACTGAATTTGGTTTAGGTTCTGAATTCTCTGATCATATATAAGAGATGTTCAAATTCTGTCATTGTTGCTATTAGGTAACATGTCTGTTTTTCTTTTTCTTCTTTTTTTTTCCTTTCTGTAAAAAGGCATTAATCAGAGTTCTTCCCTAGTAGTGTATTTGTTGCAGTTGAAATGAGATAATCATATAGGTATTTCACATAGCATCTGGCACATTTTAAGATTCAATAAATGTTAGTTACTTATACTACTCATTAGTTTGTGTGATCTTTTGGGCTGTCAAAATGGAAAAATTTAGAAAGGTAAAACCACAAATGGCTGTTTCCTACCCTATTAATGAATCTAGGATTGGACAAAATGAGTTTTGAGAAATGTCATGTATTTCATTGATTAGCATTCTTCCCGTCTTGGATATTGATAAGAAAAAAAGATATACTTCAGTGGATCTCTTATTGCTCTAAAATTATGGTGATTGACTGTTTTTGGTTTGTTAGTTTGTTTTAGTGTAGCACATCTAAATATGACTTGATTGCTGTCCAGCATTGCCTGGAACAACTTGGCACAAAGCCATAAATTTTTAGTGTTATTTATAGTATCTTATTAATAGATGGAACCTATCAAGACTGTCCTCGCTTTGGTAGTGAGATATCATGTTAACATTTCAGGAATTGTCATGTATAGCTTGAGTCTATTTTGTCAAGTTTCCATTGTATCATTTTTTAAAAAAACCTTTACTCACTATTTTTCCTTAGGCATTTTGTTACAAAAGTATAATGAACTCACAGTGAAATAGAGACCACTGTCTAGAGGTGACCATTGGAGAACCCAATGAAGTATTTCATCAAAGTTTCCCATCTTAGATTATATTCATAAGTTGAAAATAAATGATAATGTGAGACAATTCATAACTATTCAAGAAAAAAAATCCTGCTTCAGTTACATAGGCATTTTATGTGAAAGTATATTTTGACCTAAATTATCCATATGAATGCCCAATATAATCGATATTGGGCCTGGATTATCCAATTAATGGTCACAGTAATTTAACTTTATTTCTTATTATGTGCCAGTATCTTCGCTGCCTCTGTAGCTGTAGTAATTATTAACCATAATGTTTTATAGTCCAAAATATTTTTTTGAGGCTAACCGTAGTAGCATTCACTTAGTTATTGAATGACAAATTAGTTATTAGACCCTTTCTATTTATTATCACTGATTATTTGTGATAGGTTGGCCTCCTCCCATAGCTGACTCTAACATGCTATGTAGCATACTGCATGCTTGCTATGGAGTGCCCTTAGGATTAATATCTGTGGAAGAGAGGAAAGGAAGTAGGGGTGGGCCTAAGGAGAAGTCAAACTGCTCCATTATCCTGGTGAAACCTTTAGCCAATACCTCAGCAAGATCTGGAGCTAAAATGGCCCTTGATAGTTGTCCTGAGTTTGGCCTAGAGAGGCACAAGTTTTGATTTCCATGTAAGTCAGTCGTTTGATACTGAGCACCCAAGATACCACCTTGAGCTATGTGGTTCTCTGTAACTTTTGAAGGCACTGCTAGCTGAAGGCTTTCTGCTACCAGAACTCCTAGGAGCGGGGGCAACAAGACCTTTCTTAAGAATGGATCAGAAATCTAACAATCTGCAAATTTTGAATGGAAAATACTCTTATCCACATTTTACAAAGAACAAAACTGAGATCTGTCCAGCTGCACAGATAATAATTACCTGAAATGGGATTCAGACCTAGGATTGACTGATTCCATTGCCCTGTATTTTCTACTGTACTTCATTGCTTTCTCAGGTTTTTTTGTGTCATGATAGAATTTTCAGAAAGACACTAGTTGTTTTTTTGTTTGTTTGTTTGGTTTTTGTCCAAGTATCTTCCTACTGATCTCACTGTAGTTAATTCGCATAGCCCTTTTATTCTGCATTACATTTTATAGTACATTTTCTCAGATATAATATAATCAGATGAAGTTATGGGTCAATGAGGCAGGTAAACAAGGCAGGATAAGCATCATTATTCTCAATTATAGATTAGAGAACAGACACAAATTAGATGATTTTTACAGAGTCACGAGAAAAGTGGAAAAACTTGAAATTGTGCTTGCATGTTCTAAGTCCAGAGTATGGATACAATACTCTTCATTAAGAATTCATTCATTAGAATGTGCTTGTGTATTTTAGTGTTTCAGCCTTTAGAAGATTTGAAATTTTACTAGCTCTCGTACTAGGTCTTTACTAAGTCCTATTTTAATTGAATAAGAATCTATTTCTTACATCAGCATTTTTTCTACCCTACTGTTTTATTTTCTCATGAATACCATAATAGTCATCCTTTGGCATATTGAACTTCTGCTTCTAATTAACAAAAATGAATACAGAAATTGCACAGTGAAGTTAAAACAAAGTGATAACTCTATAGGACGGGACTTATATTTGTTACTAGTAGATTCTGGTTCTAGCCCATACAATGCACTCAACTGTGTCCAGGTTGAAGCACAATGACAATAGCGACCCATTTTATCAGTTAAGACATTCACTAGATACAGAGTTAATCTGTGCTAAAATATTCTTTTCTGTTTTGCTTTTTCTCTGTACATATTTTTCTTTGTAATTTGCTTAGTTGAAATGTGGCTATGCTGATAGCTTCACTAACTCTTTCTTGTATTAATTTGTATTTTTTAAGTATATAAGTAGTATAAATATTAGAAGTAGAAATGAACAGAACACTTTAACAATAAAATTCTTTATTTCTTTTCCTCATTCTGTTTTGCATATTATTTTTAATATTGGGCCTTACTTTTATTTTCTCTTTAGCTAGATTATAGGTAATTATTGAGATTGGAAACATTCACATAAAGATGCCTTCAGTTTAAAATAAATCTAAAAAGAGAGGTAAATTTCTATATAGACTTAAAGTTAAAAATAAACTTTGCTTATCACTTACCACTTTTATTTCTATTGTTTCATATATTTCATATATTCCAGTGTTACATTTTCAAACTAAGTGACTACTTGGTCTACTCTAAGGCATATAATTTTATATTTTGTCCACTAATGATATCTTGCTTTTGAATTTTTATACTTTCACATCATCCTTCATATATATATATATATATATATATATATATATATATATATATCAAATTTGCAGTGTTTTAAGAATTATGGAAGCATTATTAATGGTGAATAAATAATTTGACATTTTGAATCACTTAAATATTAAAAAAAAATGTAAAAGTCAAATTTCCCACATACAGGTATCATTTGATATAACAAATTTATTATGAAGTATTAACACTTATGAAATAACAAAATAGAATATGAATGTATTCTCCCCAATATGAATATTAAATGTTAAAAAAAATCATTAAACGAGGCGTCACTATATCTTATTAATGCTTCCTCACATTGTGTTATATGGCTATTCAGTTCTATTAATGCAGTATGCCCAGATGCAAATGGTCAAATGAATAAAAAAAAAAAAAAAAGGCAAAACTGGGGAATCTAATTTCTAGGGGACATTAAATAATTCTAGAATATTTATTTTTATGAAAATATATGGGACAGATATTGTATTTGACATATATTGCATCATGGAATTGAGAAAATGCTGCAAAAGAAAGTCAGTAAAGTAACTACCCTAATTTAACAAGCTGAGCTTTCTAAAATTCCCATATTTCCAAGAATCTGGCCACCACTTTAATGCCTTTATCACCATACATTTTACTTGGTCAGTTCTTTTCTCCTAAGAGAGGAAACATCTCTGATTATTTCTTAGAAGATGATGGAAACACAGGATTTGTTTTAGAGAAAACTTTAATAATCTACTTAATGGAACAATTAAAGGGCATTTTGTGAAGTGACTCAAAAGATGCTGGACTTTTAAATTAGTTCCAGAACTCCCAAGATTGCACCATTCATGTCAAGTTCCCTGAGGGGACATTACCAACATTTGAGTTGAAACTTAATCTTGTTTTGATTTAGTTTGCATGGCAATTCTAGCAAGTCCATCTTGGGGCTCAAAGTGAACCTTATTAACATAAGAGTGTTTTCATCCACCATAAATCAGTAAGAGGTATGTGTCCTCCTATACTCTAATGATGTCATGTGTGTGGGGGTGGGGGTGGGGGGAGTTGCCCAAATAATAATGTCGTTTAACTACTATCAGAAACATTATTTTTAAGATTGACTCATTTGAAACAAAAGTTACTTTTGGGGTGGCCGGATGGCTCAGTTGGTTAGAGCAGGAGCTCTCAACAACAAGGTTACAGGTTCAATTCCCACATGGGATGGTGGGCTGTGCCCCCTGCAACTAAAGATTGAGGACGGCGACTGAACTTGGAGCTGAGCTGTGTCCTCCACAACTAGATTGAATGACAATGACTTAGATCTGATGGGCCCTGGAGAAAACACACTGTTCCCCAATATTCCACAATAAAATTAAAAACAAAACAAAACAAAAAAATCTTTTTAAAAAAAGTTACTTTTGACTTTTTTTGAAAAAAGTTACTTTTGACTACATTTGCAAGATATCTTCTAAAATGTAGCAGGCCAACTCTTTCCGTTACATTACTTGTAGATATATTTTGCAATTAATTGATCCTAGAACTTTGACTGCAAAGGTGTTTTTCATGAAGAGGTGGTCTATGGGTACACTGTTCAAAAAATGTTAAGCCTTAGATAAACGTCTGATAACTCCAGCTTTGATTATTATCCAAGCCACATCAATATCGCACCTGCCATGTGACTTTTCATAGCATGCATTTCTATTACGTTAGATACGTTTCATATAATTTGTCATTAGTAGATGAAAAAATACAAAATTGAGTTTTCCTTCGCTTGTGCTGGAGGGGAAACAAACTATTTTTAGAGTCCTGGTCTTAGTTTTACAACATTGTTGGTCTCACCTCTTTATAAGTGGCCATCCATTCAGCAATGATATCACTTCAGACGATGTTTCTTAGGACTTCTGTCACAAAGTAACACAGAATGGGTACTTTAAATAACAGAAAATTATATTCTCAAATTCTAGAGAAGTCCAAGATCAAGTTGATGGCAGGGTTGATTCCTTCTGAGGACTACAAGGGAAAGATCTGTTCCAGACCTCTCTCATTGGCTTGCAGAGGCCATCTTCATCCTAAGGCCGTCTTCACATTAGTCTGCCCGCTGTGTTTCCTCTTTTTATAAGAAAGACAGTCATATTGGATTTAGACTCATGTTAATAGCTGCATTTTAACCTAGTTACCTCTGTAAAGACTCTATCTCCAATTAAGGTAACTTTCTGAGATACTTGGGGTTAGGACTTCAACATTAATTGTTTGAGGGGGACACAATTCAGCCCATAACATCTATATTCACTCATGAAAAAGTTGTGCTACGTTTATGTTTTCCAGCTTTTCAGAACATTTCTAAATAATGAGAATATTTTCCAGAATAGTTTCTGTTACCTTTAAAACACTATGTAGAAGTCCCTAAGGTCTCTAAAAGAGGTTTTGAAACCCAATCATTTCATCAAAGTCAGCCCTAAAGCTGAAGGAAGAATAACTGAACTGATTTTAGTCCTGGCTCGGCCATTAACCATTGAATTTGCCCTGGGCCCAGTATTTAAATAATTTGTGCAATTCTTCATCTAGAAAGAGAAGTCTGTATCTAAATTTACTCTTCTTTTACGGACATCAGTCATTGTAGATTAAGGCCCACATTAATGACCTTATTTTTAACTTAATTACCTTCGGAAAGGCTCTGTCTCCAAATGCAGTCACATTCTGAGGTTCTGAGAGTTAGAACTTTAATATATGCATTTTTCGGAATATAATTGAACATTCAACCATAACAGACATATAGACCCCAAATTATTTTTTAAAAAGTTAGACCTGTTTATTGCCCCATTCATTGTCAAAATATATGCCTATAGATTATGATTATATTTGCCTTTAGATTGTATAGCATACTACATGCACCTTGGTGAGATCTCTCTCTCTCTCGCTCTCTCTCTCTCTATATATATATCATGGGTGCCAGAAAAAAAATTATATATATATATATATATATATATATATATACAAATGACTTGTATTCATCTTTTTTTATCGGTGTATATTGAGTATTAAAATTTTAATACAATTTTTGCCTTTCTTAAAATATGTATACATTTTTTTGGCATCCTCTATATATATAGATTTAGCTTAACTAATTTGCCCAGGGTCACCCTTGTGGTAACCCAAGCAGCAGAATTTGATTTCTAATCCAGGTATGTTGGATCCCCAAACTCTTGCATTTAACCATTATTCATTTGGCCCTTCTTGATTTTGTCTTATTCATGCTGCTTTTCTCTTAGCCCTGACAGTTCCTTGGCTTACATTTTATAGTATTTGGTGTTGCATGGCAGCACTAGAATTTCTGAAACCAGCTTGATGATTTGGAGTACACTGGTGTGCCTAAGCTACAGGACTTGTGGTATTAAATGACCTGGTAGCAGATCATACAATGAAATAGCCTTAGGCCCTTCATATACTTGAGGAGAAAACCATCATGGATAATGCAAAATGTGGTCATATTATATTAGTTCATTGCTTTAGTCACTGGACATTTAACAAGGGACACAAACTTAATGCTGATAAATTTAACTTTAGCTCTTTTTTATTTCTTTTGGTGGCAATTACAGATATCCAGCAAAGATATATCCAGAAAAAAAGGAAACAAATTGAGAGACTGAATATTCCACAGGAATAAAATAAAATTACAAAATCACCTATAATCTTAATAAGTCTCAGAATTACTAAATTGGTTATTTTGTTATAGGGTACTTGGCAAAATATCACTGCAAACAACTTACATGGAAATATGATAATGTGATTCTTATCACAAGCTCTTTAAAGTAAAAATTGATATAACTGCATGGTAATAAAATTAAAAACAAATAATTTCCAAAAGAGGATTAGAAATATTTTATCACCATCCTTAGAATAGTGCATTTAGGATTTTAATTTTAAAAACATAGCTTTTAGCTTCTCATAAACTCTCAGTTTACCTCCATTGTCAATCAGCATTTTAGAATTATTTTCCAGCTTTCACTCATGTTTATCTTTTAAAAATACTCTTATCAGGAAACTTGTGCTCTTCAGATTGTGGATAGCTACATGCTCACTGTTAGTGATAAAACAGTTCCGTATATTTCTATAGTAACTTTATTCCACAGAAAAATTTTGATTGAATTTTGCTCTTCAAAATGCAACTCTCTGGCTTCCTCCATCTGATAACCATTTTGGATTAGTCATTGATTTGTCTCTGTTGTCAATATCAGGTTGCAGGCTCTTAAGAGAAACAGACTGTGCGCTGTTATACATCTGTAACCCATAGTGTCCTTTGAAATGCCAAGAACTCTGAAGTCATTTAATAAAAATCACTCGGATTGATTTTTATCTTTGCAGCCAGGTAGGGGAGACAGGTGCCATTTCCTCTAACTTTAAGATGGTCAAATACTCCTGGAGAAGAGATTAGGTGCTGTATCTCCATCTTCCGAGCTTATTTCTGAGCCTATTAGTTTAATGCAGGGCTTCTCCCTGAAATTCTCCTCACTGAAGACATGACTGAAACACATATTACTGTGCGGGGCCTGGGGTCCTAACAGCAATTGTCTATGGACAGCTGAAATTTTCTTTGACATTATGTATTTTATCTTTAAAAAAAAAAATTCCATATACATTACATTGCATTTTTTGTTGTATGTATTTGAATATAAAAATTACATTGCATATGCTTAACATCAAGTAAAACAGATGTACCAGGAAGCAGTGCTGCCTTTATCTTGCGGGTCCTATTATCTCATTCGTTTACCTGTCATGCCTGGAACATTCATGCCCCAGTTTAAGAAGCCCTGGTGAGAGTTTTCACAAAAGTCTCTTTGCTTTAAGTTTGACTATAAAATGTTTAAGATACAGAAATTCGCATGGATAATACAAATTCACTAGGAGGCTCTTGTTCTATGCGCTGCAGCATTTAGTTTCACAGGACCCTACATTCTGTTGAAGTCTAAAGGGTCACTACAGGATGAAGAGGAAGGGGAAGGAAAAAGGTCTACCCTTCGCTTCCAACCGAGCAGCTCATTCCCATCTCCTTTTCTTTTGAGATTTTATTTTGTAGAAACTTTTCTGTTTCTATTTTTGTTTCTTTAAAAAAAGAAACTCTGAATTAAAGAATGTAATACCACATAAGATTTTGAAGCTCTTTGTAAAACTTATTTATTCTTAAGGCATTTATCCATGATATTGACTCTTTTTTCAACCAAAGTTATTATAAACAACCAGCAAAAGGGAACTAATGTATAAAAACTAAGTAACACAGTGACTTAGAGCTGTAAGAGTCATGCAGGTCTTCTAGTCTGACTTCTCATTCACAGTCCCATCCTTGCCAGATGTCATCTAGCTTTTCTGTTCAACTCCTTTCAGTAATGGAAGTTCACAGCTTTTTGATGCAGCCCATTGTATTTTTGGACACTCTCCGCGTTAGTAAGTTCTTTCTAAAACTGAATGGCAAATGTCGTCCCTGTAATTTTTGCCTTAAGCCTTATAGTCTCCTGCTTTACAGAAAAAGCACAGAACACAGGTGCCCCTTATCTACAAAATAACCTTCCAACAGACGTGGATTTAGTGTGAAATTAAAAACGCTTAAGCTTCAAGCCCCTCATATGCATGAACCACTTCCAAATCCCTGGGAAGGGCCCCAGAAATTCATTCCAACTTTTCCTCCGTTACATTTCCCCTCATGTTAGGTGATGTTGGAGTGATTTGGGGTGATTTTAGGATCTAGTTATGCAGAGCTTCAGTTGGGAATGCACTTAGTTTCGATTTAATGGGTAATGTTTAAGTGGCTTGCAGTGATTTTCATGTATATTTAAGTTTTTGCTGTCCATTCTAATACATAAGAATGACTCCCAGAAAATTGCTACTGCTAATTCTGGTGGGACATAAAGATGTGTGGCCAGAGGTCATGCCATGATATGAACACATCCTATGCTGTGTGTAGTGGAGGTCTGAATTTTGGACCGAGACACTAGTTAATCAAAATTTGTCTAATTATCAGATGTGTAAAATTGTTAAGTGGGAGCTTCTCGAGCCAACATTTTCTGTTCTCAGGATCAGACTCTGTACTAGAGCATATGCAATTAGAAGTACATCATATATATTGTTTTATTTTCTATGGGAATGGCCCAAAATGTCATTCTTCAGAATATCTGTTTGTAGTGTATAGAACTATAGCATACTATAAACACTGAATACATCTGTGACAGCTCATAAATAAAAGGCACTTGACAGAGGTTTTTCCTAGTTTGCTAACAAACCTAAAAATGTAAATGGTATTTCCAGTAATGACTGACACTGAAAACAGCTTTTCTAATATATCATTAATGAAAACAAATTTCATCAACCATACCAAACAAACAAACAAACAAAAAACTACCTATTCTTTCTGAAGAAAATATTATAAAATCATTGCCATAGAACGATTAAGGAAGCAATGAAAAATATACAACCAAAACTGTAGGGGAAAGAGTGCTATAATTATGTGCCAGGCAATGAATTAACAAAAATAGCATTATATGATTGTTCCGGATATTTTTCATGAATGTGGAAAATGTTTGTTGGCATTTTCAATTTTTTGACATTTTTTTCATTCTAAATAAATATTCACTTTAATAACTAATTTTTCATTTGTTATTTTGTGTTACTTTCATTTAAAAACAAACAAACAACAACAACAAACAAAGACAACACAAAACAACTTCTTTCATGAACTTTAAGCCCCCAAACAACTGATTGGTCCTTCAAATATGCAGAAAGAGCAGGTTAGGTCTTTACTCTCCTCTTCCCCAGGTAAATAAACATCCTCACATACTTTCCAGTATGATCATGCTTCTCAGACTTCTCATCAACCACTGATTCATGGCCCATTTGCTATTAAGGCCCCAGGAGACTGGGGATGAGTAGACTTGAATGCTTGGGAGAAGGGGCAGCAAGCTTAGGAAACTCAGTACATGCTTAGCATCAAACCTTTGTAGGTTTGCAGCCCAGAATTTCAAGTTATTGATCGTATTATATTAGGGAATATATCTCACCTTTGCTTTAAGATTCTGCTCCGTCATCTATAAAAATATGGGTGATGATACCTAGCTCAAGGTTGAGTAGTATAATGAAAATCTTTGAATGAGTCACCTAGTTCAGTATTTGACTACTTGACATATAGTAGATGATTGGGTAATGTTTGCTGTTCTTTTACTAGTTTTTAAACAAAAGCACATGCTCCTTTCTGGACCTGTCACAAAGACTAGAGACAGTTTGATTACATTTTTAAAAAACATAATGTTTCTCATTTTACAAGTGATGAAAAGCCTGTTTTCCCCTGGTGAGCTATCAGACAGATTGAGTAAATGAACCACTAGGCGTTGAAATCAAGCCTAGCTAGGCCTGCAGGAGTTTTGGGCAATTATACAGAATTCTGACTTCCCTGAGGACCCTGTGGTTGTCAGTTGATTCCAGAAGCTTATGGTAGAACTTCTGGTGCTTCTCTGGGCTTTCTGTGTTTCATCCTGGGCAGGAAGCCAATAAGCTAAAAGGGAAGTAAGAATATGGGACATTCTTTAGCTACTTTTTCTATATATGGATCAGTTTTCCAGATTAAGAATCATCAGTAACTTTACCTTCTGACAGTTTCTCTTATGGTCATTGCATGTTTAACATGTTAAACAGGAAAATAACAGCAGGGGGTGGATTGTTAAGGATAGATGGGTATTTTTAGTAGTGTTGAGAATGAACTGGAAGTGAGGGCATGAAGAAGTCGTGGTTAAAATTGGCTGAAATAATAGAGATGTATGTGTAAAATGTATGCATATAAATTATGTATGTATATTAAAGTGTATGTATATAAATTGTCTGTGATATTCATGTTCCCAAGGCCTAGGGGTATCAATGTCAAAAAATGTACAGGTTAGAATGACAAAACTAAATGAGATGATTGGACTAACTACAGAGAAATAGTTCTGTGTAATAAAATTGCACGTGCGTGCGCGCGCACACACACACACACACACACACACACACACACACACACCCACACAGCTAATAGACTACTACATAAGCGTTGACAGACGCAGAACTGGGAGACAAGAGGTAGGGTTTTAAACCTGACAGCTCCTGCCTGTTGCATGGGAGTTGCCCTGCTCCAAAGGATTTTTGCCATGTGAAAACGTGGCAGATTTTTTTGTTCTTCTCCAGCAAAGATGGAAATTTGGAATTGTGTGGTAAATCGTATAACAGAAAAATATTGAACCAGTTTAAAATGAAAACAACACTTTCTGGGCCAAATATAAAGTCAGCCAGGGCCGATCTGACTGCTGTATAGATATTTGTAATCTCTGCTCACAAATGAGCTGCACAACTCTTATAGGCATACATAGCCCCAGCTAGAGCTGAGATCGGGGCAAGGGACAATGCCAGAGAAAGTCAGCTCAGAGGAGTGACGTATGGGCTGAAATGGGTCTTGAATGATAAGTGGAATACCACGTATGTGTGGATATATTTACCTGTGGTATGTGTAGGCGCATCTTTGGTACAGAAAAATGTATGTGCAGAGGCAGAGAGTTGTGGATGGTTTATCTTGTTCTCAGATGCTCCACCAAGATTATCAGTATGTGCATTGTGAGGGTCTGGCGAGAGAACTGATGCCCTGCTTGATTAGATAATGTACAACGTGGACTCTTACTTTGTTTTGCCTTCCACTGGCAATTCCGTTTTAGTCCTTGTCTCTCTATCAAAGGACTTAATTTTTTTGTTCTTTATACATTTACAGCAGAAAGCCAGACTTTTTTCCCAAATAAATAGGACAAAAAAGAAAGTGCAAAACACACAGAATTCCTGTGTGCCTGTCTTTCCACATGACGATAACATTTGGACACACTTTATGAAAGTCATTTCTGCTAAAGCTGTGAAGAGGGTGTAAAAGATGAAAGTAGTTTATATCTTTATAAACACATGCTTTTGGAACAATTTACTGCCATAGTTTAAAACCAGGTTTGCTCTCCCTCCCCAGTGTCTGGATTTTCTGTATTTTTATTTTTGGAAAAAACAAAGAAAACACAACTTCTTCTTTTCCTTACCAAAAAAAAAAAAAAAAAAAAAAAAAATTGTAGTTTTTCTCCTCGAGAGACCCTAATTAAAATGTTCCATTTGGAGGATTTTTTTCTTTTTCCAACACAAATTCTCATTAAGCAAATGCTTTATATTCCTTGCTAGAATATAAAGCTGCAGTATTCCTAGAGGGCAGATTTGCAAGAGTATTGAATCCAGTACACAGCAACATATATTATTCCAACATCTTAAAAGATGGACAAAAATTTTTAATAGGATGTATTGGTCAATTGACTTTATATGTATCACTTTGGAAAAGTGAAATGATACTTTAATATATTCTTTAACTAAGAATATCCCTATGCAGTAGATAAAGAACAGTCCCATCTCACATTTCTGGTCTTCTTTATCATAAGAAAATTTAAAAGATTTTTTTTCTGTAACACAAATTATTTTTTTGCAACATTATCTTAGTATCTGCCATTTTGGTGTTTTCATATTTTTAATCTCAGAGGACACCAGCAAATTTCAGTGATTTCTGCATGAAATAAACTTAAAATCTAGTTGTTATATTTAAAATATATATCAATTCTTAATATCATCTATAAGCAATTGATTACCTTTTCCATGTTTAACACTTCCTATTTTTCTTTGAAAACAGAGTTACAGGGGGATAATCATCATACTAATTTAAATTAATTATTAGATTATGTTTCATAAACTATTTCTTACTCTTTTATTGTTATTTTAATAATTATACATAATCTGTTTCATAATGTCATTTATTTATAATATATGTTACATTGAAATTATAACTAAAGGGTAAAGTTAGTTTGTATATATATAATTCAATATTTAGTTTACTAATTATTGTAATTAATTACTAGTAATAAGTAATTTATTAATTATTAGAAATTATTAATTAATTTTTAGTTAATTCAAACAAGCAGACATTTTAAATGTGTACCCTTGTTAAGAAAATAATATTACTGTTAATTCATTCCTTTTCATAAAATTTCATAGCAACATTCTGATTCTGACTATGAATTTAAGTACTGGGTTTAAACATAATAAAGCAAGTTTCTGAAATATGCACTAATTGATTTTACCTATAACCAAAATGAAAACTATAAAGACAGTTTAGCTTGTATGACTGAGTGAACCGTGTGATTATTATTTATGCTGCAAAGAGGCCTTTGATTCTGCGCGGGGAACACCTGTCATTCAGTAATGGCCGTGCTTTGGTGACTTATCGAACCAAATAACAACGCTGTTTTTGCAAGATAGATAAGTAGAGGACAGTGAAATTAATTCTTTTATTAGACATATATAATTCACTTTGAAAGTAAGATTTTTTTATTAATAATTCTTAATATTTTGAGGAAATTTTATTTCAAGTAATTAAAACAAAACAAAACTGTAAAACCAATATTAGATCTGTCCATCTGTTGCTACAGTTCTCATGGCTTAATCCTGTTTACCTGAACTTTTGTTTCAGGCACTCTGGCCTTCCTTAAATTGAAAGAAAGGACCAAGCTCTTACCTACCTCTAGGCTTTCTCTCATCTTGCCCAATACATGCCCCTCCCTTCCTCTTGAACATTCCTGTGGCTTGCTCCTCTCATTTTATCTCTCTGTTTTAAATATTACTTCCCTAACATTCTTTGAACACTTTATTGTTCTTTCACATTACATCCTGTCCCCTTTTTTTTTTAACATAACCCTATTATAATTGGTACTTATTTGTTTGTTTGCTTTGTTCTCATCTGTCTCTCTAACTAGAATGCAACCTCCATGAGAAAAGATATGATTTATATATTCAGCACCTAGGACCGACAATAGTAGAGATAAGTGGTTAAGAGTCACCAAGAACCCCACTGCCTGGTTTGAATCTGGGCTCTGCCATTGGCAAAACATCAGACAAATTTCTTATCGTTTTTTGGGTGTTATCTGTAAAATGGGCAATGATACAGCATGGACTACATGAATTAATGTGTGTAAATTGCTTGGCGTATAATTAGACCTTATTAAATGTCAGCAAGCTAGATATCACAGTGTCTGGTACATAGTAAGTAATCATTAAACATTTACTGAATGATTGAATGATGTAATAGAGCTCTGGTGTCAGAAAGACTGGCATTTGACGCAAGTTCCATTTTGACATTGGCAAAGTGATTTACCTTTTTCGAACCTCAATTTCTCAGTGTATAATACTGTGTTGACTTTTTTGAGATTTTGAAAGATTGAAATTATGTGCTCTTTATAGTATGTTTTATGATTTACTTTTGTTAAAAATAATTAGAAGCCCTAGATATTGTTCCCACTCTAGAACTATGGTGTTTGACAGCCCTATCTGAGGCCATTTGTACCTGTTGTTGGGATATTTAACTTTAACAGTTCTAGTCATTAAAACTGTTTGGTTATGAATAACAAAAACAATTTGAGGTAACTTTAGCCTACATGAATTAAGAAATTAATGAAAGCACATTTATTATAATACACAAATTGAACAAGAATCATTCATGATATGTTCACAACCTAAATTTATTGTTGCTTTCCATTGCCCCATTAAACTTTATGGATGCAGTCTTCCCCTTTCCTAGATGAAAACCCTGGTGATATTACAATTTTTATTTTCAGTCTTATGGAATAGAACAGTCTTATAGTTACTTTAAATCACAAACATAATTTCTATTGAGTAATTAGAATATACTTGTGTATTACTTTTCTATTGTTGCTGTAACAAATTAACACAGACTTGATGGCTTAAAACAAATCACATTCATTTTCTTATAGTTTTATAGATCAGAAGTGCAATATGGGTAGGATCAAAAGATCTACCGGTATAAGATTGTACCTTTCTAGAAGCCTGGGGAAGAATCTGCTTTTTTCAGTTTCTGGAGACTTCCTGAATTCATTGGGTTGTGTCCCCTTCCTCCATCTTAAAAACAAAAAAATAGCAGAGCGAGTCTTTTTCACATCACATCTCTCTGACCCTCTGTTCTATCTATTCCTCTTCTACTGTTAAGGACTCCTGTCATTAATTTGGGCCTATGAGAATAATTCAGAATAATCTGTCCATCTCAAGGTCATCTGATTAGCAATCTTAATTGTATTTGCAACCTTAATTCCCTTTTGTCATATAACATAAGTACACAGGTTTGAAGAATTAGGGCATATACCTAATGGTCTGGGTACCATTATCCTGCTTACCATATTTGCCGAATAGTCAAAAATTCAGCCTTCTGAATTGGGATTTTCTGTAGATTAAGCTTCATAAGGCATGAGCCAATACACTTCCTTTTCACTTTCCAGTGGTAGCAAACACATTTTATATTTAAAAACTTTCCCCGTGGTCCCCGTGAAGTCTCTGTGTTGAGGCTAATGACTCAGTTACCATTCTCTTCTTCACCCCTCAGATGGATGTTAGTCCCACAGCGTAGCAGTTGCTCTCTACAAAGTAAGCTGTTCATCAATTCCTTCACTAAATGTTCTCTTACACTTTCTATGCTCCATATCTGTATTGTTTTTCATGTTAAGGGGTCTGAGAGTAATGGCATTTCTCTCTCATTGAAAGCATTTCTTTATGTATTCAATTGGTATAGGGTCAAAGAGGTGCTTTTCTCACATTTATTAAGGCAAAAAGAGTCCATTTATCCTGGTACATAAGGTTGAGCCACTGTACCATGAAATCCAAAGGCTAGGCCTTGGAAAAACTGAAACTAATGTAAAAGCTATGAGTGGTTTAAAACTATTTTCTCTCTTCACTTCTTATATCTGCTTCTTCCTACAAATGAGGTTAATTATTCTCCCTCATGTGAATAGCTCCCTGGTCTCACATTGGTAAACATGGCTATGCACATACCTCCTGACTTTACATGTTACAAACCTAAGTTGAATTTTCTTTCAGTCCCCAAAACAAATTTCATGTGCCAAAATCTGTGATCCCCCTAGTTGGAGTTGTATGTACATGCTTGTCCAAACAACTGTAGCCTGTGGAATGAGCTGCATTACAAAGAACAAAATGCCCCACCCCTGTGGATTTGGGAAATAGATAAGAGAGAAGCATTGTGACTTGGCAAAAATCTCAAAAATCTATGTATCATAGTAGCTTGTAAATCTTATAACAGCAATAAAAAAGCACTCATCATTATTATAGTCAAAGTTTGTCGAGAGCCTTTTATGATCAGGCCCTGAATTGTTATATGAAACTGTCATATCACCTCAACCCCATGTGGAGATTCAGATATTTTCTTTGTTTTAATGAAATAAAAATTGAGGCTCAGAGAAGTGAAATAATTTGCTCTGGGTCACACTGGGAGTAAGTAGTGGCCATGACCTAAATCCACATCTCTCTGACTCCAAAGTCCATCTACAAGATGTAAACAAAATAATACCTTAACCCAGAAATTCATGTTTCAAAATGTTCTGTACATTTTTACAATTTATATCTCTTTTCATGCCTATAACTATGACTATATTGCTATATCTGTCTACATCTATATTGTATCTGTGTATACCTACCCATACCACTGCCCTTTCTCTCGCTTTCTCTCGAGGGTATATATTTAAAAGTTAATACTGGCTACCTCTGATAATGGAATCATTTGTTATTTAAATCCTATTTTTCTGTCTATATTTTTGTAAATGATCATATATTGTTAATGATCATAAGAAGATAATTATGTTTATTTGTGTTAGAAAGAACAAGAAATGTTGAGCTCATTTAGGCGGCTTCTTGTCTTCTTTCTACCACAGCTCAAACAGAATTGTCCTGCTGTTTCCTTTTTCTAACTAAAATCTTTCCAATCAACATGGTGGCTAAGACACTTGCACTGTTCTTTGTAAACGTATGGGTTTATAAGAAACAAGCTGTGAATTATCTGCTCAATGAGATTTGCCCTGCCCCACCCCAAATAGAATATTCAAGTGCTATAGCTTTGAAATTATATCTAGGTTTTCCTCCTAGGTCCGTTTTAGGATTTCTTATTAAAGTTTACAAAAAATGTCTTTCCTTATCAACTAAATTTATGAAATACCTACTGAATATCTATTCATACACTTACAAATATGTTTCTTTGTATTAGCTATTTACTAACACTAACAAGCACATGATTCCATTTAGAAATAACCCAGACATAATTTGTATAGGTAAATTGTATGGCTATCCCTGGCGTATTTTTGGAAGCATAGTCTGCTTCCAAAAAGACAAGAGGTTCCACTCTTTTCTTCTACATTTCCAATTTGGTATAAAGAACAGTCAAAAATCATCAATAAGTCTTATTTTTTTTCCAAAATAGTAAATAAATCTTTCTTTTGATTATAAAGTAATGCATAACTTGTTTTTAAAATATCAAAAATCAAGAAAAAATTAGATAATCACCAGTAATCCTATAATGTAATGATAGTCGTTGTAATATGTTTAGCATATGTTATATATCTTGACAAAAATACAACACAAAAACGTGTTGGACTTTGTAAGTGAATAAATAGTTCTGAATTAATAGTTGCAGATTATTCAGTTACACTAGTATATAATAATTGATTGTAAAAATCTCTTAGTGTTAGCATTTAATTGCTTATTTTTTAATATATTGTTGATAAATGTTGATACATAAACTCATTTGCAGACTTCTGATTATTGTCTTGGAATATTTCCTAGAAGTAAAATTTCAAATGGTATGACTTTTACTAAATACTTTAGATATATTTTGCCTAATTGTCCTTCATAAATATTGTACCATTTCTATTCTGCATATGAAGGGATACATTCTATTTGACTTGCCATCTGACATAGAACTAGTCCACAGGACAAAATATCTAAAACCATTGTTTTTGGACATTGGACAACACAACAATAAGCTCATCATTGTAAACCTTAAGAAAAGGGAATGCAATAAGGTGAGCTTTATAATTGTCCTGACCTTTTACCCAGAGGTAATTTCCAGAATATGATGAAGTGAGGGAGAACCAAAACATTTCCTGAGTTGAAGACATAAAGATTATGCTTTGGGGAGAATAAGCCACTAGTACTGTATATGTGGAGACAAAATTAGAGATAAGAGAACTACACAAAGAAAGAGCTTCAGATATTTGCAGAGAACTTTGAAGTCTTTAACTGAATATCAATCAGTGCAAAGGGGAAACTCCATGATGTTGAGCAAAGAACAGCTGTTAGGAATGCGTATTTACCAGAGAGTTCTAAGTTGAACACTTTCCAGAGCTTACACAGGGCCTGAAATTATTCATGTTTTCACCAAGGAGAGTGAAGAGACCTGTTGACTAGACAGAGCATCCAGTAGAATTTCAAAAGTATCACTCATCTTTTTTTTTTTTAGTTTCAGGTTTATAAAGCAATGTAATAGATACTTATCATTTATGTCCCTCACACAGTGATAACCCCCCTACCCCCATCTACTGTCCCTCTGACATCGCATACAGCCATTACATTTACACTATCTCTATTACTAACGCTGTACTCCACTTCTTGAAATATATATATATATATATATTATTTTGTTGAGTATTTTGCATCTATGTTCATTAGGGATATCTGCCTGCAGTTTTATTTTTTTGTAATGTCTTTGTCTAATTTTGAGATCAGGCTGATAGTGGACTCATAAAAAATGTTTGGGAGCCTTCCCTCCTTCTGGATTTTTTTGGAATAGCTTGAGGAGAATAGGTGATAATTCTTTATTGAGTGTTTTATAAAATTCATCTCTAAAGCCATCTGGTCCAGGACTTTTGTTTGTTGGTAGCTAGTTGATTACTGATTCAATTTCCCTGGTGGTAATCAGTCTATTCAGCTTTTCCGTTTCTTCTTGAGTTAGCCTTGGAAGTTTGCATGCTCCTAGAAAATTGTCCATTTCTTCTAGATTGTCTAATTTGTTGGCATATAGTTGCTCATAATAATTTCTTCTATTTTTTTGTATTTCTGTGGTATGTCACTTCTCCTCTGTCATTTTTGATTATATTAATTTGGGTCCTCTTTTTTTTTTTTTTTTTTTTGATGAGTTTAGCTAAAGTTTTTTCAATTTTGTTTATCTTCTCTAAAAACCAACTCTGGATTCATTGAGCTTTTCTGTTTTTGTTTTTGTTGTTGTTGTTGTTTTTGTTTTTTGTTTTTTTGCCTTTCTATTTCATTTATTTCCAGTCTGATCTTTATTATCTCCTTCCTTGTACTCCCTTTGGGCTTATTTTGTGGTTCTTTTTCCAGATCCTTTAAGTGTGAAGATAAACTGTTGATGAGTGATTTTTCTTGTTTCTTTAGGTAGGCCTGCATTGCTATGAATTTCCCTCTTAGAACTGCTTTCGTTGCATCCCATATATTTTGAGTCATCATGTTTTCATTTTCATTTGTCTCGAGATAATTTTTGATTTCTTCCTTGATCTCATGGTTGACACATTCATTATTTAGTAACATTTTATTCGGCCTCTATGAATTTGTGTGTCTTCCAGTTTTTTTCATTTAGTTGATTTCTAATTTCATAGCACTGTGGACAGAGAAGACACTTGATATGATTTCGTTTTTCTTAAATTTATCAAGACTTGTTTTGTGGCCTATCATGTGGTCTATCTTGGAAAATGTTCCATGTGTGCTTGAGAAGAACATATATTCTGCAGCTTTGGGGTAAAATGCTCTGAGAATATCAATTAAATCCATGTGTTCCAATGTGTAATTTAAGGCTGTTTTTTCCATATTGATTTTCTGTCTGTAAGAGCTGTCCCTTGTTGTCAGAGGTGTGTTGAAGTCCCTTACTACAGTAGTGTTACTGTTGATCTCTGTCTTTATGTCAGTCAATATCTGTTTTATATATTTAGGTGCTCCTATGTTGGGTGCATAGATGTTTACTAGGATTATGTCCTCCTGTCAGATCGATCCCTTTATTATTATATAGTGCCCATCTTTGTTGTTTAGTATATTCTTCATTTTAAAGTCTATTTTGTCAGATATACATATTGCAACAACCAGCTTTTTTCTCATTTCCACTTGCATGAAATATCTTACTTCAACCCTTCACTTTCAGCCTGTGTGTGTCTTTTGATCTGAGGTGAGTCTCTTGTACACAGCATATTCAAGGGTCTTGCTTTCTTATCCTCTCAGCCACCCTGTGTCTTTTGATTGGAGCATTTAATCCATTTACATTTAAAGTGATTATTGATAGGTACATAGTTATTGCCATTTTTTTATTTGTAGTTAGATTGTTTTCATCTTTCTTCTGTTTACAGAAGCCCTTTTAATATTTCCTGCAATGCTGGCTTGGTGGTAATACATTCCTTTGGCTTATTCTTATCTCTTCTTCAATTTTAAATGATAGCCTTGCTGGATAAAGCAATCTAGGTTGTAGGCCTTTGTTTTTCATCAGTTTGAGTATCTCCTGCCACTCCCTCCTGGCCTGCAATGTTTCTGTAGAAAAGTAATTTGATAATCTTGTAGGGGTTCCCTTGTATGTAACCCTCTGTCTTTCTCTTGCTGCTTTTAGGATTCTCTCTTTGTCTTTAATCTTTGCCATTTTAACTACAATGTGTCTTGGTGTGGACAAGTTTGGGTTTATCCTGATTGGAACTCTGCACTTCGTGGGCTTGTATGTTGGTTTCCTTCACCAAGTTAGGGAAGTTTTCAGACATTATTACTTCAAATATGTTCTCAATCCCTTGCTCCCTCTCTTCACCTTCTGGTATTCCTATGATGCGCATGTTGTTGCACCTGATGTTATCCCAGTGATCTCTTAAACCATTTTCATTGTTTTTTCTTTCTTTTTTTCTTTTTAATTAAAGTTTATTGGGGTGACAATTGTTAGTAAAGTTACATAGATTTCAGGTGTACAATTCTTTATTACATTATCTATAAATCCCAATGTGTGTTCACCACCCAGAGCCTCCTTTAGTATTTCTTGTAGTGCAGGTCGTGTATTAGAAAATTCCCTCAGCTTCTGTATGTCTGGAAAGGTCTTTATTCCTCCTTCATATCTAAAGGATATCTTTGCTGGGTATATTATTCTTGGCTCATAATTACTGTCTTTCAATAGTTTGAATATTTGGTTCCATTCCCTCCTGGCTTGTAGAGTTTCTGCTGAGAAATCTGATCATAATCTAATGGGCTTACCTTTGTAGGTTACCGCCTTCTTTTCCCTGGCTACCTTGAGGATTCTTTCTCTGTCTTTGATTTTTGACAGCTTCAATACAATGTTCCTTGGAGAAGGTCTGTTGGTGTTGAGGTAATTAGGTGTTCTATTTGCTTCTTGGATTCGAGGATCCAGTTCTTTCCACAAGTTTGGGAAGTTCTCATTGACTATTTGTTTGAATATACTCCCTGTTCCCTTCTCACTTTCTTTTCCTTCTGGTATGCCCATTATTCTCATATTGCTCTTTCTGATGGAGTCAGAAAGTTCTTGTAGAGTTCTTTCATTTCTTTTAAGTCTCAAGTCTCTTTCTTCTTCCATCCGTGTCATGTCCAGGTTTCTATCTTCGATGTCACTGATTTTTTGCCTCCATTTGGTCAACTCTACTACCTAAGCTGGCTATTTCATTCTTAATTTCTTCAATTGAGTTCTTAATCTCCAGAAATTCTATTTGGTTATTTTTAAAAATTTCAATCTCTTTGGTAAAATGTCCATGTTGTTCTTCTATTGTGTTTCTGAGTTCATTAAACTGCTTTTCTGTGTTTTCTTGCATCTCGTTGAGTTTTTTCACAACTGTAATCTTGAATTCTCTGTCATTTAAGTCACATATTTCCATATCTTTAAGTTCATTTTCTGGAGACTTTTCCCTTTCTTTCTGAGCTGTCTTGTTGCTTTGGTTATTCATGACAATTAATGATTTATTATTTGTTTTCCTAAACATCTACAGGAGTGGGTTCTGCAACAGGTTGATTGGAAGAGGTCTTTCTTTTGTTTTCCAGTACGTGTTTGTAGAATGTTTTATTTTCTCTCCTACTGTAGCCTTGTTTTTCTCTCTCACACTATAGTGTTATGTTTTCTCTGCACTATTCCAGATTCTCACACAATGGGGGGATTCTCTGGAAGGTAGACTTCTCCTCTGTTAACAGTTCACCTGGGTCATAGGGCACCGCGTCCGTATGGGGATGCGGAGAGCTTTCGAAGTTCCAAAGCTCTTCCTGCACCAGATTCAGAGCCCGTGTGTTTCAGCAGTTCTGTTTACTCCTGCATGGATCCTCCCAGGTAGGTGGGAACAGGGGCGGGGTGAGTTGTGAGAGGTGGCCCAGAGCAATCGCGGTGACCACAACCACAGCCAGTCCTGCTTCTACGGCTCCCTCCCCTTTGCCAGAACTTGTTGGGCTCCAAATCTGTCTCTGCAGACCACAGTTCTAAGAACTGCAAATATTCTGCTCTTTTGATCTGACACTGCTGCTGTTCTTCTTCTGGCAGAACTGGGCAGATCGGGGTGGGGCAAACTTGTCTTCTGTGTCACTGATTCGATCCTCTGCCTCAACTAACCTGCTGTTAATTCCTTCCAGTGAGTTCTTTATTTCAGTTCATTATGGTTGTTCATTATGATTTCTCTATCCTTCTTTATGTCGTCACTAAGCTCCTTAAACATTCTTATCATCGGTGTTCTGAACTCTGTCTCTGATAGGTTGGTTACCTCTATTTCATTTGGTTCCAATTCTGTAGGTTTCTTGTGTTCTTTTATTTGGGACATGTTTCTTTGTTTCCCCATTCTGGCTGACTCTCTGTGTTTGCTTCGATATATTAGGTAGATCACCTAGGGTTCTTGGTTTTTACTGGGTTATCTCATGTAGTATGTGTCCTTTATGTTTGACTTGCATCACTTCCCTATTCTCCTGTGTGTGTGCTCCAAAGGTGACCCTTGTGTTGCGTATATTGTCCTATTACATTGATCTTTAATTGCTTCTGGCTTGTAAATAGGTGGGATTGACTCCTAGCCTGAATAGTTATGAGACTTGGCTCTTCCCACAGTGTATGTTCTGCTGTGTGAGGGTTGACCGTTCAAATGAGGCTTGGCTCCTGTGGGCTCTTGTGCCTGTAGATAATTCCCTCTGTGTGTGTCACTTGTAAGTCAAGCTTGGTAATACTCTGGTTTTGGTCTGGAGTTGGACTCTGGGTGTGTTGAATCTTGTGCCTCTTGTGCTGGGACCTGGTTTAGGGCAATTTCAGAAGAAAGCAAATCACCAAGCACAACAACAACAACAACGAAAAAAACAAATACACTCACATGTATATACCACCAATAACCCACAATCAACATAGGCACAAATATCAAAAATACAAAAAAAAAACACAAAACAACAACAACAAAAAAGCAGTGCCAGTCTTGGCTTAAGCCCACCAAGTATTCTCCAGGTTGTCCTCTGCTGTACTAAAGGGTCCTCTGCGTCTTGTGCAGGCAGAGCTGGTCACCTGGTACCCAGAGTGACCTTGGGACTGCAATTCTAGATGAGTGGGGCTATGGGGTATGGGTGGTAGTTTTCACAAAGTCAGTGCAGTTTCTGCTCTTGCCTGCACATATGCACCCTGAGAGTAACACAGCCAGCCCTGTGCTCAGGTCTCCTGAGTCTTAGGACACTGCTTCTATGTGTGTGTGTGTGTGTGGGGGGGGGATTTCTGAGCTGCTGAAAGCCCAGAGCTGCATCTGCCTGCTGCTGACCTCTGGATGTGTCTCCGCAGTTGTAATTGTACTGCCCTAGGCAGGCCAGAAAAGGTGGGGACTGGGGATGGAGGAGCCTTCTCTCTCCCAGTCCAGGAGTGTCACACTTTCCAGCATCTTCTCTGGGTCAAAACTGCAAGCTGGATCTTCTCAGATCCTGAGCACTACGGCTCCTCTGTATCTGACACTAACTCCTCAGTTCAGCGCCAGCTTGAGGCTTGAGTCTCTGGAAGGTCAGGGGTAGGAATGGGAGAGTAGTGGGAGGGGCCCAGGTATGGTATTTACATCCTTTGTCCAACCTGGGTCCCAACTGGAGGTCTCAGCTGAGGTTACGGCCTCAAAAGCTGGATACGCTGCTCCCTCGCCGAGAGAGATCAGCTATGGGACACAGGGAAAGAGCCCACCTCCTGGCTCTTGTGGTCTCAGTTCTTTCCTGGGACTCCCTGCGTCTCCACATCTGGCCCTGTCTCCATTCTGCTCCCTTCCCTCTTCCCCTGCTCGCCCAGTTTGCCCACTTTCAAGTAATCCTCGTACAAGTGTTTTAACTGTTTTTTGTGATGAGCAGAGCATCCTTTGATGGGTATAAATGTTCAATTTGTGGTAAGTTCCAGAGAAGAACTCAAGAAGACCACCTCGGGGCCATCATTCCTATGACATCCAGCATCACTCATCTTAGTGGTGTGGCTAAACTAACTCTTTAGAAAGGCCACTCTAGCATTTCCAAAAAACAAAACACAAACAAACAAAAATTATCAAAATCATTGGGCTGATCTACAAATAACAGCTTACCCAAATAATGTCTAACATCTTTAATAGAATGCAACAAAATTCATCACATCGCAGAGTCAAAATGTTCTGCATCCCATAAAAGGTCATTAGACATGCAATTAAGCAGAAAATTGAGGCTCATAATCAGGAGAAGTTTAATTAATAGAAATAGACCCAGAATGATTGAATTAGCAAATAACTTTAATGTTACTATTATAAATATGTGCAATGTTGTAAAGGCAATCATGGACCTAATGAGGAAAAAAATGGAAGATATAAAAATCTTAAAATGCTAGAATGTTAAAAATATTATAAGTTGCACACAAAACTTCTAGAAATGAAAAATAAAATGTTAGAAATTAGATTTACAATAAAACAGACACTGCCAAAGAAACTATCAGTCAACTGAATGACATAGAAAGAGGAAATATGTGAACATAAACAGAGAGACAAGGGACTGAAAAACTTAACAGCTTTGCTGACCTGCTGGATATCTATATCTACATCTATATCTCTCTGTGTATTTATAACATGTGTAATTAGGGTGCCATAAGGGAAAAAGAATGAAGGAAGGAAAGACGAAGCATTTGAAGATAGCAATTAATGGTGGACTTTTTTTTTAGAATTTAGTAAATATTATAAACTGACCAATCCAAGAAACTCAACAAACTCCAAGGATAATAACAAAGAAAATCACACCAAGTCACAAAATAATCAAACTGACTAAAAATGAGTGACAAAGATAATAAGTAAAAACAGCAAGAAACAAAAGATACATGATATATAGAAGATAAAGAATAAGAAAAAAAACATCAACTTCTTCTCAGAAACTATCTAAACCAAATGATAAGGGGAAAACAAAAACATTTAAAATGCCGAAAGAAAAAGAAACATGCTGAATTAAAATTCTATGTTTAGCAAAAATATCTTTCAGGAATGAAGCTAAATAGACTTTTTCAAACAAAAACTGAGAAATTTCATTGTTGGCAGACAAGAACTACAATGAAATGTTCAAGGGCACACTTTTAAGGCAGTAGACAAATTAAACATGAATCTACACAAAGGGACAAAGACCATAAAATGGAAAATATGTAGGTTAATATACAAAAAAATTTTCTCACTTTTAATATATTTAACAATAATTCACTATTTAAAGCAAAAATAACAACAGTGTATTGTGTGGTTTATAACATGTATAATATCAGTGTTGCAAAGGATAGGGGGAGAAAGGGTAGTATGATGCTGTAAGTTTCTTATATGTGAAATTATATATTATTTGAAGGTAACTTGTGATAATTTAAAGTTGAATATTTTAAAACCTTAAGCAACAAGAGAGTCAGAGGGAAGGAGAGAGCAAAATAAAGAAATTGATAAACAGAAAAATGGCTAATAAGCAAATAGTATAAAACACAATCCAAAAGAATATAGGAAAAGAAGAAAAAAGGACAAATGTTAACAAATATATATATATATTTTTAAAAAAATTTATTGGGGAAGGGGAACAGGACTTTATTGGGGAACAGTGTGTTCTTCCAGACCTTTTTTCCAAGTCAAGTTGTTGTCCTTTCAGTCTTAGTTGTGGAGGGCATAGCTCAGCTCCAGGTCCAGTTGCCATTTTTCTAGTTGCAGGGGGCACAGCCCACCATCCTTTGCAGGACTCGAGGAATTGAACTGGCAACCTTGTGGTTGAGAGCCCGTGCTCCAACCAACTGAGCCATCCGGGAGGCAGCTCAGCTCAAGGTGCTGTGTTCAATCTTAGTTGCAGGGGGCACAGCCCACCATCCCTTGCGGGATTCGAGGTGTTGAACCGGCAACCTTCTGGTTGAGAACCCACTGGCCCATGTGGGAATCGAACCGGCAGCCTTTGGAGTTAGGAGCATGTAGCTCTAACCACCTGAGCCACCAGGCCGGCCCCTTAACAAATAATTTTTAAAAAAATAGCTAAGTGGTAGAATTAAGACCAACTGTGTTGATAATAATATTCATGTAGTGTAAATACTACAATTACAAAGAAAATAATTTTAGTTTGAATTAAAAAAAAGAAAAAGAGCATGGCTAAACTATATCCTATTTGAGATTTTCCTTTAAAAATAATGATTCATTAAGTAAAAGGATGGGAAAAGACCTATGAAATGCTATAGTAATATCAGATAAAGTAGTCTTTAGAACAAGAAATTTAACAAATGATAATAGAGGGGCATTTTATAAGAAAGAGGTCAATACCAGAAGGCATAAACATTCTAAATGCGTTTTCACCCAATAATAAAGCAACACATAAATTAAAACTTGTACAACTGAAAAGAAACAAAAAGAAATGATCCACAATTATAGTTGAAGATGACAACACCTCTCTCTCAGTAATTGATACTATACATAGACAAAATACTTAGAACACTGCAATCAAGAATATCAAATAACGTATTATTTTTCAATGCACATAGAACATTCAGTAAGACAGACCTTGTGCAGGGCCTTGCAACACATTTCAATACATTCAAAACAATTGAAATCACAGAGTATATTCTTTGACATCAATAGAATTAAACAAAAATCAATAAGAGAACGATCTGGACAATCTCCAAGTTTTTAGAACTCAGATACTATACTTTTAAATATGCCTGCATCAAAGAGTAAATTACAAGGGAAACTAAAAAAAAAAATTTAAACTGTACGTTTAACACACAATGTGTCATAATTTGTGGAATGCAGGTACAAAAGAGATTATGAGGAAATGACTTTAAATACTTTATTAGAAAAAGCGAAACAGCTAAAATCAATATTGTAAGCTTCTAATATAATAAGATAAAAGGAGAGGAAATTAAATTGAAATTAAGTACAAGGACAGACATAGGTGGAAACAGAATCCAATAGAATAGAAAGCTGTCAAATAATAGAGGAAAAAATACATAATTAAAAAATAAACATTGATAAACCTCTAGCTAGACTGATCAACACAAAAAAGAAGGTACACATCGCTATCATCAGAAATTAATGATGGAGTATCACCACAGATCCTACAGACATTAAAAATGTAAGTGAAGTTATGAACAAGTTTATGTCAAGTCATTTAACAATTTTGATGAAATGGACATATTCTTAGAAGAACGCATTATCAAAAATGACTCCAGAAGAAACAGAAAATCTAAATAACTCTATTAGAGTTAGGGAAAATGAATTTATAGTTTAAAACCTTTCCACAACAGGAAATTTCAGGCTCAGTTTTCTTCACTGGCAAATTTTATCAAACATTTAGGAAAGAAATAATACCAGTCCTAAAAAAATACCAGTCTTAGATAATAAAGGAACAGGGAAACCTTGCCCACTAATATTATGAGGCCTGTGTTATTCTAATAACAAAACTAGGCAAATATAATGTTTTACCAGAAAAGAAAACTACTGTGTTTCCCTGAAGATAAGACAATCAGCCAGACAATCAGCTCTAATGCGTCTTTTGGAGCAAAAATTAATATAAGACCCGGTCTTATTGTACTATAAGTCTTATTTTGCTGTAAAACCAGGTATAACATAGCATAGCGTAGCGTAGCGTAGCATAATGTAATACCGGGTCTTATATTAATTTTTGCTCCAAAAGATGCATTAGAGCTGATTGTCCGGCTAGGTCTTATTTTCGGGAAACACGGTATAGACATAGACACAAATACTTTTGGCAAAATATTATCAAATTTTAACCTGCAATACATAAAAAAGGCTAATACATCCTGTCAAGTAGGGTTTATTTCACAAATATAAGGGTGATTTAATATTTGAAAGTCGGTGTAATTTGTAGATTTGGGGAATCAGTTTTTAAAGAAAACAGCATCCATTCATCTCGATAGGGAAAGATGAAACATTGCCAAAATTTAGTACCCATTGACAAGAGCCAGAATCGGGGTGGGAGGAGGGATTAAGTACAGAAGGGTGTAAGAGAACTTCTTGGGATGATGGGAATGTTGTTTATCTTGAATGTTGTGGCAGTTGCAAGGATGAATACCATAGGGAGGAAAAAATATATTTTTCCTCTACCCATGTTAGGTTTTATATCTGGGGACTTGCAAATTAGACGGCAAAAGACAAATTAACAATAGGAAAACAAAAATTTAGTAACATGTACATTGCACATGTATATGTGGTGTATACATGGGAGTATCCGGCGATAAGTAACCCAAAGGGGTGAATAGAACTTATACATAGCAGAAGATGTTGGGGCTTCTGGGAGGTGGAGGCCAGTTATGGGAAGAGGAGAAGGAAAAGTATCTTAAGTAAAAGTAGTCTTATAAGGTTTGTAATGGAGATTCAGTCCCTGCCTTCTCCATTTATGAGTTGTTAAGAATCTTCCGCTTTGTGGTAGGGGAGAGGGAGATAACTTTTACAAATGGAAGGACATTTCCTTTATCAACGTAAATTTCCTTTCCAAAAAGAAAATGTGGCCCTGTTTTTAGAGCTTTCTTTACATCTGCTGGTTCTCAATGGCCAATAGCTAAAACTAATCCATAAACTAAAGAGGCATATTTGGATACCCTTCAATACATTTATCAAAACTTATCTAACAACGCACTTAAAGAGTGTTCATTTTATTTCATGTAAATTTACCTCAATACAGAAACATGATTATGCCAATTTTTATTGTCATCAATAGTTCAAGTGAGTAAACATTTTAAAAAGTGTTTCCCCACATTTCAAAACACAAGTTTCTCTTTAAATCAGAAGCTTTCTGAACTTACTTTTGAGATTGATCACTTAATGGAATCATCTTCAGCTCATTAAAAATTTGAGATCAAACAAAGAAATTCTAATACATTAATCTGATGGTAAAAAAAGGACTACTGTGTTACATATTTTGCATTTTTACATTGAAATTGGGAAGAAAGCTCTAGTGACTTGGTTATTAAGAAGCCATTAGTCGCATATGCAAATGTTTCAGAGGATAGGCAAGTAACATACCACAAACAAGACTGTACAGAGAGAATTGGACCCACAGGAAAGTGAATAACTCATCTAAAATTTTTCAGGTTCTACTTTTGAAAAAACTAGTTTCAGGCAAACAAAAGTATCTGAGGGCAGATAAGTCCAGAATTTGTGATGTCATAAAATAATCATTGACCTAGAAAGTAGAATGTTCTCTTTAAATTTAGCTTCAATAATTTAAATCGCCTTCCAAGTTTCTTGAGGTATTTTACACTTTCATCTTTGTTTTCACTATTTAACTTTTATTTCATTAGGTGCTAATAGGGCTAATTAAACCTTAATTCATTTCTTTGAACTATTGTGAAATTTACAATATCTTTTATATTTGTCACCAATCTGAAGTAAATAATGAAATTTTTAGATTTTAAGAAAAGTAAAAAAGTTAATAGCTCTCTCAAACTGGAGACCTGGTAATGTATAGGACACTTTATGAAAGAGGTATAGAGGAGGAAGAAACCTTTTTTTTCTTTTTCCTTTACTCTCCTAGGTACAGTGGCTGGGGACCCTGCAAATTAAACTGACAAAAGAGATCAACAAGAGGAAAACAATAGATTTGGATGTATGTACATACATATGTATGTACACATGTACATGCATACAAAGGAAAGTGATTCCAGGAGGAAGTTAGAATCTGAGGCTTATATACCATCTTAAGCTGAACAAAGGAAAAGGTGTTTGAGACTTTTAGGGGAGAGAGGAAAATTATGGGAACATGAAGGGAGGGATTAACATATATTTTAGCATGCTTTTCTATGCAGATATGTGTCATTTCAGGTATTAAGAGTTGTCTCCAGATTAAGGAGACACTTTTTTTTTTTTCCCTAGTAAGGAAGGAATAGACACAAATACAAATGGTAACTTATATCCTGCTTTTAAGAAGAAAGTGGAAAGTCAAGGAGCTAATTGCTTTCAGCTCAAAACAATCCTTATGGCAAAGTGGAATATTTAGCGTGGGGTATTCTGGCCTCAGAGGGAAGCAGAAATAGTTTGAATTAATAATCTTCCTTATGTTCTTGATTAACTTTAAATATTTTAGATCACAGATAAAATATACTTGTGTTATGTTTTCAATTAATCAGTCATCAAGTATTTATTAAATGCTTATGAATCAGGCAGATCCAAAAATGACATCTAAGAAATGCTCTCTCTCTCTCTCTTTCCATATATATATATATATCTTGAGAATTGGAAGACAGGGCCATGTTTGCCCTGCATATTAAATATATATATATACACACACACACACACACACACACACACACACACACACACATAAACTAATTGATTTGTTAGGATATAGGAAAAGAGGTGAGGGACATGAAATAAGTATTTAAAATTGACTTTAATAATGGCATGTTTTTATTTTTATTCCTTCTTAAAACTGTTCACTGTTGTTAGCCCCTCATTTCCCAAGATGATCAGATACCATATTTTTCAATGTAAACCTGGGATTTTTTTCTTTCATAGATTTTGTTCCTGAAGAGCGGGTTTTCGGTTATGCCTCAGGAAGAATTCAAAGGTACACTGAATAAGCCCAGCAAGCAGTAAATTTATTGAAAGAAAGAGGATAGGACAGTGCCCTCCTAGAGTTAGGAGTGGACAGGCTGGGAAAATAGCCATTGCTCAGACAAGGGCTGGGACTTGGGGATTTATTATTTTCTAAATGAGGGTGCAAAATATTCAAGACTTAGGGGTCGTGTTGCAGGCGTTCCCAGGCGTCTTTGCTGATCATGCCTTCCCCATGGGAGGAAGGATTTCCTCCCCCGTCCTTATTTGGCCCTTTTTGGAACTGTCATGGCGACACAGGGGGTAGAGATTTTCCATCCTTGTAATGTTAATATTATAGTCTATTACAATCAGCTAAAGTTTACCTTGAGGAGAAAGATGGCATCCTGGGTCTGCTTTTGGCTGTTGGAATCAAGTTCTGCCTGGTCTGGTAGCTGCTCCTTTTCTAAAGAATGATCTCATCTTCTCCATCCTTTGTTTTCCCACACTTCCTCCTCTCCTTCCTCCCAGCTCTGGCCCCATGGCCTGTTCTTTCTATTATATCTAAAGTAACAATTCCTCCCCATTAAGCCCATTATTTTGTAAAATCTATCCCAAGAAGTTATGTTGATCTCTACTCATTTATTCTCCTTTTTTTCTTCTCGTTTTGTAAATCTGGTTACTAGAGGAAAGATAGCAACCATTCACTTTAGGGAAAGTCTATTTTAAGTACCAGCTGCTTGTGGGGAAAAGGTTGGAGACTTCAATCCTTCATCTCCTTTTTCTATAACAATGCTAGCTCCCGGGCTGTCAGCAGTAAAAGTAGAAGAGGATCTTTCAGAAAGAAAACATTCTCAGGAGAAAGTAGTGACCTGTTATAATATTGAACAAAAGTAGTTCTCCTGTAATTGTTTGTTTTTCTGGGAAAGCTTGTTATGCCATACTTTGACTTATTTAAAGAAGAAGGAGGAGGATTGGAATTTTAAAAAGGAAGAGGACAAAAGGAAAAAGAAAGGAAAGAGAAATAAAAATAAGTAAAAAATTAAAGAAAACTTAATGTGACATACTTCATGAATTGAAACCAAGGCACTTAGTGTTCATTTTAATAAAAGATTGTTATAGTTACTGTGCTTATTTTGGGCATTATCGTCTATTATTAATATTTTAAGGTAAGGAGAGGAATGGGATGTTTCTAAAGATGCCATGTTTTCCCCAAAATAAGACCTAACCGGACAATCAGCTCTAATGTGTCTTTTGGAGCAAAAATTAATGTAAGACCCGGTATTATATTATATTATATTATATTATATTATATTATATTATATTATACCCGGTCTTATATAATACTTGCAAAATATTATCAGAGCTGTTTTCATATCATTCTTTCTCATGGAGATGGAACTTCTGTTCTGAGGATTGGTTATTTCAGGATGGTTTGAGGAAATAAATTTATCTCCAAGCTAATGATACCGTTTAAGCATTTTCATTGCATTTTTAAAAGGTGAAATTCTATTATCATTCTATTATCTTTGTATTCCCATAAAACCTTGATGTTCTAGTTTAAGCTGTAAACTTTTTCCAGCTTTATTGTAGATTTTTTACTTGTCCTAAAATTCTCACATTTACGAGTTCACTGTTCTATGCTGTATCAGCCTGTTAGCACACATAGTCCTTTCCTTTAATGCTTTCCTTTGGGCTTCTCTTGAGGGAGTTTTCTAGGGTTTGTTAAACAATAGATTGTTATATGTAAATTAGTCAAGTGTGTGTGTTTGTGCACTTCATTTTGTAGTTCCATGATAATAGTATTAAATATACATTTAAATTTTTTGGTACTTTTTCCCTTTTTCAGATGATATGTAGATGGCTATCACTAGTCTTCCCACGATCAACCTCACATTGATGAGGCTGAGTTTGCTAAGAGTATACCACTTTAAAAGTTTCTGGCATTTAAGCCAAGATTTCATGGGATTCTCATAAAAGTGCATAAGTCAATATACACTATCATTACAAGCTTGCATTTAATGTTTTTTAGGCAGTTCTTCCATAATCTTGAATAGTGTTCCCAGCAATAAATTAGAATGCTTTGTAGTGAAGAGGAGAAAAACATTTTCCTTCTTTTCTTCTAGGTTCTTTGCCTTCCTAATAATTAAATTGACATAAGACAGATTAACAGGAGATAAACAAATTTAATTACATATCTCCAGGATCCCCATAAAAATATGAGACCTGTAGGGTGGCCAAGTAACTGAAACTTATATAACAACCTGAGCTAAGAAAGTAGATAAGGGGGGTCTGGAGACACAAAGGGGAGGAAGGCCATTCACACACACACACACACACACACACACACACACACACACACACACAAGGCTAAGGAAACATTTGGGAAACAGTGGTTGCCTTGTTATGCCGGTAAATTTCTTAGGTTAAAAGGAATTTCTGATAATAACTCTTTTCCTGGTACAGGTCCCATTTCCAGTGTATACATTTAGGCAGTTGAGGGGGAGGTAAAGAGCTTTTCCTGAATCCCCTGGGTTCTAATAATCCTCCTGCCAAAGTGGCACATTTTGGGGTGGCCTGCCCTGAACCCTTACCAATAGTGTCACTCCTACCTGACTTCTAAGTGGGCACCTCTAAATTTCTGTTAGTTGTGTGAAATAACCTGTAAACTATCAGTAATTGTTAAGCAATTCTGGTGTGTGTGAGTGTGTGTGCATGTGTGTGTTAACATATAATTAATACAGTTTCTTTTGTTTATTTAATAAAGCTGTAGAAAGATCATTAAAATACCCTTTTTTTATTATGACTTATCTTGTTTCTTTGTCAATAGATATTTTTTTTTACTATTGAAATGAGTAGTTACTTTCTTTGTTCCCCATCAATATTAATTTTCTTAAGTTTCTGTTTGCAATTTTATGGAAAAAAAATGATAGAGAAGTAAAATTTTAGTTTGTAGTATCAAAACGATATTTTACCCACCAGTCAATCCTAATACAAAGCATTGAGCAAGTCTTAATTTTTTTTAACACCTTTTTCTATTATGTTCACATATGTAGAAAAGTAAATATGATTATGTGCATTCAACTATGTGGAATGATAATATCAGTGGTGTTTGGGATGTCAGAGAAGCCTGAGTAAATGAACTAGATGTTATTGGAAGGTTAAGAGTCAGCAAGATGGAAAACTGTGGTGATAAAGTAGTGACATTATTGAGTAGGCTGTGGAACAATGAACACGTGAGCGTGGAAATAGTATGACTGTTTTAGAAAGATTACTTGGGTAGATAATATAGAGAGGACGGAATAGAGGAACAATTCATTTAGGGAGTTACTATCTTGGCAAAAGATGATAATTGCCTCATGTGGAGGAAATGGAAAGTTAAGGAGGTGGATTTCAATGACACTGACAGGACTTACTGACTATTTGGGGAATGTGGGAGAGTAGAGCCAAGGGTAAATCCTAAGTTTCACTCTAAGGATATGAGTAACACTCATATCCAGAAGAGGAGTAGAATATGCTGGGCCAGCCTTCAGAAGCAAAAGAAAAGCTAGTTTAATTTACCTCTACCCATTCTTCTTGTATA
Organism: Rhinolophus sinicus; assembly: GCF_036562045.2. NCBI lineage: Eukaryota > Metazoa > Chordata > Mammalia > Chiroptera > Rhinolophidae > Rhinolophus > Rhinolophus sinicus. Next base: position 40,723,662 of record NC_133751.1, read on the forward strand.
GTACTCCCGCCCACCCCACCCCCTTTCCTAGCATACCTAGTTATCTTGTTTTTGGTAGGACTCAAAAGTATTTAGCAGCTCTGTGGATCAGAAAATTCCACCCTGGGAATTCCTGGCTATAGTTTACATGTAAGTGAGATTCTCAGGTGATAAGAGTTCTCTCCAGGAGTTGTTCTCTCCCTGGTAAGGAGGCACTTTTACAAATGGAAATTTCCTTTATAAATGTAAGTTTCCTTCACAGAACAGGACATTTATACTCTATTTTTAGGCAGTTGAGATAAAGAGATTTTCCTGAGTCTGCTCAATTAGTAAACATGGGCAAGATGTATATTTTTAGGGTAGCAAATGCATATTCTGGTGTCCTCCAGCGCATCCAGCTAATTCTTGAAACTGTAATCTCAAGGATCCTTTTTGTTTGCTGAGCATGGAATTTCCTTCTAGTAATGACTTGTAGAATTATAGTTTTGAGGTTTCTAATTTCTTTCTCCCTACCCTTTTCTCACCATGGCTATCTATGGTTTTGACAGAGTTGTTTGTTCTCTTTGTGTTACATGTTTCACTGCGAAAATGAGTACCAGATTTATGTCATTATTAAATGTATTGTGACATTTTACATACTCAGTGTTCCATGCTTCATAATATACAGTGCCGACATTCAGAACTTCAAATAACCACTTCATTTTTTTTTCAAATTTTCACATATATCATCCCTTGAAAATCAGAACTAAACACTTAACCCACAACAAGTTTTAACTGCAACAGTGGTTTCTTCCTCTTCTGTAGTTCTAGGTAGAATAGAACCATCTAACTGAGTGATAAAGGACAGCATTTATAACATTCTCCTTTGCCCACACTCTCCCTGTAGTTTGCTTTAGAAATAGAATCTTGGTAACACAAATAGGTGATGTGATTGGATGTTTTCTATTATGAATATTTTCTATTATGCCATCTGAATTGTTTAAAAAAAAGTGTTAAGTAATTTTTATAGTAAAGTCTCAGAATGCGTTAAAGATGCATTCACTCTCATAGACTTCCATTCCAATATTCAGAAAATCTTGATAATTTTAATAATGATGTTAACTTCCTTTTCACCATTCAATGAATCTATTCTGCCTAATACCACCCATGCCCCTTGTGTGTGTATGTTTGTGTGTGTTGTTAAAAAAACAAAATTCAATCAAGTAAATTTGAAGATCTAATTTTCCTTACTAAGCAAGTCATTAATGGATCAAATCTCATCTAGCAACCAGAAGGGTGCTCTGAGGGCTTGTACAAAATGAAAGGTTTTTGTAGGAAGAAGTGTGGGGCATGGGAGCTACCATGTTTCCCCGAAAATAAGACCGGGTCTTATATTAATTTTTGCTACAAAAGACACATTAGGGCATATGTTCAGGGAATGTCATCCTGAAAAATCATGCTAGGGTTTATTTTCCAGGAAACACAGTATAAACAAAGAAAATAAAATATTTTTTAGAGAAGGACTTCTTTTTTGTGGAGGCAGGAGAGTTAATACTTATTATGATTCAGATTGCCTCTTTTTTGTACTGGGGGGATGGAGAGGGCACACGTGACAGATTTCCTCTTTGGTTTTGACCAGAAAATTCCAGACTGGTTAATTAAGACTATGTTTCTGGGAGAAACTGAAACAACAAATAGGTGAGGTATTAAATCTAATTTTGATATGATAGGCTTTAGCACAAGTGACTCCACTTTAGGCTTGTGGTTTTCTCTTTAACAGTGTGTTTTAAACCAATGCACTATTTCTCTTTCATTTACTTCTATCTTTGAGTCTTTTTTGAAAATTCTCTTTAGTATCTTCATCTCTTTTATCCTTCTAGCTCTTAATTATCTGCTATTGCAGATAAACCTACCTACTTTCCTTCTCCCATCTCTTTTCACTTTTAAACTTTAATTTGTCATTTTTCCCTCCTGGAATATCTCCCAGCATCTTCTTTGCTAATCCATGTACCACTGCCACCTTTTTTTCTTTTCTTTTTTTTTTTTTAATCCTTAATTCATCCTTTCTGATGATGGTAATTTTATTCATCTTTACAAAATTAGTTGGAGGTATAGTATGTGTACTAACTGTGCTAGGTGCTAGAGAGACAGTGATGTACACAGAAAAGGAATCTGGCATAACAGCTTGCAGAGACAGAAATAATCAGCAGTACATAGGATACAATGTGGTAAGAGCCATGGTGACAGGAAAACTTCTGAGTTGTTAGGGATGCATCTGGAAAGTACATAGAAGAAACCCCAACCAAGACTGGGTTCAAGAATTGTTGCACACGAATGAATCAGACAAAGCAGGTGATAAAGAAATAATTTTTCTAGGCATTCAAGGTGTGTGTGTGTGTGTGTGTGTGTGTGTGTGAGAGAGAGAGAGAGAGAGAGAGAGAGAGAGAGAAAGAGAGAGAGAAGAGAGAATGTGTGTCCATGTCATTTTATTAATATTGAAACTATTTTAGTATAACTGAATGTATATTTATGTTACTTTTTGTGCAGATACAAAACTTTTGAGGTTTCTGGCGTTTGTATATTTACATTTTTCTTCAGCTCAGAAATAGGACTTCTTCATTCTACTTTCATAATGACTCCTACATGCCATAAATCAGCTGGTAGATAATGGCTGTTTCATTCCTGTTATCCCGCCATTGACTAATTTTAGGTGCCTAGGGCAGGTATGAAAATACATTTCTGAGTTTGTCATAATGAGTGAGGATTGGTAAGTATTTCTCCTCTTATGTCCAAGTCAGTCAGAATGCGATGATTGTAGTATTTTATTGGCAAACATTCAATTTCAGGTTACTTTTGGTAAAGTATGTAACACAGTATACATGTTACATTATGCAATTGTACTAGGAAAAGGAGTACTGGATTTTGAAACAAACCGCAACCTGGATTTTAAATCAGACAAATGATGGAACTGGCCTCAGATAACAAATGGTCCACCTCCCTCATTCTACAGATAAGGAAAACTGAGACCCGGAGAGGTAATGAGAGACAATTCTAAATTAACAGTGATAAGGAATTTTTTAAATGTCATGTTTGTTTTTATTTCTAATACTTTTGAGGGAAAAAATGATCTAGTTGTTTGCTATTTACATACCTACAGTTTACATACCTTACATAATCAGGTTTTTTTGTTGTTTTTTGTTTTTCATTAACAAATGAGAAACAGAAACTCATAGACACAGACAATAGTTTAGTGGTTGCCAGAGGGTAAGGTGATGGAAGGAGAACTGACTCTGGGTGATGAACACAGAATGGGATGTATAGATGATGTAATACAGAATTGTACACCTGAAATCTATGTAATTTTACTAACAATTGTCACCCCAATAAATTTAATTAAAAAAAAAAAAAAAAAGAAACTAGCAAACATAGTATACAAATTCTTTTCAAATTGAAAATTAAAGAATTATTAAATAAAGAGACATTTGAGCTTTTACTTTTTTTTTTTTTAAACTAGTCTGACCAAAGCTAAAAGATAAGGAATTCTAGAGAGAGAAAGTAGAGAATTTTTTTTTTTTTTTTGATGTATTATGGGAGAAAGAGCTTAAATCAGTTAACTTATTTTTGTGATCTACTTCCTTTCTCACAAATGGATAAAGATAAATCTCTAATTTGTCACTTTTTTTTTGCTAGAGATTATATTTCTTGAGGAACAGCAGTTTAAGTTACACCCACTACATTCCTATTAAAAAGGCAATGCAAATATATATTTTTTATTTTATTTTTCCAAAGGAAGACCTTGAAGCACTCCAAGATTGCCTTGAATGATTTTTTTTTTTTTTTTAAAGGTTTTTCAGTTACTAAGTAACACAGTTGATGTCAGAACATAGTGACATCAGTGCGTAGTTTGGTATTCTTTTCACTGGTTACACAGGAAGAGAAGGACAAGAGGAGGGAGTCAAGGAAGACAAAGAGGAAAAGAAAGAAGGGGAGGGGAGGCAGGGAGGAGAAGGAGGAAATTTTGCTTGTTCTGTGTTTATCTGCCATTCACAATGTTTAGCAGTCATACATTATTGCTTTCAATTTGCATAATAATCTTTAGAAATAGATATTACCCCATTTTACAGTTGAAGTGGCTGAGACTCAAAGAAGTTACATTCCTCACTTATAGTTACACAGCTAGTATTAGAGTGACTCCAGAGCTTGTCTTTCCACCACTGCACAAAGCTGATTTCCATGCTGTTCCTTATCTCCCTGTAATTTTAAAAGAGGCATTGCAAAATTCACTTTAAATTGTATTTTATTTCTGTAAGAGAAGCTGATCGGGGACACTAAAAAGCAAACAAACCTTGCTCTGCAGTATGGTGTGTTGGTAGTATCGACACTTTCAGGGGATAACATGTAAATCCATTTCTGGACTAAAGTGAAAGTAGGGAATTACAAGTTAATATCAGAACTGAAACAAAGCCACGTTTTGTGAAGCACACATTAATAGCAGTACATTGGATCAAAGGATGTGATCTCACTTCATAGTAAAACAGGTCTTGCAAGCCCAGGTAACTCAGGAAGCAGAATGGTAATTATTCACAGAAGAAAGCAGGTAGTATACTGTTACAATACTACAGTAGAAAGTCAGAAGGTCACAGAGCGAGCAGGGTAACTGAAACAACTTGAAACTGCTTGGCCCCCTTTAAAAAGAAATAATAAAATGGGAGAGAATGAAGCAGGTTTACCTAACACATCCTTGCAAGGTAAGTGCCAACAGCATCGGAAATGTCTGCAATCAGAAATTTAAGCAGTGTTGATTACTCTGTGTGTGTGTGTGTGTGTGTGTGTGTGTGTGTGTGTGTGTGTCCCCACCAAGTTTCAAGGTGTGCTTTGAGGGAATGTGGGGATTATTGTTGTTTCAGAAGAAGCTGGCCATCTCTGTTGTGCTCAGTAACTTGACCAACAAAGAAACACATTTTGTGGTGCATGGGGAGAGTCTAATCCTTACTCCCCAGTGCAGTGGTGGGGAGATGGTGCGACACATTTCTGGTGCATTTGTCGTGTTTGACCTTTTCCAGTATTGACAGAATGTTGATTTTTGTCTCTCCCTGTGCAATTTTTAATTTGTAATCAAGTTTTGTCATCTCTGGGGTTTACTATCTAAGTGTCCTTGTAATTAACATAACTATTTTTCTAAGGTAGAAAACAGGATCTAAGAGATCCTGTAGGGTACAGCGGTTTATTTTACATGTCTTACTTAATCAGATACCTTTGTCCTTTGAAGGGACTGGCTTTGTTGACATTGGCTTGACTAGGCTTCCATGGTTAGGCTTGTTGATAGAAACAAATACAAGGTTGCTCACACTTCACTTCTTTGAGTAAGAAAAGTTCTTTCTTTAAAGAAAAAATAGAAAGTGACTCTAATGCTTATTTGTTGCCATGATTTTTAGTACCCTGTTTCCCCGAAAATAAGACCTAGCTGGACCATCAGCTCTAATGCATCTTTCTGAGCAAAAATTAATATAAGACCAGGTCTTATTTTAATATAATACAAGACCAAATATAATATAATGTAATAATATAATATAATATAATATAATATAATATAATGTAATATTGGGTCTTATACTAATTTTTGCTCCAAAAGATGCATTAGAACTGATGGTCCAGCTAGGTCTTATTTTCGGGGAAACCTGGTGGTCTGCTCTCTTATGAATTATTTACCACTTTTACATGTAACATTTTGATCAATATTTTTTAGAAGTGTACTTATAATGCCATTTTTGTTTAATTATGTTCATCTGAAGCTATCAACAAGAAAATTCCTAGACCACCCAGTTTCCTATTAAGTACACATAATCAAACATGTAAAACTGAATCTATGAAATATAACACAAGCAAGCATAACAGTAAGGTGATCATTAAGGAAGCATTGTTTCCTTGCATAATATCTGCAAACTCATAGGTACAACAGAGTGGCACTTGGTCAGTCTGTGCTTGGTGATAGGAGTATATAGCCTCTGGTTTATAGAGTTTCCAGAATGCCTATGTGTTTTCTTTATTTTCTTTAATCCTTTCTGCACTTAACCTGCATAAGAACCGGAGAATCTTAGTTTTATTTCTGTAGGTTTCCTAAAAATGTTTTTGAAATACTACATAAAGTGCTATTATAAAGCATTCTTTATTTAAAGATTAATGAAAAAAAGTCATTTAATGTATTCCACTGAAGAAAAAATCAATAAGGTAAAAGTTTCAGCATTCTTCCATGAAATTATATTTTTTGTCTTCTATAGACACAGATGATATTATGTACGTAATTATAACATATACCATAATTCTCTCTGTAATATCTTTCCTTGAAAAAGTATATGAAGACATTTACGTTGTTAGAGTTGTTCATATAATTATGATTTTGTATAAAAAGTACATGACTATTTGATAACCACTTGCCCTAGACAGTGTGGGGGCATCACCTGTGTGTGTGTTCAAGGGACTGACATCAACTGAAGAGTTGACTGGGCCTTTCTGCTCTCCCCTTATCATCCCTCTATGTCAGGATCATGGGTGCTACTTCTTATTTTACAGTCCTAGTATTTGTATTTTCGTTTTGTGTTTTGATTTTCATATATTTGTGTGTGTGTGTGTGTATTTTGTTTGTTTCATATATATATATACACGTACATATATATATATATATATATATATATATATATATATATATATATATATATATATATATATATATATAATATATATATATATATATATAATGTATATATATATATATATTTTTTTTTTTTTTTTTTTTCAGAATTAGTAATCAGTACATATCAGTAAAAATGACCAAACAAGCAAAAGTAAAATCTATAGCAAATACTTTGAATGTCGTGGTCTGAGTTAGAAAATGATGTCCCTAGATCCATAAATCTGGAGCTGGGGAATGCTTGTGAGATCAGTTCTAACCCAAGGTATTTTCCTTTATGTACTTTGTGAAAACTTTTCGATAAGGAATATGTTATCTTCTGATCTTGTCTGTGTTGAAATGTATCTTGGTAGATCTACAAAAGTTAGATGTATCTCTTGGAGTATTGAAATGCTTCCATTCCAGTTGTAATCACCTTAAGATTATTAATTGAACCTATTATTCAGGTGAGAGTTAATTAGAAGCGAAGTTACTTAAGTTGTTGGTTTTAATTTCTGGACTTTTTTAATTTATAAAGGAAAGCACTGTGGGGATAATTTGCAGCTTTATTTGTATGTGTGAAAGTCAGAGATTTTGATAGGTGTGTTTGATATTTTGTAAAAGAAATCAAGATATATCCTGGAATCTTCATTTATGGAATACTCTGACATTATTCTGTTTTTCTGTGCCATACCTTGTCCTATATCTAAGCTTGAGTTTAAAAATCATCAAAGTAAATAAAAAGACATTTTTAAATATTATTTAATTTTGCCTTGACTTAACAACATTTATAAAAATTCTGAAGTTCTCGGAAATAATCCTAGTTATTATCAACTCTACTTATAAATGAGTGTTCTCTAACCAAAATGACTATATTCAACTACTATGTTTTGTCCAATAAACATATGGATGATTCAAGTGTTTTGGCTATGAAAATAATAAATTACAGTAGATTACTATTAAAATTCCATCATGTGCTTTGAATAATGATTTTCTAAGGACATGTATCTACATTGTCTAGCTTCATTGGACCATCCCTAGTCACAATTTGGAGGGCTAGACGTAGACATAGTCAAAGATTATTCATTATAGTGCAATTGCCTGTTGGTCTCTGACCCATTTTTATATCCTGGTAGCTGGCTGAGGGTACCCTGGTTAGGGGAGGCCATAGCTATCAACGTTTAATATTTCCAACAGCATTGGGAACCTATTTTTCCCAAAATGAAAGTGAAGTAGTTCTAAAGTTATCTTCAGCTTACTGTGAACAGATCTCAATTATCTTTTCAAATATAAAAAGCAATCTCTTCCTTTCAGTCCCAATGAAAAGTAACCCCACAGAGCATTAAGTAAAGATTTTACATGTGAAGGTTTATAATATTCTAAGAACTCACAAAATAGAATTATCTAGGGCAGGATAGAATGCTAGAATTGTCTTTCTAACTTTTGAAAATATAAATGAAATATATACATAATATGGCAAAAGGAGTAGGGCAAGTGCTTTTGGGACATTGTTATTAGCTGAGGAAAGGAAGCATTGTTTCTTTGCATAATATCTGCAAACTCATAGGTACCACTGAGTGGCACTTGGTCAGTCTGTGACACTATTGAAAGGCCATGGCTGGAATGACAAGAGGGTGACAACTTCCTTCCTGACAGGCAGCTACTTGGAAATGCCTTAAGCTAAGGTTTCTCTAGAGGCTACCCTTGGGCATGTAAGGTCCCATTATCTATTCTCTGTCAGGAAGGACATGTGTTTTCTACTTCTCCCAGGATTCTTATTAACTAGCAGGGCAGACCCTAGTCAAAACTGTTTAAAAAAAAAAAAAAGAAAGAAAGAAAAAGAAAGAGAGGAAAGACTTCATCTTTATCCGGCTGTGTTCCTCATCAACTGAATCCTTCCTACGGCAAACTCAGTCTGTATGAGCTTTTAACATTTTCTCTCCTCCTCCCTGGTCAAAGCATGTCCAAGGCCACCTGCCTCTTTTTTGAAGGACATGATATACAATTTCATCCTTGGAATTATTTGAATGAAAAGTAGCTCCGAGTTCAATGGAAGAACAACCTTGTGAGAAATTTCTTTCAGCGAGAGTCCTCAACTCGGCTGCTCAAATAACCTTGTCACAGACCATTTCTATTATAGCCCTCCTTCCTACCTCAGTTCTTCTTAGTTCCCTAGATCTAAGTAGGAAACCCCTACTCTAAAGTTTACAAAAGACTAGAGTTGAGGGGGAAATATTTCTAAGTACAGAAGAGTTGGCTAGGCCATGAAATGCAAAGCCAACTTTAGATACCAATCATCTGAGAGGACAGAACTCTTCACCAAGTCACTGAAGGAGAGTTTGGCTACCAGAGCTGGGGCGGGGGTGAGGGGGTGGAAGTCTGTAGAATATTAACATGTTCAATGTAGAAAGGAGCTTAGAGGGCCTCAAGTCCAGCATTTCTACTTTGTACAGTAACAAACAGAGATCCTATGAAGGTAAGAAAATTGTCCTTGATTTCTTTGAAGCAGTTGCCAGGTCCCCACCCTAGCTGTCCCAGAGCCTGTAATTTTATAGAGGAATTTGGCATAATGTTTTCTGGAGGCATTTACTTTCCTATTTCAAATGGGGAAATCAGGCTCATAAATGTTTTCTGTATTGACATCTTTTAGTTTCTATTGTAATGCCTTGGAAAGAATTGTCCTATATTCAGTCAAGCTATTGAAACCTGGTCCACCAAGGTCTGAGTTTTCTCTTGACTCCATAATAGTTTTTATTGACTTGTAATATATTTACTTAACTTTCATCACAACCAGGAGAAGTCAGCTTGAAAGCCCCTAAGCATGTACATCGAATGTTTCTCATGATACAGCTATTTTTTAGAAATTACACGTATTTTATTTGACTAGTAAAAGGAAAAAAAAAAAAATCTAGGCAGGAAGGTGCCTTAGTGTCTGTGCTTCTAAGTTGCAGCCGGCGGGTAGCAGTACTGTATACCACAACCTGTTATACTGGTTTGGTGTGCATGTTTACTTTCTGTGGTGAAAACACATCTCTGCATTCATCATGGTAAACCATGCCTGTGAGTGCCTTGAAATCTTTCTAAAACTCCAAAGAGGACTAACCAGTTTGTGACTCTCCCTTTCCAGCCCAGAGAATTTTAACAGCATTTTCAATTAAGAGAAGTGCAGGGACCTCTTGTTCCAGGAGGAAGACTTTCACTAGCTTGTAGCAATAGGTAGAACACTTGAAGACCTGAGACATTTTGGAGTTGAAATTTAGATATTGAGGTAATAGAACATTTTGATTGAAACTTCCAAAGGCTCTGCTGGAGAGGTCTTACTATCCAAGGACAAACTTGAGCCTATGTGGAGCAAGTAAAATTGCAGAGAATGTCAAGGCATGAAATCTCAGGTGAGTCTGACCTAAATGGGCTAAGCTAAGGTGTACGTGAAGATGGCATGGGGACTTTTCTCAGATGTAAGATGGAGAATCCTTGGACCAGGCAAATGAGATTAGGTGATGATCTCTGACATAATATTATTGAAAGCAACATAACTGATCTCTTGTCTTTCTAAATAGATATATGAGCTCTATTAGAAATAAAATAGCAAACAATGTACTTGAATGGAACATGAGTTAAAGGTGGTTAAATACATGGCTCTAAATTCAAACCTGCTGCTTGGGGAAAAGCCATTTCTCAAGCCCTATGAAATTTAGAGTTTGTTCTTGTAGTTTAAAATTGTCTAAAAGCACAGTTAAATCCTCTTTGATTTAAATGACATTTTATGGCGCTGAAATTGTTTTGAAGGAAGACATTTAAAGTCACTATAAAATCTTCTTGAAGAAAAGGTTATACGTACCTACAGGATGACTTGATTGTTTAAACATTATTATTAATAATGCCATTGCTTTTTTGTCTTATATTTAAGAGGTTGAGTCTGTCTTTGAATCTGCTATCTTTTTCTTAAAGAAAAAAATAAAGAGTGCAGTAACAATTTGTTGTTTATACATATATACATATATATGTGTGTGTGTGTATATATATCATATAATTATTACATTGTATGCCTATTCTCTAGATTTTGGAAAGAGTTTAAACAAATTTAGCTGAGTAAGATAGTAAGCCAACCTATGTTGTATCACAGTGATTTTTTTTTTTGGGGGGGGGGAGAAAGATTATTAACCAAACATGTACTTATTATGGAAGGTGTTAGACTTGAAACATAAGTGAAGGAAAAACAGGCGACTCAGAGGATTGCAAATAAAATGTGATTAGGATGAAAACACTTAAAAGGGCATTGAGCTTCAGTTGATCCCTTGAGCTTCTAATCTCTCTTCAGGAAACGTATGTGTAACTGGTTTTATTTGACCAAGGAGATTTTGTTGCGCTGTTGATAGATGTTTAAGCATCTCCATAGTTGAATACTTTGGAAGGTACAGTCATAAATGTCTTTATAATCTATATTGTAGTGCAATACACCTGTCCTCTTTTAATCCTTGATTATGGTAATATAAGTTGTGTATTGTGTACTCAGAAAAAGGACTGTGACTTAAAAGATAAGTATAAAATCTTATCTACTAAAAAAAAAAATGTAGTTGAAAGTCAAGTATGGAAGTTAATATAATTCATATAAACAGCAAAAAGTGTGCATGTACGTACACCTGTTAAACAACACAATTAATTTGCTGTGACTTCAGACCATGCTCAATGATTCATTTTGAAAACTGATTAAACCCTTGAAACCTTTCCATCTCTGTGATTATTCTGCTTTATTAAAAGTAAGTTCCTTTGAAAACAGGGCATGAGAAATCGAGAGGTTTAAAGGGTCACCTTGCTTTATTTTCCTCTTTGTTTATGGATCAGTAATGTAATCATAGTCAAGTCCTATCTTTCTTAAATTATTGGTAAATCTTGAAAAATTCTTCATCACATACACCATATTTTTTGGTGTCAGGTTTCAGAGATGGAGAAATAGGCTTTGCTACCAAAGGGAAAATTTGCTTCTACTCTTGCAAATTCTTGGTTATATTGTTATATTGTTCTTGGCTATTATAAACACAGATAGGCATCTAAGAATTTATAGAGAAACCTAGGAATTTATAGAGAGTATCATAGAGGAGATATAATGTAAACTGACACTGGCAGATCTGGTAAATTTAAGTGGCCAGAAAGAGGAAAGTGTGTCCTGGCCAAATGAACAGCAGAGACAAGGCGTAGAAATTGAATCTATCCAAGTATTTACTTGCTTTAGTCTCCTGTCTTATTGGAAACAAAAAACAAAACAAAACAAACAAACAAACAAACAAAAAAAGATTTTCCAAGAATTCCTACTTTGAAGTAGGCTACAAATTAGTATACATAATAGAAAACAAAGTTAAAACAATATCACAGTTAAAATTTGTATCAAAAATATATGCCAGACATTCCAAACAGCTACCAAAAAGGTCACAAATTTGCTTTCAAGCTTCCATAGCAACCAAAAGAAAAGTTTGAAATTGGTTTTGAGATTTATGGTGTTCAAATGATATAAAAATGCATGTTATTCAAGAGATGCATAGATTTCTCCATTAGATATGGTGATAGAAATCAGAATAATTTCTATACATCACAAGAAACAGTCCTAACCAGAAGATAAATTTTTATTAGGCAGCAATGAGAAGTAAAATTGGAAAAGATATAGAGGTAAATAAGACAATATTATTTAACTCATCTCAGAATCTTGACATGGACAGTTTTCTTTTCAGCTCCATGAGCTGCTATACAATCCTATGTACCAGACATTTGTCAGAAAAAAAAAAAAAAAAAAAAAAAAATATATATATATATATATATATATATACATAGATAGATAGACATAGATCTAGATCTAGATCTAGATAGATAGATAGATAGATAGATAGATAGATAGATAGATAGATAGATAATTAATCTGAAAGTAAAAACAGACAGGCATATAAAACAAAATAATAATTAAGAAATGTAGGTAATAAAATTTAAATATTTACATGACTGAAATATTCACCCTTAAAATATCAGAATATAAAATAAGTGATTTTGAAAATTAAGCTGCTATATATATACATTATAAGCATGTGGAACATTCAAATGTCTTCCCTGAAGTTTCTACTGGATTTTATAGAGGTGATTTACATCGTTTTGGTTCCTAAGAGTTTTGGTACCATCACTGTGGCAGAATTGGGTAGGGAAGGGAAAATAGGCAGGGCAGGGGCAGAGAGTAGGAATAAAGAAAAGCATATTGATATTAATGATACTCATGTTGCTTTATAAACCTACTTTTGAGACTTTAATCTATACACTTCAGTTGCAATGAGGTAGTGATGTTTTTATTTTTGATAAAGGTAAATAGGAATTTAGGGGGAAACAGAAAAAGAATAATAAGAAAATAGTAATATTTTCATTCTTGAGTTGAGTTCTCATCACTTTTAGGTTCATATTTTATTTTATTTTTTCAGTTTAGTATTTGACCTCTTTTAGGCATTGTCTTCTCTTTCTTCTAGATTAGAAAACGTATATTATTGCTTATATTTCTATTAGTAATTACGAAATTGTATTTATCAAAATACTCTTATGTGACTTAATATGATCCACCAGAACATTGATATTTAGTTAATAGAAAGTTCTGGAAAGATAGTCTTCTAGTGAAATTTGCATTTACCTACATTGATTAGTTAGTAAATAATTTATCTTCATAACCATGTGAATAAAAAGGAGAAAGAACTAGTATTCATTGGATACTAATTCAAGGCAGACATTTACTAAGCTTATCTTGGCCTTTTCTCTTCCTCCAACAAAAACACCAAGCTGATCTTCTATTAAAACCTCTATGTACTACTGGTACTTGCTGAACTTCCTATGGTTTCTTCCTTCTTGTCATTCAGTTGTCAGATCAACTATCAAGTCAGTGGTAATTTGTCTAGCCTGTCAAGCTAAAGCAGTCAGTCTCTATCTTAATGCCCTATTTTAATTCTTTTAATATCTCACTATAAGTCATTTTCTTTTTGTTCTTGTATATTTGTTTATTGCCTATTTCCTTGCAAGAAAATGCTCTCTCTCTGAGATGAAAGATCATAGCTCATTTGTTTATTGCTTTATTTCTAGTGCCTAGAACCATAGCTGGCACATAATATATTTTCAAGAATAAGTTCAATATGTTCAGAAAAAAACAAGCATAAAATGCTATATACAATTATTCTAACATGAAAATTAGTTGAGCATAAAGTAGCAGTCACTTAAAATATAAAAGAAGATAAAACAAGAAGCCTGAAAAAAAAGGCAAATAAAAATGTCTTAAAATTGAAAGAGACCTTTTTATAGAAAAATAGTAGTTGCCATAGAGTCTCTATTGTAGGTAATGGGAGTAATGCATTGCAAATCAGCATTAGAGAATCTGTTCCTCTTCATTTCCTCTAGTTCTGTTGCAGTGACTTCTGTTGGGGTTACCTCAGTGAGCTCTCAAAGAGTCTAAGTATAAAATAATGATGACAGTGGTAGGGGGAATGATAGAGAAAATATTTATTAAGTGTGTACTGTGTGTTAGGGATGGTTCTAAGTGTTCAACATATATTATTTATTTAATCTTCACAACCACCCCAATGACAAGTACCATGTTTCCACGAAAATAAGACCTAGCTGGACCATCAACTGTAATGCATCTTTTGGAGAAAAAATTAATATAAGACCCGGTATATTATATTATATTATATTATATTATATTATATTATATTATATTATATTATATTATATTATTATATTAAAGACCGGGTGTTATATTATAGTAAAATAAGACCGGGTCTTATATTAAATTTTGCTCCAAAAGATGCATTAGCACTGATGGTCTGGCTAGGTCTTATTTTCGGGGAAACACGGTATGTGCTCAATAAATACAAATATAAATAATTATTTGACTATGTCTTCTTTATAGAAAGAAGCTGCCCTCCTGCTCTATTTCAGATTCATCCTCATCTCTATCCATTGACGCATAGTGATGGAGAGCTGGGTTCATGTGATAACAGTGAGATGTAACAAAAATAAATCAATTTGAGAGATACTTGAAGTTAAATTGGTGTTTGCTTGTTAAGTGAGGAAGGAGGTAGAGGTTGTGAAAACTACGTTTCTGACCTGAGATAATAATATTTTTAACTGATTTAGGAAATGGAGGATGGGGAGCAGTTTATAGGAGATAAATATAATGAGACTGCTTTAAACACAATAATTTTAAGCTATATGTGTTAGGTATTGATAAACATGTGCAGGACTTAACTTGCAAAATTGACACTAGACCTTATGAAAGAGAACTAGGATGGAATCAAAGAGTTGGAAATTATTAAAATTTAAGTCATAGATGATGAAATGGTGCATAGGTGAGATTATACAAAGATAGATGTAAGTAGGAAGAGAAGACTGATGATAGACTCTAGAAAACACTGACATCTAAAGGCTGAACAGAAATGAAAAACACTGAGATGAGGTCATAGGAGAAAACGAAGATATAGATGACAGAGTTTGTGGGGGAATGTGTAATAGGGATTTCTATATTTAACTGGTGAAAAATATTAAATGACAGCATAAAGGAGTGCGTAGGATTTGGTGATTTAACCCTGGAATTAAGGTGAGGCTTTAGGAAGAAACAGTTTGGAAATCATCAGGAATGAGGTGAAAGGAACACAGTTATAACATCAAGCTGTAAGAAACCTGAAGCAGTAGAAGTTCAGTACCTGTGCCACGGGCAATGACCATAGTCGGGGAGTGGGAGAGAGAAGAATGAACAAAGGAGGGAGTCACAAAAGTTCTATGACGTAAATATCATTTTTCACTTTTTACAAATGAGGAAACGGTGTCAGTGAGAGGAGGATAAAGGTGCTAGAATAGAAGGAGTGTCTGAGGAAGTTGAGGACTTGGATCAGTAGAGTAACTTTAAAGGGCAGGAGGGTAGCTTTCTTTCTATGAGGAAGAGTAAGAACAGTAAATATAATGACAGACTGACTGAGTTTCGGATAAGAGTGAGTGATGAGGCTCATGCCAAATGGCAGGTATCTTTGCGGTAAAAGCTGAGTTTATTCCAGCCAAGAGTTGGGGTGGGGCTGTGTGTGGGGTATTGAATCCATGAAAGACACATCAAAGGACTGGCCAGAAGCAGCCTCAGTGAAGTTAGGAGATTAGTGCCAGTGAATGTGGGAAAGCAATGGGCGGGGGAGGGGGGGGGAGACATACAGGCTAATTATTAAGACAGTTTTCACAGAGGCATGAGTAAGTGTATGTGAAAGTGTGTGTGTGTATGTGTGTGTGTGTGTGTGTATGTTACTGGCTTGTCTGCAGATTTAGCTAGAGACTGTTATTCTGGAATACTTAAGCTTTAACATGTAACACCACCCAATAAGCCTATTCCAGCTAGTTATCTTCAGATCGCATGCCACTGGACTATAGCAAGACTAGAAGAGAGAGTACATTTCATTACAATTTGATCCAGCTTTTGAAAAACAGTGGAACACTGAGGCTTCTTCACTGCCAATACGATGTTATAGTGGTAGCTTCTCATCTCTGTAACCTTAGAAAAGTGCCCATATATACCACTGGCCATACAGAATGAATGTGGCAGATGCATGACACTTGGGATGATGGGGATGCGTTTCAGTTTGACTCTGTTTCAAGTGAAGAAAACAAAATAAGGTTGGGATCAATGTTTATTCACTTAAAAATTTCAAGACCTTAGGATATTTAGTGATTAAAATTAGGGTTTATATGATTTTATTACTACTGTTTTATTATTATTATTATTATTACTATTAATGAAAAGAACAACTAATATAATTCGGTGTTTACTAAATACCAGTAAGGGTCAAAACTAGGATTTATATCTAGAACATATCTAACTTAATTGTTTCTTAACTTCTGCATTTCCCAGATGTACCGTTTTGAGTTACATTAGAGAAAGGTTTTTCAAGGAGTGTTTCAAATAATTACCATTTATATCCATATGCGAAAATCAATGACTTAATTTTTATTACTGGAAAGAGTAATGTTTTATTCACAGTCCATTCTATAGTTGATACATCTGTTTTTCTGTGGATGCTGTATCTATAAAAACACACCTAACTTCCTGTATACACATATAGTTTTAGGTTTGGGTCCATCCTGATTCCTCTTGTCCTACCTACCCTCACATCCTTATGACATTTCCATCATACTTACATTTGTGACACTTTTATTGAAAGTGATAAAGTTCTGAGGAATAGTTTGAAGTAAATGGGTTCTACTAAATTTAGGAATGTTTTGACCATTAACCTTCAGTTTGAAGTTTTAGGTGACCACAACTGATGTAAAGGAATATAGATTTACCTCTACCAACTACACATTAAAGAGGTTTGGAAACAGTTGACGCTCTGCTGATGCAAAAGATATTTCCTCCTCAGTGTTTCTAACTTAACAAATTACATGTAAAAGACATAAACTCCTTTATATCATCCATAAACATAATAAAAAATGTTACAGCACCTAACTTTGACTTAGTCAATAATTTTAGACTTACCCTTAGGGTTTAAAGAGAAAATTATTTCTGCTACACATTTTAATTATACTATAAACTTGGGGAAAATAGCTATTGATCTTCAGCAGCTGGCGTCAGAAAGTTGTTGCTTTCTTGTTCTGTAGCTGGTGAAAGTATGCCACACAGACTACAAATAAAGAATTTCAAAGGCATAAAGGGTAGTAGATGTACAGTAAGGGACATGTTTTGTTTGAACTCGACTAGCTTAACTGTTAGAAGACTTAAAGATCATTTCCTCTAAACAACTTTCTGCTGGAAACACACATTTGAGTTAAGAAATATATTATCTTCTTTAATAAAAAGCTGTCATGTAATGGTATTTTTGTTTCTAACATTTTAATACAAAACAACAAGGGCCTGATTAGGAACCTTTTTTTAAAACTCACATGTTTAACGTTTTCCAAATCTTATATAAGGATGACGAACATTCTGATTATTATTTTAGAAATGATTATTTCAATTTTCATCTTTGAATCAGTGAAATTGGTAAAAATCTCCATTCTGTTAAAATTAAATAGATATCTCACATCTACGATGATGATGATGAAGATGAAGAAGAAGACAGTTACTATATGCTGAGCTTTTATAGGGGATGACCATTGCTTTCAACACTTTAGCTGTATGGCCACATTTAAGCCTCGCATCCACCAAGTGAGAATGGGTCCCCTCTTTACAGAAGGCTCAGCTATGTGAAGTGACTCTTTCAGGATTATCTGGGAACTAGACGGTAGAGCTGGGATTCAAACCCAGTTGGGTCTGACTAAGGTAATTAGGTCTTCTTGAATAGACACAGCCTCCTTCAGTTGCCGTTTTCAACAAGTTGGAAAATCTTGGAAATTCTTCACAAGTTTAGAGCATTTAACTAAAGTAGACTTACATTTAAACATGCCAAATTTAGTATTATGCATTTGTTCATTCAACATATATTTATTGACATATGGGTTATGTACCAGATAGTATTAGGAGCTACTGACGCTAAATTCAGGGAGTCATGGAACCTAGCAACTCATAGATCACAGCAACTCAGGGGAGACATTAAAATGTTTACATATATATCTTACAGTTTCAAAATTCTCTGATAAACATTCTATAATTATTCCCTCTTGAATTTCACAATCTAATTAAATGTATCGTCATTTAACTTTGATATTGCGAAGCCTTGTTCAGTCAGTTTGGGGGCCTTAATATCATTATGACTCCAGCCATTAAAGATGCTATTTTGAGAGCATCAGCAGGGAGTCAGTATTGACTTTTCTTGAGACAAGTCATCCCCTACCTCCTCACAGTGGGAACTAATGAGTAGTAACCATTTCTTCCCTACCCATTTCTTCCTAACCCACACTGTAATTAAATCCATTGTTTAAAGAATCCGTTAAGCCACATCATAAATTATATAAATGCCTAACCACTGTGCTGTATACCTGAAACTAATATAAAATAATATTTAATGCCAACTATAATAAAATACACGTGCGTGCGGTCTGACAATTAAGTTTGCAAACTCATCCTAGAAAGAGTGCTACATACCTCATTGTTGAATATCACTATGGTCACCTTCGAAGGACTCCCCTTGGGGAGCTATGCACCTAGACCAGCGCCTAGCCCACCCTTCAAAGCAATTTTGGAACTCTTTTTCTGGAATGGCCATCAGAGCTGTTGTCGTATTTCCCTTGATGTCCTGAATGTCATCAAAATGTTTTCCTTTCAATAGTTCCTTTACCTTTGGGTAAAGAAAGAAGTCGTTAGGGGCCAGGTCAGGTGAGTAGGGAGGTTGTTCCAATACAGTTATTTGTCTACTGGCTAAAAACTCCCTCACAGACAGTGCCGTGTGAGCTGGTGCATTGTCGTGATGCAAGAGTTGTTGCATCATGAATTGTTGGTGAAAAGTTCGGGTCATCTAACTTTTTCAGGCAGCCTTTTCAGCCCTTCCAAATAATAAACTTGATTAACTGTTTGTCCAGTTGGTACAAATTCATGATGAATATTCCCTCTGATAATCAAAAAAGGTTAGCAACATCGTTGCAACAAGTTTGGGAACGTAACTGTCAGAACTCATGTGAGTGTGCGTGTGTAGTCATGGGATGTAAAATACAGCACAGGGAATATAGTCAATGATATTGTAATAGCTGTGTACAATGTCAGAGGGGCAGTAGACTTATTGGGGTTATTACTTTGTGAGGGGTGTAAATGGCTAATCATTACGTTGTTTTATACACCTGAAACTGATGATAATAATACAAATAATCTGTAAAGTGTTCCATGTATACAATGCCCTTAATAGTAGCTCCAGATGTAGTACTTTGCACTTAATAATTTTGTAAAAAACGAAACTAAAAATATGATTTTTGAAATATAATATATTAAGTTGGTGCAAAGGTAATTGGGGTTTAAAAGCTTAAAAAATAATTGCAAAAACTGCAATTACCTTTGCACCAACCTAATGCAAGTCTGTATTTCTTTGTAAAGCAAATTGCAATGTTTAGCATTGTTTTCAAATTATGCTGTTATTTGAGGGCTGTCATGCAATTTCCATCGAAACTTTTGCATATATCGAGGATATAACCTGACAAAGGTAAATCCTATGCAATCAATTTTTAGACATGTGAGATATAAGCAAAATTTTCAAACCCCTTTTAATTTTGTTGTAATCATACACATTGAAAGAGAAGCTCATGATAGGTGCAAATTGTCTCTCATCTACATTATAACTTTCTAAGAAGATACATTTAGAATTATTTGAAATAATGTGCCTTAGTCAGTTTATGCCTTTGAACCAACATTAGTCATGAGAGTTATGCATTTTATAAAAGTTCATGTTTTTGAAGGAGATCTCGGAAAGCTACTATATGCAACATACTGATCCTGGGAATTTTATTTAAGTCACCTAATTTCATTGTTACAACAATATCTAAAGCTATTACTACCTTTTAAGTTACCATATGTGTGCAAGTCATCCTGTCTAGAAGCAAATGAATGTAAAGAGGGACGTTTAAGCAGAGAGGTGATACTTGATTCCTCCTTAAAGAATGGAGAGTTCTCCAATTCAATAATTTGAAAAGTTACTTCAAAGATGATAATAAACAAGGTGTACAAATGTATGACTAGTGTATTTGGAGAATTTTAAACATTAGGTCATACTACGTTTTCAATAAACATTAGTTACTGGAGTTCTGGCTTGTTTTTCTGGGCTGGCATGAAACATATTTCCAGCCCACTGATTACCATTGAGGTTTAAAGGCTAGCTAAATTTTAAACAGAGTGGATGATAGTGTCCTGTTTTTACTTCATCTCAGCACATGGGTACGTATATAGTCAAGGCATCCTAGAAGTGGAGAGGTTGATACCAGGGGTTAAATGTGTTCTGAAAGTGAATTGGATGATGTTTGATTTTTTACCCAATCATGAATTTTAACAAATTGGGTTCTCTGTCCTCCTGGCAGCTGAATGTGTTGTACAGCAGTCAAAAAATCACCTCACCCAAGCAGATGCTTATTGCATCTATTCACATAAACAGCACATTGTAAAATATTTAAGCAGCAAAAATATACCTTGCATTACAATATGCTTTATTTATCTAGAGTCCAGTCATGGTTATTTTTCCTTGGGCGCGCACCTTCTCAATGATGCTTTTATATGCATATAGCTTATCCTCACATCCCAGAACCCTAGGTAATAATCTCTTGAGGCCAATACTTGCCATGACATGTCATTCACATAAAACACCTGCAGTTATATCACACATGTTTTGTCAACCTGGAAACTCTTAACAACTTTGCTGTGCACCTGCTATAGTGCAACCTGCCAATTTGGCAGGAAAGAGGGCCAGGAAATCCCCATGATGCCTTCTTGTCCACCATGCAAGTATTTTAACTTGGCACATTAAGTATTGGTAGGAGAGACTGGAGTCAAGAGGCATTGATATTCTGTTCTCGCAATACGAACAAATTCTTGAAGAAAATCTGATCATTTCCACAAAGGCAACTCACCTAAACTGTGGTTAACATCTTTGAAATGTGCACATGTACTCATGTGCAAGCTATTATCAAACTCTCCACTTCTAGGATGCCTGTTTTCTTTCACATGTAACAAAATAATGTGAATGCTATTGCCTATCTCACTAATTCTCAGAAAGAAAATGCAAGTGTGAAAAAAGTAGATGTTAGATAATAAAAAAATAATAATAATCGTTCACCATGTATACACATGCAAATATTTGTGTATAAATTTGAGAGATATGAATCTTCAAAAACCTTTAATGAACCACCAGTTGACAGACCCCAGAGTAATGAGTTTTGTGTTCATGTACATTTTTTAAGAGACAAGGTAAATGAATGCAATCAGATTTTCAAAGGAATTCGTAATCTCAACAGCATTAAGATTATTTCTAAAATATTTTCTATATCACAAATTGTGTAATTCACTTGATGTCCTAATATATTCCTGTTAAGACTTGTTAACTTTTCTATAGAGAAACAGAAATTAGTCTGAATCGATTCAAAATGTTTACCTTTCATGGTCATTTTGACTTTGGGGAAGAGCCAGAAGTCACTCAATGCCAGATCCAGTGAATAAGGTGGATGAGGACACATCGTAATATTTTTAATTGACAGAAATTGCTGCACCAGAAGTGATGTGTGACAGGGAGCCTTTCCATTGTGATTAAAAAACGCGGTGAATGCTGCTGCCGAGTGCCATCCAGTAGAAAGGCAGGGATCTTCAACATGGGAGGCGGCATGTCAAACCTTAGTAACAGTGTGAGGCAAGCTTTAACTTGTTGGGTGCAGTCAGTTGGGTGTAGGCTACGGTTGAGAGAGGGTGTGTTTTAAAGTGTGCCATAAATCATCCTCCATCATGACAATGCTCTGTCACACATTGCTTCTGGTATATGGCAATTTCTGTCAAATAAAAACATTACAGTGTGCTTTCATCCACCTTATTCACTGGATCTGGCACCATGCGACTTCTGGCTCTTCTCCAAACTCAAAATGACCATGAAAGGTAAACATTTTGATTCAGGACATAGAGGCAGCCCAATTAAAGAAACTCACTACAGAGGACTTCCAGAATTGCTGTAGAAAGTAGCAAGAACGATGGGATAAGTGTATTCGAAGCAAGGGGGAGTATTTTGAGGGAGATTAATTGTGATATGTCCTTTACTGTAATAATTTTTTTTTAATTAAAGTTTATTGGGATGACAATTGTTAGTAAAGTTAAAAAATTTAGGTGTTTTAATTTAAACATTCACCATATTGTTTGATCACACCTCACAGGAGATACATTTTTGTATGATAGCCCTTTTATGGCCTTCAAAAATATCACATAGATGACATCTGTTGAGATTTTAAGGTTGATGAGGTTGTATTTTACCCTCCTCATTATTTTTCCCTCATTAGCTGGGGCATACCTGAAATTCCACAGCCTGAAAATCTGTATAGCTAAACAAGTCTATTGACTGTGTTAATGACTTATTATCTTCCTCTGTTTTATTGCTTTTTAATAGTCATTTTATATAGAATGGCCTGAAGGAGAGGTATTCTGGACTAGGGTCTTCTTATAAGGACAGTAATCCTATCATGGGGGCCCTACCCTCAGGCCTTCAGCTAAACATAATTATCTTCCAAAGGCCCTACCTCCCAACACCATTATACTGAGAGTTTGGGTTTCACCTTGGGAATTTTGAAAGGACACAACCCATTCAGCCCATAACATGTGCCATTCTAGGAAGTGACTCAGACTCTTACCTTTCAGGGCCATTTTCACATATTTTCCATCTATGTAGATACTACTTTCTCCAACATACTTTATATCTTTGTAATTAAAAAAACAACTAAACTTATGAAGTTGATCAGTGCATTCTTAGAGCTAAATTAAATTGTTTCAGTCATCCTGAACTGAGGCTTCCTTTCATAAACCAGCATGTGGGATACATAGATAATACTCAGCCTCTGCTCAGTTCTCAATTCTGCCATTATTAGGCACCCAAAAAAAGTCCCCTCATCACCCCCCTCCCCCCTAAAACAACAACAAAAGTAAATATCATTTGATTATAACTACTTAGATCCAAGGTGTTTTATTACTTTTCAACTTTCATTTTTAGGATTCATTTTATTATAAATATGTGTTTTCTTAGGTTAAAGAACCATAACTATTATAGCTATTGTAAATAAGTGTTTGAAGATATGTAATATAGAATATAAATAAAAATTGTTAAGTAGAATTGAAAACAGAGGCCAAATGAGTCTGGGACTACTGCTGCCTGTGCCTCTCAGCCAATATACCGACACAGGAGCTGGGCCATAGAATAAGTGTTTATTATCAGAGCACCAGTCATCTGAAAAGGCAGCAGGTTAACACCTCCATAAACTGCCTTACACATTCTCCAGATTGGCTTGGGGTATTTCAAGGAAAATCTGGGCGTTCCTCTGGAGGCTACATGAGAGTTCCTGGGGTCTGCATGGAGCCTTCCCTCTGGCAATGTGGCTCTCAGGTGGCATCAGCAACCCAGGAACAATGATGGGAGGAGCCTGGAAAGGATGCTAGGGCATTGAGATTGTGATCAATAAGCCTAAGGGTATTAATCATAACTTTCAGGGTAATTTTCTAAAACAGGGATCTGCGTGGGACAGGGGACATTCTGAGCTCAATGCACAGGGGGATAATCTATTACTCAGCTGTAGATCAAGGAAAAGGTGAGGCGAGAGATGTGGTGAGGCCTTTACTATGGTGGTCCCAACAGAACCCTGCTTCAGAATTGCATGGGAGAAGTACTAAGATCAAATAGATTGTCGCAGCAAGGCAAGAAATTTTAGCTGAGTGTAAGGAAAGACTTTTGTATATCTTAAAGATATTGTGGCTTTTTTTTCTTTTTTTTTTCTTACAAGAAAAAAATAAATTTACGATCATAAGACAATGAATTCCTTATAAACAGATTTAGTCCAGCATAAGTTGAATTACTGCTAGTTAGGGATAACATAGAGGAAACCCATAGGGTTATATACTCGTCTGATTATATTTTAGGTTGCTTCTATAACTGTGAATGTTCTATTCAAATGTTAACATACATATATACATACATCCATGTCAGACATGAAATAAACTTAAAGAAGAACAAATGATATACTGGACCCCTCAAATTTGGTCAATTAGTATCTGATTTTGAAATGGCTTAGCAATTAACTCGATATATAATAAAAGTAGTAACTACCATGTTTCCCCCAAAAATAAGACCTAGCCGGACAATCAGCTCTAATGCATCTTTTGGAGCAAAAATTAATATAGACCTGGTCTCATTTTACTATAATATAAGACCGGGTCTTTAACATAATATAAAATAAAATATTACCAGATATTATATTAATTTTTGTTCTAAAATACACATTACAGCTGATTGCCCGGCTAGGTCTTATTTTCGGGGAAATACGGTATATAGGTACAATTTAATAAGATCTTCAAAAATAAATTTCACAAGGTACTTTGAGGACAAATGGGGATATATATATATATATATATATATATATATATATATATATATATATATATATATATATTCTAGCCAGTTAAAATTGCTTAAAATGGCATGAGAGAGTGTGTTCCTATGAATAAAACTGAAACATTATGAAAACCTACATGTTCTGGATTAGGTTTTTAAAAGCATCTTAATTTATAGGTTTTGCTTCCTGGAATTAAGTGTTTCATGTTATTCTTCACTTATTATCTGCGATAATTGTTTAATCCATTTATGAGAATAAAATGACTCTAGTCAGCTGAAATTTTTTTTTTTTTTCTCTCTGCACCGGTACACTATGCAAAGAAAGGTTAATTCTGATTTTTCCTCACCTTTCCTCCACTTTCCTCTCCTGATATTCATTAAAGACATCAGATATGATGTCTGACTTTCTGTCTCATAATTAGTGTCTCTCAGAAGACATAAGGTAAAAAATGGGCACTTAGATGAAAGAGGAAATGTGTGTCTATTTGTCCATTTTTAATAAAAGAACACATATATATATAATTTTTAGATTTTTATGTATCAATTTTTTATAGATCTAGCAATGTATATATATATATATACACACATATACATATATATACATATATACATATATATATATATATATATATATATATATACACATATATACCATATATATATATATGGTGCAAATATGTATATATATTGTGCATATGTCATGCTTTCCTGTAGGCCTTTTGTGGCCTTGGGTTATACAAAATTCTTTATTATCGTATTTCTTCAATCTCAACAAGCGTATTTAGCTAAAGTTATTTTATGTAGCCATCAATGAGAAAAATTTTATAGCATTTCCAGCACAGGAAAAGCCAAAATAGCCTTGTTGTGGTTGTTGTTTTTGAACTTATAGAAGAATAAAGAGCTTTCCAGCAAACAAGTAAATCTTTCGAGGTATTTTATATATGTCCCGTTTTTACTAATATATTTACTAAGTATATATCCTTCTATATTCACTTTATTCATCTTTGATAATGTAGCAAACAGAATTAGTAAGATAAGTCTATTTCATTAAGAACACCTTGTGTATAGTTTTAATTGCAGATAAAGAAGAAACCCAATTTTGCTCCTTCTTAAACTTGTCAAAACCAAATTTCCTAGCTAATCCCCTTTACTGTAGATTAGCACAATTACAGTCTCCCATCTAAATGCAAAATTAGGTACTTATTTTCAATGACCTTGTCTTTAACATGTATGTATACTTCAGTGGCTTTTGGTTATGGCCTCATAACTTAATCTTTAAAAAAAAAAATATATATATATATATATATATATATACGTATTTGTTTCTTTTCTTCTTCAAGTAAACAATTCACAATTTTGAAATATAAATTATTTTCCTTTCTATATAATTTTTAGATTTTTATGTATCAATTTTTTATAGATCTAGCAATGTATTCTGTATGATGATAGGTTGCATTAAAAGAATTGAAAAATCTGTATTTATAAATATCAAAGGAATAAGAGATTAGTCATAATTTTCTAGGCCTTGTTTCCACCCCACCAACTCTGGCCCCCTTTTTCTTACTTCTTTGTAGTAAAACTCCTTTAAATAATTGTCCTTTCTTGGTGCCTCCTACTTATTTCCTCCTGTTTTTCTTAAGCCCATGCTTCTCAGGTGTTTGCTCAGACCATCCACCAAAAGGACTCTTAAGAAAGTCACTAATTACCTTTGTTTCCAAATCTGTTAGTAAATTCTAATCCTCATCCTTTATCTAGGAGCAGCATTTGACATTATTGGTCACTCTTTACTCCTTCATCCCTGGCCTTAGGGTACCACACTTTCGTTTTTTTCTTCCTACTTTACTAGGTTGCTCCTTGCCAATCTCCCTTGCTGGTTCATGCACTATACCTTTTTCTTTTTATGTTGGAATGCCCCAGGAGTCAGTCCTTGGTCTTCTTCTCTGTCTTCCTCTCCTCTTTAGTGATCTCAGATAAGCTTCATGTTAAAGACTCTTAACTTTTCATTTCCACTCCTGTCCATTCTTCTGAATCCTATACTCACAGGGGGAGTTACGTATTCAACATCTCTACCTGGATATTGAATAGAAATCTCAAATTGTGCTACACTTCTGATAGTCTCCTCCAAACCTACTTTGGTGTTCCACATTCAATAGTCATTAACACCATTCTTAAGTTGCTCAGCCTACAAAACAACAACAACAAAAACATAAAACAAACATAAAACCTTCTCTTTTTTTCACAGCCTACTTTTAGTCCATTGGGAAAGGCAAATATCTATGCCTTCAGAATACATCCAGAATTTGACTGCTTCTCTTTACTTCCACTAACACCACTGTGGTCTCAATTACCATCACCTCTTGTTTGCAATATTTCACTGCAGTGGTCCTCCCCTAGAAAACACCTTCCAAGACCCCCATTAGATGCCTGAGACTATGGATAGTACCAAACTCTATATATGCTAGGTTTTTTCCTATACATACATAACTATGATAAAGTTTAACTTATACATTAGGCACAGTAAGAGATTAACAACTAATAATAAAATAAAACAATAAAAACAATATTCTGTAATTTAAAAAAAAAGTAAATGGGACATTTTTAAGCAAAATAAGGGCTACTTAAATACAAACACTTCTATCCCACAACAGTAGATCTGATAACTCAGACAGCTACTATATGACCAATGGGTGGGTAGTATACACAGTGTGGAAATGCTGGACAAAGGGGTGATTCACGTCCCAGGTAGGATGGAGGCTGGATGACTCGGGATTTCATCATGCCACTCAGAATAGCACATGATTAAAAACTTTTGCATTGAATTATTTCTAGAATTTTCTGTTTAGTATTTTCTGATCACAGCTGACAGTGGGTAACTGAAACCGTGGTAAGCAAAATTACAGATAAGGGAGGGCTGTTGTCATAACTGGTTTTCTGCTTCTATTTTTGGCCCTCTTACAACTTATCATCAACACAGGCACACTAGCCATCCTAGAATATGCCTGACATGCTCCTACTTTAGGGCTTTATACTCTCTCCTCTGCCTAGAATATTCTTCTCATAGACATCTACTTGGCTTGACTCCCTCATCTACTTTAAGTCTTTGTTTGAATGTTACTTTATTAATTAGGTGCATTAGTTTCTTAGGGCTGCCATAATATATCAGTACAAATTGAGTGGCTTAAAACAGCAGAAATGTATTCTTAGTTTTGGAGGTCGGAAGTCTAAAATCAATGTGTTGACAGGTGTCTTAGTTCATTCTGCTGCTACAGCAAAATATAATGGAATAGCTGATTTATAATCAGTAAAAATTACTGCTCACAGTTCTGGTGGCTGGGAAGTCCAAGATCACGACATGGGCAGATTTCTTGTCTGATGAGGCCTGCTTCCTGGTGCATAGACAACTGTTATCTTCTGGCTGTGTATTAACATGGCAGAATGTGCAAGGCATTTCTTTGGGGTCTCCTTAATAAGGGCACTAACCCCGTTCATAAGGGATCCACCCTCATGACCTAATTAATCACTTTCCAAATTCCCCAGCTTGAAATACCATCATATTGGGGTTAGGTTTCAAAATATGATTTATTTATTTATTTATTTTTTGGTGGGGAGGTGGGCACAAACATTCCATCTATGGTTATAGAGTTGGTTCATTCTGAAGGCTCTGAGAAAGAATCCATCCCATGCCTCTCCCAGATTCTGGTGCCTACTGGCAATCCTTGACATTTTTTGGTTTGTACCTGCTTAAATTATTGCCAACATTTTTACATGGACTTCCTCTCTGCGTAATTGTGCCTCAAATACCCCTCTGCCTTCCTCTGTCATTAGATTAAGGGCTCACCCTATAGCCAGGGTTTCAGGTATCACACCATTATCAAAAACATTGGTGTTTTGGCAGTGAAACACATGGCTATTCATATGATAAGATAAATAAAGTATATAAATAACTTTATATCAGTTCAGATCAGGTTAGTTCCCAATTAGTAGGTGCCAAACTTACAGAAAAACTTTTGACTGTTTTTGTTTATTATTTACTTGTTTATCTTGTCGTGTGTGTGTGTGTGTGTGTGTGTGTGTGTGTGTGTGTGTGTGTGGTTTGTCTCCAATCTATTCAATTTGCACTCTATGAAGGCAGTCTTTGTTTTATTCCTGATATATTCCAAGCTCCTAGAATAATCACTGATATATGGTAGATGCTTAATAAATAATTGAGCAACTTCTAGTGTTGCTTACTTCAGGAATATTCCTCTCGAAATCTGGGTCAGAGAAGAATGTGCAGAAAACAAGAGGGAGAAGGGGAAATCAAGTTTAACATATTTTTGAGATCAGTTGTCACATCTCATTTTCGTTGTGCCAGATGTGGGGGAAGTACTTTGGTGAATAAGCAACCCTAGATTATGTAATAGAACTATTTAATTATTAATACCTAGAATGCCTTTACAGTGATGTATTTTAGGCACGAGAACAACATTTAGTTCTTTTTTTCATAAAACTTTAATAATAGTAAAATAATTCAGAAACAAAATATTGTCTTCTCCTTGGATTTGAGGTGATACAGAACCCGTGATATTCCATCTATATATTATGCAAGCCATCTGAATTTTTAAACCTAAATTTGTCACTGACTTTTGTAATCAACACAATTTTTTTCTTTGTTTCTTTGTGGAAAGTTCGTAATCAAAATGTAAAACTGTCAAAACACTAGAGAGCCTTAAAAATAGGTTTGTTTGCTGGTTGTAAGGAGGATATATCAGTCTGTCTATCTATCTATCTATCTATCTATCTATCTATCTATCTATCTATCTATCTATCTATCTATCTATCTATATCTTCTATCATCTATCTAGAGAGAGTACAGTATTTCCATGAAACAATTATTTAAAAAAAAACCTGCAAAATAGTTAACTATGGGGTGTCCTTACATATTGTAAATATACGGTAATAACCGAGGAGACCAACTGAGGATGACTCCTTTTTATCAGTATTTTTAGTGGGGTAACCATATTGTCCAGGTGCCAGGCTTTACCTTAATGATTTGACATACAAATGCACATTTGAAAGCCATATTAATTTTTTTCCATGCATCTGGAAGACTGTTTAGAGAGATGACTGTTTCTAGGTGATGTTGATATTGATAATAGTTAAATTGGTGCAAATTTAACCTTTTATTTCAAATGTAAGTCTTAGTTGGACTCTAGCTGACACCTAGTGATTCACTTCCCCTGTAGTATTATCATTCCACTTCTATTGGGTTCTTTGTCAATGTCTTCAAAAAGTACTCCACTTCCTCTACGTTCCCTTTACAGTTAAGCAGACAAATAATCTACCAACCAAATAAACAACAGAAAAACACACATTTTTGAACTGGAATTCTTTCTTAACTATCAAGCTGTAACTTTGTCTTCAATTTGTACCAAAACCCAGATTCTGTAGTTTATATTAAGAGCACCCGTTTCGACATCTGCCCTTTGCCTGAGCTCTCTATACTGAGATCCACTGCTACTGCTATTTTGATGCTGCCCTAGGAAAAGTTACTAATTTTGAAACTAGAGGTTTGTTTCAAACACGTTTTTCTTTGGCTGCTCAATAGCACTGAGCACTATACATTTCTTTTTGATTAAATGTGATTTAGATGATCTTTGTTAATTTAGTGATCAGTGTCATCATCACTTAACTGCACACTAAAAGGTTTGCTGCTTGAGCATATATGATTACTGTGATATAAATTGAAATTATTAATATCTTTATTAGTAGGCTACCATATGCATTCCTCAAAAGTACCCTTGCCATTTATTTTCTCGGTTTAATTTAAAAGAGCACGATGACTTCTGCGTTCACCCATTCAAATAGTTTTGAGCATCTTTCATTTTTCTAGGGGTGGGTATGTGGATGAGCAATATGTATATATATATATATATATATATATGTATATATATATATGTATACATATATATGTATATATATATATATACATACATATATATATATACATACATACATATATATATATATATATATATATATATATATATATATATATATACTGTTTGTCCTCTTATGGAGCTCACATTTTAATGGAATGCAACAGAAGGGAGACAGACAATTAACAAATGGAACTACACAAGCCTGAGTTTATATCAACTGGCTATCAGTGTTAAGAAAAAATATAATAGGGTAGGGGACACAGAGAAAGAATATGGGGGTCTGACCTCTTTACATATAATAGTAAGAGTGGATCTCTTACAGGATGTGATATTTGACCTGAACTCTCAATGACAAAAAGAAAACAGCAATGTAAAGGTCATGGGAAAAGGTGTCCCTAGCAGAGAAGATTGCAAGTTATAAGACTCCAAAACTTTTGTTTTCTTTTTTCTTCTTCTACTTTTTTTTTTTTTTATTAGTTTCAGGTGCACAAAACAGTAATACTTAGACGTTTATCATTCATATCTCTCCCACTGTGTCAACCCCCCTCCCCCCATCCACTATGCCTCTGACATTGAACAGATCCATTGCATTTCCACTGTCTCTATTACTAATGCTGTACTCTGCTTCATGTAAGTATATACATATATGTATATACTTACATATATCTCATACATTATATACATATATGTATATATACATATGTATGTATATATACATATATATTATGTATATATATGCACACAGATATATATATATATATATATGTGTGCATATATATACATAAACTTTATATATATATATAAACTTGTAGTTGACATTCATTTTTGTTCAGCATCAGCTTCAGGTGTACAGTGCAGTGATCAGACATTTACAGCATCCCTGAGGTGGTCTCCCTAATGAGACAAGTGTCCATTGGATACCCTACAAAATCTTTACAACATTATTGATTACATTCCCCAAATTGACTTTTGTAACCCCGTGGCAATCTTGTGGTTACTGACTGTGCTTTCTAATCCCCTCAGCTTCTCTCTTATCCCCACCCACCCCTCCTGTCTAGCAACCCTAAGTTTTTCCTCTATGTCTTCGAAACTTTTATGTTTCTGGTTAGTTCATTCACTTCTTTTCTTCTTTAGATTCTATATATAAGTGAGATCATATGGTATTTGTCTTTCTTTGTCTGACTTATTTCACTTAACATAATGTTCTCTAGGTCCATCCATGTTATTGCAAATGGTAAGATTTCTTTCTTCTTTACGGCTGCGTAATACTCCATTGTATAAATGTACCACAGTTTCTTAATCCAGTCGTCTACCAATGGGCATTTCGGTTGTTTCCATGTCTTGGCTATTGTGTATAGTGCTGCAATAAACATAGGAGTGCATACATTTTTTTGAATTAGAGTTTTGGATTTCTCAGGATAGATACCTAGGAGTGGAATTGCTGGATCATAAGGTAGTTCCATTTTCAGATTTTTGAGATACCTCCATACTGTTTTCCATAGTGGCTACACCAATCTGCAATTCCACCAACAGTGCATAAGGGTTCCCTTTTCTCCACATCCTCGCCAACACTTGTTGTTTGTTGATTTATTGATGATAGCCATTTTGACTGGGGTGAGGTGGTCTCATTGTGGTTTTTATTTGCATTTCTCTGATGGTTCGTGAGGTTGAGCATTTTTTCATATGTCTGTTTGCCATCTGTATGTCCTTTTTAGAAAAATGTCTCTTCATGTCCTCTGCCCATTTTTTAATTGGATTGTTTGTTTTTTTTGGAGTTGAGTTGAGTATTTTATAAATTTGTGATATTAACCCCTTATTGGATATGTCATTGGCAAATATCTTTTCCATTCATTAGGGTCCCTTTTTGTTTTGTTGATGGTTTCCTTTGCTGTAAAAAAAACAAAAACAAAAACAAAAAACAAACAAAAAAAAGCAACACTTTTTTTAGTTTGATGTAATCCCACATGTTTATTTTTTTCTCTTACTTCCCTGAGCAAGGGGATATATCAGTAAAAATCTTACTCCGGGTAATGTCTGTAAAATTTCTTCCTATATTTTCTTCTAGGAATTTTATGGTTTCAGATCTTACATTTAAGTCTTTAAGCATTTTAAATTTATTTTTGTATATTGTGTGAGGAGGTGGTCCAACTTCAGTTTTTTTCATGTGTCTGTACAGGTTTCACAGCACCATTTATTGAATAGACTGTCTTTACCCCACGGTAAATTCTTGCTTCCGTTGTCGTAGATTAAATGGCCATAGAGGCATGGATTTATTTCTGGACTCTCTATTCTGTTCCATTGATCTATGTATCTGTTTTTATGCCAGTACCATGCTGTTTTGATTACTGTAGCCTTGTAGTATAATTTGATGTCAGGTATCATAATACCTCCCACTTTGCTCTTATTTCTCAATTTTCTGAGTACAGATCTTTTACTTCTTTGGTTAAATCTATTCCCAGGTATTTTATAGTGTTTGAAGCAATTGTAAATGGGTTTTTTTTTTTTTTTTTAATTTCTCCTTCTGATGTTTTATTATTGGTATATAGAAATGCAACTGATTTCTGAATGTTAATTTTGTATCCTGCTACTTTACTAAATTCATCTATCAGCTCTAATAGTTTCTTGGTGGAGTCTTTACGGTTCTCTATATATAATATCATGTCATCTGCATATAATGACAATATTACTTCTTCCTTACCGATTTGGATGCCCTTTATTTCTTTTTCTTGTCTGATTGCTGTCGCTAGTACTTCCAGCACTATGTTGAACAGAAGTGGAGAAAGTGGGCAAACTTGCCTTGTTCGTGATCTTAAGGGGAATGGTTTTAGCTTTTCCCCATTGAGTATGATGTTAGCTGTGGGTTTATCATATATGGCCTTTATTATGTTGAGATATAATCCCTCTATTCCCACTTTCTTAAGGGTTTTTATCATAAATGGCTGCTGGATTTTGTCAAATGCTTTTTCTTCATCTACTGATATGATCATATGATTTTTAATTTTCATTTTGTTAATGTGGTGTATCACATTAATTGATTTGCGAATGTTGAACCACCCTTGCATACCAGGGATGAATCCCTCTTGATCATGGTGTATGATCTTTTTAATGTATTGCTGAATTCTGTTCGCTAATGTTCTATTGAGGATTTTTGCATCTATGTTCATTAGAGATATCAGCCTGTAGTTTTCTTTTTTTGTGGTGTCTTTGTCTGGTTTTGGGATGAGGTGATAGTAGCCTCCTAAAACGTGTTTGGGAGCCTTCCCTCCTTCTGGATATTTTGGACAGCTTGAGGAGAATAGGTGATAATTCTTTTTTGAATGTTTTGTAAAATTCACTTGTAAAGCCATCTGATCCAGGACTTTTGTTTGTTGGGAGATTGTTGATTACTGATTCAATTCCCTGGTGGTAATCAGTCTATTCATGTTTTCTGTTTCTTCTTTAGTTAACCTTGGAAGGTTGTATGCTTCTAGAAAATTGTCCATTTCTTCCAGATTGTCAAATTTGTTGGCATATAGTTGCTCATAGTAATTTCTTAAATTTTTTTGTATTTCTGTGGTGTCTGTTGTCACTTCTCCTCTTTCATTTCTGACTTTATTAATTTGGGTCCTCTCTCTCTCTCTTTTTTAATGAGTCTGGCTAAAGGCTTGTCGATTTTGTTTATCTTCTCTAAAAACCAACTCTGGATTCATTGATGTTTTGTATTGTTTTTCTGGTTTCTATTTCATTTATTTCCGCTCTGATCTTTATCATCTCATTCCTTGTACTCCCTTTGGACTTATTTTGCTGTTCTTTTTCCAGATAACTTAAGTGTGAAGATAAACTGTTGACTAGTGATTTTTCTTGTTTCTTTAGATAGGCCTGCATTGCTATGAATTTCCCTCTTAGGACTGCTTTTGCGGCATCCCATAGATTTTGGGCTGTCGTGTTCTCATTTTCGTTTGTCTCAAGATAGCTTTTGATTTCTTCCTTGATCTCATGTTTGACCCATTCATTATTTAGTAACATGTTATTCAGCCTCCATGAATTGGTGTGTCTTCCAGTTTTTTTCCTATAGTTCATTTCTAATTTCATAGCACTGTCGTCAAAGAAGACACTTGGTATTATTTCAATTTTCTTAAATTTATCCAGACTTATTTTGTGGCCTAACATATGGTCTATCTTGGAAAATGTTCCATGTGCACTTGAGAAGAACGTGTATTCTGCAGCTTTGGGGTGAAATGCTCTGAAAATATCGATTAAATCCAAGTGGTCCAATGTGTCATTTAAGGCTGTTGTTTCCATATTGATTTTCTGTCTGGAAGACCTGTCCCTTGTTGTCAGAGGTGTGTTGAAGTCCCCTACTATGATAGTGTTACTGTTGATCTCTGTCTTTATGTCAGTCAATATCTGTTTTATATATTTAGGTGCTCCTATGTTGGGTGCATAGATGTTTACTAGGGTTATGTCCTCTTGTCGGATCGATCCCTTTATTATTATATAGTGCCCATCTTTGTCTTTTAATATGTTCTTCATTTTAAAGTCTATTTTGTCAGATATAAGTAGTGCAACAACCAGTTTTTTGTGTTTTTTTTTCTCATTTCCATTTGCATGAAATATCTTACCCCAACCCTTCACTTTCAGCCTGTTTGTGTCTTTTGATCTGAGATGAGTCTCTTGTATACAGCATATACAAGGGTCTTGCTTTCTTATCCACTCAGCCACCCTATGTCTCTTGATTGGAACATTTAATCCATTTGCATTTAAAGTGATTATTGATAGGTACATAGTTATTGCCATTTTTAAATTTGTAGTAAGATTGTTTTCATCTTTCTTCTGTTTACAGAAGTCCTTTTAATATTTCTTGCAATGCTGGCTTGGTGGTAATAAATTCCTTTAGCTTATTCTTTTCTGGGAAACTATCTGTCCTTCAATTTTAAATGATAGCCTTGCTGGATAAAGCAATCTAGGTTGTAGGCCTTTGTTTTCCATCACTTTGAGTATCTCCTTCCACTTCCTCCTGGCCTGCAATGTTTCTGTAGAAAAGTCATTTTATAGTCTTATAGGAGTTCCCTTGTATGTAACCCTCTGTCTTCCTCTTGCGGCTTTTAGGATTCTCTCTTTGTCTTTAACCTTTGCCATTTTAACTATAATGTGTCTTGATGTGGACCTGCTTAGGTTTATCCTGGTTGGAACTCTGCACTTCCTGGGCTTGTCTGTCAGTATCCTTCACCAGGTTAGGGAAGTTTTCTGATATTATTACTTCAAATATGTTCTCAATCCCTTGTTTCCTCTCTTCACCTTCTGGTATTCCTATGATGCGCATGTTGTTGTGCTTGATGTTATCCCAGAGGTCTCTTAAACCATCTTCATTGTTTTTTTCTTTCTATTTTCTTTTTTTTGTTATGTTTGGGTGATCTCTGCTAACTTGTCTTCTAAGTCACTGATTCAATCCTCTGCTTCATCTAACCTGCTGTTAATTCCTTCAAGTGACTTCTTTATTTCAGTAATTGTGTTCTTTATTTCTAAGTGGTTGTTCATTATGATTTCTCTATCCTTCTTTATGTTGTCTCTAAGCTCCCTAAACATTCTTATCATCGGTGTTCTGAACTCTGTTTCTGATAGGTTGGTTACCTCTATTTCATTTGGTTCCAATTCTGTAGGTTTCTTGTGTTCTTTTATTTGGGACATGTTTCTTTGTTTCCCCATTCTGGCTGACTCTCTGTGTTTGCTTCAATGTATTAGGTAGATCCCCTAGAGTTCTTAGTTCTTGCTGGGTTATCTTACATATGTGTCCTTTATATTTGACTTGCACCACTTCCTTCTTCTGCTCCGCGTGTGCTCCAAAGTTGACTCTTTTGTTGTGTATATTGTCCTGTTAAAGTTAATCTTTAATTGCTTTTCGCTTGTGGGTAGGTGGGATTGACTCCTAGGCTGACTAGTTGTGAGACTTGGCTCTGCCCACAACAGGTTGTTCTGCTGCATGAGGATTGACCACTTAAATGAGGTTTGGCCTCTGTGGGCTCTTGTGCCTCTAGAGAATTCCCTCTGGGTTTGTCACTTGTAGGTCAAACCCGGTAGTACTCTGGTTTGGTCTGGTGTTGGCCTCTGGGTGTGTTGAATCTTGTGCCTCTTAAGCTGGGCCTTGGTATAGGGCAATTTCAGAACAAAGCAAATCACCAAGCACAACATCAACAACAATAAAGAAAAGATAAAATACATTCACATGTAAAAATCAACCGAAAACTCACACTCAACACAGCCAAAGATATCAAATATATAAAAACAAAACAAACCAAAAAAAGCAGCGCCAGTCTTGTCTTAAGCCCATCAAGTAATGTCCATGTTGTCCTCTGCTGTATCAAAGAGTCCTCTGTGTATTGTGCAGGCACAGCCGGTCACCTGGTGCCCAGAGTGACCTTGGGACTGCAGAATTAGATGAGTGGGGCTGAGGGGTTGGGTGGTAGTTTCTACAAAGTCAGTGCAGTTTCTATTCTTGCCTGCACATATGCGCACTGAGAGTAGCAACACCAACCCTGTGCCCAGTTCTCCTGAGTCTTAGGGCACTTCTTTCGTGTGTGTGTGTGTGTGTGTGTGTGTGTGTGTGTGTGTGGCGGGCGGGAGATTTCTGAGCTACTGAAAGCCCAGAGCTGCGTCTGCCACCTACTGCTGATCCCTGGGAGTGCCTCTGCAGTTGTAATTGCCCTGCCCTAGGCAGGCCAGAAAGGGTGGGGTCTGGGGATGGAGGGGTCTTCTCTCTCCCAGCCCAGCTGTGTCACACTCTTCCCACAGGCCAGAAAAGGTGGTGTCTGGGAGTGGAGGAGTCTCTTCTCTCCTAGCCCAGCAAAAATCACACTCTTCTCAGCCTCTTCCCTGGGTGAGAGCTGCACACTGGTCTTCCCAGAGCCTGAGCACTACAGCTCCTCTGTAATCTGACACTACTCCTCAGTTCAGGGGCCAGTTTAAGTCTCTGGAAGGGCTGGGGTAGGTTGGAAGAGTGGGGGGAGGGGCCCAGGTAAGGAGTTTATGTCCTTTATCCGACCTGTGGCCCAACTGGCTGCCCCCTCGGCGGGAGAGATCAGCTGTGGGACGCAGGGAAAGAGCCCACCTCCTGGCTTTTGTGTTCTCTGTTCCATCCTAGGATCCCCTGTGTCTCTGTAGCTGTGGATGTGCCTGTGTCTCCACTCTGTTCCCACTCTGTTCCCTTCCCTCTTCCGATTTGCCCACCTTCAAGTGATCCTTGCACGAGTCTCTTAGCTGTTCTGCATGATGAGCAGAGAGTCCTTTTTCAAGACTCCAAAACTTTTAATGAAGAAAAAGAATGTCAGGGAGTCTGGAATGTTGTGAACAAGGACAAAAGAGGTATGAGAAAATGAGGTGAAAGAGTAGGCAGTAATCGAGGGCTTAGCAGCCTTGGAAGTTTGGACCAGATCCTAAGTATATGGGGAGTCATTAGATGGTTTTAAAAGTGAGTCAGTGACATCAGCTGATTTATGTTTTGAAAATATCACTCTGGCTTTGTGTGGAGAATAGAAGAAAAAGGACAGGTTTTTTTTTTCCCCACAAATTTTGTCATGTTTATAGTTTGAAATGTAATGTGTTTGAAAGCACAGTGACCTGCTTTTATCTGTGTCACTCATTGGGATTCAGCCCTAGCACTTGGCCTATCACTTGGTAAGCATTCAATAAATGTAACTAATGGTCTATAAATGCAACACAGAATTGGCTTTTAAAAAACCAAGAAAACAAATGTGCCCTGAAAAAACGCCTAACCAAATATTTTGTAAATGAATTTAAATGTGGTGTTTCTCAGACTATAACCTCACCTTTGTAAAGAAGGGCATGTGGAAATGAATTTAAATGGTTATTGTAATGGATTTTAATTCAATCCCTCAAATACTTGAGTGCTTAGCATGTGCTACATACTTCTGGCAAATTGTAAAAATAAATCAGATGTGAATATTCCCTTTAAGAAGCTTGTATTAAAGCTTAAAGACTCCAAAAAGAAGTCTACATGTTTTCGTGACTCTGAAAAAAATACATTTTTTATCAATATTAACAATTTAATTATTAATAGGTAGTCATGAAAGTTTGCTGAAGTATATTTAGAGACATGAGATGTTTCATGTTTCCATGGTACTGCTTTGTTTCATGTTTCCACTGGTAATTCCTTGACAAGTTCAATTCTACGTGACAATTCAGACCAGTTCTACTAATTTTCCCTGAATTTATTTAATTTCCTTTTTGTTATTTTATAACAAAATGTGATGATATTTGTTTTTCTCTTCCTATGTTTCACTTCTTTGCAGTTATTTTCCTACATAATGTTTATGCTTGGAATTATAAAAAAAAAAAAAAAAAAAAACAAAAACTTAAATGGATGATCTCAGCTGCAATTTTGCTAGATGCTGATTGTCATTTTCTGCATTGAATATGTTGATTATCCCTATCTATATAAAAATGTTCATATATTTCCCCTTCCCTTCTTATGTTACTTTCAGTTTTTATTTATGTAGTCTTGATTGCTAAATCCTTTCTTCTTTATTGAATTATTATTTTTCATATTCACATCTATGCTTGTAGGAATTAATTTTGAGATTTTCATAGGGTTTGTAACTACCTATAAATATTTGCATTTTTTTCTATATTATTTCACATTTATTGTAGTATAAATGTCACGCAATTTGTAGTTTTATATCATGATGGCTATTTTCTTGGCTTCGTTATTTTATCCCCCAAGTACTTAAATAATAGCTTTAAATAATTATCCCAAATAGAAATGTATTTGAGATATTCTGCGTATGTTACAAATATACTGTGTTGCTTTTACACACAAGTACTTTAACTAGGTAATGCATTTTTTACTCCCCCCAAAAAACACAAAAACATTAAATAGAATGGTTAATTGCTTTGTGGTATTTAGTAACACAGAAACAAAATTTTAGGTAAGCCTGCTTTTTGTTTCAAGCGTAAATAATTAAAATGATAATTCTTTCATTTTGAAATTTTAAAAAATCACTATGTTATGTCTGGGTATTACTCTTCATTATTTTATTTTGGGGAAAACATGGCTATTTAAATCAGTACAGTCAGGTCTTTCTTAAATTTGGAGAAGGTTGATTTCATTGATTTTTACTTTTTTTTTTTTTTTTCTGGAATGTATATTACAAGTAGATTTGATCTTTTTTGATACATTCCAAATCCCTGATCATTTCCTTACATCATTATCCTTTGTTAGTTCTGTGAGAATGTATTGAGTTTGTCTTCTGGTTCACTGATGTGATTTTCTGTAGTAACCAATCTGCCATTCACTTCCTTCATTCCAATTTTACATTTGAAAAGCATATTTTTATCTCAGTTATTTCTGATCATGTATTATTCTGATCATTTATTTTACTGCTTGTTTTAATTTCTTTGATGCAATATTCTCGTAAGTATTATTTTAAGCATGAATACAATATTTATTATTTTTCCTTTTGTTTGTTGCTATAAACATTTCAGATTCACTCAGTAGCTCTGACTCAGCAGACTCTTTCTTTGCAGTTTCTTACATTGCAGAATCTTCTCAAACATATGTCTTTTATTAGTAAGTTTGGTCAAAGATTGGAGTGTTAACCACTCACATTGTGTTTTTAATTTCAATAATGCAGAAATGAATACAGGGTTAAAACTGTGGGCAAACTCAGAAATAGAAATTTTTCTTCTTAATTGTTTCTTTTGACTTCTTCAGATTTCCTGTGATGCTCTCCCTTCATAGTATAATGAGTTTATCATGGTAAAGACAAGATGCTTCAGTGCCTGTTTCTATGATACGGCCAATGGCACTTTACTGCATTTTGACATGTTACCAACCCCATGCTAGTTTTTGCTTGTTGTAGACACTGGCATTTGAAATGATGTTTGGTAATTCCCTGAATAGCTGTTTCCAAATGGAGCTAATAGTCAACAGTGAAAAATTGTCCAGTTGTGTAGGGTTTGGTTGGTTCAGTCTCTGTCTATTCTTATCTCCAAACTCTTTGAGTGAAGAGATTTTTGTAGGAATCAACCAGAAGCCACTCTACT
This sequence comes from Rhinolophus sinicus, assembly GCF_036562045.2. NCBI lineage: Eukaryota > Metazoa > Chordata > Mammalia > Chiroptera > Rhinolophidae > Rhinolophus > Rhinolophus sinicus. Next base: position 40,764,281 of record NC_133751.1, read on the forward strand.
TCTCAAACAGAATAACTTTACTTCATAAGGGGGTCTGAAAATTGACCCTCAGTGTTATATTTAGTGTAGTTCCACTACTTTAAAACAAACAAACAAACAAACAGCAACAAAAATAACAAAAACTTTGATGTTTCTGTCCTTGGAATAGCAATATGTCTTGATTTTGATACCACATGTAAGATTTATTTCATTTTTATATACCAGCATTGATTTTTAATGAGTCAGGGGAGAATAGACACCTGTGCACATATATCAACATCTGAAAGTCCCAGTTTGAATTAATTTTAGCAATATAAACTTTGAAATTAAAAATCTGGCAAGAGGCACAGTAGTCTAGTGTATATGTTTGCATTAAATTTAACATAGAATCCAATTAAAATATTGAAGTGATATGGTAAAGTCTAGAAAATATTGTTTCTTTATGTTCAGAAATATTTCATGAAACCTAACAGCATCACACTTTTTTCTCTTGTGAATGGTCAGTATGTGAATATTTAAATGATACCAAATGTAAAGAAAATACTGTTTAAAAATATATTGATTATCTGTGACTTCCTATTTTTCAAAGTGTTAATTTCAGGCAAGAGTAACTGATGTTGCAGGTACAGTGAGAACTGCATATCTGCAGAGTTTGATGGTGAGGATAATGCATCCAAAATTAATCATTTAGGAAATTGGTTGATTTCATTTCATCAGGACTCTATACTATTGGCTGAATTATTAAAATTGTGGTAGGAGTTACTTTTCCTGTTATGGCTTATGATGATTATAAAGTATATATTAGCTCATATTGCATAGCACCACATTTTGTTTGTTTGCTTCCACTGATATTTTATTGTTAAATCAGCTCACTGGATTTAAATTCAAAAGTATGATCATATGAAACAATACCAATCAGGTTGCTATTTGGAGTTGCAGTTGAAGCAGGACTGAGGAAAATGATAGACTCAGAAAGAGTAGAGAGATAAAATAGGAAATTGCTCAAATTATTGTAGTAAAGTGGCTACTTTTATCAGTGAATGCATTAGTCTCTAGTTCAAGTAGCAGACTTTCATTTCACTGAGAGTTGATCAAATGCCATCCCTCTTTGCTTCTTCCAAAGTTGCTTATTGTAGTTTTTATTGTAGCCGATATTATTAATTTATATAAGAGCAAAGGATGGATTTTCTTCTCTTATGATGTGATCCTAAGAGAAAACTTGGCATTTGAAGAATCTGAAGTAGTGACCACTACCATTTGGGATGTTTATTTTATTCAGTTTACCAAGATTTATATTCTGTGCCCATGTTCTATTGTCTAGCAGTAACTAACATAAATATATAATTACATGGTTTCTTTCGTTTCAATAGATTTCAAAATACTCTATTATTATGGTGCTGTATGAATTGTGTTTACTATATCAATATAAACATATAAATTGAGTCAGATTACTTGCTTGGTTAACTGCAAACCACAAGTTATTACAGTGTTGTCAGTTTCAAAATGTTGCATGACAATAAAACCATTTGATATCCTTTATTTAGGCTTGAACCTCAAAAAACTTTGTAATTGTTTTCTATAGTATATTAGGCACAACTTTTGGAGAAGCAATATGCATATTCTATACCATCATGGAAGGGCCCCGCATAACTATTTAAACATACTTTATACTTCCCATAGTGATTTCTGGCTTATTTATACTTTATAACTTAGGTTAAATTCCAAAGTATGTTTTCCTTTGCCTAAACCTTTGACATTTCCAACATACACAAAAACAAATTTACCTTTAGAAAATTTCAGGTATTTTTATTAAGAAGTTAGCATTTCTCATGGTGTTTCTTACTTTGAATTTTCATCAGGCAACCCAGTTATACTCCAAACTACTGTTAGTCTGTTAGGTACCACAATTGTTTATAAACCTTGCTATCTTATAATCTCTTTAACTGCTTCTCTTTTCTTCTTCTCCAGGGTTTTAAATAAACACAAACAGAAGGATATGGTATTTACTTCTCGCTTCTTCTAGCCATCTGATTTTGCCACCTGACTTTAGTTTCCTGTCTCCTCTCCTGCAGGCAGCTATTGTTTGCCGTGTGTGCCCTTATTTCCTCATTCTCCATTTTTGCCTCTCTGCCGCTAGTGAATAAAAAGGGCAAATCTGAAATCAGATTTCCAACATTCAGAGCCAGAAGGCACAGACTATTTATTTTATAATTCATGTGTTAAAAAAAAATAAATATTGCATTAATGATTGATAAGACATGACTGAATTATCTCTTATTTCCATGAAAGAAGAAAAGCAAGCTCCTAGGAATTCAATTGATCCTTTTAATTGTTTTTCTGATATTATGATTCTCTTCCATTTTTATACCTATATTTAATTAAGATCAACGTCCAGGTGATTATATGACAAAACTGTCAAATGAGTGAAAGAACATTCTTCTTAATGCTATAGCAACTGTGAAAAAAGTTTCTTTTTAGTCTATTGCAAATGCAAAAGTAAGTCTCTCTGGGGACTGACAACTCAGGTGTAGGAGTGTGATACTTTTCCCTTAATATTTCTGAAAAGAAATAAATAGAGAGAAGTGAGTTAGAGATCATGAATGTTCTTAAGATATTATCTGTACCATTACTTTCTAGAACATTATCTATAACAACTAAGACAATTACTCTAACATTTTATTGTAGTATACTAGTAAAAAACAGATATACATGAACAAATCAAATAACTTCCCCTCTAAAGTAGACATTCTGTTATTGAAATTACAACCCATTTAGAAACATGAGAGGCAGGGTCAAGAATCTCATACCGCTCATTTAGTGAGTGGTAAGAGTTAATGAGCTCCTATTATATGGTTCCAGGACATACCCAAATAAATAGACACTTTTCTTATCCTGCGTGAGTTCAAAATCTAGTGGCAAAGACATGCAAATAATATTAGCGTAAAAGGGAGCTATATGAAAGAAGTATTTTGATTGGGAATGCTGAAGGTAACTATGAAGGTAGATCGTTAAAGACAAAAGGAGTGTGATTCCATGTAAAAAATGTAGAAGGAACACTTCAGAATGAGACATGATATGAATAAAAGCGGAGAAATGTAGAAGAATTGCAGTGGTTACGGGATACAAATTGTCCAGTGTGGCTGAAACTAATTTGCCTGGGAATGAGTGGATAAGAAAAGGCCAAACCAAAGTTGTGAAAACCTTTATATGCCACAATATCCTTGCTGGAATGTACTTAATATAGGATAGTGTTTGTTTATATATTGATCAGGAGGTTTTCTATAGTTATACGAGGTCTGATGACTAAGATCTTGGACTTGTTGCAACGATGTTGCTAACTTTTTTAATATCAGAGGGATTATTCATTATAAATTTTTACCAACTGGACAAGTAGTTAACCAAGTTTACTATTTGGAAGCGCTTAAAAGGCTGCATGAAAAAGTTAGACGACCTGAACTTTTTGCCAACAATTCATGGCTCTTGCATCACGACAATGCACCAGCTCACAAGACACTGTGTGTGAGGGAGTTTTTAGCCAGTAAACAAATAACTATTGGAACACCCTCCCTACTCACCTGATCTGGCCCCCAATGACTTCTTTCTTTACCCGAAGATAAAGGAAATATTGAAAAGAAAACATTTTGATGACATTCAGGACATCAAGGGTAATAAAACGACAGCTCTGATGGCCATTCCAGCAAAAGAGTTCCAAAATTGCTTTGAAGGGTGGACTAAGTGCTGGAGTTAGTATATAGTTTCCCAAGGGGAGTACTTCGAAGGTGACCGTAGTGATACTCAGCAATGAGGTATGTAGCACTTTTTCTAGGATGAGTTTGTGAACTTAGTTTTCCGACCTGGTATATTAACTACTTTATCTTGATTCTGTGAACAGTAATTGCTAAGTAAATATAAGGTAAGAGAATCATCCAAAGATCAACATTGTTATATGTAGAAATCACCACTCAGAGAATTCAGGTATTTAAAAAGTGTTTTCTGACCATTACTTAAGTGATACTATCTCTTAGAGCTACTAAGACATACAAGTAAAAAATATATATATTTTTTCTTTCTATTATCATGAGAGAATGTCTCTCTTAAATATAGATATTAAACTGGTGGGGAAAGACTAGTAAATAGAAACTAGAAATACTATGAATGACATCCGTTATACAATCAATGAGAGTTTTATCCAGAAATGTAAGGGCAGTTTAAAAATATATAACTCTTATAAAGTAATAGTTCAACTTTTTGGGGAAAAAAATCACTAATGCTGATAACTATTCCAAATAAAATTGAGAATATTAAAATAATTTTTTGGTATGTTAAGATATGCACTAAATACTCAGCCACCATTCAAACTTTAAATATATTACATATAAAGGACACAATTAAACTAGGATGCCCATTATCACTATTAATAATAAAAATAGTTTTATAGGTTTTATTAATGAAATAAGTTATGAATGAGAAATGAATAATGCATATTGGAAGAAAAAACATAAAATTATGATTATTTTTGCATGTAACATATTTTTTTTTAGTTAGTCCAAAGACATATGTTTAAGTGGCAAGAATAGAAGATCCACAAAATCAAAGTTCACAATCATTTGTTTCTACTATCTTTATGTTAAAAAAGTTCTATTTAAAAATAAATAAAATAAACCTAATGATTTAGAAATAAACTTAGCAAGATATGTATTGGTCCTTTAAATAAATTTTAAAAATATATAGATTTATTTCAATCAAAATATCAATAGGTATTTAGAAGTCTGAAAAAAATTAAAAAAAACAAAAAACAAACAAACACACACACACAAAAAAAGAAAAACAACAACAACAACAACAACAACAACAAAAACACACACACCAGACAGGATTATTCTGTAAAACACTAAGGAGGAAAAAAAATAATATTGAGGACAGAAATAATTCTACCAGATAGTAAAGCATTTGCGAAGAACTAACAATTAAAATATTATGGAACTGGAACAAAAAAAGTCAAACAAGTAGAATTTAGTAAGCTACTCAGAATTAGATGCTATTATAGATCAAATGCACAAAAGTAGGATCACAAAATTGGTTAGCTTTTTGGAATTAATATTTTAATTAATTGTTTACCAAACTAATTTTAGTTTTATTAAGGAGTTAAGTCTATTTTTACATTTTTTCAAAAATAGAAACCAAAATAAAATGACATATTTGCCTGTCAAATTACTAACTAAAGGGGATGCAATACACCAGTGGTAGTTATGATAAATAAAACAGCACAGGTTTCTAGAAGGAATGTAAATTCATATATATGTTTTAGAAAGCAATTTTACAATGTACATCAAAAACTTTAAAATTGTATGATAATATTAACCAGTAACTTCTGATGATTTACATAAAGATCCTGATTCAAATAAACTTTCACATATAGGATAGTATTATTTTCATACCACAGAATTATCTGTAACATAATCCAGATATTATATACTATATGCTTTCAAATAAATCCTAGAAAATAAGCTGAATGAAATATGACTAAACTGTAACAGAGATTATGTCTGTGGTGGAATCCTTGGCTATTTTTTTTTTAATTACACACATTGTCATATATCTGTAAAATTTAAAAGAAATTACTCTGTGTCACTTTTAATATCAGGAAAAAATTTACTAAAACATTTAGAAAAATTAAAATGCAATCAATAGAAATGTACTTTGAAATTATGGAGGAGGAAGGGTGATGGAAGACATACCTTTAAAGCCAGAAATAATATAAAAAGTTATTATAAAAAGAAAAAGAGACTAAAAATAAATTTGAATTCTGAGAAGGTAAAAAAAGTAGAAGATAACCAAATGACTAAAAAGTTTAATATATATGACAAAAAGGATTAATATATATGAGAAATTAACCTTTTTCTGAAAAATATCAGTGAGAAATGTAGTAAATGCCCCAATTAATAAATACATAGGGCTAAGAACATGTGATTCACAAAGGAGAACATATGAGGAGTTAGGAAAGGATATAAATCTCTGCAACTTGGTTGGTAATCAACCAAATGCAAATAACAACAGTAAGAAAGTGTCATTTTAAAAATATATTTTAAGTGATCAAAAACTATAAAACCCAATGCTGACAAGAGTATGTGGTCATACTTTGCTGATGAAGTATAACCAGAACAAATGTTTGCTAGCAATTTGGAACCCCCATTGATGACTTAAAAATATTGTAGTTTCTGAGTCAATAATTCCACTACTAGGAGTCTTAATAGAATATCCCTAAGGTATTGTGAAACTTCATGAATATATGGTGTGGAGGAGGAAATATAATTTTTATTCTTCCCTTCTTAATTCTTCTAGCTGGTCTACTAATCAAATTGATGTCAGAAAGCTTAACAGGATAAAATAACCAAATTTATTATGCATGTACTTAAGGGGGTTCCATAAAAATATGAGACAAGAAAGAAGCAGGCAGTGAAAGCTTATATGCCATCTTGAGTTAAGGAGAAAGGGGGGTTGTGGTTTGGGACTTCAAAAGGGACAAAGGCAAATCACATGGAAATAGAAAGGCAAATGTTTAATAAACAAATGTTTGCTGGGCCATCTTTAACAATGGGTCACAGATTAGACTTTCATCCAGTGAGCTTTGCTAGGCTCCCCCCCCGTCTATCACACTTAGTTTATATTAAACTATAGTTATCTATGATGATAGCTCCCTTCGTGGAGCAGGTCCTCTATTTACATATTTTTTAGGAAGTTAGGAGGAAGGTCAAAGGTTTTTCCTGAGTCTTTCGTGTCTTAAAAATATCTAGCTTACAATAATCAGTATTCCAAAAGGGTATATTTTGAGGTGGCCTAATCGGATTCCCCTAATGTTCATTATTGTGTTATATATTAGAGTGACAACATGAAAATGGTAATGAATAAATAGGTGAAAATTCAGCTAGTTTTTACTTGCTAGGATATTATATATTTAATTCTTAAAGTGGCCAAGAATTAAAAAACAAACAAACAAACAAACAAAAAAATATATATATATGTGTATATATATATATGTATATATATTACATACACATATGTATATACATATATACACACGTGTGTGTATATTATGCACACATTCATATATATAAACACATACATATATGAGGTCTGAAAATTAAGTTTGCAAACTCATCCTAGAAAAAGTGCTACATACCTCATTGCTGAATATCACTATGGTCACCATCGAAGTACTCCCCTTGGGAAGCTATGCACCGATGCCAGCACCTAGTCCACAGTTCAAAGCAATTTTGGAATTCTTTTTCTGGACTGGCCATCAGAATTGCGGACGTTTTACCCTTGATGTTCTGAATGTCAACAAAATGTCTTCCGTTCAATGTTTTCTTTATCTTCAGATAAATAAAGAAGTCATTGCGGGCCAGAACGGATGAGTAGGGAGGTTATTCCTATACAGTTATTTGTTTACTGGCTAAAAAGTCCCTCACAGACAGTGCCATGTGAGCTTGTGCATTGTCGTGATGCAAGAGCCATGATTTGTTAGCGAAAAGTTCAGGTTGTAACTTTTTCATGCAGCCTTTTCAGCACTTCCAAATAGTAAGTTTGGTTAGCTGTCCGGTTGGTACAAATTCATAATGAATAATCCCTCTGATATCAAAAAAGGTTAGCAACATCATTGCAACACGTTTGCAAACTCAATTGTCAGAATCGTGTGTGAGTGTGTGTATGTGTGAGTGTGTGTGTGTTTGTGTGTGTGTGTTTGTGTGTGTGTGTGTGTTTGTGTGTGTGTTTGTGTGTGTGTGTGTGTGTGTGTGTTATCCTTTCTGGGTCTACAAGAGAATATAATGTATAATTTTTTTAATGTACATTTAAAAATTCCTAATCTAAATGCAATCTTATAGAGTAATGTAAAATAAACAATCCACCTCATCTGTGAGTTCTTCAGGGGGCCAGCCTGTGTCTTATTCAAATTATTCAACTTGTGTCTCCAATAACCAAATGTATTTAGTAATTGAAGAGGTTTCACTGAAAGTTGCATTGAATGATGATGATGATGATGATGATGATGATGATGATGATGATGATAGAATACTGTATTAGGTGATACGGCCAACTTCTTAAGAATCTCTAAGAGTTTATCCTTATCGATTTCATGTTTATGACTTCTGTGTATATTTGGCTGAAGCAGGTGTCAGTTTTTTGTCAGATGGAAAGTCTACTTTAAAGTATGGCATTCTACAGTTTACCATTGTTTACTAGGTGAGTCAATGCCAAAATCCACTCATTTACTGTGTAATCAAATTTTCCTATACATTACTAACAATCCCAGATTGTTTGGCTAATTGCGAGACCTACTGTCAAAGACAGCAAGGACATATTAATAGTCTAATTCATAATAGTAAAGTAATAGACTGTAAATATTTAAGTGGGGAAAATGTCCCACGCTTTTTCTGTTAGAGACCAGAAAACACAATTGTCATTTCCTTTTACAAATGAAAGACTTGTATTTCTGTTTATGTTAACGGCTGGTGCTGCTGTTACTTTTATTTTGTTTTTCCCATACTCTTTATAGCCTGAGGCAATACTTCACTCAAATTATGTGAATTAGTTGCATCACCAGTTTTCCTGCTCTGTATATATTCATGGGGTTTGGTGAAGATGTTTTAATTAGAATTGTTTTCTCTACATTATGTAGGATAAAGGTAGTTTTAGTTTTAAACTATCTAAATTCAGGGTAGGTCATATACTTAACATTAAAAGTTTGGTCTACATTCTTAATGGCATTGCTATGTGGACATTTTTAAGACTGTCAAAATTAGCCATTTTTTGTTAGCAGTTTTCTTATTTTATAATAATATAATTTATATTAGTCCAGTTGAGTGTATATATATATATATATATATATATATATATATATATATATATAGCTAATAGATATCAATAATAATGATCAATGTTCCAAATTTACTATACAGTCATACTTTGGAGATATTGTAGGTTTGGTTCCAGACCACCATAATAACGCAGATATAGCAATAAAGTGGGTTGTAATCTTTTTGCTTGTGGAGGGTGTGTCTTCAGTTTGTAAACACCACAATACCTGTGGAGCACAATACATGGAGCACAATAAGATGAGGTATGCGGGTAATGTCTTTAATTCTAGTTCTTCCAGAAAGCCATGGAGTGGATATTCTGAAAGTTGCTCTTTTGGACTTCCCCATACCTAGAAAATTTATAGTTAAATAAGAATTTTGACAAGTTTGAGCACACATTTTACAATTCAGGTATTTTCTACTGTGTATTCCTAAGTTAATTGGTGGCAATATAATGAAATGGTAACAGGTATTAAAGATTGTATTCATGGATAAACTTTTTCATACCATGTTTTTCCAAAAATAAGACCTAGCCAGACCATCAGCTCTAATGTGTCTGTTGGAGCAAAAATTAACTTAAGACCCAGTATTATATTATGTTACATTATATTATATTACATTATATTACATTATGTTACATTATATTACATAAGACATGTATTATATTGTATTATATTTATTATACTATATTACATTATATTATGCTATATTATATTAAAGACCTGGTCTTACATTGTATTAAAATAAGGTTGGGTCTTATAATAATTTTTGCCTAGCGCTGATGGTCCGGCTAAGTCTTATTTTTGGGGAAACAGTAAGATACAAAACACCATAAGCATAATGAGAAGTAAAACGTTAAAAATAAAAACATGGAACTAAATGTGTAACTCTGCAATTCCTCTTGATTCCTTGAATTCTATCAATTAAAAAAGCAAAGCATTTTATCTCAGTGTTACATTCTGAGAGTTTGTTTTACCTTATATGGATTTGGAAATTTTCACCAACTTGATCAGATAATCTGCATGTGGGAGAACATAAAAACTGGAGGGAAATGCTTGATACAGAGCCAAAATAGGTCTCTATTGTATTATCTGCCAAGAATGAGAGAGACCATATAAGGAATGTTTCTCAAAATGTGGTTTCTGGGTTTGGTAGATCAGAATTATCTGGAGTGCTTATTATAAAGTAAAAGAAAAAAAAAAAAAAAAGAAAGTCTATGCCCATCCTCCAGAGAATTAATTTAGTACAACTGAGGTGTACCTAGATATTTAATTTGGTGTATGCAAAATTTAATCTTAAGCACACAAATGTTTTGAAAAACTCTGACTATTAGTTCTCCATTGTTTCCAAAATCTTTATCATGTTACATGCCTAGAAAGTAACATTAGATTTGTCCCTGTTTAAATAACCTCATTCATACTTTAACAGTATGATATTTAAAACTATGAAGGACACTTCTGAATATTGTACACAGGAATTATTCATCACATTATACATTACATCTCTCAATAGTCTTTGAATAGAAATGCATTTAAAATTCTTTTAGAACCATGGATGTGAAGATTTTCATAAAAGATGAATTATCATTTCATACTGTAATAAGACCTGTATAATCAATGTCTTTATATCTTTTTGCTTTGAATATACAGAGCAGTGTCAGGCAGCATCTAGGAGTGTCCTCAGTGATCCCTGCCTTTTGATATTCATATACTTTTGTAATCCCCTTCCCTTCAATGTGGGCTGGACTTATGGTCTTGCCTCTAACTAACAGAATACAGCATGAGTAATGGAATGCCATTTCTGATATTAGGTTATAAAAAGACTGTGGCTTTCATCTTGCCTGTTTTCTCTCACTTGCTCTGAAGGAAGCCAACAGCTGTCTTGTAATCTGACCCACTTAAAGGCCCGCATGGCAAAGAATTGAGGGAGGTCTCCAAATAACAGCTAGTGAGGAACTGAGATCCTCAGTCAAACAGCCTTTGTTGAACTGAATCTTGCCAGCAAATATGAGTGGGCTTGGAAGCAGAACTAACCCAAGTCATGCTTCAGATAAGAGCATAGCCCCAAATACCACCTGACTGAAACTTCATAAAGTACCTTGAGTCAGAAGCCCCCAGCTAAGTTCTGCTATGATTTTTAACCCACAGAAAGTAAGAGGTAATACATGTTTGGTGTTTTAAGTTGTTTAGTCTTAGAGTGATTTGCTTTGCAATAGGAGACGATATAGAAGCTCAGAATTTCATTAATCACCTCTAGTATCATGATTTCTTTGCTTTCTGTGTGATCTCTGATCATTTTAAAAAATAATTTTATTTGAGTTACCAGAGGTTTTTACTTTAAATTTCTAAAATTTTAAAAAACACTTTTTTTAAAAATAAAAGTGTTATTAAGAAAAAACAAACAAACCAACCAACCAACAAACAGACAAAAAAATTACACAAATAACTCATGATTCTTAGTGCCTAGCAAATGCAGCCCTTGTCCAGACAATTTCTATCACTCACAATTATAATTGCAAGCTCATTTATTTTTTGAGAATTTGTCATAATTCTTTTTCTGAAGAATTATCTTTCTAGTGCTTACACCAAAAATTATAGTATCATAAACACTAGCAGTAGAATAGACTTTAAATATTCTGGCAATCAGCACTTCTGTTTGATAGATGAGTACTCAGTGCTAAAAAAAAAAAAAAAAAATGACTTACAACAGATGAAATTACTGCTTAACTGAAATCTGTTGATTTTTTTCTAGTGTTCCTTTGATTCTTTGACCATAAACTTACTAGGTGATATAAGGAAATGCTCAGAAGCCTTTTGGGAGACAATAGATATCTAGCTGGTGACTTAAACCTTGTCATATATAGCTTCTAAAATGGGATAGACCATTTGTACTAATATTTTGAAACTGTTCTCAAATTTCCTATGGTTCTATATCCTATAGAGACATTCTCTCTCTCTCTCTCTCTCTCTCTCTCTCTCTCTGTATCTATATCTATCTATATCTATAATTACCCATGAATATTTCTCACTGCTAGATATTTAACCACCTACCCAGTGTCTGCCTTTTCTATGATGACATCTATAAAGGTGTTGTGCTGTCGGTCTTTAACAGCAACACATTAATAGTGTTAATTAATAGCATAAATAAAATTGTATTTTGGGTCTATTATATAGAAGGTGCTTTGGGTTTATTTTGGATAAACAAAATAGAAAGGAGATTGAGACAGAGTTTCTACTATTCTAGTAGAAAACTCCCTACATAAATAGCCAGGTCTTTAGTAGTGAAACTCTGAGAAACTATTTTATGTCACACTGTTTTGCTGAAAGAAATTTTAATGGCATCATGTGTAAGAGAATGTTTTAAAAAGCATTATCTGTTTCCCCAGCACTAAGTAATATATGTCTTATTTATATCAATTATCTCTTTTCAAAAGGTAGAAGTTGGGTTTTTCTTGTCCTGAAATAAAATTAATTTCCTCCACCTTCCTGCTTATTTTGCAAACATTGACCACCTCTCTTGTTAGTTTTATGTAAGTGCGTGGAAGGTTCTGGAATATTTGGTTGTACTTGACGGAGGTTCTGGAATATCTTTGTGGGTATTAAGCAAATAAATGCCAGGGAGTCAGGGATTTGTTTCCCCATCACCATGCACCATTGGAGACATTACTCTCATATCTTGTTTACATAAACTTCCCCCAAAACCCCAGGCCTAAATTAAATCAAAATAGTTTCAGAGCTCAAGGACAGAATAAGTCACTATGGAAAAGTGGCACAAAGGAAATCAGGCATGCCAGATGGAAAATTCAGACTATCCACTATCTTTAAAATGTCAGAGCTGTATAACAGGGTTTTATAAGCCATCAATCAACCATGGCTCTAGAAATAGGCAGATAGCTATAGAAATTACTCTTTTTTTCACTAAGCCTTAGAAAATTATTTTCAAAGTAGGCTGAATTTGAGGACACTTATGTGGGTATATCTAAGGAACTTAAAAAAAAAAAGAGAAGGAGGGAGAGAGAGATGGAGGAGGATTTTCTAGTAAGGTCAAAGTAGTTTCTGGAAAAGTAAGCCCTTGTTTTCATAAATAGTAGGGTCTGAAGTTAACTTAAAATTTCTCATATTTTACTTTTATGTTGACCTGTTTACTAAAACTGGCAAGATTAGAACCTGGGTTTCTTATGTTTTTATTTCTTTGAAACAAGATTAAAAATTGGTATGTTTCTCTTTTGATCATGACAACCAATTTATAATCCTATGGCAGTGTATGTTTCTTTCAAAATAAAAATGTAAATTGAAAGCCTCTGGTTTTCAAGAAAAGAGAAATGGTCACAGCGACTTTAATGGCATAAGAAAGTTCTGCAGAAAAGCCTAGGGTAAAGCGAGGTCCTTAGAGTGGAGGCATGTCTTTCACTCACCCTTACTAGTAAAAAATGTGTGCTTACCCTTGCAGCTATTCCAACCTACCTGAATTCACACTAGCTAGCACATGCATGTAACAAGAGTAGTTATCATTTATAGAGGATTCTGTGTACTAGGCAATTGTGCTAAATTGTGATCATATATTTATTTAATTTCTAAAACAGTGCTTAGAGGCAGCTACTCATGTCATTCCTGAGGCAATGAATGTTAAACCTCCTATACAATCCCCTCCTTTGACACTTCATCCCTGCCCCGCAGAGATTTTTAATGGCATCGAAGCATGAAAACTATTTATTATATGGTAGTTTAGAACATAGACTATGGACTCACCTAGTTGGTTTCAAATACTGGTTCTAATATTAACACTTCCGAGCTATGAAACCTTAGATAATTGATTAATCTAGCTTGACATTTGCATTTCCTGGCATATAAAATGAAAATTGTAAAAGGATAATTCTGAGGACTAAATGAGATAGAACATATAAAACTGTAGAGAACAGAACCTAACACATAGTATGTTGTCCATAAATGTCAGCTCTATTTATTATTTGAAACTTCTTTAAGATTCACAAGCAAGAAATGCCCAATTTTAGGTCATTTGGTTAATTATTTTAATTGAGCAAGTTATAAGATTTAAAATGAAAAATAAAAACATACTTTTTCTGCCCTCAAATATGTAATTAGGTTGAAATAATAAATAATCACATAAAATGTATCATAATATTTGCAGCACATTATACAATGCTGTAATTCAAATAAAGTAATACCATTTTATTTAATTGGACTAATCAAGGAAGAATTTCAACTGAGATTTTCTTAGAGCTTGGTTTTAAAGGACAACTTTATATATGAAACATGCTAACCATCACAAATTGGAAAATACCAAAAAGTATGAAGACTAAAGTAAAAATCACCCTTAAACTGGTAAACCAGATTTTTTATAAAACATATTAATATTTTGGCATATTATCTTATGGTTTTCATATGTGTGTACAACATATATTTTAAAATAGTATTTGATCATAGAAATTAAATTATTTAGAAATAAGTATAGGTCAAGTTAGGTCAGTGGGAAGGGACATTTCTACATCCTGGAGACTGAGATGCATACTGGCTCCTCAGTCTCTCTCTATTTGCAGATGGGCTCTCCTTCATCTTCATCACAACACTGCTGTCACAGTGATTCTTCTAACATGCAAATATGCTCCTGTCACTTGGCTATTTGGAATTCTTCAGTGGTCCCATTAGTTTCTGTCAATTGCAACCAAGAGTACTGACTAATAAGAATCACTGAAAGTTTTTAATCAGGAGAGCAATATGCTCTGGCTTTTGTTACAGAAAGAGACCTCAGACAGTAGACATACAGATTATGCTCCTGGATTTATCCATTATATACATTAAAATCAGTAAAATGGTAATACCCTTGGAAAAACTATTGATCAAATACTATTTTAAGTATATAGAAATTTATTATTTTCCCCACTCAACATTAGTTTATAAAAATTTGACAGTTTATTCAATGTGGATCTTATGAGTGAATTGACAATAAGAAAAAGGGCACCCCTTGGCTTTGGGGTGGGAACTGAAGGATAGGTAATAAATATAAGAAAATAGCAAATGGGTTTTATTCACTAAAGGATGGAGTAATTTATTTGGTTTAAAAACAGCAGGAAATAAAATTCCACATTTGAAGATAAAATTTTAAAATACAATTCTACCTCCAGTCCAGACAGAATGACATTCTTTGGTGTAGTGGACAGAGCCGTGGGGAGTGTAGGAGAGGCCTCGGTTTGTACCACATTAAGTGTTCAACACTTCAACAATATCAAGTTTGTTACTGAATCATCACTTCACCTTTGACATGTGGCTTGACCTTCCCTTCGCCTTGTTAATTCATGTTTAAAATGGGACATTTGAAAGATGGGTCCAAAATCCGTAATGTGCCATTCTAAGCCAGATTTGTCCCAGGGTCACCGTGTGGAGCAGAGGAGATAAGGTCTGTTAATGCTTTCACAAACCTGGAAAGCATTGTGTAAAGGACACACTGTGGACCATAAGCTGTCAGGTCCACACGCACATCTTGTTCATCTTAGTGTTTTCCATGGCTGCCACAAGTCATTGGGCACACAGCAGATGCTTGAGACAATAGACCACGAATAAGATTAGAGTGGAATTGGCACCCCCAAACGTCATTTTTTAAGATAAGAACATGTTTTCTGAAGTGGATTCTGATTACCATAAGTTTGGGTCATCTGGAAAATTATTTTACTTTTCTCCTGAAACTGGCAATAGAACAGAGTCAATCTGTTGATGTTTGCGTATGTGAGTTCTTTCTAATCATATTGCGCCCTTTGCCTGGACATAGTGACTGTCCAAAAGCGAATAGAACAAAGCAGGAGCAATCAATCAGAGCTCTTTGTGGTATTAAATGTTAGGGGAGAGAAAAAGACTTTTGCATCTGGTTAAGATAGAATAGCAAGGGCTGGAAATACCCTCCTGTTTGAAACAAATAAATATTGTACACATCATATGAAGCATCAACACCCAAGATATTGGTCATCGGGCAATGAAGGGAAGTGATCCCTGAGAGGCTAGAAACAAGAGAGGTAACTCATAAGCTTGCCAGCTCTGTTCTAACGGAAGATTCCAGACAACAGTGCTGGGAAAAGGAACCCAGGCAGGGTAGGGTCATCTCCCAGACTTGATTGAGGAGGTAGAGCTGGGAGTTTGGAGAAGCCAAGGTCTTGAGAGTTTACATTCCTTCTTCTTACTCAGCTACTTCATTTTCAGTTTAAGTCATTTTAAGGAAAAGACACCTGAGGCACCTTCTTACATCTCATTTTCCTGTCCATTTCCTTATCCCTGAATTCCCTTTAAAGTCAGTCATACCTCAGGCATGGCTGAAGTCACATGCTAAGATCTGGCAAGTGCCCTTTGCTATGTAGCCTCAAGTATATAAGCTGCAAGAACCACAGCCTTTAGAGGATTTTCAAATTAAATTGTTAAAATGTGTTTTTAAATTAGTGCTTTCTGAAAAATCTATTCTTCTGCAGACAGGCTTACAGCTATCTTCTATTAAGGCTGGAAATTGACTTTCTGGCCACTGACACTTGACAGGATGTTTATTTTCCCGTTATAACAATTGCCAATTGTCCACCAATTTCTCTTCTCACAGAAATAACAAAGGTCAGCTGTGATGAACTACACTCTCTGTAGCCTCTCTCTGACAATCCCTTTATATCCATATTTGATGTTGGTAATTCCCTCATTTCCCATAAAAGAAAAAAAAAAGAAAAAATGAAGACAATCAGGGCAAAACGCTGTCATTGAGGGTAAGGTAGCAGGAAGACAAAGGTGTTTGTGTGGTATTCTCAACCTGATTACTAAAGCCATCACCTAGTGAGTACGGAATGTCAGCATGGATGCATTTTTTTTTTTTCTTATTTCGAAAAAGCTCTGCAGCTTCAAGCTGAAATGTAACCTTGCAGTTGCTAAGGTAACTGGGGTGTTTTTTTTTTCCTCCTTAGGAATAGCAGAACAAATTAGGTGAAGAAAACTTCTGTAAATTGTCAATACATGGATGCCCTAAGGCTGCAAGAGCTAAATGGTTCATTGGAATCCTCGGTAACCCTATAGGGGCGAGTCACCTAAAAGATGTATTTGCTGTTGATCTGATCTGTTTCTTGCAAACAGATTTAATGCAAATGGATCACATCATAGTCACCCGTCCTTTTCTAATTTTGACAGCCTTCCTTCCCCTTGATAATTTTATGCAACTTAATGGCTGTCAATGTTCCTAAAAAAAGGCCCAGGATAGAAAAACACTTAGATACAATAAAATATGATAAGGTTAATTGTTGGCAATGATCTATTTCATAATCAGCATCAATTTAGAGTTTTGTATTGCTATTTCCCTGTTGCTGCTATTCCCTGGGGCTTCCTTGTGGTGCAGAATCATTAATCACTTATCACTCCGTTGGCTGGATTATTTATGAAAATATTTGGAATTAGAGACTAATGATTTGTACATGATAATCCAGTCCTTGTGTTTGCTTTCAAAATGTTCCAGTATGGTTTGACATTAAAACATATTGATAGTATCTATCGTATTTCATGGTTTCTAAGATGCCTATTTTTGTATATTTTAATATCCTTGAATTTAGGATGCATCCTCCAATTGATGGTACCTTAAAAATGGCCATTGGTCACGTCTTTACTTTTTAAGTATCTTGTATCTTGTCCTGCATATTTTAATCGATGATATCATAGACTGAGTGAATTATAGCAGTGACTTATTGGTTTGAAAGAGTTTTGGTAAAACTTTCCCCATAAACTATTTTCAACTTGTCTTACCAAGCAGTACATTACCGCCAAAATATTATTCATTTCTAGACCCATCTCTAGTGAAACCAGCTATCACAGCTGTGTTGTTAATATAAATGTTTTCATCTGCAAGTGTTCTGGTGGATTACTCAGGTATCACAGAATCATCTCTCACTATCTTCCTGTGCAAACAATGGTTACCAGTAAAGAAAATGGGTTCATTCTGAATGTACTAGGGAGGAAAAGCTGTTTGCTAGTAATTTGTGTGTTGTTGATATTGCCTGTGCCTTGTGCCTTGTCATCTGATTAACAAGTAACACTCATTTATAGGACGGCTACCCTGGGATAGAAGCTCAGGCTTGTGGTGAGCTTGGAAACGCTGTTATCTCCAAATGAAGTCCTTCACTAGCTGTGTCACCTGGGAAGTCAGTTAAACTTTCTCAAATTCATATTCCCATCTGAAAAAGGGGGTAGTTATTTTACTGATTTGGTTATTGTTCAAGGAGTAAACCAAAAGAAATAATATAGTATGGTACCATCACTGGTAGTTAATAAATGGCCTTTTCCTTTTTTTCTCTTTTTTCTCTATACTTACTGATTGAATTAATTTTTCTTTTGTACCAAATGGATAGAAAAATACCAAGTGTTATGTGTCACAATTTTGAAATTATTCTTACAATATTAATATTTTATAATATGAAAAAAGTTATAACTAGGAAATATTAGTCTTGTCTAAGTTGGAGGTTTAAAGAACCAAAGCAGTTGACTCATGAAGTCCTGAGGAAAGTAAAGTCTTAGAATTAGTTTTCAAAATTTCAGAATCTCGATAAGCAAGACATGACACATTTCTTATGCAGGGTACACTCTTTCTTGTTTTATGTTTGTTGCATTAAAATTCACATTAGATAATGGATATTTGTGCCATTTCAAGTGCAAAGGGCACAGACTTAGTGAGTAGATAGATCTGAATCTGTGATATCAGTTTGAATCTCTTTAGCTATGAAACTTTTACTAAGTTACTTAACTTTTTTGAGCCACAGTTTTCTATAGGTAAAATTAGACTAACAATATTGTTGGAAGAATAAAACGTGATAATGTATGTACAGTGTTAAACATAACCCGTGAGAATAGCTAGTAAATGTGGGTAAGTTTTTCTAATATCACAGAAATTTTTTTAGACAGGAAATTTTTTCTCATATAGGTAAAATTTGGTTACAATGAACTTCAAAGGACATTTTAAAATGCAATTTTATTAAAGATGAATTCGTTGGAGGATGATTAGGCCAGTTTGCAGAAGTTTGGAAACAAAACAAGTGACCAAGTCTTTGTAGTTGATTGTCAAGGATGTTGAATTCATTAGGTGAATAAAGGTAAACTATCATACATACATACTCCAACCCTACAATTCTTCACTTTTGGATGTTTTTATGTGTGAGTTTTGATGAAAAAGCTGGGACTTAGTGGAGTTTTGTTTTAGTTGTTTTGGAATGTTTGAGATGGAAAAAGATAAATGGAGTTAAGCTTAATGGATGGAGTTAAATAAGAAATAAAAATGGCTCTGCTATACTTTAACTCTAAAATACCTTTACCAGTTGTTGATAAGTTCTAAGAATTCCAGAAATAAGTCAATATTGAAAACATAGTATCTAATTCCTTGCTTATCAGATATGTTTCTCAAATGTGAATGGTTTAATTGTAAAGCTTACATATTTTAAACCAGCGAGATGGATAGAATATGAATTAGTGTATATATTGGGAGGTATATTTGGAGGCATTGCAGATATTGTCTTTTGTGCTGTCTTGATAATAAAGCTTATTCAGGTAATGTTAAGCATTAGGGATTAATAATTAAGAACCAGTTTCTGGAATTGGAGTAAAGTTCCTATCTCACCCCTATCAATTAACAGAGTTTGCTATTGGAATGTTAGGTAATTTTCTAAACTTTAGTTTTTCCAACTTTAAAGTGGGGACAACTTCATAAAGCTATTGTTAGTAGTAGAGTATATTTTTTGAACCCAAGCATTCTGGTTTCAAAACTCATGCTACTGACTTCTGTGTCAGATGTTCAAGTGTATTTTGTTTAAAAAGAGTACATTTAGATTATTTTATTTGAATTATAGAAAGGGAAAACAAATAAGGCAATAATTTCAATTGATTAAAAATTAAGTCATATTATATAATACATTAATAATTTTAGAAAAAAATGTAACCAAATTTTTGGCCCAATCAATGTACAGATCTTACGGTTATAGTGCATATTATATATTAGATGAAATAATTATTAAATTAGAGAGGTCAAAAACACCAAATAATATAGAGTCTAATACATAGCGTCTAATACATTTACTTGTGTTAGATATTATATGTGATATTTTTAGCACTCTTTCTGACTATTTACCATTCCTGGTACACCTGTGGTAGTAAAGTGTTTTAGGCAATAGTTCTTATTTGAAACTTTACTTGTTACATTCTGGGAGCTCTTTTAAAATTAACAATTTGATTTAATTTTGTTCCAGCAATTATTTCCAATTTTCCAAATGTATATTATTATTAATCCATAAGAGGAGCACAGGAGATAGAATTTTCACATGGTCTATTAAAAAAAGAAAAGTATTTAAGTATTCTTCAAATGAATCTGCATTCCTAATTCTTAATTTTTTTTTCTCTTTTTTTCTTTTTGTTTTTTATTAAAGTTTATTAGGGTGACAGCTGTTAGTAAAGTTACATAGATTCAGGTGTACAATTCTGTAATACATCATCTATATATCACATTGTGTGTTCACCACCCAGAATCAGTTGCTTTCCATCATTATATATTCAATCCCTCATTCCTAATTCTTAACTGGTTGTGAATTTAATCAAGAACCCAAGAACATGTTGATGAAAAGAAACAGCATTAATGGCAACATGTTTACATATGCTTACTGTATTAAAGTACATTACATATTTTCAGGCAAAAATGTTTCTTAAAAATGCTTGGTCACAACTTTAAGTTAATAACATTGAACAAATACTTGAAACTTAATATAAATGTAGTGTTAACAATAGCTTTGGTTGTTTAAGATATTCTTTAATTGTGGTAACATATGACCCAGAATGTATTTCATGGGTTTCATTTCAGTCACTCCAAGATATTATTATTTGTTTACTGGAAGACCTCCAGCACAATAGAAACTTGGTTAGAGACAGTGTATATAACTATCCTGTCCATTACAAGTTGCTTATTGAATATTTGAAAGTCTTTCCTAAATCAGATGATACTAACTTTTTGGAACTTGTACTTAATGGTTTAATTAAAGGAAAGCTGCAATTTATTCTCACTTTCATTTATTTTAGATCTATTTATTGATATGTTTCTCTGTCGAACCATCAACTTTAGGGAATTAAAAATAAAGAAAAGCATCAATTGCTCTCTGGCTCCAAATGTATTTGTATACAATAGACAGTTGAAATAAAGATTCTATCAAAATTTTCTAAGCTCAACTGATAATTTATTTTGTATATTTTAAAATAGAAAATAAAATTGTGTCAAATGTCTTTAAGAATGTTGATATAATTACATTTATACTATAAAATAATATAAATATAAAACATGCTACTTTAATAAATAGAAAGAAGCATATTTTGAAAGCATCCATTTTGATAATTATTACTATATTTGATTTTATGTTAAAAAAGAACATGCAATGATTATGAAAGTATAATAATTATCTCTAATCAGAACATTGTGTAGCATGTGTTTATTCAGAATAGATTACTTATAATTGGATATAATAATTTTGTAAGTTGAGTCTAGGGAGTCCAGGAGAGTGAGAAGAAGCACACAAGATGTCTTGGAACTGGCATATGATCAACTCTGTTGTGTTCTCTTAGTCAAAGAAAGTCACAAAACCAGGCTATCTTCAAGGAGTGTGGAATGGACTATTTGATGGGAGTAGCTATAGGGTTGCATTGCAAAGTGTGTGGATAAAGGCAGGGATAAAGGATTGTGGCCATTTTTGCAATATACTGTACTCCTTATCTAGCAATTCAATATTATCTCTAAAGGAATATTTGGCAGAAAATACATCCTCAATAAACTTAATTACAGGGGTTTATGATGTCAATATGAGTTCTTGCTTGTGATATTAACTAGATCACTTGGTAAAGCAGATGTCTGCAAGGATTCTCCACTATAAAGTTATTATCTTTTCCTTTTTAATTAGCAAATATCTTCAGGGAAGTACTTTGAGACGCGCAACCCCAGGTCCTACTACCTAAACATCATTCTGCAATAAAAGGAACACAGATTCCTTGGAAAAGTGGTTGATTTCAAAAGGACCAGGTAAATACAAGATAAACCTGAAATATCTTGTAGTGAGAAAGTTTAAGAAAGTGCTAAAAAAAAAAGATGGGAGTTGTCAAAAAAGGACAAGAGCCAAATAGAAGAAGCTCCTGATGGCCAAAACAGACACAATTTTAATGCAAAATAAATGATTGTTTTACATATCAACCCACAGAATTAAATACACATACATGAATCCATACTGATATAAATATGTAATTGAATACGTAAGTATTATTCAAGGTGGATGTCTTAGCTTGGACTACTCTAACAAAACACCATAGATTGGGTGGCTTAAGTAACAGACAGTTATTTCTCATAATTCTGGAGGCTAGGAAATCCAAGATCAAGTGGCCAGCATGGTTGCATTCTGATGAGAACCCTCTTCTCGGCTTGCAGACAGCTGCCTTCTTGCTATATCCTCACATAAAGGACAGAGACAGCTCTGTGTCTTACTTCTAAATCAGGTTCCTAATCCTCTCATGAGGCCCCCACTCTCATGACCTCATCTAAACCTAATTACTTTCCAAAGTCCCCGCCTCTATATTCTATCACATTGTGGGTTAGAATTTCAACAAATGAATTTTGGGGGAAATAAATATTTAATCCATACTATTGGAGAAGGTACAGGTATTCCTTACATTAGAATTCCTACTATTAAAAGGAGAGGGATGGGGGAAGTAAACAATCACCATTAGGCAAACAGCATAGTGATGATTTTTGTCTGCCAATGTATATTAAAATTAGTGAGCAAAAATTTGAGGAGAAACAAGATTTGCATAGTATCTTTCATTTATGAAACTAATAAATAAGTTTTATAAAACACCAGTGTTTCCTTCTCTATTTATGCAGTTTTCTTACTACATATCCAGATGTCATCATTTTTCAATACCCTGTTCTCAAATAATGAGAGAAAATTATTCAAACTTTTGTTTGTTTGTTTGTTTTTTTAGTTTTTTTAATGTAGTCTCTGGCTACATTCAAAGCACAGAGGAATAGAACAACAACAAAAAACCAGGTTCCTTGGTGCTTTCAACAATATGTTCTATAGTTTTATTAACATGGCACTGCAGGTGTAAAATACAAAAACCTCAATTTGTGCTATCTTTTGAAAGTTCACCAGTTCAAAAAGGCCCATGACCTTTTCTCTGGAAGAATGATTGTTAGGAAAACACGTGTTGTAAATATATTCATAAATCTAATCAAGTGCACGTGGGATGGAAGAACGGGACTAGATTTGTGAAAACAATATAAACAAAGAAAAATACATAATGATATCTTGTTTTAGAATCTTCTATGCTTTGCTACGTTTTTTTTTTTTTTTTTTTTGGATAGAGGAGGTAGACATATCGTAAAAATTCAAAGAGTATAGCCATCATCATAATTTTCCAAGTGATTTTTCCTTTATTTATTTTTATATGATTAAGGGAATGTAAATGCAATTAAAGAGGAAAGACTCAGAAATATAAGTTAAAACTTTGAATCACAAAAATGTGAGAATTTGAATGATGCTAGAAGTTATTCAGTTCACAAAATTAATTTAACAGATGTGACAGTTATATCACAGAGGTTAAGGAATTTATAAGATTTGCTATGGTCTCACCCTTTTTTGAAATTTGTAGTGATCTACTGATGATGAAAGGAGTTTGACTTGTTTAGAAGGAATGCATACCTTTATTTCCAGTATCAATTATTAGCAAACATAAATTAACAAGTAAACTAATAATAGTTTTATAACAGCTGATTTTAATGTTTAGCTCATCAGATTATAAGGCATAGTTAAAATATTCATAGCTTACTATAAAATTATAATTATAAAAAGGATTAGAAATGGGTAGCTATGGGGAAAACATATTTTATTGGTGAGTATTGCAGTTTGGAATAATAATGCTTAAGTCTGAATGTCATTATCTGTGATATTCTTTTATTCACAGATGATTCATTGATTATTTCACAGGTATAACAGAAAATGGAATTTATAAGGTCTCTGTCCATCCAGAACTTACAGTCAAGTGGAGTAAAATTAATAAGAGACAGACCATTAAATATTTAGTTTTATTTATTTTTAAAAGCTATTATATGGGAGATACGCATCTCTTAGGAGATGATATTTAAGCTGAGATTGACTGAAAAAATAAAGGCATGAGACATGGGAAGCTTGAGTCAGAGCATCCCAATGAGGGCAGCGGCTTATACTGAGGCACTAAGACTGGAAAGAGGGCAGAGTATAGGAACGCGGAGAGCAGAGGGGAGAGGGATTTGCGTAGGTCAAGTTAGAAGAGTTTGGATTTTAAGTGTAATCGGAAATCACTGAAGGATTTTAGTGAGAGGAGTTTTGTTCATGTTTTTAAATAATTATTCTCGCTGCCATATTGGGGGTAATGATGAATGACATAGCTAGTAAATGTGCTCTGATATATATTCTCCACCTTTTTACTGTTTGTATCTTTATAATCCATCTTCTCTTCTAAAAATTGTAGAATTATGCTTATAGAATTGTGATTGAAGAATTGTATGGCTTTAGATCATCCTTTTGAGTACATAGTATTTATATATATATATATATATATATATATATATATATATATAGTGTGTGTGTGTGTACACATACATGATACTTGATTATAGAAATATATATCATATATATCATAGATTATTCTAAAAATAATTATATTTTTGCTGTTATTTGGTTGAGGAAATACCTATCTGCATATCCGTTTAACTTTAAGTTCCCCATTTAATAATGCCTTCAGTTAACACCATTCAAATGTATAAAGTATTTATACATATGTAAATAAGCAAGCCAATCTTGTGATCTTGTCCCTGTTTGCTTACTAGTTGTGTAACATTGGTCAAGTTAATTAACATTTCTTTGAGATTTCTTACCCTTTTCTGTAAAATGGCACCTACTTCAACAGACTTTTTATAAATAGATGACAATGAATATAAAGAATTAAACATGCATAGCATATAGTATATACTTGATAATGTTATTTTTAAAGTTATTGTAGCTTGATATAGTGAAATCTTTTAATTTTAATTTTCCCTGCTCTATCTTCTGTCAAAGCTATCTTTGATTCTTAGTTCACTTTGCATAGATCTCTATAAGCTTATCTTTCTTGCTGACTGAGAGAAGTCTGCATATGCTGTTCTGCAAGGACCTAGGAGGGAAGGCTCATGTCAATTTAGAATGTAAAAAGAAACCAACTAAATAACATCACCAGTACTGACTAATTAAAAAAAAAAAAAAGAAAAAATTAAAAAGAATCAGAATTTTGAAGTTCAAGGGCAAGGTCAATTGGGTCAAAAAAAAAACAAACATGGAAAGAGTAGATATGGTGAGTGTATTTATATATTTTTAATTAAACAACAACAACAACAAATTTGTATTTTTCCAGTGGGAGCCACCGGGTTGAGAGGGGTGTGGCCGTCTCCTCTCCCTCCATGGCCTGTGCTTGTCCACTGATACCGGTGTACTCTGAAAAGGCGGAATCATCTAGCCAAAGAGTCACTTTCACTGTTCTGTTCAAGGTCCCCACTTGAGCAGGTATGGTGAACTTTGTTCACACCAACTTGTGCGAAAACAATAGACAGCCCTATGCTGTGAGTGAAATAGCAGGTCATCAAACCAGTGCTGAGTCGTGGGGAACAGCATGAGCTGTGGCTGGAATTCCCAATGTTCAGGCAGTGGGACTCATCACTCTGGCCAGGGTGATTTTGGAAATATGCATGGTGGAGGCCACATATTTGCACCAACCGAAACCTGGAGCCATTGACACCACAGAGTAAACATGACATAGAAGCTGTGTGCTATCTGCTCTGCCCTGGCTGCCTCAGCCTCACCAGCGCTGGTCATATCTGAAGGACATCATATTGAGGAAGTTCCTGAACGTCCTTTAGTGGTTGAAGATAAAGTTGAAGGCTACAAGAAGACCAAGGAGGCCGTTTTGCTTAAGACACATAAGGCCTGGAATGATGTCAGAAAGGTCTATGCCTTTCAGCAAGTGAGAGCTGGCAAGAGCAACATGGGAAACCATCATCGTATCCCGCACAGGGGACCTTGTATCATCTATGATGAGGACAATGGGATCATCAAAGCCTTCAAAAACATCCCAGGAATTCTTTGCTTAATGTAAGCAAACAGAACGTTTTGAAATGTGCTCCTTGTGGGCCGTTTCTACATTTGGACTGAATGGGCTTTCTGCAAGTTAGATGGCATGTATGGCAGTTGGCATAAAGCTTCCTCCTTCAAGAGTAACTACAATCTTCCATGCACAAGATGCTCAATACAGACCTCCACAGAATCTTGAAAAGCCCAGAGATCCAAAGAGCCCTCTGAGCACCACGCAAGAAGATCCGTCTTAGAATCCTGAAGAATCCACTGAAAAACCTGCGAAACATGCTGAAGCTAAACACACATGCAAAGACCGTCCGCGGGATCAAAATTCTTCACCAGGCCAAAAATCAGAAGTTCTGGTTGGATAAAACAGCAGCAGTGCTAGAAGCCAAATCTGATGAGAAGGAGGTTGCAGGCAAGAAGCCAGTGGTAGGAAGAAAAGAAAGAAGGCTGTTGGCATTACGAAGCAGAAGAGGCCTTTGGTGGGACAAAAGGGCTGCAACTACAAAGAAACCAACAGCTGAGATGAAGCCTGCAGAGAAGAAACCCACCACAGAAGAAAAGATCATGGCATAAAGTGAAATTTGTTTATTCTGTAAAGGTCAAATCACTTTGGACAGTTAATTGTGAATAAAAACCTGATCCAAGAGGCAGTGAGGAAAAACAAAAAAAACATCTGTATAATATATAGCTACATATGTGGACTATAACTAACTTAGAGTAATTTTGAGTAATTCTGAATTAAGTAGATTTACTTTTAATCTAACTAAATACCAGACATGCTGTTCTGTTATTAGTGATAGTTCTTTCCTCACACTTTGAAGGGGACGCAATTTTCCTCAAATGAGGTGTACTACTTCCATTAAATAAGTATTTTGGGAGCTCAATCAATTAAAGCACATTTGTTAACTATAAGGCCATGCCTGTGTAACCACCTGAAACCGTGTAATGATCAACCAATAATCATTGCCCAATCCCCTGTTTGGGAAATACTCTCTAGTTGATAAAATGATAATTCATGTAAGATAATATACAGTACAATGAAGAATAGAAATTAAATCCTGGGTTCTAGGACCAAACTATCTGAGTTTGATTCCTGATTCTAACAACTTAGGAGCTTTGTAACCCTGAGCAAGCCACAGAATGTCTCCCTGTCTCACTTCTGCACATGTCAAATGAGAAGAATACTACAAGTGCCTATATCATAAGGTTATTATGAGGAGTAAATGCATTGCATTGTGTAAAGCAGTTCGATTAATTTCTGGTACTCAGGTAAAGGTCCTGTAGCATTTGCTGTTATAATTAAGGACTCACATGGTTTTGTGAAATGGAGAGTATACAGAGTGGCTTATTATCAGAATTCAGGGAAAAGAAACAAATCACAAGAGAACATCCTCATGGCAGTACTAGAATGTTCACCATCTCTATAAGGGTAGATAGATAAGATTCAAGTTTGCTAGGTTATAACAGCAAAGATGAAGAGGTGGAGACTTAGAAAGTTTTGAGACTCAATGAAATTGTTAATTCGAATTAAGTGGAAGATTCTTGCAAGTGTATAGTGAAAGAAGAGGTATGGAAACCATGTGGACTTGATCTTAAGATTTGAGGAATTGAAACCTGAACAAATCACTTGCCTGTGAGATAAGGTGACTTCTGCATCTACTCTGTTATCTACTTTCACCTTCAATTTTGTGATTCAAAAGTTTAGTTATTTTATCATGTACAAATGATTAAGTAAACTCCAATAACTTCATTTTTTATGTCTTTTTTAATATTTAAGATCAATTCAGTGGTGGCAGAGTTTTGTATTAAGATGAATTTTTCTTCTGGTGTTTTAAACATGTTCACCACTGTCAAAGTTTCACAATTTATTGGAATTGTTAAAGACATAAAATGATTTTTATAATTTCGACCCCTGATGGAGGTAAGCGGTGCAACTTCCAGTGTCTCTCACCAGAAATGCAGAGTCTAACGTTTCATTGCCGTCTCCACAGGAGTTACTGCATTACCAGTTAGGGTCTATCTAACAGCGTATCATTAACCAAGCACCAGCAGATCATCAAAACAAAGAAACTGCTGAAGCTGAATTACATGTTCTCACTCTAATAATGAACATAGTGACACTATACAAAATCAAGACAGTGGCAATGGCACAGAAAGCCCAGGCTAATTTTCTGTATTTCCAAACATTAAATTATTGACTTTATTTGTTCCTCCTGCCTTAATTGTCAGTATCTTTTCAGGTGGGAACCATTGACTAAGAAAAACATGTGCAGAGGTGATATAAATTAAGTCGACTGAAATTCAATGATATTAAAATGAACAGTCATTGGGCATTATTACTTCAGTTGTCTTTGCTTCAGTTCTCTTTCCCTTAGCTTCTGACTTATTTAATCCTGCTGGATACCGAAGTGTCTTTGATACCCTGTCGGCATGGTTTGTAAGCAAGAAAACACTGTGGAGTTCTCTATTTTTGATGAATGTTGCATGTACTTTAGCACTGCGTAAAATTCCCAAGATTTAATTTTGTGACTCTGACTTATAGTGCTATATTCAAAATCACCTTTAGAGTAATGTGTTACTTAGAAAGCATTAGTTCAAAATTTGTAATAGGAAAGATTATCTGCCTAGTGGATTGAACCTTGGTGCCTTTTTGCTCTTCTATTTAACGGTACTTCTTTTGAATAATAAAGTAGCTTTTCTTTGAAGAAGAAATTATTTGGAATTTTAGTTTTCTAAAATCAGCCCTTTTCTCCCATGGAGTGGAAACACTTTTCCTTTCAAATCCTTCATAATTGAGTTGTTGTTTTTTTTGTTTGTTTTTTCTCTACTTGGAGTTATTCTTTCTTTCATGTTACAAACAGGTCTTCCAGTTTCTTCTGGGAATTTCTTCATGATCTTGTGAGCATTCAATTATTAAACAGATCAGATGTTTGGAAAGATGAGTCATGTTTGCACATTGTAGATCCTGACACAGTTCATTTGTATAGGTTTTCTGCCACCTATAGAGTTCTTTTTCACAGCTTCATCACAGAGGATTTTTTTTTTTCTTTCTTCCGGTAAAGTTATTCATATAATAAATCCTTAGGGGGGTGGGGGGAAGCCATTAGAATAGTTCATTTAAAATTTTGACTGTTTGCTGTGAATGTCCTCTAAATAGACAACCATTTTGCCCCAGGAATAACTGATGTTATTCAAAGTTATCTGCTGTAGGATACCCAGATATTTATGCTAGGGTATCTTTAATTTTTAAAGGGAAATGAACTCTCATTATTCGATGAATATGTTTTCTTTCAGTGATAAATGTACTGAATTGATATAGTTCCCGTATTCTGATGTATACTTTATTGAACAGCATATGGGCTTGGGAACTAGATAGAACTTGGTGCTCTCATTTAAAAGAGTTTGTAGGCTTGACCGTGATTTTAACCTCTTTATACTTCTATGGCATGTAAGCTTAGGCAAGTTTCTTCACCATTCTAAATCTCAGCTTCCTAATCCTTGAAATCATGATAAATACACATTACAGATAAAACAGGAATTAAGCTATTATCTTAACTAAATGTGTCTTAAACTACTTAGAATTGTGTCTGACACAAAAGCTGCAACAAACAATTGTCATCCACTCTCTTTTTCAGCAAATATGTATTTAGTTCTACTACTACTTCTATTTTGAGTACTAGTACTACTGACAACAACAATAATCTGCCTCCCAATTTTGCACCTACAGTAGGATTCCTCATTTCTCAGCCTTTACTGTGCAATTGGATCTCTTAGGAGTTTGTTTGTTTCACACACACACACACACACACACACACACACACACACACACACAGTATACCGATAACAGAAGATGAATACAAGTCACGTCTGGCTTCTGCAATTATAAGAGGTGCTCAGAGTGGTTACCATCAGCATCCAAACATTTCTGATTACAGTGAGCTACTGCTAGAGCAACGTTGACCAAAGTGTCTACATTATACATTTTTTGGCACCCCGATATATCTATATATGGAGAGAGAGAGAGAGAGAGAGATTTCATAACCAAGTTTATTCAGATCGATTACATTTAAAATGGGTAAAGAAGCATCCTATCCATTTTAAACTATTTATTAACCTATTAATCCTGATGACTTTATATTTGTAACTCTCAACTCTCACTTTGGAAAACTGAGAATCTAAAGTAATAAATTAAAGCTTTCATTTCGGTTTCTAATTTAATAATAAAAGCCTCACAAAGTTTCAGGTATTATTCTGTTGGTTTTTATGACATATTAAGTTTAGTCTTTCAGAACTATGTGTTTAAATACCAACTATGTGACACGTTTTGTGGTGGGCACTAAGGAAGTAGTACTCAGCAAGGAAAGCATCATCCTTGTTATTAACAGCACGGAACCTGGTGGAAAAGACAACGAAAAAGCAATAAAAAATAAAGATGGAAGAATATTACAATAGGGGAGTACAGGCTATGGTTGCATTATCTTAAGTCTTACCTGCCATCCTCTTTGCTAAGGCATTGATAGGTTTATGAAAAGCATGCCCACATAAAGTCATGTAATCTATGCCCTGTGCAAGCACACTGATACCGCAAATGCACTGTCCTGCCTCACAGTGATTAAGGTCTTGCTTTTCCATTTCTAGGGCATTAGCTTATTCAACTTCAGACATTTGTAAAACTGAAAAGCTCCATACATTCAAAGGGTTTTCCGTAAAGTTAATTTGATATGATTGTTCACATAAAGGTTAAAAAATCCAGTGCAAAAGATGCTCACTTTCATGTTTAATATTGTTCTAACTGATTAAACATGTATCCCATGTTGTGGCTCTAAAAAATTATTAATAAGGGACGATCTTGTAGTTGCCTGGGTGTTCTTTTAGATGTTGGGAGCCCATGGCAGGCAGGTGCAGGAAACTTCCTCACATTCATGTAGAATGAAAATGTGGTTCATATTAAAAATTCTGGTTCATGTATCTTTGACATAAACTGTTACCAATTAAGAAAAACAAAACCTCTGGGATATACTGGCTATTTATATTATCTTCTATAGAATACTTTGATCTGTCTTTTACCTTTGCAGCCCCCTACTTCAAAATGTGCTATTGGTAGTAGTGGAGGTGATATGGGGCAATAGCCTGGGAAAATTTAACTTTTGTGATGTATACACACAGTCTCTCTCTCTCTCTCTCTCTCTCTCTCTCTCTCTCTCTCTCTCTCTCTCTCCTGTCACACACACACACACACACACACACACACACACACACACAGTTTATGACTTGAAAACTTTTGAGTGACAATACAGGATTTCGAATTTCACACCTTTTGATATGTTATTGTATTCTTTTAAGCTTTCTTCTCTAATGAGTACCCTATTAATATATGTCCTCTGATAAGTTAGGAGCTCATTTCCTTCTTGAATATCAAGTTTTATAGTCACTTCTTCTAACAAATATTTTTCTCAAATGTATAAAATTAATAGCGATCCAGAAAATGCGGTAAGTCAAACAAACTAAAAAAATTAGAGATGGAGTATTTTGGATCATTGTTATTTTATTAATGCTTTTTATTTTCCATTTTTCTTTTCCCATAATGATGATTATTCATTTTTCAAAAACAGCATATACAAAAGCCATGCTGCATAACCTGATGTTGTTGTGATAAATTAATTATACTATGAGGAAAACAGTGCTCTGACAGTTGAAAAGCTAATTAATACCTTGCTAACTTAGATTTTCTTTAAACCTAAGAGAACCTGTTCTCAATTTCAGAATACTTCACGTGGATAGGGGGTGAGGCATTTTTATACGTGCGATTTCCATTTCTATAGAATTGGTATTTTGGGACTGACTCTAGTTTTAAAATGTACATTTTCTCCATTCTCAGGAAAACAAGGAGATTATTTACTTTGTAGTCTGCATATACATCAGAGAAGAATCATTCCTTATATAATGGTCTTGATATGTTTAGAGTCTAAAATACCTACTCCTGGATACTGAATATTTTGTTATAAAATGCCCATACTTGTTTCATCTATGTAAAGTCACATATTTAATGTAGCTAATTTTTGCATGAAAGTAAAAAATAAATGAATTTGAGAATCAAGTAACCATAATAAGAATGACTTACGTGCTATTATTGCTAAAAATCACTTGATAATGTTAAACCCATACCAAAGTTCTGAAGTAAAGGCCCATCTCAAAATGGAAGATGACTTTAATCAGGTTCCACATGGTTTTAGAACCCAAATCCAGTAATTTTTGTTTGTTACATTTCTTGTTTTTAATTTACTTAAAAGTGCTTTTCAAAGTCAACGGAATGACTCTTTGGAGTAGGGATCAGCACACAACATCCTATGTGCCAAATCCATCCTGATGCCTGATTTTGTAAATTAATTTTGTTGCAACACAGTCATGCCCCTTTGTTATTTATTGCCTATGGAGCTGAAAAGAGTGCCATAGATAGCTTGCAAAAGGGTGCACAGCAACATATGGGGATGATAGAAACGTTTATCTTGATTGTGATGATTTCGTGGATGCATTCATATGTCAAAACTGATCAAATTTTTCATTTTAAACAGGTGCAGTCTAGTATCCTTCATTTATACCCCAACAAGTTGAATTAAAAAAAATAGAAGTATAGATATAGGAATCCAGTTTTTAAAAATAAAATGTGCAGAATGCCCATTCAAATATTTTATTAAGTTCAACAGTTATAAAATTATTCAATCAAATTACCATAAAAATTTTAACAGTCTCAATGTCTGTACCTATTTCACTAGGAACTAGTAACAAACCTTTCATGAGCAATTGCCATCCCACAAAACATTCTTTCAGTAGTACTGCTCCAGGAGATACAAAAGAAAGCTGAATTAGGGTCCCTATTCCTCATAGAGATTATAGTTTATATCAAAATGAAATAGTCACATAGCTGTAAAACAGACTATGCTACGGTTCCAAAGACAGCAATTTGAGGCTTATCAATAGACAAAGAATGAAAAACAACAAGGTCTTTGGAAGTCATCAGGCTGGAATTCAAACTCAGCTTCTTTCATTTTCCAGTTATGAAACTGCTTAGAGTCAGTTCTGTCATAGGAAGAAACGATAAAAATAATATTCCCTTCCTGAAGCTGTTTGTATCTCTCCTCGGCAACATATATGTAGTAGGTATTCAATAAATATGTTAGGTGAATAAAGAGCCTGAAAAATTGCAGTTCCAGAGTTGCTAAGCAACTTGCCAGAATATAGTAGTTACTGACAATTCGAATCTCCTGTTGGTTTGTAATTCCTGTCTAAAGGATGGATTTAAAACATTTTCTTATATGTGAGTCATTTAATTAGAAAAAGCTAAAATGGTAGGCAATATTCACAAAATTCAGAGGAAGTTTCTCTTTATATAAGTATTTTAATTTTCAGGTTATATGTATATTACAAGTGTTTGTTTTGTAGATATATCCTGCTTTTTGCTGAATAAAACTATTTCTAAAAAGTTAATATCTTTCTTTAACAATGAATTGCTATGAATTATTCACAGAGTACATATAGTAAATGTAAATTTTCATGGTAATATATTGTGTAAAGTAAAAACAAATCATCTAGTTTTGGGGGTTTTGTATTTCCATAACATGGACCTGGAAAGATCATGCAACACTTACCAACGTTAGGTGTAGATGTCACCATTTCTCCATTTGTAAAACAACATTGATGAGAACCTTACATATACATATGAGGCCATGGGCCAGGCACTTTTTCAACATAATCTCATTTAATCTTCATAACTAACCTACAAGGTTAATACTGGTGTTATCATTTTACAGAAAAAGAAACAGGCTTACAAAACCCATCTTGCATGAGAGATGGTGAATGGAAAAACAGATGTTTTCCCTTAGATCTATTTGAGGCCATATTTTCTGCTTTTGCTTCCATACTAAAAACTAACCATCACGTGAGCCTCTTCCCGTATTTAAAATTCTAATTTTGAACCTCTGAGACAAAAACTTGACAGCAGAATGTAAAGCAAAAGTCTGAGGTGCCCAAATCCCCCAGATTCACTGAGGTTTTCCAAAGATATCCTTTAATAGAATTCTCAAACCTTAGAATTCTCAAGCCTTTGGAGAACTTGTATTCTCTGCACATTCAAGGCTGAATAAATGGGAATTGAACATGGCTTTGTTCTATAAGTAATTGGGTGACCTATCCTTAAAATTCCTGAAATGTATGGCCAGTGAGGATTTTTCATTTTTATTAGAAGAACAGAGTTGGCAAAGTCCCTTAAGGACTTCCTTCTTCCTCTCCAAATGTTCTTGAGAGTGAGTTAGAAAAATAAGTAGCAATCTCACAAATACTGTCTGGATCTGTTCTACATGTATTTCTTGGATTCTTTTCTGATTTCCAAAGCCTTACAAGAATTTGAGCCCCTCAGTACTTCCTTTCTTATTTTAATGTGTATCAATTTGAATGTCATTTTATAAACATTTGTTAAATACTATATGTTTGGCCTGTGTAAACAAAATCCTTGAAAAAAATGTCATAATAGAAGCTATAGTAAAGAGGGCAGATTTTTGGAGTCACACTGAATTGAATCCTGTTTTCCTGATCTCTAGCTGTGTAACTATGGGCTACCTGTAACCTTTGTGGGCCTTAGTTTTCTTATCTGTTAAATAGGTATAATAATGGCACCTGTCTTATAGGAGTGTTTTGAGGTTCAATTGAGGGATTGTTTTTTTTTTTTAAACACTTAAGACAGTGCATGGTATAGCTTATAGTAAGCTCTGTATGTATTTACTTTAATTAACTGGTTTAATTTGTATGGATTTGAAACATTTTTAGCGATTCTGTTTTTTCATCTTTGTTAAACAAATAAAGAGTTAAGGAAGAAGTGTATCAAGAAAGGAGGGAGAGAGAAAGAAAGAGAGGGAAGAAGGGAGAAGGAAGGTAGAAAGGAGATCAATGTGAAATAAGAGGGCAGGTTAGGAGTACACTGATATCTCTTCTAGTTATAACATGGTTTGACATGCAATGAAAATTCCGTATATTCTTTGCAATTTCATATTGATTCATATTGAATATATAGGTATTGCTTAGACAATTTGATTTGGTACTGAAACTTGAGACTTAATAAAGGAATGTGCTACTGACTAATAAAAACACATATATAATGTTGTTGTGATGGTAGAACTGTCACTTTCCTAACCCTTCACCTCAGCTCAGACCATATGAAATCCCTGATATATAACTGTGCTTAAATAAGGTACTTGCCGGTGGTGCACAGTTAGAGCATCATGAGTTATCTGCAGTGCATTTATCTCCAGAAGGGTCAAATGTATAATTTCTCTACCATTCAGTGCTGATTTTTCTATATTATAGCTATTTTGGCCAGGTTGTAGGTGAAAAGCAACTCTCAACATTTTCTTCTTTCAAATGCAACATAAATGCTCTCCTTGCACATGATTACATATTAAGTTAGTTTAACCCTCGCAAGGGACCATTTATGTCTTCCTGGAAAAGCAGAGTTAAAGAGTGCTATGTTATGGTTTCACTTTGATCTAATTTATAGGCATAATCTGAATATGACCTTTTTCTTAGATTAGCAGTTCCTTCCTCAAATGCTGACCAGGGAAAGGAATGGTCATTTTGTGATTTGAATTTTTAAAAATTCCCTGTGAGACACTATGTTTTAAGCAGAATGTGGAATCAAATGGAATAAAAATGGAATTTTGAAATGATATTAATAGTTCTTTTCTATAATTTTACCATTCTGAGAAAAAGTCTCAGTGAGAACTTTTAAATCTTATATATATATATTTTTGGTGTTCTAGTTTTTAGATCTTTTATTATTATTATTACTATTATTATTATTGCAGATGAATAATAATACCTGATATATATGTATATGTACATATATTTACATATATATATATACACACACTATTATGCATTCATATATATTCTGCTGTCAGTTCTCTAAGTAATTATTATGAAGATTTGTGCTGATTTTTATTTTCAAATAATACATATATTTTATTTTGGTAAACTGCCATTTTAGTGACTATTACTCAATTTCCTTATATATCTATATAAACATAGCTATGAAATGCTATTTTTTTATATTTTAGATGTTTTTATGTAGTTAGATATCTGACACCTTTAACATATGGGACATGACATACTCTTAGGTTTTGCCAGCTAAACCCTCAACTAAATTTAATTCTTTGAAAAAACAAACATAGATTATTTTGGGGTTTCCTAAAATGTCATTAGAGTATGCATGAAGACATTCATATTCATGGATGCTCATGTGGAATTCTATTTTTCAAATGACTGTTAAACTTATCAAAGCCTCTGGGAATCACATTAGGTAACATTTGTCTGCTTTGCTGTTCCAGTTACTGTTACTGCTTAACACATCACCTGAAAACTGTGTACCTAAAACAACAAAAATAATTTTATATCTTGTGGGTCCTGTGGGTCAGGCATTTGAACAGGGAACTGTGGAAGTAGCTTTTATTTCCTCCATGATGTCAGAGGTTTCAGGTAGGAAAATTTGATGGCTAGGGTGCCTCAACACCTGGAGGCTGGAATCATCTGGAGGCATCTTCACTGGTATCTTTGGCAGCTGACACTGGCTGTAGGTTGAGTCTGTCCTGAGCTGTCAGTTAGAATACTCACTGATGGCCTCTTGTGTGGGCTTCCTCACAGCATGGCAGCAGGGTGCCAGACGCAAGTGTCCCCGGAGAGACAGTTGCAAGCTTCATTGTCTTTTATGAACTAGTCTCAGAAGTCAGATAATGTCACTTCTGCCATTGTTACAAGCCTGCCTGGTTTCAAGAGATAGGAAAGGTTGTCATTAACAACCATCTCTAAATATGAGTGACAAAAATCACACTGTAAGAAGAACATGGGCAATTGAAGATATTGCTGCAGCCATCATTGGAAAGTACAATCTTCTACATTGATATAAAAAAGAACAAAGTCTATAATCATCTGTTATTGGCTCTTCTTAATGTATTTTACATTACACTAACTTCTATTACGTCGGTAATCTCGAAATTTGGACTAAGACCGTCATGATAAATGAACCATGGAATCAACATACAATGCCATTGTGCTATGCCTTTCACAATGGAAGCTAATATAATCTTAAAATTTATTGTAGACAAATGACCAGTGTATTATCCTTTAGGATTTGGCCAAAGAAAACAAACAAAACCACCCTTAGCTACAGTAGCTAAACGGCCAACAGAAGAATAAGTATTCATTGCTATCCGGAAGGAGAATTGTGGAGCAACAGTGATACTAATTTGCAACAAATAATAGCATATTGAGTTAGCTATCCCAATCACAGGTTTTCTGGGCTTCTCCTAGTTCACTGGTTTTAAGCAGCAATTTTCAAATTATTATCCATTGTCTACTTGTATCAGAATCATTGAAGGCAAGGGTCAGCAAACTACAGCTAATAGGCTAAATCTGGCATGGTACCAATATGGCCCAGTTTGCAAAGAATTAATTTTACATTTTGAAAGATGTGTAAAAAGCAAAATGACACAAACAATAACAAAAACAATACCAAACAAACAAACAAACAAAGTGTCAGAGACCACCAAAGCTTAAATTATTTACTATCTGGCCCTTTAAAGAGCAGGTTTACCAGGTGCCCTGATCTAGCATACTTGATAAAAATGTGGATAACTCAAATTTACCACTGATGTACTGCATCTGATTTGTGGGACATGGGTGGGAATGTGGGGGCATGGGTAGATGTTGGGCACCTGCATCTCTGAGAGTTCCTAAAAAGATTTTGTTATGTCTGCTAAATTTTGAGAACCACTAATTTTGGTTGTCCACAAATTCTTAGGAACGTGTTTGGTTTGGCTGATTTGACCAATGAACTGATTTCTATTTTATATTGCTGTATACACAATTCCAACACAGTGGATTTTGTGGTGTCAAAGCCAAGAAACATAAAATTGAAAATTAAGTGAGCTTTCTTTTTCTGGGATCAAAGATCCTTTTTAAACTTAAACCTTGACATTTTTGACGTTTTTCTCAAGGTATTTGTAGTGTTCTTAAAGATAACAAAGTCCTTTTTAAGTTAATAGTACATTGTAGTAAGTAGTTCCCTAAAATATTAATGTTGTGCACAACTTTGTTTTTGTCAACAATTTGAAGTAATTTTAGTATGCAAATACAAATGATTCATTAAATTATACTATTTTCATTATATGGCATACTTAGCAGTCATGAAATGGTGCTGTAGGAAAATCTTTAATAAAATAGAAGGATGGTCATACTGAAAGTAAAATTGAAGTAGGTTATAAAAACAATGTGTAACATAATTTCATGTGTCAAATAGCTATGTATAACACATCCACATGTCTATGTATCTATCTATCTACCTACTTATCTACATTCCTCTCCACCTTTCTGTTTAAAGAAGAATAAAGGATATTAAAACAAACAAACAAAAACATAAATGAATATGCCAAAGTGTAAATAGCAAATTTTCCAACTTCCACTTCTGTAATTAAGAAAAATAATATTATATAAAAAAAGAAAACAATTTCAAATTATATAGTTTTCTAAGTTGAAGACCTCTATTTTAGGTAATTGGTAAAACCTGGGTAAAACATATCTTCATGAGTCACTTTGAGTTGAGGTGTGAATGTGGTTTTCAGGAGGTAAGACTAAAACGATTGTATTAAAGTAGTAATAATTATATTTTCCAATTAAAAACAAGCTAGGGCTAGCCTTCTAAATGGTATGGTAAGAGTCAACCTCCGAGCTCATTATGAACTAGGATTCTGACAGGTATGACACAACTGAAATGACACTCCCCCCACCATTAAAAAAAAGGTCTGATTGGATTTATTACCTCCAAAGGTATGGAGGAAGGTTATGCTTAAATGGATATTTCACGTTAATACTAGTAAATCATCTGTGTTCTCCTTCCCACCTCCCCTAAATTTTTATTTATTTTTTATTATATATGTATTTTATTTTATTTTAATTGACAAGGCTACATATCTTTAGAGAAAATTAATATAAAGAGTTCAGGTAATCAAAAGTTGCTTTTATATTTCTTTTTACTTTTTGGTACAAAGATAATCTTCAACTTTAAATGTTGTAATCAAAATAAACTGTAACATTATTCTTGCCTCAAAGTGTTTAGCAAATAAGCAAGTTATTTTTAGAAATATTTGTTGGTTAATTGGTATCTTTATTACCACCTTTCCATTCTTACTGTCATAGTTTCTTCTTCCTTAAACCACTAGTAAAGTCCAATGTCATTCAAGATTGATTCAAAATCTTGTTCTCATTATTACCTGCTTCAAATTCCTTGTTTCAGGCATACCAAACTATTTTCAGTTTTTTTATGCCTTTCACCATGTTTTTTTCTCTTATCTTGAGTGCCCTTCTCCTACCTAATTCATTTAGCAAATTCATTTCATTTCTAAGGCCAAAGAGCAAACATTTCCTCTGTAAAATTTTTAGAACCTCCAGATACTACTTTTTTGGTACCACTAACCCTACTGATCCTGCTTCGTAGTAACACTGTTATAATTTGTTCCTCTCTCTAACATGGTAGTTATCACATTGCATTGCACTCATTTTCTCTATGTCATTCGAAGAAGGTTCTTATCTTTTTTGAGTTTGAATCTCTAGCTCTCAGGACCTAGTAAGCACCCAATAAATGTTTGTCTCCTGGATCAATCAATATTCCCCTTCATAACTCATTTGACATTAAACATTCTGACCTGGTTACACAATTCTCAGCATACAGCTCAAGTCAATTATTTTATCCCCATATTTTACAGAGAAATTGTATGTGACAGTAATTCCCTTATCATCTCAGAGATAATTGAATAAAGAGTAAAGCTGGGTGTGCTTGCTCCTAAATACTGAGTTTGGTATGCTGCCCATCCATTATGGCTGCTTTTGCTCTGAGCTACAATTACTGTCGAGATGATGAGTCATGCCCTCAATCTAGTGAAGAAGGCAGACCTGCACAGGTAATAGAGGGAGATATTTGATTGAAACACAGCAATGTGAAGACACTTAAGGATGTTGCTGAATTGGTTATATTTGTCACCCACAGAATTTAACATTCTAAATTAGAGCCTATGGTATTGCTTGTGAAAGTGATAAAAACATAGTCTGTGCTAAATATTTCTAACAAGGTCTGGGTATAAGGAAGCCTGCCTGATATCAGGTTTACCCAGTGAGTAGGGGAACCATATGTCACTGATTATATGGCACTGTTCAAGTTTACACTTGACGTAGGTCAACTGATGATTTTTAATCATTTTAGTGCCTCCCCGTTCACTTTCAAAAGTGTCCCTGTGAGAATGATAAATAATACGTGACATTAGAGATAAGCCATCTTCTTAGGGGGTATTAATAACAAGAGCTCATAATGGTAGGAGGCTGCTAAGTATATTTCTATATTTAATCCTCACAACAGCCCTGAGGGGAGACACCATTATTATAATAACCCCAGTTTTACAGAAGAAGAAACTGAGGCATATAAAAGTTCTGAAATGTGCCAAAGTCATATGGCTAATGAGTATAGGAGGCAAGATTCAAATGAGGTGTATTTTCAGAATTTATAACCTCAACTGTTATACCAAACTGCCTTTTAGTTAAAAACATTTTATTCATGTAGCAAAATTATTTGGAGAATGGGTTATTAGGATCCATATTATTCAATCATTCATTCATTCATTCATTCATTCATTCATTCATTATTTTATTCTTTCATTTAGTCAATAAATATTTTTTGACTATCTACTGTGTGTCAGGCACTGCCCTAGGTACTAGGAACTTATTAGCAAAGAAAGAAAAATCTCCACTGTTATGGAGTTTGCACACATTTCAGGAATTTGACATTTATACTGTATTTTCATGGCACCACCTTGCAGATATTTTAATGAAAGTTGACGTTACCTCCTATGTACAATGTAAAACAATAACAAAAACACATTTAGCTGGGTTAGTAGAAGGGAAGATGTAGCCATGAATACACTACACATAGTTGATGAACAGTGTCCGTTCCCCTGGACCTTGTTCCTGGACAGTAATTTAATTTAGGAAACATTTATAAAGTGTCCACCAGGTGCCAGGCTCTATGGTGAGCTTTCCTCTAGTAATATGATAGTCTTACCCTATTACTTTCAGAACAGCAAGAAGACAGGTGCATCTCTAACTCTGTATTTATATTATTTGTAAGTGAAATTAATCACATTTTAATTATCTGTTTTTTTCTTGATGAATACCAAATGCACAAAGAAACACACAGCCTGTTCCCAGTGGTTAGGTTTCAGGGAAATTAAGGTACTTAAAGCTAAATTATTCACAAGCCTTAATTGTGTTTAGAGAAACACTCTCAGGTAGATTTTAATGTCACTGTTCCTTGGAGTCTATTTAGATATGGCCTTGGCATATTCTACCAGGGGTTTTGACCCCATTAGCTGGGGTCCACTTAGCAGAATTCTCATTGGCAACATCCCACCTGCACTGAAGGGGATCGAGCCCACTGTTGTAGTCATGCAATTTGAGCACTGACAAAACAAACAAGGACACTGGAGAATTTTACTAAGCCTGATGTGCCATGTTTGGGCATTTTAATTACAAAAAAAAAATTGGTTGTTTTCCACTCCCACTAGTTTTAAACAACTTGGGACATGTTATGCAGATGTAACTTGAATGCGACTGTTTGTAGCTCCATTAAAGGTTAAATTTGCATAAAAATTAATTCATTAAATGAAAACTGTACCAAATTGAGGGTGCATTACATTGTGATTGACAAAAACTCCATTTCGTAGATTGACAATGATACTTAGTTGCATTTAGATAATATTGAAAA
Organism: Rhinolophus sinicus; assembly: GCF_036562045.2. Lineage (NCBI taxonomy): Eukaryota > Metazoa > Chordata > Mammalia > Chiroptera > Rhinolophidae > Rhinolophus > Rhinolophus sinicus. The sequence goes on from NC_133751.1 coordinate 40,806,153, forward strand.
ATAAATATCAGGAGACCCTATTAAAAAGAATCAAAACGTTGAGGAGGTTGAGCCATTTGGATATTAACTTTTTGGTTAAGTTCACCTAAGACAGTATATGGTATGTGTCTACAGTGAAGAATATTTGCCAGTGTATTTGTTCCTTTAGTCCAATGGGATATAATTCAGTATACTCAGTAAATAAACCTCTGAATGGAACTAAGAACCATGAAAATGAAGATCCAAGAACACAATAGAGAATATTAAAATTATATAAACAAGGAGGCTAGCCTAGTAAAATATGAATGGGAAAATTCGATGACCTGAGTGATCTGCCGTGACTCTTCTGTCACCAGAATCTGCTGACTTAAGACATAATAAGAGAAGTTCATAAAACATTTACATATGTAATTAAAGTTTCTCTAACTTAGGAGCTAGGATACTCATCTTCGGGATAACACATTGAATTTGCAGATTCAATTGTGGTTAGTGTAGATTTCTGAAATTTTACATCCATTAATAATAACATACTATTTTATTTATTTATTTATTTATTTATTTATTTATTTATTTATTTATTTATTATTATTTTTAGATTTCTTATAAAAATGCTTCCAGAATCTAAATGTAATGCAAATAATAAAATTAATTGTCTTTATAAAATGTAATTGAAAACACTTTTTCTTAATCCTAGAATATTTAAATGGTTATTTAAGTAATGAAAATGGTACATTGAAAAATTATGGCCTATTCAGACTTATGGCCTTATCTTCTATTTATACATAACCTTTTCTTGAAATAAAACTATGGGGGGAAGCAGAGTAGGCTACCCCAAAATATGCCTTCTGGAATATTGATTATTTTAAGCTGGATATTTTTAAGAAAAGAAAGAGTCAGGAAAAAACGTTGGCCTTTATCCTAACTTTTTAAAAGAATTTAAATAGAGGATCTGCTTCAGGAAGGAAGATATCATCATAGGGAACTATGGTTTACTATGAATTAGTGTTTGCAGGAAGGAACTTAGCAAGACCCTTTTGATGAGAGTCATCTCTGTGTCCCATTATTAAAGAAGGCCCAGCAAGCAAACATTATTTACCAAACATTTGTTTTTCCATCACCATGTGCATTGTCTTCTTCCCTTAAGGCCCAAACCATAATCCACGCTTCTCTTTAGCTCAGATGACATATACAACTTAACTGCCAGATTTGTTCTCTGTCTCATACGCTTATGGAATCCCAGCATATACATACCTAATGGTCATTTTCTCCTTCCTGTTATTCTGTCTCATGTTAATTTGATTATTATTTTAGCCAGAAGAATTTAGAAGTATAGAAGGAAAATCATTTTTCCTTCCCCACAACTACAAATACAATTCACTACAGATTTTAAAAGTTGGCAAGTGTGCCATATTGGGAGATTCTACCATTTTCCACAGTTACTTACAAAACCCTTTCACATTGAGTGCCGGGTTAAACAACTTCAGAGGAGGTTCCCAGAGTTATTTACTCATTGAAGACTCTGAGGTTTCTTTGGGTTTTTCATCGTGCTTGTTTGGATATTCTCTTCAAGTTTGTCATTAAATTTTGGAAAACAGTGAAGGGTTTGAGAACCTAGTAAGAGGGATTTACTTAGAGATCAGCCAACAAGTCTGAATATTTGTCTTCAGTTTACCTTAAGAACTAATCATGGCCCCCCTAAACACAGACAGTGACTGAACAAAGCTTGTCTGGTTGACTCAAGCACACCTTTGTCAGAGAGGATGGTGTGTTGACCAGAGTGTTGAGATCAGAGCCTGAGGTAACTGGCTTCTGAGGCAGGTTGCCCTTGAGGATAATAGCAATTTGCTTTGTCTAGTGTTTCTCCAACTTTAGTGAGGAAATTCATTGAGCTGAGGTCCTTTTCCATTACAGATTTTGACACAGTGTGGGGTGAAAGAGGCATCTCTAGACACAGATGCATAGCAGACAAGGATTCAAGTGGGATATTGAGGTGAAACAGAATAATATCAGGTAGTGATTCTTTGGAATTAAAAAAAAATAATAATGGAGGGGAATGTGTCCTTTTTCTGAACACAAGCCATTTCTCCTCCTTTTCAAGATTTTGCTCTCTCTATCAGTACTCACCACCTTTGTTCTTTCTGTAACTTCGGTCACGCTCTGCTATGTCTCTCTTTGCTCTGTTACTTTACATAGAAAGGATGTTTAGTAAGATTCTTTTCTGATGGCATCAGTTTGGGCCAAAGAACTGATGATGATAGAGCTGACAAACATCTTTTCCTCATTCTGAAGAATAGTGTTAGTCACAGCAACTCGTCCTGCTGAAAGAGGGCTAGCAACCCTGAGACTTGGGCTATTAGGTGGACTGCTCTGACAGCCAGAAGAGAACGGCATCAGCCTTTTATCTTTTGTTTCTTTCTTTCTTTCTTTCTTTCTTTCTTTCTTTCTTTCTTTCTTTCTTTCTTTCTTTCTTTCTTTCTTTCTTTCCTTCCTTCCTTCCTTCCTTCCTTCCTTCCTTCCTTCCTTCCTTCCTTCCTTCCTTCCTTCCTTCCTTCCTTCCTTCCTTCCTTCCTTTCTTTCTTTCTTTCTTTCTTTCTTTCTTTCTCACCTTCATGTTGCAAGAGCAAGAGACAGCACAATGAGTCTGAAAAAGGTGAGGAGGGAGGCTAAGGAGAGTAAAAGAAAAGACCAAGCCCCTCTTTCTCCCTGTTGGTAGCTAAGGCGAGACCAGGACTGAGGTAGGGAAAGACAAGAAGCTTATTATTGTTTGTGAGAAACATGTTTTGGTTTTAATTAAACTGAACTTTTCAATTGTTAAAAAGAGATGGTTATACAATTCTAAAGCAACTTAAGCTATGAGTTATGTCCAAGATAGCATTGAGAGGCTAAGGAAGAAGACTCAACTGGAAAAGTTTTAAAATGTGATGGGGAAAATAAAGCTATTCCTTGATTGTACCTGTTGAGTTCATCCCAAGAAATAGGCCATTGGACAGTGTGATATACATTTATTTATTTATTTTTGGATTACTTCGGAATTTTTAAATGAGTAGCATACTAACTTTAAAAGGTAACAGGTTAATAGTTTCATTCTATTGGCTGTTTTCAAGGCAGAGAGATAAATAAAGAAGTTCCATGAATTGAATAAAGGAGGCTTTGAGGATCAGTGTGTCTAAATTAGATAGATCAATGAGGGATGATGAGTGAGGTAGGAGGGCCCAGATTTGGTTTGTGTCTAATTAATCCATGCCCCAACTTGTAAAGTCTCCATGAACATTGACAAATTAATTTCTTCCCCATTGCCGATGTAGTTTGCTAATACAGTTTCCTTTCTCTGGGACAACTTTTACATCCCTGACACATGACAAACACCTACTCATCCTGTGCATTACGTCTTCCAGGTAACCTTTCACCATACCACAGTCTGCCCTCGTTCCAGGTGGAACTGACTTCTTGCTTTTTGTTTCAACACTGAACAATATCCAGACTTCTTTCAGAATCCCTTTATAGCTTTATTGCAACTGTTTATTTATAATTCTGTCTTTCTCTAATTAATGTGTGAGTTCCTTGAGGGCGGAGACCTAGCCATTTTTATTTGTATTTCTAAAATTTAATACCATGCTTAGAATACATTAGAGTTTGACAACTGTTTATTGAATAAATGAAAGAATACAGAGTTGCTTTTTCCCCAAATTGAGAGAAGACCGGGTAGGGGGTCCAAAGTGTCAGGAATACCAAACAAAGATAAAATTCGTATATTTTTTGCCAACAGACTCCAACATTTGTTAGATAATTACCTTTTTAAATTCTCCCCAGAGTTACAGATTTTATTGCTTTATTAGTTACTGAAATTTAAATTTAAATGGAGTGATTCAGTAACTAATTACATGTGCATTCAAATGTATTTATCTTTAGTTTGTTTTTCCTCAGTGAACCTTTTATGTAAAACAAATCCTAGCACAAGCAGTTATGTAGTTGAAATAACAAAATTACTACATTTGTATGTCTCTTTTGTTCAGTGTTTTCCTTTTTCTTCTCACATTACAAATAGGGTAATGTGTTTGTTGAAACTGGGATAAATTTTAATTCTTGATGAGTTCCTTCAATATTTAGACTACTTACATTCAATCATTGAGAAGTTTGTAAAGACTATCTTGTACAGTCATAGTAAATTTAATTATATCAGTTGTTGCTTGCAGATAATATAATTGTTTATATTCAGTTTGTTATATGAGGCATTTATAAGCAATTGTAATCAATTGTTTATGTAGTAGCTATCTGTCAAAAAGTAATTATTTCCAAAGTGTTGGTGTGTTCTCTTGAAATAGAACATACAATCTCCTTCTATTTGTGTTTTAATATTGAAAGAAAGGTCTAATTTAGAAAAAATGAGAAATTAATTTGGTGGACATCTGCCTTGAGAATAACTGTGACAACAGTTCCTTAAAAATTGTTTCGTGGTGGTATATTTAGTGACATTGGCATGCAGCAAGTTTTAGTTTGTGGAAACCAGAGCAATTTTCAACTGCTTTTGCAGTAGCGTATGTGTTTGGAGTTCTTAGAGAGTCAGCTGGAATGATGTTATTGGTGAACTGTTTGAGAGCTATCCACAAATCCATGTAGGGACATAGACTACCTGAAAATAGACATTGTAAATGCCTTGAAATCAAGTAAAAAGAGATAAAAATCTTAGTGTTTATTATTTTTCAGGTAAAGCAGATTCTGTTTTACTGCCTGCTGCACACAGGGCCTAGAAATGTACAGTTGGCAATTTTTCTAAGAAATGAGATCACAGAGGGGCATTAAAATGGCCATTCCTTACACTTGAATGAGATTGTGAGGCCTGATCTATTGGGGAATTCCTCTGCCAATGATGCAATGGATCCCTGGCAAAAATACCAAAGTATGCAGTGTGGGTATGTTCATTAAATGGTGGTCTGGGGAAAGCAAAGGAATTGAAAAAGTTTATCGTGTTTTTTTCTGGAAGATTGTCTGTTGCATGGTGAGGGATAATTTGTTACCTCTAGGCAAAGTGAAGTTGTGGAAGCACTGAGAATGAACATTATAAATTTTAGCGATCATTTGTCTTTAGTTCAAATGGCTTAATTGAACATAGGACTTAGCACCCATCCTCTGGTTAGATTATGTCATTTGAAAAGGCCAACTAATCACTTAGATGTGTTGGTGGTATCTTATGCTACTTCCTGAGTTGATATTCACTGCTTTTGACAAGATTCGTCCTTGTTTTTGCATCAGATTCTTAAGGTTAATTGTCCCTCAAAGGGCCTGCTCATTCTAAGTGAGTTTCCTGACGTTCCATGATTGGTTTTAAGTTTGTTGATATGATGATGGGCATCTGAGGAGTTGAGGGCAGCTATTAAGTAATGCAGACTTTGTAGTGGCTAACTAGGAATCACTGGAATTACCTCCGCAAAGTCTGTTTTAGGATGAAATTAACTAGACACACTATCAGGCAATAAGTGGTGAGTCTATATTCTACATTAACCATATTGTTTACTTTGGTAAGCTACTGAATTTTATCAGTCCTCAAGATCTTCACCTGTAAAATTATGTGCTTGGAAGATTGTAAAGTTTGGGGGATTTGTTGTTGTTTGTTTTGTTTTGTTTTAAGCTCTCTCCTTCTGTGATTTGGTATTAGCACAGGTACTGCAATAGTTGCTGAAAAACTCTGATTCTTCCTTTTTCTGGGAACACAGCTAGACTATAATTTCCTGTTTCTTTTTTACAATAAGTGGCTATATGACTGAATGTTAATAGTGGGATGTGGGCAGAATTGGTGTGTGTCACCTCCGGGCCAGGGTGGTTAAGAAGCAGGTATACCTTTTGTCTGCTTTTCTACTTCCGCTGTTGACCACAAGGCTAGGGAAATGGCATAATCACAAGATGGAGGTAACTCTGGATCCTTAATAACCATTTGGGAGAAGAGTTACCCTTTGATCAAGAATACGTGTTTTGAACTTAGTGTGAATGAAAAGCAATTGAGATTTGAGTGTTGATGTTAAATTATTACAGTAACTAGTGATACCATAACTAATAATTTGGGACGATCTAACTATAAGAAAATGTGTCAATTGTGAGTCTTCTCTGTTTTACATATAGGAAATCCTAAAGATTCCACCAAGAAACTGCTAAAGCGAATCAACATATTCAGTAAAGGTGCAGGATGCACAATCAACAACAACAACAAAAATTTGTGTTTCTATACACAACCACAACAATAAAACATTTGAAAAAGAAAGAAAACCATTTACATATTAATGTTTCCTTTATGGTAAAATATTACAGGTAGTGAATAGATAGGGGTTTTGGAAACATAGTTATTTGATGGTATTCAAGAAACAAATGCTATCCACCCCCACCCCCCCCCAAAAGCTACCTTTTCTAAAATATTTAACAGATTTCCTGAAAACTACTTGTAGTGCAGGGTGTTACAAGCACCTCTAGCTAAATAACCTAGATGGCAGACTTGCCTTTTAAAATAATAAAATTGAATGTTCTAGGTTACTACCATGCATTTAAGTCTCATAAGTATATATTTTAATTAATTTAACTATGCATTGTTAGTTTCAGCAAGCTGCAGAGCAAGATTTAATGGGATTTATTTGTAAATCTCATTTATTATGCAGCAGAGTTTAATGGATGGTGTGAGGAAGTATTTATAAGATGCTGAATCCAATAACTTATACAGTGGATATCAGAAGAGGCTGAAGGATATATACTACTTTACCAAAGGAAGAAGAAACTTGAAGGCTATAAAAATAAATGTACAAACAATGTTTGCAGATGATGCTTAGAATGAGCCTATTAGATAAGTATAAATATTCAGAAAAAGTAAGGAAATTATCATGAAAATTGCTTTCTATTATAAAACGTGAAAAATCTCTTAGATGGAAATCCAATTTAAAACACATTTTTGTATATTAAATTGAGAGAGAATCTGGATTCTTTGTAATGTTGCTTGAAAAGCAATCTTAAAGGCAGAAATTCCAAGAGAGCCCTGGAAATGATAATAATTTGATTAAAAGTATTTAGCGAGATGGGGAGGAAAAAAGTATTTTTCCTATTTTACTTAATTTTTGAAACATTAGAGAGGGGAAGGGGAAAATGGTGGAATCATTGGTTACTTGAACTAGAATTGGTAGTGTAGCTTCTATTTTAATTCTAATACCCTATCTTCAAGATGAAAAAACGAAGGTAAAGATTATGTAACATGCTCACATTCCACAGTTAGTGGTAGTGCTAGGATTATAATTCTATGCACTATTGAACATTTGGGAAGATGAGAGTTTATCAGGCAGGCTTTTCCCCACCTTCCAGTTAGAGAATTATATCTTAACTTGACCTCTGATGATCATGATTGTGATACGTATGTAAAATGTGTATAACATTTGTTATGAACCAGACAGTTTTACAGATGTTAACTCATCTTGTTCTTACAGCCACCCGGGACCTACAGATCTTACCGTCCACTGTTCAGATGCAGTGTAGTTTCCTACAACTCTGTAGCAGTGTTGGTCTGTGTGATGTATGATGGTATGTCACTTCTGCAATTAGGTTATGGAAAACACTGAGGCTTCTGTCTTGGGTGCACCCTCTTGGATCGTTCACTCTGGGAGAAGCCAACTGACATATCATGAGCAACTCTATGGAGAGGACTGTGTGGTAAGGAAGGGAGGCCTCGTGCTAACAGCGTTGTGAGTGAGGGTGCTAAAGCCCAGCCCGAGCCTTCTGATGCCTGCAGCCTCAGCCACTAGCTTGACTGCAACTTCATGAGGTGTTATGAGCCAGAACCACCCAGCTAAGCAACTTGGAGACTCCTGCATTATAGTTAGGCCACTCATCCCAGCTGTATTAATACCAAATTATTGTTGCTGTAGTTGTTTTTGTTTTTATTGGCATTCATAGTTTATAATTATTACGTATGGTTTTTTACACATGGTTTTTAAAGGCTGCAGTTTAGAGTCTGCCACAACTGTGAAATTTTTCTATTGTCTGTAATATCAAAACAGAAAAGTCTCACAAGTAGACCAGATAAAATATGAGGCAGAAAAGTGTTGTGATATAAGTCACTGATGCACAGAAGGTAAAGGAAAGTGAAGGAGTGGGATGCATTAGCTGAGAAAGGTGCTGAGGATGGACCCTTACTTCAGGCAGATAATTGTCTTCTGTCTGTTAAACTGGGAGCTGAAACCTGTTTCCTTGGTTACAGGGGACTTGATGCTCAATAGTCAAAAGTAAAATAGTTTCAAGAGTATTTGTTTTATAACTGAGTGGGCGAAGATAAAATACCAGCTTTCCCTGTCCTGATATATTCTCTTTATATGACTCCGATGATGTCAAGCTTAGCATATTACCTGGCCTGAATCACTGATACTCAACAACTGAAGCTATTGGAAAATGTGGTGTGTATCATGTGACCTAGATATAAAAAAAGATTCAAAATGAATGACCTTGAGGAATAATTCATGGGGAACATTTAGAGGATTGATATAAATACTTCAATCACATTATACCTGGGATGGTTTCAAAATGATATTTAAAATTTTGTCTCAAGGATATTAGCATAAAAATGAGAACTACTTTATAGCTGAATTGAATGTTTTATCTAAATAGAAAGAAAAGGGAGAAATTAGAAAAAAAACACACATTAAAATCATGACACATTGGATGCATTTTTAATTCCACTGGGCAGATCTTACAGTAATCATACCCTGCGAGGTATGCTGTATATCTTGGAAGTCTTCCCAGACTCCCTGACACAGTTAGTTTCCCTGTTACCTTCCTCTCCATGCACAATCTTTAGACTTTCTTAGGACATGATTATTGGTTTCATCTGTCTCTGACCATATCTGTCATGCTATTGTTAGCTGGCAAGAATTAAGTATTATTTAATCTTTTTTTAAAAGTATAGTTGACATGCAATATTATATTAGTTTTAGGTGTACAACATAGTGATTCAACATTCATATAGTTTATGAAGTGATTACCACGATTAGTCTGGTAATCATCTGTCACAGTACAAAGTTATTGTGATAAAATTGACTATATTCTCTATGCTGTACATTATATCCCTGTGTCTTATTTATTTTATAGTTGGAAGGTTATACTTCTTACTCCCTGCCGTCCTTTTCACCGATCCCCTCATCTCCTCCCCTCTGGCACACACCAGTTGATTCTCTGTGTCTATGAGTCTGTTTTACTTTGCTTTTATGTTTTTTTTGTTTGTTTGTTTAGATTCTATATGTATATGTGAAATTATATGGCATGTCTTTCTCTATATGACTTATTTCATTTAGCATAATACCCTCTTGTCCATCCATGTGGTTGCAAATGGCAAGATCTCACTTCTTTTTCATGGCTGGGTAATATCCCATCATGCATGTATGTGTATATATTCGTACTGTAATACAAATAATGGTATATAAAGCCCTGCTACTGGATAAAATCGCCCAGGCAAATTGTGTCAACGAATAGGAAGAAGAGGAAGGAGAGGAGGGAATAGAACAGATCCATGGAAAATTTAATGAATGTATCATCTTTATCTATTCATCTATCGATGGTCACCTTGCTTCCGTAATTTGATTGCTTCCATATTTGGTTATAGTAAATAATGCTTCAGTGAACATAGGGGGGCATATACCTTTTTTATTAGTGGTTTTGTTTTCTTCTGCTAAATATCCAAAAGTGGAATTGCTGAGTCAAGTTTATGTCTATGTTTTTGAAAAAACTTCATACTGTTTTACATACTCGCTGCACCAATTTAGAGTCCGACAATAGTGCATGAGTTTCCCTTTTCTCCATATCCTCACCGACGTGTGTTTGTTGACTTATTGATGATAGCCATTTTGACAGGTATTAGGTGATATCTTATTGTGATTTTGATTTGCATTTCCCTGGTGATTAATGATATTGATCATCTTTTCAAATATCTGTTGGCCATCTGTATGTCTTCTTTGGATAAACATCTATTCAGGTTTGTCCCTTTTTGAATCAGATTGTTTGTTTTTCATGTTGAGTTGTATAAGTTCTTTATATATTTTAGACATTAACCACTTATAAGATATTATCTTAAATGTTTTCTCCCATTCAGTAGGTTGTCTTTTGGTTTTACTGTTGCTTTCCTTCCCTGGGAAACTTTTTTCTTTGTATTGCACCATATGTGCATCACTTAGCACATGTTAGGAGGTCAATAGAATATTAGACAATTGAAATAAATACAAATAATGATAGTGATTAATAAGTTTTTATCTCAAACATACATGGCTGCTATTTAAACTGCTAAGTTTGGTAGAAAACTACAATGCCAGGGAGGCAAATGTTTGGTAAAATATTTTTTAAATTTTTAAATGAAGAAAGACGATAATAATTTATTTCCTTTTGTAATGATACAAATGACTTTAAAGGTCCAAATTACCATCAGGAACTCAAGCATGGACTATGACATATTAATTTGATTCTACATAGTGTTTTACAAGTCATTTAAATCTTTGGCAAAAACAAACAAACAAGCAAACAGAAACAAAACAAAAAAAGTACCTTTATGAGATTTTAAAATATAATTTAAAAATAATTATTTATTTACTTTTTTCAAGATATTTTAAATGATTCAACCCTTTTTTTCTTCACATATAGTGAAATATTTATTCATTTATACAAATTTCTAGCATGCCTAATATGTGTCTGGCACTATTCTAAGCACACAATTTTCATAACCTAGTGCCCGATCTGAAAAACTTTCTGCATTCATAGGGCTTACATTTTAGTATTGGGAGATATAAAATGAAAGTATGCAGAAAATCATGTCCCTTCTTGTTTGGACATGCTACATTTAAGAAGTCTAATAGATTTACATAGGAATGTTGAGAAGGAAATTATTACTAGCTATCTAGCTAGCTAGATAGATAGATAGACAGACAGACAGACAGACAGACAGATCGATAGAGCCTAGGGGAGAGACCAGGGCTGGAGGTAAAGAATTGGTATGTATAAAAGTGATGGTATATAAAGCCCTGCTACTAGATAAAATCACCTAGGGAGATTGGGTCAATGAATAGGAAGAAGAGGAAGGAGAGGAGGGAATAGAACAGATCCATGGAAACTTTAATAGTTAGAGGTCTGACAGAGAAGAAACAGAATAACCCATGAAAAAGACCATGAAGTAGGATGATACCAAGATGCCAAATTTGGGTAAGGGGAGGGATTTTAAAAAGAAGAGAGTAGTTTGTGCTGTGAGAGGTAGAAAGAACAAGGACAGAAAATTAGCCTTTGGGTTTTATAGATGATGATCCTCATGACCCATGTATTCTTACTGCTACTTGTAATAATAGGAATAATACCACCCTTAATAACAAACACCCACAGAGCACTTAGAGACAGACACTGTTTTAAGTGCTTGCCAGGTATTAAGCAATTTAATTTAGTATATAAGAACCATCTTGCTGGAGTGATGATTGCAAATATCTAATTGGATTGGTCTGAAAAGAACTTGGCAGGAGGTTGTATTAATCATCTATTGTTACATTAAAGAACAAAAACTACCTCAAAACTCAATGGCTTGAAAACAGCAAACATTTCTTATTTTATCATTCCTATAGCACAGGAATTCAGATATATTTAGCCGTCTGGTTCTTCCTCAGTGTCTGATAAAGTAGCCACTGCGATGTTGGATGGAGCTGCATTGGGCCTGAAAGGTCCTCTTATAAGATAGCTCAGCGGCAAGGCTGTTGGCAGGAAACAACAGTTTCTTGCACTTAAGCTTTCCACAAGGCTGGTCCCAACATAGCAGCAGGATTTCCCACAGAGCAAGAAATCACATGAGGGGAAAGCTGTGATACTTGTTATGACATTCTCAGAAGTTACATAGTATCACGTCTGTTGTTTTCCGTTCATGAAAAGTGTGTCCAAGAGGGGCTTCCTAAGAAATGTATGCTCCACCTTTTGAAGCAAATGTAAAAGAATTTGTGGACATATTTTAAACCACTCCTTCAGTTGTAAAGGAGTGAAGATTACATATGCATGCAATTATTTTAGAAAGTTCTTTTGAGAAAGTTAGCTAGGAGATGAGATGCTAATTGAAATGAAATGTGGTATGAAATATATATATATATATATATATATATATACACACATATATATATATATATATATATATATATATATATATATATATTCATTTTAAGACAATAATAAGCCATATTTTGTGTTTATAGAAAGGGGAAAGGAACATTGAGGCAAAAAAGAGGATACTTCATGGAGATCTTGAGTAGGTTTGATGTGGGAAGGGATCCACACAAAGGAAAGGGTAGGAATGCTGCTTTCCCAGAAATCAGAGGGAAGGCAGAGTATGGTGGGTACAGAAACAGGTGGAGTAGGATACTTTATGGCGGGAAGATAGAGTAATTCTTTTTGATACAATCTGTTTTCCCTGGGAAGTAGTAGGCAAATACAGTAGTGTAGAAAGAAGGGTAAGGAGGAGGGTGCTGGGGATTTAGGAAAGGAAATGAGAAATACTGGTTAGCTCAGAGAGTAGGAAAATTAATTTACTACGAAAGGTATAGTAGGACTGTCTGGCTTTTGTGATTGCCCATTTGAGATTCATGATCATAAATACAAGTGAGTCCAGTCAGCACATTTGCGGGATTATGACTGTTTTAGGCTGGATCATTATTACCACATGCCTGAAATATTACAATAGTTACCCAACTCGTCTTTCTTCTCTCAGATTTATCCTGCTACTGCGACATCAATCTTCTCCAAACGCTTTTCTCCATAAATTAAGCTTTAGGCCAAACGCTTTATTTCTTCTCGATCTTGAAATTCGAATGGTGGGCCTTTGATTATTAGGTCTATCGTAATATGTCTTTAGACTGTGTCACCAACCACAGCAGACCATGGAATATTTACCGTTGAGCAGTAACTGTTTTATATTTTAATGACAGCCAGAGGGTTAGAAGAAATAAAATAATCAGTAATATTACAAAGGTAAGGGGAGGAGCTTTTTAAGTCCACTAGTATTTATATTTAAAAAAAACTGGAATAAGTTAGACATAGTGATTTTTAATCACGACGATATGTTAGCATTATCTGGGGACCTTCTAAAACACACACACAATAACAACAACAACAAAACAATATCTGGGTCTTATGCCTGATCAATTAAGTTAGAATACCTATGCAATGGGAGATGGAGATCTCTTTCTGAACCTCTCCGACGATTCTGATACAGATTAACCAAAGAGACCTACTGAGGTAGAGTGATTTGACTGCATGTTTCACATATTATATTCAATAGGACAAGCATAAGTGGAGTAAGATTAAGTTTCATGTGACAATGAAACTTAGATAGTGCTGTTACTACCAGGAGGTAGGGGATATGAGCTAGCTCTATGTGGCACATTGAAAACAAAACAAAACAAAAAAATTCCTTTTAGAGATTTCTCTAAACCCTGTATGTTCTCTCCTTTGTAATTTGACTTTGCTGCTCTTAAGAGGTTCAGTCTATTTCTCTATCTCCATGATTTGGGCTGGCCTTGATTTGCTTTGACCAATAGAATGTGGTAGGAATGATATATCCAAAGTTTTGACCTTAGGCCTTAAGAGACTTTGCAGCTTTTGTTTTCATTTTCTTGCCTTTCTGAGACCATGCTACATAGAAGCCCAGCATACTCTCCTGAGGGAGAGAGACTGTATGGAGAGAGGACCCTACTCATAGCCAGTACCATCCTTCAGACATGTGAATGGAGCTGTTTTGGGTAATTGAGCCCAGTTGAACCACCGGATGACTGCTAGCACATCAGTGACCTCCGGCAAGAGCAGCCCAGGAACCTCCCAGCTTAGCACAGACCAAGTAGCTAACCCGTAGACATGTGAACAAATAAAATAATTATTTAAGCCACCGAGTTTTGAGATGATTGTGATGCAGCAATAGATAATTTATAAACTACGTAAGAAACAATGACCAATCTTGAGATATAACTGGCCAACCAATCAGTTGCAAATCCTTTCATGAACAGATTATTTTCATATTTCCTGCAAAATCTACTTTTAAATCTTCCCTGACCAACCTAACCTTATATCGATACTGTCTCTGAAACATTGAGTATTTTAGACTACTATTTAAAACTCTTTTAATTCTTTTATTTTGATGCATTTTCCTCATGATTTGTTCCTGCAACTTTATTTTTCACCTGTTACTTTTTATATAGAAATAAAAGAAGTTAGCGAGAGATGGTTATTCTTGCTGCTGCTATCATTGCCACGACCACTACAGTAATATGGATAACTAACTTTATTGAACTTTCACTATTTGTCAAAAATCCTTCCAATGAGATTGGCCTTCAGCATCTCATTTTATTCTAACACTTTGTGACCTGATCGCTATTACATCATGTCTTACTGATGAGGAAACCAAAGCTCAGAGGAGATAAAGTAACTTGTTCAAGGCCACACAATCAGTAAGTGGCTTAAAAGTGACTGGAAGAAAGCTTATTGAATGCATGGCCTGTTTCCCTAACTAATTTTAGAAGTCATTTAGTTCTACATAAAAAGCACTTTTATGATATGCTCCTCAAATTTCCTTGTGTGAATTTGCTGAAAGACAGAGAAATTGGGGCCACAGTGTTTTAATATAGGCAAAGAAAACCAATATTCTTTGAGTACCTGCTATTGTGTCAGTACACTTTCATGTATGTTATCTCATATAATCCTCACAGTTATCCTACGTGGTATGTATGCATCATTTCTATTTTGATGGCACATAAAACAGGAAGACAGATAATTTCCCAAAGGTTATATAACCTAGGAACTGATAAAGCTATACCTTAACAGAGATCTGTGGGGTCCTAAAACTTCAAAATATTCCTATTATGCTACTCTGACTTTTTCTTTGAATTTATATCTATTGATAACCCCATTTTATTTCCCCGAGTCCTAGTTCTTTCTCACAGGATAAACTGCTGGCAACTGCTGCACCCTTTAGGCTCTCCTCTTAAATGACAGTTTTTTTAGGGAGGCCTTTCTTGATCTCCCAGACTAGCTTGGTTTCCCTCGTTGCATACTATCAAAGGCACGTGTCCTTTCCTTTATGCAACACTCTTCATACGTAAAATGTTTCCATTTCTGTCTCTTTCACTAAGCCTAGAATCTCCCTGAATATAAAGGCATTTCAGCTTATGAACCATTAAAACCTCAGTGCTAGCAGAGAGCCTGGTGCAGAGCAGTCACCCAGTAAATATTTTGTGAATTAATTTGTGAATTTTTAGACTATGGGCAGGCCTAGTGAAATGACATTTGTTCATTTAAATTGAATATAACTTGAGATGTCATAATACAGTGAGAAAATCTTGCTAATAAGGGCAGAACAACTACAGATCTGAGATGGGACAACACTTTTCGGGCAGAAAGGCTGTGCTAATGGGAAATTCTGTTTCATTAAAAGCTCATCATGGAATCCACAGAAATATTATATTTGACAGTTTTTTTGCTTGTTGTGCTTTCAAAGTGCACATCTTAGACCACTGCTCTCAAGGAATCTAGTGCTGATTAAAGGTTTGTTTCCATGGACACCTATCAGCAGTAGAAGAGAGAAAATAAACTGTACCAAAACATAAGGCATTGACATTATCTTGCAGTTTTAATAAAGACAGAATTAAAGAAAGGTGCATAAAAATAGCCCATCTGTTCCAATCAATAAAAGGAAGTCTGATACTGAAGTGATTAAAATAAATTGAAATTCTTTTATAATTTCTTACCACTTCAAACGCTTTTGTAAAATAGCAATATTTAAATAAATAGGCAAGATTATGTCTCTTAATGTTCTAATTATTAATTCTGATGATTACCAAGATTAATAATTTCTCCTTTGAAGGAGGTAACCGACAGATGACTTGGAATCAGGCAGAGACAAAATATGGTTGGTTTTATTATTCTGTTTCATACTACAACATTAACACTGCATAAAGACATTTATAAAACATTTTAATATACTTAGAAATAATTATTTCAAATAAATACATACATGTGGAAAATATAATTTATGTAAATATATGTAAATAGATGGTTATAGTGAATTAGTATAGAACATTACTGAGTGGATTGCTCAGGGTTTCATTAAATAAAAAAGACTAAAGACCTGGGTTATCAAGAAAAATACTCTTTTGCTCGATTTCAGTTGCTTTAGGATGTTAATCTGGTCCAAGATGATCAACTTCTCATTTATTATAATAATTAGGGGTAGATTTACTGAGCATTAGTGTAATTTTCAATCATGCTAATAGTCGTGCAATCCTCTGTTCATTAATATAAATGAGGTAAATTAGAACCATGACATTATAAAGAAGAGGCAGAAGCTGTAGGAACTTTTGTGGATCCTCCCTAAACCCCATTAATTTAATTGTAATATGTTGTTCCTCAATACTTATTTTCATTCTCTTTATTTTGTATTGCTAATGGTTCTTCAGATTGGTTAATACGCATACTCATCTCTTCCTTTAAGTGACTGCTGTGGTGTGGTCTTAATCATACATTCTTATCTTGTCTCATTACCTTTAACCCTTTCTCATCTGTTAAGTCAACAAGCATTTATGGAGTAGTCACTCATGCAATTTGGAATTAGCTATATCAGCACAATGCAAAAAAATTAAGAGACATCCGTGTTTCAGGAGATCCCAGTCCAGAAAATTCTTGTGGATTGAATTGATATTATTTTTCAAAGTATAAAAGCAATTTCAAAGTAAAAATTCCCCTGTTCATAATATCCTTAGAATTGGTATTTATATCTGAAAGTCAAATAGATTCTCCTCTTCATCTTTCATATTTGTTTAGACGTTCCCAGAGAGACCTTTCCTGAGAATACTGCCTTACTTAGGTCCTCCTTTTATGGACTTTATCTCAACTTTTACTTTTTTCATCCTAGCACTAAATTTTAGAGTTGATATTTCTTTTTGTGATTATTTCTTTACTTTATCTTCCTCCAGAATGTAAACAAATTAAGGACAGGAACCATGACATATCCTCAGGTTCTGTCACATTGGGTGGCACATTGTTAGGCCCAATTAATATCTACTGGTGAATACAAGAGTGACTAACTGTATTCTTATCTGAGTAAGTGGTGTTTATTCAGATAATGAATCATAAAGACACTTGCTTGATCTTAGAATCTATAATATGACCACATTGTCCTTTTGTATAGAAAGGCGAGTCTTAGATTGGACCTTAGAAGGTTATTCTATTTTCTTGAGAAATATAGTCATCCTCATTAGGAGATTTTTTTTTTTTTTTTTTTTTACAAATATGTTTATTGCAGAGGAAACCTCACCTAACAGGGGAAACAAAACAAAACAAACAAACAAAAATAAAAATTAAAAAAACCAGCTACAACATCTGGATCAGGGTACTTCTTGAATCCACCTTTATTGAATCTGTGGACATGTAGTCACTTAATGCCTCATTTATTCACTGAGCAAACTTTTACTGCATTCTTTGTGGTGGGCACTGAGGACAAATCTGGGGATGCCATACCAGACAAAGTCCCTTTTTAAAAAAAGAACCCAGTCTAGTTGGAGAAATGGTATATGAGGTGCTCATACAACTACTAAATGGCAGAACTAGGATTTGAACTTAATGCAAAGGACTGCTTTTCTTATTAAAACACACAGCCATTTCAAAGAAATTTGGACTTCATTAAAAACAACAGCATTCTGGTTCTATTGAAGTTTAACAGGTGTCATATATTTGGCGTTTTTGTTTGCTTTTTAATGTGGACAGAGGATGGTATAAATGGGGCAGGGAGATTGAGAGACAGAGAGATAGTGGTTAAGATTGAATACTAGGAAGCTCCATTGCTCACATAGCCAAATGTTAGAAGGCAGTAACAGTGACTATGAAGGGGGAAGGAAAAGACTGGATTCCAGACATGTTGAAAAAGAGGAACTCATTAGTTTTCAGTGATGGACAAATGTGGGAGTGAGGAGAGACACAGGTGGGAATGAGGAGAAATGTAAGTGAGAGAAAAGTGTGGGTTAAAGAAAATCTGTTTGTGGCATGGTTACCTGATTGGATGCTGTGCTGTTCATGGAAGCAAGGAATGTATGCTGAGAAGGAAGTTGAGGAAGTAGAAAATAATCAGATTTGTATTTCTTTTTAATAGTGAGATGACAGGTTGAAAGGGACCCCGAGTATTTCCTGTGCTGTGATAGGCCTGTTTCTGTTGTTATTGTGGTTTCTATAGTTTGTTCCCACTGCCGTCACTGCTGCGGCTGGTTTTCCTCTCACTTTTGAATGCTTTTTCTCCACTATGTATTGAGATAAGTTACTGTATGTGTATTTTCTTTGCAATCCTCACAACAAACCTATGAGATAATTGTTCATCTTTATTTTATTCTGAGTAAACTAAGACTCAGTGAGGTTAAGTATTGCTAAATGGCATTGCTAAGTGTCATGAAATTAATGAATGTCAGGGTGAAGATTCAACCTGAGTTCAATGCCAGTGCTCTTTCCATTCCAGTGCCTTCCATCTAGTCAATTTCAAACCATTTGTGTTTGAAACACCTGTGGGATATCCGGGTTTGCTAATTTGTGATGTGTGGGTAATAATAGCTACCTAAATACATCTGAAAGTGTGAAACTGAG
Organism: Rhinolophus sinicus; assembly: GCF_036562045.2. Classification (NCBI taxonomy): domain Eukaryota; kingdom Metazoa; phylum Chordata; class Mammalia; order Chiroptera; family Rhinolophidae; genus Rhinolophus; species Rhinolophus sinicus. The sequence continues at coordinate 40,824,774 of NC_133751.1, forward strand.
GTATGCTACCAAGTGTGGAACATTATTATAAAAAAAGTCCCAGATTTTTTTTTCATGCTATTCAATATTAATTAATTTCTAGAAAATAATTTGATTAAACTATAGATTGCTAGGTGGTTTGCAGTACTAATAAAATCAGGCTAAACTTTTCTTGGAAATGTTTGATTTGTCCTCTATTTAATCCCTCCAAGAGAAAAACAAAAGATTGTTATTATAGACTTTTAAAAATTTGAAGCTGGAAATAATAATTTATATGAAGAAATTGAGATTTAGACAGAAGTTGCAAGTGCCAGCCCTTATGTAGTATCCAGAGAGACATGTCTTACGCCCACCTACATAACTTATTTAAGTTGAGTAGCATCATTGTCTCTGTTGGCTACAATCCCCACCACTTTCCAATGTGTTAATCCCAGACACTTTCACTCATTAATCTGCCTAGTTCTATAGCTCTTATATTTGTGACACCTAATCTGGAGATTTTGTCAGTACTGTAAATCAATTAACTCTATAGGGAAAAATAGAATCTGTGGTCCAAGGTTTATTAACTTTTGGTCTATTAAATTTACAACTATTTCCCCCCCACCCCTACCCGTGATGATGACTGTATTAGTCTGCTAGGGCTGCCATAATGAAATAACATAAACTGGATGGCTTAAACAACATGATTTTTTTTCTTTTTCTTTTTTTTTTTTTTTTTTTTTACTTACTGTCTGGAGCTTAGAAGTTCAAGATCAGGATGCCAGTAGGATTGGTTTCTCCTGAGACCTCTCCTGGTCTTGCAGATTATCGCCTTGCCTTTGTATCCTCCTTTGGCTTTTTCTTTCTGCATGAGTTATCACTGGTGTGTCTTTCTCTTCTTATAAGGACACCAGTCATATTGGATTAGGATCCGCATGTGTGACCTCTTCTGAGCTTAATTACTCACTTTAAAGTCCCTACCTCCAAATATAGTTATATTCTAAATTACGGGAGTTAGGACTTCAACATATTAATTGAATTGGGGTGAAACGATTTCATCCATAGCAAAGAGTTTTTGTTGAATGAATAAGAAATGTTATTATGAACTGGTTGGACAGTCCCCTTCCCTAGAAAGCCCATTGCGTTATTTTTTTTTTTTACCTCCATTAGAGCACTGTTTTGTATTACAATTATTTACATACTTGTTTTATCTTTGTAAAAAGGTTGTAGACGTCTTGAGAGCAAAAATTATAGCATTATGTCCGTTACAGAGTTTATTTTTAAGAAGTAATTATTTGATTTAAAAAGCAACACTTTCAATCTCGATTTAACATTTTTGGTCAATTTTACTTATTTTAGAATGAAAAAAATAACAAATTAAACATTAAATCATAATGAATTATGGTTATTTTAAAATATTGAGATAGAAACTGAGTATATGATTCAGTAAATCATCAAAATTGAGGATATCTGATTTCAACGAATTGCATGTGTTTATAACAAATTATTTTTGTATGATTATGTTTATATAAGGTTAACATAGCTGTAATTGATATTTGTTATTAAGATACATACATTTTAAAAGTTTTATTTTATTTCATTTAATTATGTTTGTAGAAAAAACATGTTAAGGTATATCTGTTTTGCCTAGCTGAAAAACATATTTCAGGTTTAATTTTTCATTCTAGTAACCTAAATAGCAATGATCTTACCTTCATCCAAGTAAATTGGATGACCTAGTAGATTTCTCCATAGTATGCATAAGAAAAAGAAAGCGTTAAATATGTGTAGGTATTATGATACATTTAATTTGTCATTGACCTAACTTTGTCATAGAGGTTTTCACACATTTTATCAAACTGATTTAATCGCATAAAGAAGATAAAATTTGTGGAAGCGTAGTTTTTAATTTTTTAATTTTTTTTAAAATTTTCTGTTTGCTGAAACTGCTTTAAGAGCAAAGCAGTGACTGTTGAATGTTATGTCAACCATACCTATCCCTTGTTGGGATTTTGCAGGGTTACTTATAAAATAACTTCATTGAAATAGCTGAAAACATTCTGCTTTTTACTGTCCAGTTAAATTTATACTGGCTTTGCATTGTTTGTTTGTTTAATTTGTTAATTTAATTATTCAACAAACATTTATTAAGAGCCTCCTAAGTACAAGAAATGCCCTTTTTAGTTGTGTGACCTGAGTAAGTCACTGAACCTTTAATCTGCCTTGGTTTTGTTACCTGTTCAATGGGGATGTGGATGCTTTCCAGAACTTTTGAGGATATTAAATGGGTTAACGTGTGAAAACTCTTGGAACAAGGGCTTGGCATGTAGTAAGGATCACCCTGCTGTTATTGTTCCTTCCTTCCAATCTGGCTCCCTGAATCTACCTCTTCACTTGTGATTGTTGATATTTAAATTTCAGCAATAGAATTTTAGAACTTTAAAGTTAGAGGATATTTTTACAATATTGTTGTTCCCCTTATTCTTTTTAGAGAACTTGAAAATGGAGCTGACTCATTCAGGAGATAAAATTGTTCAGTTGGAAAATGTTTGTTTAATTTGACCCATGCATTTTCCTTGATCACTGCAGCAATAGACAGAATGGTGAGAGAGAAAGAGGGAATGAAAGAGAAGAGAAAAAGAGAGACAAAGTTTAAGGTATATTGGCATTATTTCTCTTGTGACTTTTGTGATGTTTCCAGGTGTCTAATTATTCAGGCTTTAGCCTTTCTCTATCCAATTATCTATCTATCTATCTATCTATCTATCTATCTATCTATCTATCTATCTATCATCTATCTATCTAGCTTTTAAAAGGACACATGAGTTTTCATAATATAATTTATTTTTTATATTTTGCTAATTTGTGAAATTATGGAAACTTGTTTTACAGTCAATTTGGTTTTAATGAATTACTTGCCCTTTACAAGAAAAGTATTTGCCAATTTCCTTTAAAACTAGTGTGCTAGCATCAGGTCGCCATCTGCCTTTACTTAATATTGGAATTGTACCATAGTACACAGCGAGGGAAACAGATCACATACCGACACATTGGGTTCTGTTCCCACTGCCTTCGTTGAGTGACTTAATAGCTCTCTCTGAAGCTGACTTGATGTATTTCTGCTTCTGTCATTTTTTTTGCTAGATGGAGTTAGTACTGATTTTTGACTACGGCAGTAATATTATTAAGTGTACTAATGATTTTTATAAAATGTTCATGGAAAAAAGTTCTAAACCGTGTCCATCTAGGCTACATTATTGCCAATTTTTTTGCTAATAAGACAGCATTGTTGTGTTTCTTCCTGTTGTCCTGGAAGAAAGCACATATCCATGTTGGGAACTGCCTATGGTGGCCATGCAAGAAGGAAATGTGGGCAGCTTCTAGTTGCTGAGAGCAATCCCTGGCCAACAGGTAATAAGAAATTGGAGCCCTCAGTCCTGCAACCACAAGGAACTAAATTCTGCCAACAAGGTGAATGAACTTGGAAGAGGACCCCTAGCTCGAAATGAGAACCTCAGTGTGTCTAACACCTTGATTGCAGATTTGTGAAACCCTGAGTGAGGGATAGGGTCAAGCTAAGCAAAACTCAGACTTTTGACCCAAGGAAACATAGATAATAAATGTGTATTGTTTTAAGTTACTAAGTTTATGGTAAGACACAGTAATAGAAAACTAATACTATTGTGTAGTATAAATATGATAGACATAAATGATCCTATGCTTTTATACTTAATTTGATACATGCTTTTTTTTTCTATAATTAGTATTCTTTAAAGTATGAAAAGAAGAGCTTTTTTCTTTTTTGCAGGGTTTGAAAAGGGTTTTGAAAATAATTAATTAGTGATTTTTAGTCATGATTTCTTAAAACTATCTTATAACTTTTGATCATAATTTATAGCAGGATATTTTTGTATTTTGTGAAGTTCTAAAAGCAATTGAGCATATATGTTGTATTTTAGTCATATTTAGAATTATTTATTTTACTACAAGTCCAGTTTGTTTAGTGTGTTTTCTTGTATGTATTGTCATATGTTCCTGGGAGAGAGCTATGAACAAGTAGCATTTTCTGTGTTTGACTGGATTCAGTGACTGAATTACTACTGATTTTAAAAGCAGCTGCTTAAACTGAAAATGACTGTTTGTCTTAACTTATTAGAATGTGATACAAATAATACCTAGCCCTTATGTCTGTGCCAGTTCAATTTGCTCTACTGTATAGAATGCAAGTGAGTGGATAGCTACACTCAAACTCCACTCTTGGTCTTAGGGATATCACCACAGTGTGCACTCACCAAATGGTATGTCGGTGGCATAATCCTAAATGAAGTATAGCAAGTCATTGTTAAAGGGCCGCAGAAATTCATTGTGTGTCACTGAAATGCTTTAATTCATTTTCCAGTCCCAATGAAGACATAAAGACAAGTAAATAACCTGGCTTTTACAATTCTCACTTCAGGTGTACTCCAGAGTGTGGCAAGGGTTCTTGGAGGGTCCATCAGATACTATTTTCATTTGTTTGGGGATTTATACCAGTATCACGCTGTGAAAATTATGAAAATCTTGAGGTAGCAATCCAGAAAACATAGGCATGCATGCGATTGGAGGCAATTCTGTAGACTACACATTGGACTATCAGGCCAAAAGGATGTAAAGAAACCAAAATTTTAATCCAGATATAAGGCAAGTTTCTGAGTAGACAAGCACTTCTATTGCTCTTGCAGAGTTTTGGTGGTTTTACCAAATTGTGACCAAAAAGACAAAGGTCAAGACTGAATTCCAAGTGGGCAAGGACCATGCCAATTGTTTTCATTTTTGTATCCCCAGGGCTCAGGACAGCTCTAGTATATACAGGCACTCAATACGTATTTGTTGAATAAAATAACTGAATTCTAATACTGGTTCCAGATAAAAGGATTTGTTCTTAAGGCTCTAATCAGGATAATGAGTTAATAACATCAATATATAAAGAGAGAATGGAATCTTATTTAACATAAAATTTAGACTCCATATGAAAACAGGTTTATATAATATTGAAAAAAAAATCATGAAAGACCAATAGAGTAGAATAAAACTTAATCACACATTGTAACAAGAATATAATTTACAAATACCTATTTCTAATTCTAAAAGTAACATGCTCATTAAAGAATTGAAAATGGTAAATATTAAGAAATAAATAATCCCATTGCTAGTTTTAACTAATAGTAACATTTGTATATGCTCATGTACAGATGAATATGTATTTGTATATATTCTGATCTTTCTTTCTATAGCTAACTTTTTAAGTCATTTATATTCACTTTTTTATATTCATGTATATTACTCTTTACACAATTTGCACGCTGTATCTGTGAGTGTGTCTGTGCATACTTTTGAGTATAGTTTACGTTGGGGAGGAGATGGGAGCAGGTAGAAGTAAGAAAAACACGTGGCAAATGAGAGATCAGTAGAATTTGTATCCCAGGTGAACCTTTACTACACCTGTGACTTTCATTAAGTTACTTAACTTTTTTCTACTTCAGTTTCTTTTTCTGTAAACTAGTGTGGTTTTAGAGATTAAATGAAATGGTAATTTTAAGGATGCAGCTCAGTGTCTGGGGTATCTTATGTAATCATTTAGTGCTTCTTGTTGGTTTTAGTGGTAGCAATGGAATGATGGGTATCACACTCAAAATCATTCTCTTTTAAGAAGGATCAAGATGCAAAAACTGTATTAAAGACAACTTTAAATGAGATGACTTAATGAAACACCTTTTGTAAATATGTCTGCTTGCTTTGTGACAAGTGATATTAAGGCAAAATAATTTATAAACTTACGAAAAGATGATGGCTTTTATTTTCAAGATGTACAGGTTGGGCTTTAGCAAGCATTTTCCTCAGTGGAGGAGAGATAAGTTATGAATGTACAACTCATGAAGACCGGGTATCCCATTTAAGTCATCTCTATGGCCTTTTCATTTGTCTCATGTCTTTGGGAATCTTTTCCATCCCTATTTGTGGAAGGCAAAGTAGCATGGGAAGAGTGTAGAGAGAAGATTGCTGGCCTCAAATCCTACTGGTATGACCTCGCGATACTTGTTCAGCTTCTTAGCTAAAGCCTCAGCTTCCTCTGTAAAATGGAAATGACTATACACTAAAATTCATTGGGAAAAGTAAATAAAATAACGTGGTAAAAATAATATAGCTATCGGTTATGGAGCATTTAACTACTAACCTGGTGGGCATCCCAAACATGCATGGATGTTTGTCCTGAATCACTATTCAGCTGGCAATGGTTTTTCATATATATAGGTATACATGCTTACAGCAGAAAAATCTGAGATCTAAGGTCAAGGAATAAGAATTTGATCTTATCAGAACAGGAAGATAATGGTGGTATTGTAAAGAAAGTGCTACAGAGTGGTTGCCAAATTTTATACAAAATGCTTTTCCAAAACAACAAGTAGTAGAGTGAATTTCAGCTTGATTTAAGGCTGAGACCCTCATTTTAGGTGAAGCCATACATTTAGGTGAAGTCATTTATGGAGACATATATATATAATATTATATATAAAACAAAAGACACTGACCTGCCCCAACTTTCTCCCTTTTCTACCCTCAGCTTGTACCAGAATGAAGCCCCACAGGATCTATAAAACTTGGGTGAAAAATACTGGCCCAGGATAATCCAGTTTTACTTGGAAGATAGTTACCACTCATAACCAAGGATGATAGTCAAAATATTTAACCATTAATAGGGCGTGAGCACTGACTACTCAGAACATGTGCCGGCTCTAAACATCCTGTAAGGCTCTACTGTTGCCTAGGGGCATAGGGGCATAGGGGCTGAAATTCAGCCCTGGCTATAATCAGGAATTTTGCTCTTGTAATATTGCAATGATTTCATTATACATGGTCAAAAAGTTAGACTTCTTTGAAATATTAAGAGACCAAGCAAAGCTTATTTATCATTTAAGTAGTTTTAGTATGTGCCAGCCACTGTTTTAAATGCTTTACATGTGTTAATTCACATAATCTTCATAAGCACCCTGTGTAGGTACTTTTGTCACACCCATTTTACAGATGAGGAAAC